>NC_040077.1:1875000-2500000 GCF_003369695.1 Bos indicus x Bos taurus | reverse complement strand
TAGAATCTTGATAACACTCATTGAAGCACAACAACTTTTAATTTTTGATAAAGTTTCATTTTTCTAATCTACTTTTGCTTTAGTATTACATCTAAGTTTAAATGTCAAATTGAAGTACATAAAGGTGCAATCCTATGTTTTATTATAAAAGTTTTATAGCACTCTCATCTTTAGGTCTTTGAATAATTTGTGTTAAGTTTTCTGTACATGTGAGTAGAGCTTCAGATTCTCTCTTTGCATGTGGTTTGCAGTTGTCCCAGCACCATTTGTTGAAAAGACTATTTTTCCCCCAGAAATATATTGGCATTCTTACAGAAAAGTAATTGACCATACATTTAAGTATTTATTTCCAAATTCTCGTTTATACTCCACAGATATTTGTTTCCAGCCTTATGCCAGTAACACAGTGTTGCAATAACTATAGATTTGCTGTTGGTTCTAAAATCAGAAAATACGAGTCCTCCAAGTTTATCTCTCCAAGATTATATAATCCTGGATCCTTTGTATTTCTACATGAATTTTAGGATTAATTTGTTAGCTTCTATAAACAACAAAAACTTTTGAATTGAACTGAATCTGTATATCAGTTTGGGAAGTATTTCCAGGTTAACAACATCAAACTTCTTATCTATGAACACTGAAAGTTTTTCTATTTATTCAGATTTTTAATTGCTTAAATGATGTTTTGTACTTCTGAGTGTAAAACTCTTGCAATTTTTGTTAAATCTATTCCTAATTATTTATTCTCTATGATAAAAATATAAGTGAAATAGTTTTCTTAATTTAATTTTAAGATTGTTTACTTTTAGTGTATAGAATACAACTGGTTTCTGCATATTGATCCTATCCTGCAACCTTGCTGGACTTCCTTATTAGTTCTAGTATTTTGTTCATTCCTTATGGTTTTATATGGGCTTCTCTGGTAGCTTAGCTGGTCAATAATCTGCCTGCAATGCATGAAACCTTGGTTCAATTCCTGAGTCAGGAAGATGTGCTCCAGGAGGAATAGGCTACCTACTCCAGTATTTTGGAGTTTCCCTGGTGGCTCAGGTGGTAAAGAATCTGCTTGCACTGTGGGAGATCTGGGTTTGATCTCTGGATTGGGATGATCCCCTGGAGAAGGTAAAGGCTACCCACTCCAGGATTCTGGCCTGGAGAATTACATGGACTGTATAATCCACTAGGTCACATAGAGTTGGACAAGACTGAGTGACTTTCATTTTCACTTATGGTTTTATGTATACATGAAATCATGTGTTCTGTGAATATAGATAGTTTTATCCTTCCTTTCCAATATGAATGTCATTTATTAATTTTCTTCCCTAATTATTATGACTAAAATTTCCAATAAAATATTAAAAAAAAAAACAAACAAACAGAAGAGCCATCCTTGTCTTTTTCCTGATCTGAAGGGGAAAGCATTCCTCACCATCAAAACGATGTTAGTTAATGAGTTTTTATACATTTCTTTCACTAGGCTCCCTTATAATTTGCTGAGTTTCGGTTTTGATTTTGTTTTGTTAATGATGGAATAATGGAGTTTGTCAAATACCTTTTCTGTGTCTATTGAGATGCTTTTTATGTTTTCTGTCCTTTATTCTATGAATATGGTATATTTGATTGATCAATCTTGCTATGTTAAATAAACCTTGCATTTCTGGAATAAATTATACTTATTTATAACATATAATCTCTTTTATGTATTGTTATTTTCAATTTACTAGTATTTTACTGAAGATTTCTGCATTTATCTTCATTAGAAACTCTAGTCTGTAATTTCTTTTCTTTAGAGGTCTTTATTCAGTTTTGGTATTTGGGTAATATTGGCTTCATAGAGTAATTTGAAAAATATTCTTCTATTTTGCAAAATATCTGTGGTTAATTACTATTATTTCTGCTTTAAAACTTCAGTAGAATTCATCTGTGAAACTATAGCTATGGGATTTCCTTTGCAAGGGATTTTTGGTCACTATTTCAATCTCTTTGCTTATTATAGACATTCAGGTTTTCTGTTTATTTTTGATTCAGAGTTTGGAGTTGGTGTCTTTCAAGGAAAGTGTCCACTTCATGAAGGTAATTTAAACTATTGTCACAAAATTGTTCATAGTATTCCTTTTAAGTGCTGCTTTAGCTGCATCCCCTAAATTTATGTATGTGTGTTACTTGTTTTCATTCATCTCAAACTATTTTGTAATTTTCTTGCTCTAATCCATTAGTTATTTTAGAAATAAGGTGTTTGATTTTCATATTTCCCTATATTTCTGTGAATTTTCCAAATTGCTTTCTGTTATTTATATGTGATTTAATTCCAATGTGATCAAAGGATAGTCTTTACATGAGTACAATTATTTTAAAATTTACTCAGGTTTATTTTACAACCTAGCATATGGTCTATCCTAGAGAATGTTCCATGCAAGCCTAAGAAGAATATGTATTCTGCTGTCTTGAGGTGAAAGTTCTATAAAATTGTGTTAGGTCTAGTTGTTTTATACTTTTATTCAAATATTCTACTTCATTGTCTATTTTCTTTTTTTTTTGAGATTTTATTATTTTTTATTATTATTTATTATTATTATTTTTTTACTTTACAATATTGTATTGGTTTTGCCATACATCAACATGCATCCGCCACAGGTGTACACGTGTTCCCCATCCTGAACCCCCCTCCCACCTCCCTCCCCATACCATCCCTCTGGGTCATCCCAGTGCACCAGCCTCAAGCTTCCTGTATCCTGCATCGAACCTTACTCTACATTTTCCTCTGGTGCTCTTCCTCCAACAATTCAGGTGATAAAGAGGTGTTTAAAAATGACAGAGCACCTCTTTATCATGCAAACATGAATATAAAATGTGAATAAAAATTCAATCGTAAGTTATAAATTAGAGAAAAATAAAAAACATTAAAATTGTTCTGAAAACACCACTTTTCTCAGAGGAAATTAACCTTGCAAAAACATTCCCTTTTCCTTTCAGAAAAGAATTTATTTTTTGCTGAAACAGATGGGAAATCAGAAAATACTTTAAAATGTATTTTGATTCTAAGCATACATATCTCCTTGTTTACCATAGATATTCTGTGAATTTGAAGAGGAGTATAAGGTCTCAGTGAAGATCCCACAAACATACAAAGCAGAAAGACGTGGCAGAAAGGAATTTTTATTTAAAGAGAATGTTGTTTTTATTTTTTTATTTTTATTTTATTTTTAAACTTTACAGTATTATATTAGTTTTGCCAAATATCGAAATGAATCCACCACAGGTATACCTGCGTTCCCCATCCTGAACCCTCCACCCTCCTCCCTCCCCTACCCTCCCTCTGGGTCGTCCCAGTGCACCAGCCCCAAGCATCCAGTACACCCACTTTCACCATTACTATTCAACATAGTTTTGGAAGTTTTGGCCACAGCAATCAGAGCAGAAAAAGAAATAAAAGGAATCCAAATCGGAAAAGAAGAAGTAAAACACTCACTGTTTGCAGATGACATGATCCTTTACATAGAAAACCCTAAAGACTCCACCAGAAAATTACTAGAACTAATCAATGATTATAGTAAAGTTGCAGGATATAAAATCAACACACAGAAATCCCTTGCATTCCTATACACTAATAATGAGAAAACTGAAAGAGAAATTAAGGAAACAATTCCATTCACCATTGCAACGGAAAGAATAAAATACTTAGGAATATATCTACCTAAAGAAACTAAAGACCTATATATAGAAAACTATAAAACACTGGTGAAAGAAATCAAAGAGGACACTAATAGATGGAGAAATATACCATGTTCATGGATTGGAAGAATCACTATAGTGAAAATGAGTATACTACCCAAAGCAATTTATAGATTCAATGCAATCCCTATCAAGCTAACAATGGTATTCTTCACAGAGCTAGAACAAATAATTTCACAATTCGTATGGAAATACAAAAAACCTCGAATAGCCAAAGCGATCTTGAGAAAGAAGAATGGAACTGGAGGAATCAACCTACCTGACTTCAGGCTCTATTACAAAGCCACAGTTATCAAGACAGTATGGTACTGGCACAAAGACAGAAATATTGATCAATGTCTATTTTCTGTTTAGTTGTTATATCTATTATTCAATGTGGGATATTTAAGTCTCCAACTTTGTTGTTGAATTATAAATTTCTTCTTTCACATCTTTCTATCAGCTCATGTTTCGTGTATTCGTCTTCATATATGATTGTAATTTTTTTATGTTTACCTGATTTATTGACCTTTTTATCTTAAAATATCCCCTCTCTTTTTCTCTCTAAGCTCATTATTGCTTTATGCCACAGTTTTTTGAATTATAATAATTATAGCAGAAAATTGATAAAAACAAAAACATATGCATACTGTCTTTTATATTTACAAGTGTAGTTAACTTTCTGGTGGTCTTATTTCTTCATGTAGATACAAGTTACTATCTAGTGTTCATTCACTTCAGTGTGAAGGATTCTCTGAATCATTTCTTGTAGGACAGTTCTTCTGGTGATGAACTCTCCCCATTTTTATTTAACTGGAATGATTTAATTTCTGCCTCATTTTTGAAGGATAGTTTTGTTGTATATAGAATTCTCATTTGACTTTTTTTATTTTTTCTTTCAGTACTTTAAACTTGTTATCTGGCCTCCCTGATTTCTACAGAGAAATCAGCAGCTAATTTTTGAAAATCCCTTGTATGAATTTTTTGTTTGTTTGTTTTGTTTTTCTTATTTTTATTTTTCTATCTTCAAGATTCTATCTTGGTCTTTGGCTCTAAATAGTGTGTCAATTGTGAGGACTGACATAGAAAAACAAGCTTGGTGGTTTATACAACCGAAATTTAGTTTCTCACACTCTCGAAGCCAGAAGTCCAAGATCAAGATGTCAGCATGGTTGGCCTCTCCTGAAGCCTCTTGCTTTACCTTGCAGATGGCCACCTTTTCACTGTGTCCTCACAGGGTCCTTCCTTTGTGTGCACATCCCTGTTGCTTCTCTATGCATTCAAATCTACTCCTCTTATAAGGATACCAGTTAGATTAGATCAGGGCCTACCCAAACAGCCTCATTTTAGTTTAATTATCTTTCAGGGCCCTATCCCCAATTATAGTCACATTCTCCAATTTTAGGGGTTAGGGTTTTCACATATAAGTTGGGCAAGGGGGACTCAACTCAGTCCATAACAGACAGTTTCATGATAATGTTTCTGTGAATCTGTTCTAGTTTATCTTACTTGAAATTCATTTAGCTTCTTGGGTATATAGATTTATGTGTCTCATGAAATTTGGGCAGTTTTCAATTATGATTTCTTCAAATGTTCTTTCTTATAATGCTTGTCAATTATCTTTTGCATTTCAGCCCCTCTGGTATGTGTGTAATGGTATTAAATCATTGTTTTAATTTGTATATATACTCTTTATGTATTATATGTCTTCTTTTATAATGTCTTTATAGAATTTTGACTATTTTTCAATGAGTTTGTCTCTATTCTGTTTGCTGATTTGTAGTTATTTATATCCTGGATAAGAGCTCTACTTGGCCTTAACTGTAATGTGACTGTAACAAGAAACTTATTTTTTGCATTTAGTATCCTGAACTCCTGTGTTTCCCTGGGTACTGTCTACTGTTTTCTTTGTATGATAAATAATGAAGTGAACTATAATCCCCAAGCCATATTCTTTTTCTCTTCTCTATTATTATAAAGTGATATCCTTACTCTCGACTTTATCACCATCATTGAGCTTTAGATCTAAAATTAAATATATTTAATATTCAATATCACACTTTAATCCAAACCTTCACCTGATTTCCTGGTTGGCTAAGCCTTATTCTTCTGATTCCTTCTGTGCATGCGGATTGTAGTGTGCCAAGCTCCTCTGTCCATGGGATTCTCCAGGCAAGAATACTGAAGTTGGTTGCCATGCCTTCCTCAGGGAAATCTTCCCAATCTAGATATCAAACCTCTGTTTCTTGTCTCTTGGATTGACAGGCAAGTTTTTTACCACTAGCGCCACCTGGGAAAGAAAAGAAATTCTATGCAGTCCTGAAAATAACATGCCTGTTTAATTTTAGCTTTTATAGTTGTGTGTCAGTTTGACCAAATATGACATTCTTGATTCTTATTTTCATTCTTTTGCATCTTAGATATGTTTCTTTATTGTTTTCTGTTATGAAATCTTACTTTGAAGTAGCATAATTACCTAATTTTTTCCTTATAAATTGAATATTTTCATCCTTTTTCAAAAAAGTTTTTTCTACATATTTAAGGTCTTACAACTTTATTGAAATACATCTCAGGATTGATTTTTATGCCTTGATTTTCACAATTACACAGTGTGGCATTTCAATAAGTATCTGATGTCATTTCATATATAGAATATTTCTTGAATTATAGTTTTGGTTTATGTTTGCTTCTTTTTTCCTTTGGGAATACTGGCTATGAATATAAATATAGATGGTATATTCTTTTGTCTTCTACATCTATAATTTTCTCTAATTTAAAATTTTATTTTTCTTTATTTTTTGTCTTATTCCTCTAATTCTTTTATTATACATTCTTTATCACCTATTCATTTCCTTCTAATTCTTTCTTCATTAGTATGTATGTATGTGTGTATATATACATATATTTACAATTTCTAGCATGTCTGCTCTTTTTCATATACTTGATTTGTTTAGTAATTAAAATTCTAAAATTTTCTACATCTCATCTTTGGCATTTTTTTCTGCTCTTCATATTTTTTAAAATTTTATCTTTTTTATATTAGATCATTGTTTATCTACTCAACTATAATTTTAAGGTATGCCTTCATTATCTATTAAATTATAATTCAGTTATTAACTTTTATAATTTTAATCATTTGTTTGATAATATCACTACATGAAGTTCATTTGTCATTTAGTATTGCTTACCAAAAATGAGGTGGTTTCTTCACTTTTAGATGGAGTTCATGCCTCATCAGAGGGATGGGACAGGGAAGTTTTTCCAGTTTTCAAATATTCTATGTGGTCATCTCCATAGTTCCCCTTTATGTTTCATCCTTTATATCAGAACCTTCTCTTTTATTAATCCTATTGTTCCTATTTTGCTAAGTTTGGATTCTCTTTTGACTGTTTTTCATACTGGTTCATCTTGCACTTCTGGAAATATTTTAAAGTGTATTTGAGAAAATCAGAGCACAGGCTACATTCTCATAGTTTCACTGCTTGTTCTCAGATCAGTCCTTAGATTAGGTTCCTCTCTATTCTATGGGAACAACCACTAGTAACCCCTGGATTTTTCAGTAGCAGCAGAACACCCCATCATCTTATCTCTCCACACAGTTTCCTATTCTACAATGAAATCTCCATGAGTTCTACTGGTGGTTTACACCATTTATGCATATTCTGGGTTAACTGGGATAATTTCTCACCTAATATTTTGAAGTATTTTTTTCTGAGTTATCTTTGCTTGTCCATTTTATCTCCTATTTTGGTTTTTCATTTTGAGATATAATTAACATATTAAAATGTATCAAAAATTCAAGTGTTATAAGTATAAAATTAAGTGCTTTCTAGTGTATTTACAAGGTTGACTGACCATCACCAATACCTAATTCCAGAATATTTTCACCACTCCATTACAAAATGAAGCCTTATCTATATTAACTATAACTCCCCATTTTCCCCTTACCCTATCTCTTGACAACCAGCAACAACTTTTGGTTTCTGTAGATTTTCTATTATGGATGTTTCATGGAAGTGGAATTGTATAATATGTGGTTAATGTATCTGTTATTTTTCATTTAGCCCAATGTTTTCAAAGTTAATTCATGTTCTAGTACGTATCAGTACTTCATTTTTTAATGACTGAACAATTTTCCATTGTATGGATACTCCACATTTTATCTGCCCATCTATTGATGCACATTTGGGTCATCTTTATTTGAGGCTACCATGAATAATGGCACAATGTATAAGTCTTTATGCATTTTATTATGTTATTTTTAGTATAATTCTAGTATCACAAGTGCTGGACCATAGACTAATTATCAGTTTAGTTTTGGAGGACTGCCATACTGTTTACAAAGCCAGTTCACTGTTCTATATTCCCATCATTAATGCATAACATAAGCATTTATTGCTATGAATTTTCCTCTTAGAATTTCTTTTGTTACATCCCACAAATGTTGGTACATTTCCATTTTGTTTCTCCTGAGGTATTTTGGTACATTTCCATTTTATTTGTCCTGAGGCATTTAAAAAATTTTTTTTCTGATTTCTTCTTTGACCAATTGGTTGCTCATTAGCATGTTGTTTAGTCTCTACATATTTGTAAATTTTCCAGTTTTCTCTTTGAAGTTAATTTCTGATTTCATACCACTGTGGTGGGAAAATACACTTGATATAATTTCCACCCTCAAATTTATTGACTTGTTTTTTGGCCTAACATATGATCTGTCCTGGAAAAGGCTTCAGGTGCATTTGAGAAGAACATATATTCTGTTGCTTTTGGATGAATGTCCTGTGTGTGTATCTGTGTTTGTCTGTATGTGCATATGTGTATTAAGGTCATATGTTCTATTATGTCATTTAAGGGTCATGTTTCTTTATTGTTATTTCTGTCCAGATAATTTACCTATTGATGTAAGCAGGATATTAAAGTCCTCTACTATTATTGTTGCTGTCAGTTTCTCCCTTTAGCTCTGTTAATATTTGCTTTATATATTTAGAAGTTCTTATGTTGGATGCATAAATGTTTGCAAGTATTATATTCCTTTATTGGAGTGACCCCTCAATTTTTGTAGAATGCTTCTGTTTGTTTCTCATTACAGTCATTTTAAAGTCTATTTTGTCTGATATAAGTATAGCTACTCCAGCTTTCTTTTGGTCTCCACTTGCATGGGATATTTTTTTTCCATACCTTCACTTTTAGTCTGTGTGTATTCTCCATCTAAAGTGAATCTCACGTGGGCAGCATATAGATGGGTTTTGTTTTTGTATCCATGCAGCCACTCTATGTCTTATGATTGGAGAATTTAGTGTACTGGTATTATGCTATCTTTATTTTACAGGAAATCATTTGCAGTAAATGCTCACACTGTTGCTGTAATTTGAGAATTATAGTTTTCCTGGGTTGTTTGATTGTGCAAATATTCACACAGGAGAGACCTGCTTCATTCATACTGAGAGTTAAGATGAACTCTGAGATTTTATACATCAGTGTTAAATTTTTTATGGCTACTCACTGTGATATAGAATTTTTCCTTTTACATTAGTTCAGTTATTTTAGTGGAAAACTGATAAAATGTTTCAACATTTTCACTTAGGATATCATCTTGATTGATCCTGGATAACCTTAGGTTTATTTCTTTTAAATATCATCTTAGAGATTGCTCTGTGTTGATTCACTTCATATAGTGATAATAGTGGTTTTTTTAAATATTTTTTCTCTCTCTCTGTCACACACACAGACATCCACACAAATCCCCTCCCTGGAAACTTGTGTATGATCCTGGGCTCAGGTGGCAGTTTGATTCCATTCTACTGTTCATAATTTCTGTTGCTTTTTAGTCTCTCAGTCATGTCCAACTCTTTGCAACCCCATGGACTGTAGCCCACCAGACTCCTCTGTCCATGGGATAAAAAAATTCATGTCAATTGTTGTTGTTTTAAGAGAAGAACACAGATAAGACTTGGAATGCAAACTTTTTATGTGGATGATTTAAATGCAGAGGCTACATTCCCCAGGTGTCATGCTCTGTGAGGTGGCACTTACCAGAACTGCAGCATGCCTGTATAAGATGCTCATCTACCTGGTGACTGGAGCCACTCACCATCACTAATGCCTCTGAATATCATGGTACAGAGGTTCCCTAAACTACCAAAGGCCTCACTGCTTTCTATATTAAGGGAGCTCATACCTGCCTATCCTGCCAAGCCACAAATGGTCAACACTTCTACATCTAAAGAACTTTCCCCAGAAAGCCTACTCATTGATTTTGTGTAAAATTTATAAATATTCTCAACATAGTGTCCAGAAATTTTCTACATTGCTTTTTACCCCTTCATTTCCCTTCTCAGCCAAAGACTCTTTGCTTCTCATTTGGCTCTATTTCTTGGCTCTCTCTATATACAGTACTTTGAAAGGAAGACTTTACACTGTGACTTTCCCATGAGATTCTCTGGTATCCACTTGCTACTTCCATTTCTCACAGCTTCAGGTCCATGGAGCCCTACCCATGGCACATTCCAGCCCCAGGACACCTTCAAAGCAGCCCTGTCTTTATCTAGTCCACATCAGATAGGGGGATGTCTTTAGAGAGCTGCTTCTGAGTTGGCCCTGTGTCATTTCTGAAGGCTAACAAGGTACCCAGTAGGCTCAGTGCACACTCAAGCTTCCTCTTCACACTATGCTGACCACCCAAACAGCTCTCTGTCCTGTGGCAAGTTTCACTGGTCTAACACTTATCACTGATTAGCTCTCGTAGTTCTCTTACACCTTGTCTTATTTTTATTGTGCCATCATATCAGATGTACTAACTTTTGTGCATTTAGTCAGAACGCATATCCATTAAAGTTTTTTTTTTTTTTCATAAATTGCAGCTATGTTTAGAGCTTGAACTTTAGAAAGACTCAGGTTTAAATGTACTCTATTTGTTTCTTTCTATGATACCTTGACAAGATGCTCAACCTGGTCCAACCTCAGAATCTTTTGCTTTTAAATTGTGATAATATCAGTCAAGAAGAATTAAGTGATATCTGGAAATAATACTCATAGAATATCTCTTATTCAGGAACAATTTTATTAATAGCTAGTTCCCTAGAGTAGTGCTTTGTGATAAAATATGCACCCTATACCCATGTTGAATAAACAAATAATGCACATTGTACAAGAATAATGCTTGCAGCTTGAGAATGTATAACGTACCTCTCCTGCCCCATCCTTCAGTGCCCCTTTCCAACCACAGTTTCAGGCCTCACAATCCCTCCTCTTGGGGGCTCCAAGAGTCCTTCTAACATCCCACCCAACCAGAGTCAACCCTGGACTATCTAGGAACTATAGAAGAAGTGTTTAAAAAGAACTCACCACCTAGCAAGACTAATGAAACACAACACACTGTGATGTGCCTTAGGAACATGTGCTGTGCATGTGTGTATGCAATCTGACTGTTTTCTCTGGGGATGAGCATAGCTTTGAGGAGGAAAATGATCACATAGGTAGACCTGGCTTGAACACAAAGGACAGCTCCATTGTGTCCTATTGTATGCACCCTTAGATCATCCTCATCCATAGAAGGAGATAACAATGCCTCTTCCCTCCCCTTCTGCTGTGAATATGGTATTTGCAAAGCCCTTTATACTTTATTTATCCCATAGTTGTTAACCATTTAAGTATAATCAATATGCATTAAATCCCTGAAAAATCATTGAGGTTGACCTAACTTCATTCATTCATATAGTTGTCATTTCTTAGACATCTACCCTCTGCTAATGGAAGAGAATGTAATAATGAATAAGACACATTCCCTGTCCTTATCCTTATGGTTGAGATAAATGAGATGAAAACATATCTCCCACTAGGTAATAGTGACAGGTTCTGTAATTAGGTAACCGGTGCCAAAGATGAAGTCATTGAATATTAAAGTGCCCCTTCCTTCCACATAATTGCTAACAAGATTTGGGTGGGCAACTTTCTAGTCCATGTGTAGAGAGAGGGCCAGAATCCCTGCAGGAACCCTGAAACTTGTAGTTTAGGAAAGAGTCCATTCCCCAAGCCTGGAAAACAATGCCAAGGTTATGGTATGTAGCAATAAATTATAGTGTAAATCTTAGCTACCCTCTGAGTCTGACTATAAGCCAAGTCTAGGAATGCAATGATGAAAAACAAAGCATCCCTCTCTTCTTTCTTTTAATGCCTCTGAACTGGAGAAGCTGGCTTCTAGAGCCTGATTTATAGATCCCTGAACACTTTGCTGGATCTCCTTGATCAGCTCAGTTGTGCATCTGGCACAGAAGACTACAGGAGCTGTGTTTGCATCACAAACACTTTCCAAAGCCTGCAAGAGTATCATCTAACTTCCCCTAAGTAGAACTAAGAATCAGAAGATGAAGGAATGACAGTTCCTGAGAGAACGCTCTGACTTTTCCTGCTGGTATTTATAACTGGCCACAATTGGTATATTTCATAATTTAATGCCTTGTCATTACAGCTCTGATCAATGAGTGGCTTTTGAGTATTTCTTTAGTGACTTCACACACTGTAAATGGAAAAAAAAAAATGCCAAAATAAAATAGCTTAAATTTGACCACAAATAAGGAAATACTTAAACATCAATGAACTTAATAAGTGCTTAAAAAGTGCTAAAATTTCTTAAAAAGAAAATTATTAAAATTAGTCAGAATTTGCCCTTCACTTTGGAAATCTCATAGTCTGGAAGGTAAGAAAAAATGGAACCAGAATTCTAAGATGGAAGCCTTCAAGTTCACACAAGGGGCTCTGGGAGCAGCAGCCATGGGAAGTGTGTCAGGGAAAACTTCCTTGGCAGAAGTCAAGGAATAAATGGATAGGAGTTAGCTGGGCAAGGGGTAAGGGTGGGGGTGGGAGGCTCCTGTGGACCTGCAGAAGTAGGAAGAAATCTAGCTTGTTGTTATGAACTGCCTTCCTGCAATGGGTGGATAGCTTACAGAGAAGACTGGAGGTGAGCAAGAGTTGCACCATGGGGAGCTCTGGTACCAAGGTCAGGTTTGTAAAACAGCATTTAATCACTTGAATGACACAAAGAATAGGACTGAGAGGAACGAGACCAAATTTTTCTTACAGCACTTTGGGGCCAGAACTCAAGGTTTGTCTTCTTTTGAAAACACCCCAGGAGGCAAGAGGACCTGTTGGGAGGTAGACCTGTTCGCCAGAACCATCTCTTCACAGAGTGGTCCTGAAAATGAAGCTATATCGCTATACTGTTCTGTTGAAATCTGTTGCCTCGGGCCCCATGCACCATCTGTTTCAGAGGACTCAGCTCCTCTCCCTCCCTGGGTGAGAGCTCTCCCTGCCAGCCTCTCCTCCAGTCAGTCCTTGGCCCAAGCTTGTCCGCACTCCTTCGCAGCTGATTTACACTGCCACCTCATTGCCAACCAACTGGTGACATCACTCACATTGGCTGCCAGCCACGGAGGGAAGTGAGTTTCCTCCAGAATAGAATTCTGTCCAGACATGCACACCGAAATGGCTGGCACCTTCCACTTAATGGTCCATGTGAAATTTCTCTTTCCTGGATCTGATGGAATGCGGTTCTGTTCTAGTCTGCTTTCATTCCCACAGTTTCAAATTCCTGGGCCTGTCAACTGGATTCCTACTTTCACTTCTCCCCAGCTTCCAACCTCACCCTTTCCCTTAGCCTCTGAGGCAATATCTCCCAGAATGAAATCCATGTTTTCCAGGGGTCTGAGCATGCCAGCATCCTTTAGGAGGGAAAAGCAGTATTCACACAGACCTATGGCAGCCCAACTAAAGGCCAGCACCATGCCCTCACACGTGCCTAAGGGTTAGTGCACCTCTTGCTTGTGTGTGTTACTTCTGTGTGCCATGTTTTCCTCAGGTGGCAGGCTATGGATAGTTTGCGAGTGCTCTTTATTGTGTGTGTGTGTGTGTGTGTGTATATATATTTATTTATTTATAAATATTTTATAATATATATATATATATATATATATTTTTTTTTTTTTTTCCGGCCACACCTTGTGCCATGCAGAATCTTAGTTCCCTGACCAGGGATGGAAACCATGTTCCTTGCAGTGGAAGTGTGGATTCTTAACCATTGGACCACCAGGAAAGTTCCTGTGAGTGCTTTTTATTTTAGAATATAGAATAATGAGTTCTGGCAAGTGGTATCTTCTGATGTCACTGCTTGTATGTGGAACCCAGTTCAACAGAGATGAGTGGCTTCTTGTTTGGAACAGAATTAGTGCTGCCCTGAGGAAATCTTTTTTTCTGATAGATGTGTTACAGTTGTTGCTCTGATCATACAAATAGAGCTTCTGGTGGTTATTACCATGAGTAAGTCTCTCAGTTTTTCTTTGGCTTGTTGAAGAAATAAAGCCATGAATGCTTTGTGTATTGCTATCTCTTACAAGATGGTGGTGAGCAGAACTCAGTGAAGACCCTTATGCCTTGACCTGTCTGTTATTTTCAAATTCCAATCTCAACCAGGAAAGCTCTTTGGCTCTTTCCTAGAGACAGGACAGTGCAACCTGCCACTTGTCATAGTCTTGTTTGATCATAGCTTAAGGACACAAGAGGCCTTTGTCACAAGCATCCTGCTGAATTGCAAATTAATGTGCCAAAGAAAGACACCTCAGGCATTAGTGGAACATCTGTTGCACTGAAGAAGGAAACAGAACAGGCTCTATCTTGAAAGCAGGACTCCATCCTGGGCAGGACTGTGGACTTTGAGCTATATGCCCAGTATCTATGGAAACGACATACCAACTGGAAAACCAGGCCCCTGGAAGGAAGAGCCCCAGGACTCTCCAGCACCTAAAAGAATACCCTAATTATCTGTGTGACCGAATAGAATCATACATTCTATTATGCTTATTGGGGAACGACCACAAGCCTATTGATAGTTGTCCACTGTTAACTACCTAGGTTTAAGGCATATGAATCACAGGTTGACTTTGATTGTATCTTTCTTTTTCCTTTGTTCAGACTAGTTTCAGGGAATTTGGGGACGTAGGTTTGGGCACTTATGCTTAGGGTATATAAGGTTTTCACCAAAACTGGTTGGGGGTCTTTGGCTAAGAGGAGACTCTGCCTTGGGCCCATCAGTGTAATGAACTGCACTCCACTATCTGCATTGTCCTTCTAAGTGAGCTTGTTTCCTGGAACGCGTGGCTACAACAGCACTTTTTTAGTGATAAATGGCAAAAGTAACATAAAATAACATGGGCCAGGAAAAGCTGAGAGCAGCTTCAGCAGGTTCTTTGGTTAAATTGCATAAACCTTTCTCCAACTTCCCAAGAGAAGGGAGATCCTGCAATACTTCATAGAAGGTAACAAAGCAAGTCCTCCTTAAGTGGAATACTCAGATCTCTTTGGCTCCTGGTAACTCTAAGGAATTTTAAAGAGATCATTTTAAAAAATGGTGAAAGTTTGGAATAAAAGGAATAAAAAAGAATTATTGTGCATGATCTCAACAGAGAATTAAAGAATAGAGCGGGTTCAATTAGAATCAGCAACATTCTGCAACACAAAAATAAAGAGTGTGGAAAAAGAGTTCCTTGTATGATCTTCACTTCCATATATTTGCCAAAAAAGATACTGCCCCTGTAATTGCAAGAGGTTTTCTCTACTCAACTAAATAGTATCATGATCAAGGGCATGGTCCAAGCCAATGCCCCCATAGTGGCGTTGAGTTCTCTGTGCTTCATCACAGCCTCAGACTTTTTAAAATTATCTGAAATTTCTTTCATCTATTCATTCCTTTGCCTCTAACCAGTAATGTGGTTGACAGTTTTGTACATGGAACATTTATTATTCACCTTGTGCACACAGCTCACATATTCAGCACCTCAATGACCAGCCACATGAATGTGTTAGGTGGCATTGTCAGGAATGGCTCCAAAGAAACTGTCTGATTTATCAGATCACTTCCTATTGGGTATTTCAGTCATGCTCAGCCAGAGTACACACTGCAACCACCTGAGGAGCACTTTAAAGGTACAGATGGTGATATCTTAGGCCACACATTTGGCATAGTAATTAGTCTGGAGTTGGTTCAGACATCTAATTTATCTCAGAGTCCACAAAAAGTGAATCCAACCTGCAGCTGCAGTTGAGAACCTCTGAGCACTGCCAGAAGAAGAAAGAAGAGTGCCCAGTTTTCCTTTTCTTTAGAAAATATCAATATGTTTTAAAAGAAATGATTACTTTCACAACAGAAGTGACAACATTTGCCACCTTTAAGTACAAATATTTTTCATGCAAATTTCCCAAACTCTCATTTGGAAAGCTTTACCCCTCTCTGCCTGACTCCCTCTTCAGTGTTAGTGGTTGGGGTCAGGGTGCAGGACTGCTGCAGGGACCTGAGGACCCAAGGATGGAGCTCCAGACATGGCAGCTGCTCCACCTCCCTCCCTTTGATCTCCACTCTTCTCAACAGCTGACCTGCTTTGCAAAGGTCAGCAGGCTCCTGGCCAGCAGAGTTAAAAGTCACACATGTCCATGTAGTTGAAAGAGTGTTCATTCAGAGGGTTTTACTCTAAGATCTAGAGCCCCTCTGATTTAGACAGGAAGCTTCCAGAGGCCCAGCCACACTCTCTGTGATTCCATTTAGGTTGTTAGGCTCAAAACCTCATAACAATGGTTCATTTGATAACCACTTTTTCCATCTGTAAGGAACCTGATAGGAAGATACAGCTAAGCCAGGAGAAACATGAGTGTTTGTATACCCATGTCTCTGGCAAAATACAGTTGTTTTCACAAACCCATAGCAACAGCACCAAACTATTGTGGGGTGGTGGTAGACTTCTCCAGTATGGTGTAGCATTGTCAGCTGTTGTTTTTGCTTAGTCACTAAATTGTGTCAGATTCTTTTGCAACCCCATGGACTATAACCCACCAGGCTACTCTGTCCATGGGATTTCCAGTAAGAATAATGGAGTGACAATAGAGGACTATAAAACAATAAAAAAAAAACTTACTAAAAGTTGATATGCTTTTTGTTATCAGCATTCTGAAGAATGTCAATAATATTTCTTCACCTTTAAATATCTTATGTTGGTCTAAGTCCTAAATAACTGCTGTGGTTACTGCTAAGTTTTAATAATATAAATGTCAGCCTCAAATAAGCATATTTTTATGACTTATCCTTAAATGAACATTGTATTCTACATGGAAGTTGATTCAGAGTATGTCCCAACACACACCAACTCAGCCACCCCTGTGTGTGTCTGTCATAAGATGAGAGCCCTCCAGACTCTTCTAAGGGGTAGCTTGCAGCTCTAACCTATGTGGTACTTCATACCTTTGTGTTTTGACAACACATTTAAAATAATCAATTAAAGCACAAAGTTCAATACACAAAACTAAAGCTTTTTCAATACTGTTCAACATGGAGTTTACATATGTGTGGAAAATTTAAAACAGTGAAAGAGTATAGAAGACAAGGTATAATATCTTTATTTAGTAAGTGCAAGATTTATTTAATATGTAATATTTTATTGAATATAATAATATATATAAAATTGAATGTAAGAACATAGTGTTACTGGGTACAACAGGATTACTGTTACCGAGTCCAAACTTGCTCTACCCACCACAAGATAAGTCAATGAATTCAAGGCGAGGTGTTGGGATCAGGAAGGGACTTCATTCAGGAGCCAGCTGACTGAGAAGAACAGTCAGCTAACACCTCAAAATAGCCAAAATAACCAGGGGCCTGGTTGCCAGGTTTTTATAGGATCAAAGATGGGGACGGGTGAGGATACAAAGTAAAAAGACTATTCAATCTTTGCAAATGTCCCTTAGACTGGCAAGGGAATGAGTTAGTTTCACTTCCTTACAGTCACTCACTGGCGGGCTGCTCAGGTTGTCTCCCTGAGGCAGGCCATTATGTATGCGTACAGTAACAAGAAATGGGCAGGATGAGAGTTAGTCACAGAAGCAGATCCAGCATTAGTTCAAAATTAACTTTTCCCAGTTACAAGATGACAATAATTTTGTTAAGCAGAGGATGGAAGCAAGGCACCACCTGTGTTTGCCGTGCAACCCAATGTTGACAATTGTTCATCTGTACAGAAGCTGTGACCCACATTCTGGGTAGCCTCGGGGAACTCCTTTAAACTCTCAAGCCAGTTCCCTCAACAACAAAGTAAAACCCAGTGAGAAAAGCCCCTTTCAGGAATTGAGATCTAATATTGATTCTAAAACTCCTGGTTCAATCACTACTTTGAGGCACTTGTAACACAGATAGAAAGATGAGACATGCAACTCACAAAAAGTTAAACAGCTATAAAAGATGCCAGCACGAAATAAATAAAAAATCAGAAAATGGTAAGTGTGGAGTAAATGGAGCCCACAATTCCTGCCCTCAAAGCCTGGAGAGACCACATGGCCCAGAGGGGGCTGGGGAAGCTTTCTGAACACTTTGGGCAGCTCCTGGAAGCACTTCTGCTTAATTGTCTGTAATTTACAACCCTAGGCTCATTTTTCTATGGTTTAAAACTGGATTGATGCAGTCTGCTTTAGAGGTGAGGATTGGGGGAGTGGGGGGAGGTGACTTTAGAACCCAGAGATGGTGCTGACATAGCAGGAGGACAGAATGCATGCCCATGGACAGGCAAGCACAGCCAGTTCCAAGGATGCAGGAGGCTTTTGGCTCTCCATCACTGTGATGTCTCCTGTAGACTATAAGAAACCCATGTCTCCCCAGACACCAGCACATATTCTTCCAACACAACAGGAGCTGTGTCTATGCTTCCCCATTAGCCCTAGGCTTGTCAGCCCTTCTGGCTTCTCTCCCACAACTACTTCATGTGGGGCCCACATGGCTGATTCCCAGGGATGACTGCTGCCCTCTGCTTGGTCTGTCCTGATGACCACTGAGTTGGTGACCCAGATTCACCACCTACCCTGTGCTCAGGGGGCTCAGCAGAAAGTGGCATTCGGCAGCCCAGATATGTTTGGGGTATAGGAGAATGAGCACATGTGCTCAGATATGCCTTGAATCTCTTCACACCAGAAAGTTGGTTTGGTTTTTCTCCTGTACCCCCAAAACTAGCTTGCTTCCTTTCCAACCAGGCCATGTATGGCTGTCCTCCCTATAATTCCTCTGGTTTATTTATAAGATAGCTTTCTGCATTCTTACTTCTCCAGATTGCCTGTTCCCCTGGGAGCAAATGGAAACCAGGCTGCCCCACATTTACGGCAGCTCAGTGCTCTCTGAAATGCAATTAAAATGTTAAAGAAGATGGACAATCAATATTTTATAAACTACACAAAAAATTCTGTTTCTAATGGACTGGTGTGTGTTACAAAACTGGGAGAGCCTGAGGCTGTGTCTACAAAATGCCAAAGCAACTAGTTGCAAAGTGAAAAATTTCTCTCTCCTTGTCAATCTCCAGGACTTAGTTCCCTCGCTAGCTCTCCTTCCCATATCTGATTAACTGGACAATTTGTTCTGACACTGGGGATGACAGGGCCACAGAACAGGGAGACCCAGATTCAAAGCAAGAGTGAAAGCCTAACAGAGACTTTATCAGGCTTCTCTTCACTCTCTCCAGGAGAAGAACAACAAACATTTGTCTGAGCTGTTAAAAGCATGTTGTTCTAGAGGGAAATGATACATGCAGGTACCAGGCACATGAGTGACTATTCCAACTTTCTCCATATTCCAGATCTGGACTCAGAATCCTTCCCACACACCCCCAGGCAGCTGTGACTAGATAGAGGCAGGACCCACAGGGTTAAGAATTGTGTCTGGGGCTAAGGTTATGTCACTAACCTCCAAGGTTATGTCACTATTCCTCCCAGCAGCTCAAAGAATAACAAAGTCCCCTATTGTTTAAAAACAGCCAAAAATGGGGCCCAGGGAGCTACTTAGTAGCTTGTCATTATCCACAGCTGGAAAGAAGCAGAGGGAGTTTGGAATCAGCTGTCTGCAAAGCCCCAGACTCCTCCTGGCCCACATGCTACTCAGTTTCCGCATTGTGTGAGGATTGGCTGAGCCCCAGGCAACATGTCAGACATCAGGATGAAGTGAGACAGAACAGTCTTTCCTTCAGAGCACTCACACCATGAGGATAACTTGTCCCCTACTCAACAATGAGGCACTGCCCCTGCTTCTGCAAGGAAAGACAAAGCTGTTGTCCACATGCATGCTAAGCCAGGAGGCTGGGAGCACAGCTCAATACCCAAGGTGGGGCAGGGAGCTGGCTTGCAGGATGACCTCAGTGGGTGGGGCCTGGACTGCAGTCACCAAGGTAGACATAAGTATGAAATCAGATCTTGGCAAATGAGGAGGTTTTAGATGAGAAGATGAGACAAAGGCAGGCAGCCTGACACATTTCAAAGCACAAATGCTGAGAAGTTCTTGCAAGTGAGACTAGAGGACAGGGAAGGTACAGGAACAGAGTAGAGACTTGTGTCAGGAGGAGAAAAGGCTCAGGGCTGTGCTGGGGCCATCTGCATGTGAGGAGGCATTTCCAGCTCCAATGTCCCTGTGAGTATAGCAGGCTGGCTGTAAAGTGGGTATTATGGATGAGGGCACTGAGTCTAGAGAGGTCAGGGACCTGCACCAGTCACACATCATGGAAGTCTCAGAGCAGACTGGAAGCAGGCCTATGGTCCTTACCTCCTGCCCTCACAGGATATGGCCTCCAGGCAGCAGACCCTGAGAACCACACTCTGTGTGAGATGAGAGACTGTGAAGATTGGCTTGATTATTCAGACAATGAGAAACTGATAAATATATTTGATAAGGAAGATTAAATGACATGATCAAAATTACATCTTATAAAGATTGGCCACGGCATTAAGGGGTACAGAGAAGCAGAATAAGATGGGAAATCTGGGAGATGATCCTCTATCCAGGTAGAATACAGTTTAGACCATTGAAGAGAGAAGAGAAGAGGTAGTTCGGGGGTGGGGAGGGGAACATAGGGTCTTGTGAGAGGCCAACCACTGACTGTGACTAGAAGAGGGTGGAGCTGAATGAAGAAGAGTCAAAGGAGATTTGAGTCCTGGTGCCTGGGGGAAGAAGCAGACATGTGGGATGGAGGCAGAATAGGTGCTGGAGGGAAGATGCAGCTTTCTTCCATTTGCATACGTTCCCACTAAAAATCCACCAGAAGTGACACTATTTTCTCAAGAGCACTTGGCGAGCATGCATGCTAAGTCACTCAGTCATGTCTGACTCTCTGTGAACCTAAAGACTGTAGCCCACCAGGTTCCTCCATCCATGGGATTTTCCAGGCAAGGATACTGTAGTGGGTTGCCATTTCCTTCTCCAGGGGATCTTACCATCCTCCAGGGAAAGAACTCACATCTCCTTTTGTTTCTTGCATTGGCAGGCAGATTCTTTACCACTAAACACTACTTCAGTTCAGTTCAATTGCTCAGTTGTGTTCAACTCTTTATGACCCCATGGACTGCAGCATGCCAGGCTTCCCTGTCTCCAACTCCTGGAGCTTAATCAAACTCATGTCCATCGAGTCAGTGATGCCATCCAACCATCTCATCCTCTGTTATCTCCTTCTCCTCCCGACTTCAATCTTTCCCAGAATCAGGATCTTTTCAAATGAGTCAGTTCTTCGGCGTCCAAAGTATTGGAGTTTCATCTTCAGTGAATATTCAGGACTGATTTCCTTTATGATTGACTGGTTGGATCTCCTTGCTGTCCAAGAGACTCTCAAGAGTCTTCTCCAATACCATGGTTCAAAAGCATCAGTTCTGTGGTGCTCAGCTTTCTTTATAGTCCAACTCTCTCCTTTATAGGAGAAAAGAGCATTGACCCCACAAGAGACTGACCCAGACTTGCTTATGAGTGTCCAGGAGTCTCTGGCACAGGGGTGGGTTGACAGTGGCATGCTGCAGAGTCGGGGGCACTGAGTGTGGCAGTGTGCATGGGAACTTTTGAAGGAGGTCACCATTATCTTCATTACCTCCACCATAGTGTGGCCTCAGGTTAAACAACAGGAAGGGAACACAGCCTCAGCCATCAATAGAAAATTGGGTTAAAGATTTACTGAGCATGGCCCTGCCCATCAGAACAAGACCATTTCCCCCTCAGTCAGTCTCTCCCATCAGGAAGCTTCCATAAGCCTCTTATCTTTATCCATCAGAGGGCAGACAGAATGAAAACCACAATCACAGAAAACTAACCAAACTGACCACATAGACCACAGTCTTGTCTAACTCAATGAAACTATAAGCCATGCCATATAGGGCCACCAAAATGGATGGGTCATGGTGGAGAGTTCTGACAAAACTTGGTCTGCTGGAGAAGGGAATGGCAAACCACTTCAGTATTCTTTTCTTGAGAACCCTATGAAAAGCATGAAATGACAAAAAGTGCCATCTGGGAAGCCCAAATAATTTTGAGCAAATAAAGTCAAGAATGTTTGCCCAGCAACCATATTTCCCTGAGAGTACTGAGTTTCAGAAAGATCAGAAGACTCTGGCTGTGAGCAGGAATGTAACAGGTGAAATGCTGGGTGGGGCTTCTGCTCTGAGGGCCTCACCCTTCTTTGTCTGCACTGGCTGAAGGCAGGCACACTCACCTGTAATCCTAGCCCTCCCTGCCTCCTTGTGCCTGCCCTCACTCTATCCTGGGACTTCAGGGTTCAGTTGAATGGGGAAGCTAAGCTGAAGACTGACCAGCTGCACCCAGGCTCTGCCAGAGCTCAGGTGTGGTTACTCTGCTTCTGGGTATCCTCTATATAAAAGCAGGGAGTCATATATGTTAATCCCAACCTCCTAATTTACCCCTCCTCCCCTTTGTCCCCTTTAGTAACATGTACATACTAATGTATATAAAATAATCAGCAAGGACCTACTGTATAGCATAGGGAATTCAATATTCTATAATAACCTAAATGGGGAAAAGATCTGAAAAAGAATGGATATATGTATATGTATAAATGAATCACTTTGCTGTACTCCTGAAACTAACACAACATTGGAAATCTATACTCCAATATGAAAGAAAAGTTAAATTAAAAAGTAAAAAGAGATAACACTACAAGAGAAAAAAGAATAAGAGATTAAAAAATAAAAGTAGAGAATCTGATTATGTTGTGTCTGCAGTCCTTCTAGTGAATTTTGAATATTTCCAAATACCTTACACGGGGCCAGATTCACAAACAGCAGAACATTATCATGGGCACTTAAGACTTGGTGAGAAGATGACCAAATATCTAGGAAAGACAGCTGGGGGCTGGCTGCCTCTCTGCAGAGGATAAGCCATGGGCCTGGGGTTTAATCCCTAATTGGGGAAATAAGATCCCACAAGACTCGGGGTGCAGCTAAATACATAAACAAATACAAGATGTCAGAGAATGTTGTTTTGATTTGGATCTTTTGGTTTCTTTTGGAGACTTGCCTCTAGCCTTCTCAGCCAGGAGCAAGACTGGTCAATTAATGCTTGCTGTCTTCCTCCACTCTCACCTTGACCTAAGAGGCTCAAAGACAGCCAGAAAGGCTAGGAGACAGGCATTGAGTTGGTTCTGGAATTCTTGTGGCCTCTCCTCTGCCTTCCATGTGGAGCCCCAAGAAGTTCAGGCAGCCAATATGTCCTCACACAGGATCCAGATGTTGCGCTTCCCCACCCATACCTGCCTGCCCACACTGTCTCCTGAGGGGCTGCCCAGAACCTGTGTTCTCTCTTGCAGTGCTGTTCTGAGTGAATGCTCTCCTTCTTTCACACGAAAGTCTGAGCACAGGACTTTCAACAACCACACTCCCACTTGTGTTCAATTCTGACTTGGGGTGTGCATTCAAACCTGGGCTTATTTAAGAAAAAGAACATATAGCTGAGCCCAAAGATGTGTATTTCCAAGCCTAAGCCATGTGCTGGAAGGGTGGAACCCCTCTAAGGGCCTCAGACTTCAATGATTCATTAGACATCTAGAAAAGAAATATACTTATGAGTCATGAATTTATTCCAGACCCCTTACTCTGAACAGAAAAAAAAAAGAATGAAATATAATTTTTCATCAGAAAACATTTTTTCCTAATATCATGTTTCTCTTACCTGAAAAATAATGATATGAACTCTTTGTGACTGTTCCTCCTCTTTTATGAAGAATGTTTTCTTGCTTCTTGCCCTGACATGGAGGGCATATGTTCTGAAGAGGGTAAGGATTATAATTCACATTAGCAATGCACTCAATGGGCTTCATTGACAAGTGTTTTAACAATGTGCCCACAACTCCAGACCCAGGAGGAATATGAAGGGTGGCCACAGTCCCCTAAACATGTGCAACTCATCTTTTATTTTTCAGTTTATTATTAACATCTTAATTATGTGTTTCTTATTACAAGATAACCAGATCAAGAACATCAAGGTCCAAGTTAACCTAGGTACCTGGTTTAGGGTCTCATCAGTGAGTCCTTCTAGTGAAACTAAGCAATCCCCTGTGGTGCTCCTGGGCACAAAAGGGTTGAACCATAAAGAAGGCTAAGCATTGAAGAATTGATACTTTCAAATTGTGGTGCTGGAGAAGACTCCTGAAAGTCCCTTGGGCTGCAAGATCAAATCAGTCAATCCTAAAGGAATTCAAACCTGAATATTCATTGGAAGGACTGATGCTGAAGCTGAAGCTACAATACTTTGGCCACCTGATTCGAATAGCCAATTCATTGGAAAAGACTCTGATGCTGGGAAAGATTGAGGAGAAGGGGACAACAGAAGATGAGATGGTTGGATGGCATCATCAACTCAATGGACATGAGTTTGAACAAACTCTGGGAGATGGTAAAGACTGGCATGCTGCAGTCCATGAGGTCATAAAGAGTCAGGCATGACTTAGTGAATGAACAATAAAAACAATGACTTGCAATAAATTATATGTATATTAAAAGTATTGGTAAAATTAGTAATGTGTTTAGATCTTTACCTCAAAATAATCAATGCCTACAGATATAGAACCATTAATATCTATACCTAAAACTAATGTAATTTTATAATCAATTTTACCTCTAAAAAATAAAAAAAAAAGATAAAAAAGAATCAATGCAGAAATGCTACCAATAAGTGCATGTCCCTAGCATGTATATAGTATGCTTGTGTGTACCCCATATCTATGCCCTTCACCTCAGCACACCCTGTTCTTGGTCTGGCACCCTGCAAAAGTGGGTGCAAACTCTGAAGGAGCACCCAATTCAGTTGTGGAAAGAGAATTGTAACAGATGAAGAGGTAAATGCTGCAGAATGAGTAAGACAAGGTTTCCCAAAAAGAGGTGAGATTTCAGTTGGGTGTTAAAATGTCACCTGATTGCTGTGCATTGCCTGAGTGAGTCTATGACCATTCAGTACCCATCTTCCCTCCCAGCACTCTGATTTTTCTTCAGCAAGCCCCTTGATCCCATTAATCTACCTCATTTAACACAGTGTTTGTTCCTGGGGTGTGCACATGTCCCAGTCAGGGCCAAGAAGAGTGATGTGTGGGCCTCAGCTGGCACTTTTGGAAACAGAGACTCTCTTTCTTTTGGACATAACAAGTGAGGGATGTCAGCACAGAGCCCCAGAGGAGACTCAGGAGACTGAGACTAGCAGGTAGCAGATGAAAGACATCCTGACCCATCATGAAGCCGGATCCAGAGGCAACGATGCAACCCTTGACTATGGACTTTTCAATTATTCCAGCAAACAAAGTCAATCCAATTTGAGTGAGATTTTCTCGAACAGAACTTTGAAGGGCAAAGACATCAAGTGTGTTTGAACAGATACTTTCCATTGCTTCTAAGGGAAAAGCTGATGCAAACCCTTATCTAAGTGTAACTAAGAGAAGACTGTCTAGTCTGCTCTGCATCTTTTTCTTTTGTATCATCAGGTTCTGCAATTTCCCACAGCTCTGCACTGAATTTTCATTTACATTTTACATAGTTCTAATGTTTAAATTAAAAATATACAGTCGCAGTCTCCTGCCGTAAAGTTGATCTAAGTTTGGAGTAATTTTCAAGAGTATAACCTGTGTTGCCAAGGACCAAGCCCTTCCTAGGGTCATGCAGAATTAAGACTGCCTTGTGTCCACCATTTGTCACAACTGGAGAGACACTGGCTGTTTGCCACTCTTAAAAAGGGCTCAGCCCTGACTTATCAGGGTGTTTCCTGTCCTGAATTTTCTCACTTCTGCATACAATTTTGTCTCTAACAGTGGTAAGCAGTTATTTACTCTGGTCACTTTGTTATAGTTAAAGGAACACCCTGAGTGAATCTAACCTGAGACACACCTTCCTGGTGGAAAGGATTCCTGTGTTGCACTATGAAACATTCCCCTTGTCCTGGCAACTTTGGGCTTCATATTTAATATTCATCACTTGCTTTCACATGGGCTATATCGCTTATTCAAAAGCAGAGACATTACTTTGCCAACAAAGGTCCATCTAGTCAAGGTTTTTCCAGTAGTCATGTATGGATGTGAGAGTTGGACTTGAAGAAAGCTGAGTGCCAAAGAATTGATGCTTTTGAACTGTGGTGTTGGAAAAGACTTTTGAGAGTCCCTTGGACTGCAAGGAGATCCAACCAGTCCATTCTAAAAATCAGTCTTGGGTGTTCTTTGGAAGGAATGATGCTAAAGCTGAAACTCCAATATTTTGGCCACCTCATGTGAAGAATTGACTCAGTGGAAAAGACTTTGATGCTGGGAGGGATTGGGGGCAGGAGGAGAAGGGGACGACAGAGGATGAGATGGCTGGATGGCATAACCGACTCGATGGACATGAGTTTGAGTGAACTCGGGTGTTGGTGATGGACGGGGAGGCCTGGCGTGCTGCAATTCATGGGGTCACAGTCAGATACGACTGAGTGACTGAACTGAACTGATATCACTTATAGCCTTCCCTTTGTCTGAAATGTCCTCTAACCCAACACTTTCCCATTATTCTCCAGGTTTTCTTCTTTCCAGGAGCAGATGAAATCATTTCTTCTCCAAGGAGTCTTCTTTTCCTGTATTCTGAGGAACTGACCTTCCCTCTGTATTTGATACCCTTTATGCCCTGACCTTGTTGTTTGTGCATGTGCCTTTTTCATTAATTTATGAGAGCTGCTGAGAACACAACTTTTGACCCAATCTCTTGGGACAATTTGTGGCTAACAAATGTATGTTAAAATAAGTGTAACTTAACCAAGGCTAAATAATCTAAAAACTAGCAGTAGAGAAATAATTTAGTAAAATAACATCTCTAGATGTGTGTTGTTCCAGGGTTTATAGGGGGCATCCAGCATTTAATGATTTGATGCATCCTTTCAGAATGAGCTGTGCACAAGCTGCGTGGGCACTGTTGGTGGCCTGAGCATCATTAATAATTCAGAGTCTACATTTGGAGAGGTCCTTGTCTGCCAAGTTTGGAAGAAGAGGCAAAATGAATCAAGCTGAGAAAGAAGGGTGAAAGAAAATGCAAGAGCACAGTCATAATCTTGATGACTATTAAAAATCTCCAGCTATTGATTTTATATGCAGAACATGTCAGACTCAGAAATGAACCAGGAGAGATTTCTTTAATAACAACCAAGGAAAGAATATAATTTATGTGGGATATTTAAAAAGAAGCATTAAAAATTACATCTTGATTAACAATTTGGAGAACTTTAAAAATATTTGGAATGGCAATTTTGAAGTGTCTCTGGGTATATTCATCACTGAAGTGGTTTCCCCAAGGCTTTGTGCTGTCTTGGTACAGAGAGAACAGCATTTCTGTGAAACCCTGCAGTCATAATGAAGTCAGAGCACCCTGGGAAAAGAAAGCAGTCTAAATGCAGAAGTGGAGGAGGAGAGGAAATGAATTTCACTAGCTCTTCAAGTCAACAAATATTTACTGTAGCCACCACTTCTAGGTATGGGCTGCTAAGATGGGAGCTCGGAAAATACAACCAAGCCCAAGGCTCTGCCTCTCACAGCCCTCAGTATCTCACTGTGAAAAGCAGGAGACAAGGCAAGGACCTATGAAAAAGCAAATAATGATCTAATATCTACAGGGCACTGTGAACATGGAGAGGCAGAGAAAGCTGTTCCTTATGCACAACAGCACCCTTGGAAAAAAATTCAAAAACCCACACACAATCACACAATAGAAGTTTGCTAGTGGCACAAAACAATGAAGAAAGATACAGTGTGTATACCACAGGCAGAGGGGAATCGTGAGCTCGGGAATTAGAGCTCAGGCCGAGCCATCCTCTTTCCCTGCCAGAGTCTCCATTTCCCCATCCATAAGACAAAGTGTTAGAGGCTCATGATGGACAATTCTAGTTCAGTATTCTGTGAAGTAGGTAGGTAGAATGTTGGGGTTTGCAGAGGGTGGAGGCAAAATAGCAGGGAAACTAATTCAATAAATGTGAAGGGAAGAGGAGTATTTGGTTGCCAGGACAGAGAGAATCAGGCTTCCCCTATGGCTCAGGGGCAAAAAATCTGCCTACAAAGCAGGAGACGTGGAAGACAAGGCTTCGATTCCTGGTTTGAGAAGATCCCCTGGAGAAGGAAATGCCAACCCATGCCAGTGTTCCTTCTGGGAAAACCCCATGGATAGAGGAGCCTGGTGGGCTATGGTCCATGGGGTTGAAGAGTTGGACATGATTGAAGCAACTGAGCACAGAGCACACACAGAAAGAATCCAGCAGTCGGCTCTGTAATGGCTGTAACTCTGTTAGCTTGGACTCACTGTACTCAGATATCTAGCATATTGTCAAGGATGCTTGTTTATGGGTTGAAAAGTGTTTTGAAAAAAACAGTAGCAAAAATAATAATTTTTAAAATATAGATCATAAAAAAATAAAAATAAAAAAATAAAATACAGATTATGTTATGATAGGTTTTCGCTATGTTATGATAGTTCTTCAAAGTTCAACTGAGTCTACAATTTTTCCTATCCAGCATAATTTCTGAGACAAGTTGGGTGAAGGGAAGACAGGAGATATAACCACCATCATGATTCTGGGGTAAGAATATCAGAATTTCATCATCTCACTCCCTTATGACTACTTTAACCTTTAAACAATGTTCAGTTTAACTCACAAATATTAAACATTAAGAAAAGATAAGAAAGGAATATAAAAAGATATATCAGGAAAAGCATTAATTAAAATGGGTTGATAAAATATGTTTTAAAACAAAAGACAATTGTTACTGAAAAAAAGTATTTTGAACATGAAAAATGATGAATGAATTCACTGGAAAACTATAGCAACCCAGAGCCTAAGATAGTTTTAAAGTATATAAAGGTAAAACACACAAAATTATAAGGACAAGTTGAGTAATCTAAATACATAGGTGTGAATATTTAATTCATCTCTCAGAATCTGAGCACTCAGTATTATTTTAAAAATCAGTAAAAATATAGAATAATATAAGACATGCAGAATGTCACAAACAATAATTTTAAAAATGCCACATTTTTTAAAAATGAGGTAACATCTCACGCTGGTCAGAATGGCTGCAATCCAAAAGTCTACAAACAGTAAATGCTGGAGAGGGTGTGAAGAACAAGGAACCCTCTTACACTGTTAGTGGGAATGCAAACTAGCACAGCAACTATGGAGAATAGTGTGGACATTCCTTAAAAAGCTGGAAATAGAACTGCCATATGACCCAGCAATCCCACTGCTGGGCATACACACTGAGGAAACCAGAACTGAAGGAGACACATGTACCCCAATGTTCATCACAGCACTGTTTACAATAGCCAGGACATGGAAGCAACCTAGATGTCCATCAGCAGATGAATTGGTAAGGAAGCTATGGTACATATACACAATGGAATATTACTCAGCTATTAAAAAGAATGCATTTGAATGAGTTCTAATGAGGTGGATGAAACTGGAGCCTATTATACAGAGTGAAGTAAATCAGAAAGAAAAACACCAATACAGTATATTAATGCTTATATATGGAATTTAGAAAGATGGTAACGATGACCCTGTATGTGAGACAACAAAAGAGACACATATGTAAAGAACAGACTGTTGGACTCTGTGGGAGAAGACAAGGGTGGGATGGTTTGGGAGAATAGCATTGAAACATGTGTATTATCATATGTTAAACAGATCGCCAGTCCAGGTTTGACACATCAGACAGGGTGCTCAGGGCTGGTGCACTGGGATGACCCTGAGAGATGGGATGGGGAGGGAGGTGGAAGGGAAGTTCAGGACGGGGAACACATGTACACCCATGGCTGATTCATGGGAATGTATGGCAAAAACCACCACAATATTTTAAAGTAATTAGCCTCCAATTAAAATTTTAAAAATAAATAAAAATTTAAAAAATAAAAATAAAAAATAGACCACATGCAGAGCAAGGATAACCAGATATCAAATCATTTACACTATATTTTTTCTTGTTGTAACATATGAGTAAAGGACAAATAAGCAAGAAACAGCACAAAGTAGCCTTCACATTTCCTTAGAAATGTGAAAAACATATATTTGTGAAAAAAATCCTAATGAAAATTACAAATTAGTAAAAACTGAACAATTTTTATTAGATAGTCAGTCTAAGGACTAGTTGAGTTGTATATATTAGAAAAGAAAAAAGATTATCCAAACTTGCAAAACAAGAGATTAGAAAAAGAACAGAACATAAAACTTAAAGTGCAGAACAATGAAAACGTTGATAGGTTAAAATTTATGAAATATGAAATAAAGAAATAGTAATAAAAATTATGAAAAACAAAAGTATATACTATTTTAAAAACTAATAGCATGGACAGACTCTAAATATAAAGAAAAAGAAGAAATAAAATACTCAGAAGAAAAGAGGGCTATAGCTATAGAGAGATTTTTAAATCATAAGATAAGTGAACTATTTCATACCACTTAATTTATAAGTTATAGTATGAACACTTTGTTAGATTAAAAAAAAAACCTTGACAGATGAGAAACACATGAAGGGATGTAATGTGCAGTATGTTGACAATAATTAATAACACAATATTATATATTTGAAAGTTGCTAAGAGGAAATCTTTAACATTCTCATCACAAAGAAAAACTTGTAACTATAGCAACTTTCAAATACATAATACTGTATTATTAACTACTGGGGGCTTTCCTGGTGGCTCAGATGGTAAAGAATCTGCCAGCAATGCAGGAGATCCAGGATGATCCCTGGTTAGGGAAGATCCCCTGGAGAAGGAAATGGTAACCCACTCCACTATTCTTGCCTGGAAAATTCCATTGACAGAGGAGCCTGGCAGGCTCCACGGGGTTGCAAAGAGTCGGACATGACTGAGCAACTAATATACACATTAATTATTGTCAACATGCTACACCTTACATCCTCAGGACTTACTTATTTTGTAACAGGAAGTTTGTATCTTTAACTCCCTTCACCCATTTAGCTGCCCTTCCCCATTCCCTGCCATTGCTTTGGGCAACCACCAATCTGTTCTTGTAACAATGAGCTAGTTTATTTATTTATTTATTTTTAAAAGAGTCCACATATAAATGAGGTCATATTAGCTTGATCATTTAAGCAGTCAGCTCTGTAACGGCTGTGGCACACTGTTAGCTTGGATTCACTGTGTTCTAATATCCAGCATATTGTCAGGGATTCTTGACATATAAATGAGATCATATGGCATTTGTCTTTGTCTGACTTAGTTCACTGAGCATAATGCCCTAAAGAGTCATCCATGTTGTCTGAAACATCAAGGTTTCCTCTTTTCACACAGCCGTTGATAGATGCATGCTTCCCAGGTGGCACAGTGGTGAAAAATCAACTTCCCAATGCAGGAGACGCAAGAGACTGGGGTTCAATTGGCTATGACTGAGCCACTGAGCACACAGCACACACAACACATATGACGATGGATGTTAAGTAGACGTATGGTGATAATTTTGGAATACATACGAATATATAACCATTATGTCATACATCTGAAAATAATGCTATATTTCAATGAAATACAATAAAATAAAATAAGGTAGGTAGAAGAAAGCAAAAAATTATAGTCCTATCTTATGAAATAAATACAAAGATACCAAATAAATTATATTAAGGTGGGTTTATATCAGAGTTGTTAAATATTAGAAAACCTAAAATGCAGCTCACTTAATATGAACTGCTGTTGAATATCAAAGAAAAACATCTCCATTCAAGTAGTCTAACAGACTATAACTGTAAGACACATTTTCAAAAATGTTAAAAATTCATATAAATGCATAAAAAATGTATGTTATAAAGATGTTAAGTAGTAGTTAAAATAAATCAGAGAAAATCTGTTAATATATTCATTAATTAATTTTGATTGGAGGATAACTACTTTACAATATTGTGATTGTTTTCAACATACATTTCTTTAATTAATTTATTTATTTTAATTGGAGGTTAATTACTTTACAATCGTGGTGGTTTCTGCCATACATTGACATGAATCAGTCACAGGTGTACATATAATCAAGGAAAATAATAGAAAAGATTTAATCAACATTACCATATGTCATTTATGGTTTATAAATAAACAATTTAAGGAAGTAAAAAAAAAATGAAATTTCCTAGTTTGATAAAAAATAATCTATAGCAAACACTTAATATAATGTTTGACCATTTAAAACTTTCCCTTCAACATGGAAGCCATGATCACCATGAGGTCAAATAAAATAAACAAACAACAAAAGGCAGAAATATTCTAGGCACTTACTTAGAAAATCCAAGAAAGGTTATTAATTGCTAAATCTAATTTGAGTCAATGGATGGATGTAAGATGATACAAAATTTAATAACATTTTTAATAACTATTTAGTCTAGGCAATAATTGGAGAAGCCCTCATAGTCATCAAAGAAATGTAGGACTTGGGTGTATTTCTCAAAAACAACAGAATGATTTTGGTTCACTTCCAAAGCAAACTGCTCAATATCACAGTAATTCAAGTCTATCCAACCACTCATGCCGAAGAAGTTGAATTTGACCAGTTCCATGAAGACCTACAAGACCTTCTAGAACTAACGTCAAAGACAGATGTTCTTTTCATCATAGGGGATTGGAATACAAAGGTAGGAAGTCAAGAGTTACCTGGATTAACAGGCAAGTTTGGCCTTGGAGTACAAAATGAAGCAGAGCAAAAGCTAGCAGAATTTTGCCAAGTTTTTGCACTGGTCATAGCAAACACCATTTCCCAAAAAACACAAGAGATAACTCTGCACATGGACATTACCAAACGGTCAATACCAAAATCAGATTGATTATATTCTTTGCAGCCAAAGATGGAGAAGCTCTATACAGTCAGCAAAAACAAGACCTGGAGCTGACAGTGGCTCAGATCATCAGCTGCTTACTGCAAAATTCAGGCTTAGATTAAACAAAGTAGGGAAAATCACCACGCCATTCAGGTATGGCCTAAATAAATCCCTTATGATTATACAGTAGAAGTGGAAAATTCATTCTAGGGATTAGATCTGGTAGACAGGCTGCCTGAAGAACTATGGACAGATGTTCCTAACACTGTACAGAGGCAGTGAATAAAATCATCTTTAAAAAAATAAATAAATAAAAGAAGAAAAGAAATGCAAGAAGGAAAAGTGGTTGTCTGAGGAGGCTTTACAAATAGCTGAGGAAAGAAGAGAAGAGAAAAGCAAAGGAGAAAGGGTAAGATATATGCATCTGAGTGCAGAGATCCACAGAATAACAAGGAGAGATTAAAAAAAAAAAGTCTGCCTAAATGAACAATGCAAAGAAATAGATGAAAACAATAGAATGGGAAAGACTAGAGATCTCTTCAAGAAAATTGGAGCTATCAAGGAAACATTGTGCAAGGATGGGTACAATACAGGACAGAAATGGTAAGGACCTAACAGATGCAGAAAAAATTAAGAAGAGATGACAAAAATACACAAATTAGCTATACAAAAACATTCTTAATAACCCAGATATCCACCATGGTGTGGTCACTCCCCTAGAGCCAGATATCCTAGAGTGTGAAGTTAATAAGGCCTTAAGAAGAATTACAACAGAGAGAGTGGAGGTGATAGAATTCTAGCTGAGCTATTCAAAATCCTAAAAGAGGATGCTGTTAAAGTGCTGCTCTCAATATGTTAGTACATTTGGAAAACTCAGCAGTGGCCACAGGACTGGAAAATATCGGTTTTCATTCCAGTCCAAAAGAAGGGTAGGGCTAAAGAAGGTTCAAACTATCAGACAATTACACTCTTTTCCTATGCTGATAAAGTGAAAGTTGCTCAGTCATGTCCAAGTCTTTGCAACCCTATGGACTATAGAGTCCATGGAATTATCCAGGCCAGAATACTAGAGTGGGTAGCCTTTCCCTTTTCCAGCTGATCTTCCCAAGTGGCTGCCCCATCATTTCATGGCAAATAAAAGGGGAAAAAGCAGAAGCAGTGACAGGTTTTCTTTCCTTGGGCTACAAAATAACTGTGGACAGTGACTGCAGCCATGAAATTAGAAGACACTTGCTTCTTGGAAAGAAAGCTATGACAAGCCTAGAAAGTGTATTAGAAAGCAAGAACATCACTTTACCAACAAAGGTCCATATAGTCAAAGCTATGATTTTTGTAGTAGTCATGTATGGATGTGACAGTTGGACTATAAAGAAAACTGAGTGTCAAAGAATTGATGCTTTTGAATTCTGATACTGGAGAAGATTCTTGAGAGTCCCATGAACAGTATGGAGATCAAATCAGTCAATCCTAAAGGAAATCATTCCTGAATATTCATTGAAAGGACTGATGCTGCAGCTGAAGCTCCAATACCTGGGCCACCTGGCTCACTGGAAAAGACCCTGATTTGGGGGAAAATTGAGGGCATGAGGAGAAGAGGGCAGTAGAGGATGAGGTGGTTACATAGCATCACTGACTCAATGGATATGAACTTGAGCAAATTCTGAGAGATAGAGGAGAACAGGGAAGCCTGGTATTCTGTGGTCCATGGGGTCACAAAGAGGCAGACATGACTTAGCAAATGAACAATAACAACAATAGGCTAAACAGAAGTTCAGTTCAGTTCAGTCACCCAGTCATGTCTCACTTTTGGCCACCCCATGGACTGCAGCATGCCAGGCCTCCCTGTCCATCACCAACTCCTGGAGTTTGCTCAACTCATGTCCACCGTGTGGATTCACTGAGTGATGCGATTCAACCATCTCATCCTCTGTCGTCCCCTTCTCCTCCTGCCTTCAATCTTTCCCAGCATCAGGGTCTTTTCAAATGAGTCAACTCTTTGCATCAGGTGGCCAAAGTATTGGAGTTTCAGCTTCAACATCAATCCTTGCAATTAATATTCAGGACTAATTTCCTTTAGGATGAACAGGTTGGATGTCCCTGCAGTCCAAGATACTCTCTAGAGTCTTCTCCAACACCATAGTTCAAAAGATTCAATTCTTTGGCACTCATCTTTCTTTATAGTCCAACTCTCACATCCATGTATGACCACTGGAAAAACCATAGTCTTGACTAGATGGACCTTTTTTGGAAAAGCAATGTCTCTGCTTTTTAACATGCAGTCTAGAGTGGTCATAACTTTCCTTCCAAGGAGTAAGCATCTTTTAATTTCATGGCTTCAGTCACCATCTGCAGTGATTTTGGAGTCCCCCAAAATAGTCTGCCACTCTTTTCACTGTTTCCCCATCTATTTGCCATGAAGTGATGGGACCAGATGCTATGATCTTTGTTTTTGAGTGTTGAATTTTAAGCCAACATTTTCACTCTCTTTCACTTTCATCAAGAGGCTTTTTAGTTCTTCACTTTCTGCCATAAGGGTGGTGTCATCTGCATTCCTGAGGTCATTGATATTTCTCCCAGCAATCTTGATTCCAGCTTAGGCTTCATCTAGCCCAGCGTTTCTCATGACTTACTCTGCATATAAGTGAAATAAGCAGGGTGACAATATACAGCCTTGACGTACTCCTTTTCCTATTTGGAACCAGTCTGTTGTTCCATGTCCAGTTCTAACTGTTGCTTCCTGACCTGCATACAGATTTCTCAAGAGGTAGGTCAGGTGGCCTGGTATTCCCATTTCTTTCAGAATTTTCCACAGTTTACTGTGATTCACACAGTACAAGGTGTTGGCATAATCAATAAACAGAGGTATATGTTTTTCTGGAACTCTCTTGCTTTTTCAATGATCCAACACATGTTGGCAATTTGATCTCTGGTTCCTCTGCCTTTTCTAAAACCAGCTTGATCATCTGGAAGTTTATGGTTCATGCATTGTTGAAGCCTGGCTTGGAGAATTTTGAGCATTACTTTACTAGCACGTGAAATGAGTGCAATTGTGCAGTAATTTGAGCATTCTTTGGCATTGCCTTTCTTTGGGACTGGAATGAAAACTGATCTTTTCCAGTCCTGTGGTCACTGCTGAGATTTCCAAATTTGTTGACATATTGAATGCAGCACTTTCACAACATCATCTTTTAGGATTTGAAATAGCTCAACTGGAATTCCATCACCTCCACTAGCTTTGTTCATACTGATGCTTCCTAAAGCCCACTTGACTTCACATTCCAGGATGTCTGCTTCTGGGTCAGTGATCACACCATCGTGATTATCTGGGTCATGAAGATCTTTTTTGTACAGATCTTCTGTGTATTCTTACCACCTCTTCTTAATATCTTCTGCTTCTGTGAAGTCCATACCATTTCTGTCCTTTATTGAGCCCATCTGTGCATGAAATGTTCCCTTGGTGTCTCTAATTTTCTTGAAGAGATCTCTAGTCTTTCCCAGTCTATTGTTTTCCTCTATTTCTTTGCACTGATCACTGAGGAAGGGTTTTTTTTTTTTTTTTTTTTTTTTTTAATCTCTCCTTGCTCTGCTTTGGAAGTCTGCATTTAAAGGGTATATCTTTCCTTTTCTCCTTTGCTTTTCACTTCTTCATTTCACAGCTATTTGTAAGGCCTCCTCAGACAGCCACTTTGCTTTTTTGCATTTTGTTTTCTTGGGATAATCTTGATCCCTGCCTCCTGTACAATGTCACAAACCTCCATCCATAGTTCATCAGGCACTCTCTCTATGAGATCTAGTCCCTTAAATCTATTTCTCACTTCCACTGTAATCAGAAGGGATTTGATTTAGTTCATATTTGAATTTTCTACTGGTTTTTCCTACTTTCTTCAATTTAAATCTGAATTTGGCAATAAAAGGATCATGATCTGAGCCACAGTCAGCTCCTGGTCTTGTTTTTGCTGACTGTATAGATCTTCTCCATCTTTGGCTGCAAAGAATATAATCAATCTGATTTTTGTTGACCATCTAGTGATGCACATCATAATAGCAAAGAAATGTTATATAAAAAAGTATAAAATAATTTTATATAAAACAGATTTAAATAAATATGGGCAAGTCCTTTGTGTATAAAAATTACAAGTTAATTGAATGGCAAAAGAAAAAGTTGAATAATCTGAGAGCTATATCATGCTGCTGCTGCTGCTAAGTCATGTCAGCTGTGTCCAACTCTGTGCAATCCCATAGACAGCAGCCCACCAGGCTTCCCTGTCCCTGGGATTCTCCAGGCAAGAACACTGGAGTGGATTGCCATTGCCTTCTCCAAGGCATGAAAGTGGAAAGTGAAAGGGAAGTCGCTCAGTCATGTCGGACTCCTAGCGACCCCATGGACTTCAGCCTACCAGGCTCCTCCATCCATGGGATTTTCCAGGCAAGAGTACTGGAGGTGGGTGCCATTGCCTTCTCCTATATCATGCTAATATACCAAAATTCAATAGTTTAAACATGTCAGTTCTCCCCAAACTAATTTTAAAATTCAATGTAAATCTAACCTGAATCCCAACGGATTTGTTTCTGAAATTTGCTAGCTGATCTTAATATGTATGTAGAATTCCAAAAGCCAAGAAAATCAAGGATGATTTTAACAAAAGAATTATTAAAAAATTGCATACCGTGTTAGAGTCAAGATTTGCTATAAAGCAAAATAATTTTTTAAAAACTCAGCAGAAGCAGAAATAATAATAGAATTAGATAGAGAGGGTGGAAATAGTCTTGCACATAGACAAAAAATTGATATATGGCAGTAGTATTATTACAAATCAGTGGGGAAAGGTGTGTGTCCCAGTAGATGATGCTGGGACAGTTGCCAAATGTTAGACTTATGTGAGGAAAGCAAAACTAAACTTCTAAAGAAAAACATGAAATGATATCTTTGGGTACTATGAGTCACCGAAAGCAAAATACATGAAGAAAAACACCAGATGCTTGACAAGAGGGAAACATAGTTCATTTGTTTCATTTTAGCAAACTAAGGCATGGAATGATTTACACAAAGGTCACTGAGAGTGCAGGATCACCCCCTCATTTCACAGGATTTTGAGTTATTAGAGAAGAAATGTGATGAATTCATACCCACAATGTTAGGCAAGCACACCCTCATAGGAGATTGGGTGATGCCTCAGTGAAAATCCAAGGCTCCTGGTTGTCAACCCATTGGTTTACCTTTCAAGATTGACATTTTTTAAATCCAGATATGATTGTTGTGCACCAGATGAATATATGAGAAAAACTCAGGTGAAGAGTGTCACCTCTTTTCTATTCACCAGACACCCTGTCAGGACTATTCTGTGTGTGATTGGGCTATGAAATCCACAAGGTCAAGAACTTGCCTTTACTCTCCTGAAAGTTTGAGCATGCTTTAGGATTAATCATGCTTTACATTAATTAATTAGGATTAATATAATGCTTTATATTAGTTAATTATTATAAACCCACTGTAATGAAGTCAATGTTTTGATGATATCATTGTCTAAGGGGCAGGAAACAGGGTAGAGTCAAGTGGGATGGCTAGTCCAGGACAACTAAAACCAATTGCATTTTACAGTTAGACCTGTGGTACTGTGAGGATACAGGTGAAAAAGGCAGCATCATGCCTTTCAAAATGGTAAACCCACTTCCCTGGCAATCCAGTGGTTAAGACGCCCAGCTCCCAGCGCTGGGGGCACAGGTCAGTCCTTGGTCAGGGAACTAATACCTCACAGCCTGCAAGGCATGCCCTCCCCTCCCCCCCGAAAAAAAAAAAAAAAAACAGCACACACAGGTACATTTAGTGAATATGAATGAATAAATGATGAGATATGGCATAAGTGCATGAATGCTCTATAAAGTACTCTACAAAAAGAAGGGATGCCTATAAGACAGAAACTTTATATTATTATAACTCATTTAATAGTAAAATCATCCCTTAAAATAAGCGTTGTTCATCTTCAGTTCAGTTCAGTTTTCAGCTTAGTCGCTTAGTCGTGTCTAAATCTGTGACACCATGAACCAAAGCATGCCAGGCCTCCCTGTCCATCACCAACTCCCGGAGTTCACTCAGACTCACGTCCATTGAGTCAGTGATGCCATCCAGCCATCTCATCCTCTGTCGTCCCCTTCTCCTCCTGCCCCCAATCCCTCCCAGCATCAGAGTCTTTTCCAATGTGTCAACTCTTGGCATGAGGTGGCCAAAGTATTGGAATTTCAGCTTTAGCATCAGTCCTTCCAATGAACACCCAGGACTAATTTACTTTAGAATGAACTGGTTGGATCTCCTTGCAGTCCAAGGGACTCTCAAGAGTCTTCTCCAACACCACAGTTCAAAAGCATCAATTCTTCAGCACTCAGCTTTCTTCACAGTCCAACTCTCACATCCATACATGACCACTGGAAAAACCATAGCCTTGACTAGACAGACCTTTGTTGGCAAAGCAATATCTCTGCTTTTGAATATGCTATCTAGGTTAGTCATAACTTTCCATCCAAGGAGTAAGTGTCTTTTAATTTCATGGCTGCAGTCACCATCTGCAGTGATTTTGGAGCCCCCCAAAATAAAGTTGGACACTGTTTCCAGTGTTCGCCCATCTATTTCCCATGAAGTGATGGGACCAGATGCCATGATCTTAGTTTTCTGAATGTTGAGCTTTAAGCCAACTTTTTCACTCTCCTCTTTCACTTTCATCAAGAGGCTTTTTAGTTCCTCTTCAGTTTCTGCCATAAGGGTGGTGTCATCTGAATATCTGAGGTCATTGATATTTCTCCCAGCAATCTTGATTCCAGCTTGTGCTTCTTCCAGGCCAGCGTTTCTCATGATGCACTCTGCGTGTAAGTTAAATAAGCAGGGTGACAATATACAGTCTTGACGTACTCCTTTTCCTATTTGGAACCAGTCTATTGTTCCATGTCCAGTTCTAACTGTTGCTTCCTGACCTGCATATAGGTAGAGGCAAGTAAATGAGGTTAATTGATGCTGCCCAAGGAAACTAGTAAAGGATTTTGGGACAAAAACCTGTACTTTCTCCTTTTTCTCCTCAGTCTAACTCATGGAGGTAGGTGGGGCTGGAGAAAATTGGAAAACTTTAGAAAAGGGTCTGGAGGCCTTAAAAAATGCACAGGGTGGCAGGTGGCATTTACATAAGGGGTCTGAGAGAAAGACTTCCACCAATTGGGTGTGTGGATAGCAGGCAGACACTAGTCCCACTTGAAGAAAGGAAGGAGTGAGCTCCACTGGCCAAAAGACCTAGCCTAAGGCTAAGTGCAGCTTTTCCCTAGGCTGAGGTCAGCATTTATAACTGGTGTTCAGTCAGCTTAACACAGGTAATATTTGATTCTCCCTCTCTAATTAAACTCTGCAGTTCTATCAGTCATGGGTATCACTTTGTCATAACAAATACACAATTAAGTTTCTATATGTCAACACTAGTTTGTAATGTAAAAAGGGATCATTTATACTGGTAATTCTGGAAGGGAAAAAAAGCAAACAGAGAAATCTTCCTGTTCCTGTTTCAAGCTTTTATCTTATTTTTGCACACTTTTTCTTTTCAGATATAATGTGTTTGAATTGCCATCTTTCACAGGGAATAAGTTTGACTCCTTAAAATGTTGTTCCCAAACAGTGCATCTACTGTGGTTAGGTGGTCATCCCCCACCTTACACACATCCCCAGAGCTCCCCACAACTCACCTACAAGTCTTGACCCAGCTTTCATCCATGATTCAAGGGGCTCTCCAAGACCCTGCCCTCTCCAAAGCAGAAAGTTGCAGGATTCTTCCAATCACACACACACAGAACAAGAATCCCTTTGCTCTTGCTAACAACCCCACCCCCACTCCTGCAATCCCAGGCTTTTGCTCTGGCTTCCACAAGAAGTGAAAGGTGGAACCATTCTAAAATGTTGCCACTGGCCCAAGGAGGGAACTAGATAGAAACCAAGTCTTGGGGGTGACTAGGGTGGAAGATGTGTGTCCAGGTGAGAAAGGGCATTTTGAGAAGGTTTATGAAATGATTGTCAAACTAAGGTAGCAGTTAGGCCAACAAATGGACAGTAGGTCTTCTGAAGAAAGTTTGATCCAAGGGAAGGAAAGATGGGGAAGCAGGCACATGGCCTCCTATGGCCATGCCAAGGAGGAAGCCCAGGTCAGGGCAGATGGACAAGATGTGTCAGTGTTGTAGGATTGTGGGGGTTAGGGTACATACAAATAAGGTGCCCTGGAGACAGGAGTTAGCTTACAGAATTGGTGTTTCTGCTTCTGTGCCGCTGGTTTGTCTTTAATCAAAACCTCAAGTTTCCATCCTCTTTTTGGAGTTTCCACCAGTCCTGAAACAAAACATATGTGTGTGCATACACACACACACACCCCAACTGTTCTAAGCATTAGAGACCTCCACACAAATTGCTAAAGGCTCTGTATGAGAAGGAAAGGTAACCCACTCCAGTATTCTTGCCTAGAGAATCCCATGGACAGAGGGGCCTCGTGGATTGCTGTCCATAGGGTCACACAGAGTTGGTCACAACTGAAGCGACTTAGCATGCATGCATGCATTGGAGAAGGAAATGGCAACCCACTCCAGTATTCTTGCCGGGAGAATTCCAGGGACAGAGGAGCCTGGTGGGCTGCTGTCTATGGGGTCGCACAGAGTTGGACACAACTGAAGCGACTTAACATGCATGCATGTTGTAGGGGAGGAAGATGAGGCCCTTTCCCCTCAGTCACTAGCCTAACATTTTGAGGGGTAATAAATTGTTATTGGAGAGGAAATTTTCTTCTCCCCTTCTGGGTTCTTCTGGCTGGTCTAAGAACTAAGTTGACATGACACAGATTAGCAGAAAAAAATCAAACAAAGTTTAATAACATGTACACATTGGAGAAGGCTCCCCTAGTGGTTCAGTGGTAAGGAATTTACCTGCAATGCAGGAGACATAGGTTCGATCCCTGGGTCAGGAAGATCCTCTGGAGGAGGACATAGCAACCCAATACAGTATTCTTGACTGGACAGTCCCATGGATAGAGAAGCCTGGCAGGCTACAATCCACAGGATTACAAAGAGTTGGCCACGACAGAAATGACATAGCTTGCACACACACACACACATGGGAGAAACACAGGAAAGCTGAATAATTCACCAAAATGGCTGAAACTCCCATCTTAAAAATCATCCATGGCTAAAGACAGAAAAGAATTTTGGGTCAGGGGTTTGGGTTGCTGTTGTTCAGTTGCTACGTCATGGCTGAATCTCTGCAATCCTGTGGTCTGTAGTAAGCCAGGCTTCCCTGTCCTTCACTATCTCTCAGAGTTTGCTGTGATTCATGCCCACTGAGTCAGTGATTCTATCTAACCAACTCATCCTCTGCCACCCTCCTCCTTTTGCCTTAAATCTTTCCCAGCATCAAAGTCTTTTCCAATGAAAAGAAAAGGGGTTTGGGACTTTGACATAAAAATAGAAAAACAAATGTTTGGTTAACAAATGTTTACTGGGCCATCAGATACAGTGGGACACAGAGAAGACTCTTAACAAAGAAACTTTGCTGGGTTCCTCCCAGTCTGCACACCTAGTTCACATTATAGTGACCCTATGCCAATAACTCACTTCCTGGAACAGGTCCTCAAGGTATATTCTTCTAGGCATTAAGGAGTAGTTCAAAGTTTCTTCCAGAGTCTTTTGGGCTTTGATGGCTCTCAGTTTGAAATAACTCACATCCCATAGTGACATTTGCAGTGGAAGCTTTTGCCTCCATTCACTGTCTTCAGTCACTCTGTTTCTCCTGAGAGTCTTGTCCTCTGCATCCCTACTCTCTCCCTCTATGCTGGCAGAGAATCTGGCTTCTGTCACCAAGAACCAGAGCTCCAGCCTGAGGCTACCACCCTCAGCTGGCTTATCAAAAGTGCTTGCCAATTAGGATTGCCAGGCCAGCTGCTGAGGAGACCCTGTGTCTATCCATCTATGACAATCTAGCTTGTATTTCATTTTGCTTCTATCAGACCAGAGCTGAAAGTGAAAGAAAGTGAAGGTGAAAGTCGTTCAGTCATGTCTGACTCTTTGCAATCCCAAGGACTATACAGAGAATTCCTAGAGATGGAATTCTCCAGGCCAGAACACTGGAGTGGGTAGCCTTTCCCTTCTCCAGGGTATTTCCCCAACCCAGAGAGCAAACCTAGGTCTCCCACATTGCAGGCAGATTCTTTACCAGCTGAGCCACAAGGGAAGCCCAAGAATACTGGAGTGGGTAGCCTATCCCTTCTCCAGCAGATCTCCCGACCCAGGAATCTAACCTGGGTCTCCTGCATTGCAGGCAGATTCTTTACCAACTGAGCTAACTTGCTGCAAACAAGCTCCTGAAGTAATTCTGGAGTTTCAGAATCACTCTGCAGAGTAGAGTGACCTGGGAGAATTGCATTGCAGGAATTTAAGAAGAGGGTCAGGAGATCTGTCCCTAAATATTTATAAAGTTACAGGCAAGTCACAAAAGATATAAACCTCAGTTTCCTTGGCTGCTGAATGGAGATAATAAAGAACTGCATTCCAAAACCTGGAGAGTGAGTAGAATGTATAGGAAATTTCTTTTTAGAAAAACCAGACAATGGCATGGTGGTGGGAACCAAAGGATTTGCTAGTGATGCCCTGTGCCTAATCCAAATGGGATTTGCACCAACCACTACCTCCTCCACGAATTGAAACCCCTTTGACTTCCTTGACTGCGTCTCCTTTTCATTCCCCCACCTGTATTAATTACCTCTGACCTGACCATCAAAATAAATCGGAGAGGGCAATGGCAACCCACTCCAGTGCTCTTGCCTGGAAAATCCCATGGACGGAGGAGCCTGGTAGGCTGCAATCTATGGGGTCGTGAAGAGTCGGACACGACTGAGTGACTTCACTTTCTTTTTTTTTTTTTTAATTTTATTTTATTTTTAAACTTTACAATATTGTATTAGTTTTGCCAAAAATCTAAATGAATCCGCCCCAGGTATACCTGTGTTTCCCCATCCTGAACCCTCCTCCCTCCTCCCTCCCCATACCCTCTCTCTGGGTCGTCCCAGTGCACCAGCCCCAAGCATCCAGTATCGTGCATCGAACCTGGACTGGTGACTCGTTTCATACATGATATTATACATGTTTCAGTGCCATTCTCCCAAATCTCCCCTCCCTCTCCCTCTCCCACAGAGTCCATAAGACTGATCTATACATCAGTGAGTGACTTCACTTTCAAACATTGGAGAAGGAAATGGCAACCCAGTTGCCAGTGCTCTTGCTTGGAGAATCCCAGGGACAGGGGAGCCTGGTGGGCTGCCATCTTTGGGGTCGCACAGAGTCGGACACAACTGAAGCGACTTAGCAGCAGCAAACAAAATAAATACCACAGACTGAGTGAATTAAACAACAAAAATTTATTTCCTCATAGTTCTGGAAGGTAGATGTGCTGGATCAAGGTGTTGGCCAGCAAGGTTGGTTTCTCTCAGGATCTCCTGCCAGATGGCCATCTTCTCTCTGTGTCCTCATATGGTCTTTCTTTGCATGATTGCATCTTAATCTTGTTTTATCTCCTCTTGGATTAGGAAGAAATCCTTTAAAATAATAACCTCTTTAAAGTCCCTATGGAGCAGAGCTAAGATGGCTGAGGAATAGGACGGGTAGACCACTTTCTCCCCCACAAATTCATTGAAAGATCATTCTAACGCTGAGCAAATACCACAAAACAACTTCTGAATCCTGGTGGAGGACACCAGGCACCCAGAAAGGCAGCCCATTGTCTTTGAAAGGAAGTAGGACCAAATATAAAAGATAAAAAGAGAGACAAAAGAGTTAAGGAAGGAGACCTGTCCAGAAGAGGAAGACGTAAAAAAGGAGAAGTTTCCAAACACCCGGAAACCCTGTCACTGGTGGGTCTGTGGGGAGTTTTGGAATCTCAGAGAGCAACATAACTTGGAGGAAAAAATAAATAAAACCCACAGATTATGCGTCTGACTGCAACTCCCAGTGGAGAAGTAGTTCAGACACTCGCGTCCGCCACCAGCAAGTGGGGGCTGAACAGGGAGGCACAGGCTGCATTGCTTAGGGTAAGGACGGGGCCTGAATGCCCTGAGGGCAATCTGAGGGAGCTAACCTGAGATAGCAACCCAAACTGTGGGATACTCAGAGAGAAAAAAAAAAAAAAAAGAGAGAGAGAGAGAGAAAGAACTTTCCTGGGAAGAGCTCTAACCTAAGGCACTGCTGGCCCACTCACAGAACAAAGGACTGAGCGAATACCAGAGGAGAGCTAGCCAGCAGCAGACCAGCCAATCCCCGGCCAGAGGCAGGGAGGCAGGCGGGTGGCAGCCAGAGCCAGAAAGGGGCAAACTCAGCCCCAGAGAAGGCATCCCCTACCAAACTGCGAACACGTTCCCAGTTGTTAACCGAGCCTTCCTGGGATATTGGACAGTTGACATCCGCCAGGAGGGTTGCAGCCAGAGATCAGCTCCCCAGAGGAGACACACAGCACACCTGAGATGGTGCTCCCGCTGCGCTTCCAGGAAACCGAGCAGCTGGGACCAGGGAGATGATAAGACACACCGCCCCACCTGGGGAATGTGCACTCTCCAAGCACCTGGTCGCCTGAGCTGCTCAGACCTGGGAAGGGCACAAAACAGAGGCCCAACAGAGTCTGTGCCTTTGTGGAGTACCCAAAAACCTGAACCTGAGCTGTTTCAACCTGGGAAGTACATGCAACCCAGGGGCCACTTTAGACAGTTCCCCTGCAGAGCAACCTGGAGCCTGAGCAGTGTAGACGAGGAAAGCACACACACCATGAGTGGGGGTTTGCCCAATGTGGCCCAGACACTGCGAGCACTTCCCACATACACCAATGATTTGTGTTTGCAGTGTTCCTCTCTCCCCACAGCACAATTGAACAAGTGAGCCTAAATAAATGACCACCTTTGCCCCCTTGTGCTTGGGGCTAGTGCACTGGGACGACCCAGAGGGATGGTATGGGGAGGGAGGAGGGAGGAGGGTTCAGGATGGAAAACACATGTATACCTGTGGTGGATTCATTTTGATATTTGGCAAAACTAATACAATTATGTAAAGTTTAAAAATAAAATAAAATTTAAAAAAATAAATAAATAAAATAAAAAATCTACTATTACCTTGTAAAAAAGACCCTATTTTAAAAGAAACTTTCATATTTTTTTATAACTTCTGAGATTTTTTTAAAATATTGTATTTTGAGAGTCTAATCTCTATATTTTTCATCTTTGCTTTTTGGTATTTGTTACCAATTCTGTACCTTTAAGAATCCAATCTTCAGTACCCATTTTTACTTAGGAGTGTGATTACTGGCTTGATTTCTCTCTCCTCTTTTGACTCTCCTTTTTCTCCTCCGGGTCACCTCTATCTCCTCCCTCCCCCTTCTCTTCTCTACTTAACTCTGTGAATCTCTTAGGATGTTCTGGGCTGTGGAGAACACTTAGGGAACTGATCACAGACTAGACTGGTCTCTCTCCTTTTGACTCTCCCTCCTCTCCTCCTGGTTATGTCTATCTCCTTCCTCCCTCTTCTCTTCTCTATGGAACTCTGTGAACCTCTCTGAGTTGATTACTGGGAATTGATTACTGGCTAGTTTGTTCTTCCCTCCTCTCTCCCTGGTCACCTTTATCTCCATTTTCCCTCTTCTCATCTCCATGTAACTTTGTAAAACTCTCTGGGTGTCCCCCACTATGGAGAATCTTTCACCATTAACCTAGATGCTATATCATCAGTGCTGTATGGATGGAGAAGTCTTGAGGCTACTGTAAGAATAAATGAAATCCAGAGGCAGGAGGCTTAAATGCAAAACTTGAGAACACCAGAAAACTCCTATTCCCAGGGAACATTAATCGACAAGAGCTCATCCAAAAGCCTCCATATCTACACTGAAACAAAGCTCCACCCAAGAACCAACAAGTTTCAGAGCAAGACATACCAAACTAATTCTCTGACAAAGCAGGAACATAACCCTGAGCACAAAAATACAGGCAGCCAAAAGTCACACCAAACCCATAGACATCTCAAAACTCATTATTGGACACTTCATTGAACTCCAGAGAGAAGAGATCCAGCTCCACGCACCAGAAAACCGATGCAAGCTTCCCTAACCAGGAAACCTTGATAAGCCACTCATTCAACCACATCCACAGGGAGGAAACTCCACAATAAAGATGAATCACAAACTTCCATTCTACAGAAAAGTCACCCCAAACACAGCAGCCTAAACTAGATAAAAAGACAGAAAAATATTCAACAGGTAAAGGAACATGACAAAAGCCCACCAAACCAAACAAAAGAGGAGGATATAGGGAGTCTACATGAAAAAGAATTCAGAATAATGATAATAAAAATGATCCAAAATTTTGAAAACAAAATGGAGTAACAGGTAAATAGTCTGGAGACAAGGATCGAGAAGATGCAAGAAAAGTTTAACAAGGACCTAAAAGAAATATAAAAGAGTCAATCAATAATTAATAATACAATAGCTGAGATCAAAAGCACTCTGGAGGGAACCAACAGTAAAACTGAGGCAGAAAATAGGATAAGTGAGGTGGAAGATAGAATGGTGGAAATAAATGAAGAAGAGAGGAAGAAAGAAGAATTAAAAGAAATGAGGACAACCTCAGAGACCTCTGGGACACTGTTAAATGCCCCAACATTTGAATCATAGGAGTCCCAGAAGAAGAAGACAAAAAGAAAGTCCATGAGAAAATACTTGAGGAGATAATAGTTGAAAACTTCCCTAAAATGGGGAAGGAAATAGCCACCCAAGTCCAAGAAAACCAGAGAGTCCCAAACAGGATAAACTCAAGGGAAAACACCCCAAGACACATATTAATCAAATTAATGAAGATCAAACACAAAGAACAAATATTAAAACCAGCAAGGGAAAAACAACAAATAACCCACAAGGGTATCCCCATAAGGATAACAGCTGATCTTTCAAAAGAAACTCTTCAAGCCACAAGGGAAAGGCAGGACATACTTAAAGTGATAGAAAAGAAAAACCTACAACCCAGATTATTGTACCCAGCAAGGATCTCATTCAAATATGAAGGAGAAATCAAAAGCTTTACAGACAAGCAAAAGCTCAGAGAATTCAGCAACACCAAACCAGCTCTTCAACAAATGCTAAAGGATCTTCTCTAGACAGGAAACACAGAAAAGGTGTATAAACTCAAACCCAAAGCAACAAAGTAAATGGCAACGGGATCCTACTTATTAATGATTACCTTAAATGTAAATGGGTTGAATGCCCCAACCAAAAGAAAAAGACTTGCTGAATGAATACAAAACCAAGACCCCTATATTTGCTATCTACATGAGACCCACCTCAAACCTAGGGACACATGCAGACTGAAAGCAAAGGGCTGGAAAAAGATATTTCATGCAAATGCAGACCAAAAGAAAGCAGGAGTAGAAATACTCATGTCAGATAACATAGACTATGAAATAAAAGCTGTGAAAAGAGACAAAGAAGGACACTACATAAAGATCAAAGGGTCAATCCAAGAAGAAGATATAAAAATTATAAATATATATGTACCCAACATAGGTGCACCACAGTATGTAAGGCAAATGCTAATAAATATAAAGGGTAAATTAACAGTAACACAATAATAGTGAAGACTTTAATACTCCACTCACACCTATGGATAGATAAACTAAACAGGAAATTAGCAAGGAAACACAAACCTTAAATGATAAAATGAAACAGTTAGACCTAATTGATATCTATAAGACATTTCACCCAAAAACAATAAATTTCACCTTCTTCTCAAATGCACATGGAAACTTCTCCAGGATAGATCACATCCTGGGCCATAAAGCTAGCCTTGATAAATTAAAAAAATTGAAATCATCTCAAGTACCTTTTATTATCACAATGTGCTAAGATTAGATGTCAACTACAGGAAGAAAACTATTAAAAATACAAACATATGGAGGCTAAACAACACACTTCTGAATAACCAACAAATCACAGAAGAAATAAAAAAAGAAATCAAAATATGCATAGAAATGAATGAAAATGAAAACACAACAATCTAAAACCTATGGGATTCAGTAAAAGCAGTGCTAAGGGGAAGGTTCATAACAATATAAGCCTACCTCAGAAACAGGAGAGAAATCAAATAAATAACCTAACTCTACACCTAAAGCAACTAGAAAAAGAAGAAATGAAGCACCCCAAGGTTAGTAGAAGGAAAGAAATCATAGAAATTAGGGCAGAAATAAATGAAAAAAAAAAAAATAATAAGAGAGACCATAGCCAAAATCAACAAAGCTAAAAGCTACTTCTTTGAGAAGATAAATAAAATTGACAAACTATTTGCCAGACTCATCAAGAAAGAAAAGGAGAAGAATCAAATCAACAAAATTAGAAATGAAAATGGAGAAATCACAATGGAAAACATAGAAATACAAAGGATCATAGACTACTATCAGCAACTATATGACAATAAAATGGACAACTTGGAAGAAATGGATACATTCTTAGAAAAGTATAACTTTCCAAAAGTGAACCAGGAAGAAATAGAAAATCTTAACAGACCCATTGCAAGCACGGAAATTGAAACTGTAATCAGAAATCTTCCAACAATCCAACAAACAAAAGCCCAGGACCAGATGGCTCCACAGCTGAATTCTACCAAAAATTTAGGGAAGAGCTAACACCTATCCTACTCAAACTCTTACAGAAAATTGCAGAGGAAGGTAAATTTCAAACTCATTCTAAGAGGCTACCATCACCCTAATACCAAAACCAGAAAAAGATGCCACAAAAAAAAAGAAAACTACAGGCCAATATCACTGTTGAACATAGATGCAAAAATTCTTAACAAAATTATAGCAAACAAAATCCAACAACATATTAAAAAGATCATACATCATGACCAAGTGGGCTTTATCCCAGGGATGCAAGGATTCTTCAATATTCACAAATCAAAATCACAATGTGATACACCACATTACCAAATTGAAAGATAAAAACCATATGATTATCTCAAAAGATGCAGAGAAAGCCTTTGACAAAATTCCACATCCATTTATGATGCAAAAAAACCCTCCAGAAAGCAGGCATAGAAGGAACATACCTCAACATAATAAAAACTATATATGACAAATGCACAGCAAACATTATCCTCAATGGTGAAAAATTGAAAGCATTTCCTCTAAAGTCAGGAACAAGACAAGGATGCCCATTCTCACCACTACTGTTTAACATAGTTTTGGAAGTTTTGGCCACAGCAATCAGAGCAGAAAAAGAAATTAAAGGAATCCAGATTGGAAAAAAAAGAAGTAAAACACTCACTTTTTGCAGATGACATGACCCTCTACATGGAAAACCCTAAAGACTCTATCAGAAAACTACTAGAGCTAATCAATGAATATAGTAAAGTTGCAAGATATAAAATTAACACACAGAAATCCCTTGCATTCCTATATACTAACAATGAGAAAACATAAAGAGAAATTAAGGAAGCAATTCCATTCACTGTTGCAATGAAAAGAATAAAATACTTAGGAATAAATCTGCCTAAAGAAACAAAAGACCTATATATAGAAAACTATAAAACACTAATGAAACACTATGGTCATGGAGGAAGAATCAATATAGTGAAAATAAGTATACTACCCAAAGCAATCTATAGATTCAACACAATCCCTATCAAGCTACCAACGGTATTTTTCAGAGAATTAGAACAAATAATTTCATAATTTGTATGGAAATATAAAAAACCTCGAATAGCCAAAGCAATCTTCAGAAAGAAGAATGGAACTGAAGGAATCAACCTGCCTGACTTCAGGCTATAATAAAAAGCAACAGTCATCAAGACAGTATGGTACTTACACAAAGACAGAAACAAAGACTAATGGAGCAAAATAGAAAGCTCAGAGATAAATTCACACACCTACGGAAACCTTATCTTTGACAAAGGAGGCAAGAAAATACAATGGAGAAAAGTCAATCTCTTTAACAAGTGGCGCTGGGAAAACTGGTCAACCACTTATAAAAGAATGAAACTAGAACACTTTCTAACACCATACACAACAATAAACTCAAAGTGGATTAAATATCTAAATGTAAGACCAGAGATTATAAAACTCCTAGAGGAAAACATAGGCAAAACACTCTCTGACAAAAATCATAGCAGGATCCTTTATGACCCACCTCTACAGTAATGAAAATAAAAGCAGAAGTAAACAAATGGGACCTAATTAAACTTAAAAGCTTTTGCACAATGAAGGAAACATCAAGGTGAAAAGACAGCCTTCAGAATGGGATAAAATAATAGCAAATGAAGCAACTGACCTAGAATTAATCTCAAAAATATACAAGCAACCCCTGTAGCTCAATTCCAGAAAAATAAACGACCCAGTCAAAAAAATGGGCCAAAGAACTAAACACACATTTCTCCAAAGATGACAAACAGATGGCTAACAAACACATGAAAAGATGCTCAAGATCACTCATTATCAGTTCGGTTCAGTTCAGTTCAGTTGCTCGTCGTGTCCGACTCTTTGCGACCCCATGAATTGCAGCACGCCAGCCCTCCCTGTCCATCACCAACTCCCGGAGTTCACTCAAACTCACATCCATTGAGTCGGTGATGCCATCCAGCCATCTCATCCTCTGTTGTCCCCTTCTCCTCCTGCCCCCAATCCCTCTCAGCATCAGAGTCTTTTCCAATGTGTCAACTCTTTGCAAGAGGTGGCCAAAGTACTGGAGTTTCAGCTTTAGCATCATTTCTTCCAAAGAAATCCCAGGGCTGATCTCCTTTAGAATGGACTGGTTGGATCTCCTTGCAGTCCAAGGGACTCTCAGGAGTCTTCTCCAACACCACAGTTCAAAAGCATCAATTCTTTGGCGCTCAGCCTTCTTCACAGTACAACTCTCACATCCATACATGACCACTGGAGAAACCATAGCCCTGACTAGACGGACCTTTGTTGGCAAATGCCTCTGCTTTTGAATATGCTATCTAGGTTGGTCATAACTTTTCTTCCAAGGAGTAAGCGTCTTTTAATTTCATGGCTGCAATCACAATCTGCAGTGATTTTGGAGCCCCCCAAAATAAAGTCTGACACTGTTTCCACTGTTTCCCCATCTATTTCCCATGAAGTGATGGGGCCAGATTTATCCATCTTCAAAGCACGACCAGTTGAGCCTTTTTCACCATGCATCATTCTGACACTGATTATTCTGCCTCCTTCTTCCCCATTTCGTATTCCTTGTGATTTCACTGGTCTCACTAAGATAACCCAGATAATGTTCTTGTTTTAGGTTTATTAGCAATCTTAATTCCCTTTTGAACACATTCACAGTTTTCTGGGGATTAGGACATGTCTTTGGTGGCTTTATTCTGCCCATCACTATTAAATATCACCTAAGTATTGCATGAGGCATAATTACACACAAATGTGTCCATAGTTACTCTGAACTTCAAATTTATCTAGGCCTTCTGTATTTTATCTGTCCTACCTGATAGCCTTCACTCTGATCCTGGGATCCTGTTTCTACCAGTCTTCTTCCAGGGATTGGTATTGAGAACTCAACCTCTGTGCACTGGTACTGAATCAAGTCTCAAGGACAGAGGCTTGGGTGAAACAGAAAAGAATTGCTAAATTGCTTTTTTCAGGGAAAGGAAATAATGCGTGTCCTTCAAAACTGTATGTCCCTACCCAGTTATATTTCATGAAGAATTTTATAGCAGTGGTTTAAGGGCGGGTTTTCTGATAAGGATTAGCATGTGTGAAGGGCTTGCACTCTTTGAATCTGGCCTCAGATGGTCTTCTCTGAAATGAAGAATGTAAATGTCTTCCATTTGTTAGAGGTATTAGTTCTGCAAAGGCTTCCCTCGTGTCTCTGATGGTAAAGAATCTGTCGGCAATTCAGGAGACCTGGGTCTGATCCCTGGGTTGGTAAGTTCCCCTGGAGAAGGAAAAGGTTACCCATTTACCCATTCCAATATTCTTGCTTGGAGAATTCCATGGACAGAGGAGCCTGGTGGGCTACAGTCCATGGGGTCACAGAGTTGGAAATGACTCAGCAACTAACACTTTATTTCTTAGTTATGCAAAGAGTTCAAAGATATTGTTATGTGTATCCCTTAAGGGGGATCCAGGACCCTGCCTCTTGACTGCACTGTTGTTTCTTGGCTGCTCCTCCTTCATCTTTGTATCCCTTCCCTTTCCTGATTAGTAACCCTTTACTAAAGGCTTCCATGCCTAGGACCCCCACAGGATCCTGCTTGATTTCAGGATCACAGACCATGTGTCAGGCTTCATTCCACATCAGGGCTTTGTGCTAACATCATCCCTGGAAATTCCCATGTTTCCTGGGTTTTGTTGGATTTAACAGCTCAGACTACCAGCCCCTCCTAGTGATGTCATCTACCCAACCCAGCGTCTGTGTGTTTTGCAGGACTCCTGAACTGTCAGCACCTCCCAGGGGTGTCATGTGTATAGCCTAGCTCCTGTTTGCCTTGCAAGTCTCCTGTCCAATCCTAGCATCTTTCACAGGGAGGCCAGGAAGTAGGTGATGCAAACACTCCACATTTCTCAGACAAGAGATGTGCTCAGGACTGAGTTCAGGTCAAGCTGGGCAGAGATATCAGAAATAGAGCTGTACCAGGAAAAGTGGGTGGTCAAGGCACATAGCACACATCAAACCAAAAGTTTTCAGTATCAGATGGGTGAAATGACTTCACTGGGGCTGGGTGAGAAGACCCATGGGGAAGAAGACATTGAGAGGAGACCCACATTGGAGGATGGATGGGAAGGATGTGTGAGGAGGAGGAGAGTTAATGAGATGGAGATAGGGAGGTAAAGGAGAGGAGGTGAAGAAGGCTAACTAGCTGACTTAAGAAAGAGAAATTTAGGCTGGCATAAAAGCAGGAGGCAGATCCACAGTCTGAGCTGTAACACGTGAGGCAGAAGCAATATCCTGCATCCCAAGTCCCTCCGCACCAACGTGGAAACCTTGTGAGACCTTCCCCTTTCAGAGGAAGACTACCTGTACTGTCCTTCTGGGGCAGGGTCACTCACCACAAGTGCCTGCGCTGCTATCTTCTTCTTTCACCTGCATAAACCTCCAGGAGTCCTGAAACTCCCTGCAGTGCTGCCCAGCATGTTAGCTGGAATTGCATAGCCTCTCATTTGTTGTTTTTGTTCAGTCACCAAGTCGTGTCCAACTCTTTGCAACCCTATAGGATGGAGCACGCCAGGCTTCCCTGCCCTTCACCATGCCCCAGAGTTTTCTCAAATTCATGTCCATTTTGTCGATGATACTATCTAACCTTATCTCATCCTCTCCCACCCTCTTCTCCTTTTGCCTTCAATCTTTTCCAGCAACAGTGTTTTTTCCAATGAATTGGCTCTTCACATCAGGTGGCCAAAGTATTGGGGTTTCAGCTTCAGTATCAGTCCTTTAAATGAATATCCAGGGCTGATTTCCTTTCAGATTGACTAGCTTGATCTCCTTGCTGCCCAAGGGACTCTTAAGAGTGTTCTCCAGCACCACAATTCAAAAACCATCAATTCATCAACATTTAGCCTTCTTTGTGGCCCAACTCTCACATCCATACATGACTACTAGAAAAAACAGAGCTTTGACTATATAGACCTTTGCAGACAAAGTGATGTCTCTGCTTTTTAATACACTGAATGGTTTATCATAGGTTTCCTTCCAAGGAGTAAATTTCTTTTAATTTAATAGCTGCAGTCACCATACACAGTGATTTTGAAGCTCTAGAGAATAAAACCTGTCACTGCTTCTACTGTTTTCTATTTTCCATAGAGTGATGGGATCGGATGCCATGATCTTAGTTTTTTTAATGTTGAATTTTTTTTTCCTGTAAAATGTTTCAGTTTTATTACACATCTATGATAACTCATTAAAAATAAAAGAAATACATGTATTTGGGGCTTTCCATATAGAATTTCATTTTTGAATTTTAAGCCAGCTTTTTCACTCTCCTCTTTCAAGCTCATCAAGAAGCTCTTTAGTTCCTCTTCACTTTCTGTCATTAGTGGTATCATCTGCATATCTGATGCTGTTGATATTTCTCCTGCCAATATTGATTTAAACTTGTGGTTCATCCAACCCAGCATGTCTTATGATGTACTCTGCATATAAGTTAAACAAACAGGGTGACAATCTACAGCTTTGTTGTATTTCTTTCCCAATTTTGAACCAGTCCATTGTTCAATGTCTAGTTTTAACTGTTGCTCCTTGACCAGTATACAGGTTTCTCAGGAGGCAGGTAAAGTGATCTGGTACTACCATCTTTTTAAGAATTTTCCAGTTTTTTTTTTTTTTTTTCAGTGAGTGCAATTGTACAGTAGTTTGAACAATCTTTGGCATGGCCCTTCTTTGGAATTTGAATGAAAACTGACTTTTTCCAGTCCTGTGGTCACTGCTGAGTTCCAAATTTACTGACATATTGAGTGCAGCACTTTAAGCTATATCATGTTTTATGATTTTAAATAGCTCAGCTGGACTTCCATCACCTCCACTAGTTTGTTCTTAGTAATGCTTCCTAAGGCCCACGTAACTTCACATTCCAGAATGTCTGGCTCTAGATGACTGACCACATCATCATGGTTATATGGGTCATTAAGATCTTCTTTTGTATAGTTCTTCTGTTTATTCCTGCCATCTCTTCTTAAACTCTTGTGCTTCTGTTAGGTCCTTATCATTTCTGTCCTCTATTATGCCCATCCTTGTATGAAATTTTCCCTTGATATCTCCAATTTTCTTGACGAGATCTCTAGTGTTTTCCAGTCTATGTTTTCCTCTATTTTTTGCATTGTTCATTTAAGAAGGCCTTCTTATCTCTCCTTGCTATTCTCTAGTACTCTGCATTCAGGTGGGTATATTTTGCCTTTCTCCTTTGCCTTTTGCTTTTCTTCTTTCCTCACCTATTTGTAAAGCCTCCTTAGATAGTCACTCTGCCTTCTGTATCTCTTTTTCTTTGGGATGGTTTTGGTCACTACCTCCCATATAGTGTTAGAAAATTCTGTCGATAGTTCTTCAGGCAGTCCGTCTGCCAGATCTAATCCCTTGAATCTATTCAACACCTTCAGTGTATAATCACTGGGGAATCTGATTTAGGTCTTACCTGAATGGCCTAGTGGTTTTCCCTACTTTCTTTAATCTAAGCCTGAATTTTGTAGTAAGCAGCTGATGATCTGAGCCATAGTCAGCTCCAGGTCTTATTTTTGCTGACTATACAGAGCTTCTCCATCTTTGACTGCAAAGAATATATTCAATCTGATTTCAGTATTGACCATTTGGTGATGACCATGTGTAGAGTCCTCTCTTGTGTTGTTGGAAAAGGGGGCTTGCTATAACAGGTGTGTTCTCTTGATACAATTCTCTTAGCTTTTGCTCTGTTTCATTTTGTACTCCAAGATCAAACTTGCCTGTTACTCCAGGTATCTCAGCCTCTCATTATCAGGGCACATTTTTCCCAAAGAAAATTCTCAGTTTTCCAGGCTTGGTGAGGAGAGATCAAGAAGCACAGACACAGTCTCTTCAAACACCTGCATCACAGGCAGAGGTGGCCATACAGATGGGAACCAAAGAGTGGGACACCACTGCATGTTCCTATCCATCTCCCATGAAGAGGGTAATACCTGACATTCCTGCTGATCCATTTCTTATTTCTTCCTAGACTGTTGTCTTTTGTTATAGATTAGCTTGTGACTTCATCTGAGAAAATGCATACATTTATTTTCATTTATCATCCTTTTGGCTTCAGATTCTAGCTGAATCTTACCCTGCTCCAATCACCCATGACTTGCTGGTTATTTAGAGACCAAATTCTTGGGCATTCAACATTTTGAGGGAAAAGGTGTTTTTTTGAGAATGAATTCTAGATTGACTTTGACAAACCAGAATGAATATATCCTGGAAATCTCAACTCCTTAGAAGTCTTTTCTATTCTCTTCTTTCAAGACAAAGGAGCAAATCACACTCACGCATACACACACACCCCACAGCAAGCTCTTTTCAAGTAAGATTGCAAAAGTAGCTCTAAGGAACTTTTGATCTCAGAACCTCTGCAGGGTAAAGACCTAGGGATCTGAATTTTTAACAAGCTCTCAGATGAGTCCTTAGGAAATGTTGGGAAACACCAACCAAACAACTGAAATGGGTTAAAGCCTCTTAGCCATGCTGGGCATGATTTCAGGTACTTTACACTATTGTTCTGTTTTATCCTCACATCAAATCAATACATATATAATTTGTCCATTTGGCTGTGAGGAAATAGACACGCAGAGGCTTTAAATAACTTATAAACTAAAGTTTATACTGGTAGTAAATGGTGGGGGCACAGGCAGAATTTGAATTAGTTCTTAAGCTCTTGTACTATGGCATTCACTTGCCTTGGAACTTACCAATGGTAGGTGAGAACCAGTGGACCCGTTTGTCCCCCAAGTGGACAAACAGAAAAAGTTTACACAGAAGACCTGTGGGTTGAGCCTCAGTTGATGGTGGCCATGGCTGAATTTATAATGCTTCCTTATATTGGCTTTCCCCATTGTCCTTCCTCTGCTTCTTTCTCTTGCTACCTGATATTTCTTCCCAAAAGAACTACCTTTATGCAGACTTTTGTTTCAGATTCTGCTTTTTGGAAACCTAAGTTAAATATTTATTTACTTTAATCTAAGTTTTAGAGTTGCAAGAAAAATTCTATAACCCTTAAATGAAAGAGTCAAGTCATCTGCTTAACCACAATATGCTCATTTTCCTGGCTTTGCCTGATGCAAACTTGGAGTCATAGAACAATTGCAGTCATAGAACAATTCAGTCCTGGATCCCTGCTTGTGATTGCCATGCCCTAATAATTTGTTTGCAAGGATGTTTCTACTGCATAAGTCCAAATGTTAATGACTTGAGTACATGAGGCATTTGAGATAGTCATACCTTTTATTGAAAAACCCAATAACTGGGCATTATGGTGGAAGTTAGACAGTGCAATGTAGAAAGGATATTTTTTAAGACCTGTTTTAGGACTCCCTGCCTTCATAAGATCTTCTGGCCAGCCACGTGAAGACCTTCTCTCCTGTGTTGCCAACATGTCTGGTTTCCTCCCACCCTCCTACATAGTTGGAGCGCACACTGCAATGAGACCAAGAGCTCAAGAAGTGGCATTTCCCTGAGAATCAATCTTACAGTAGATAATCACCCTGTCCACCCCCCAGCCACCACATCAGTTTATATTCATAGCATTGGGTTCTTCCTTACACATTACAATCACATTTTTTGTTGTTTTCTTACATAATTTCTACCTCTTTCACTCATTCCTAGAATGGACAGTCATCACTAGCACTGACTTGACAAGAAGCTGACTCTCAAAGCATGTGCTGGACATGTGCATCTCTAGTGTCCCTGGTGAGTCAGTGAAGACAGATACAAGGGAACATTAAGGAAGAAACAATAAGCCACATCAGGAAGGGCCTATAGAACTGAGAAGGTCACTGCATTTTCACAGAAGCAGGTGAGTATTCAGCAGATGGTGAAGTTGGAAAGGAAAGGAGAAAAGGGCCACCTGAGTATTTGAGGATCTACACTCAATATGGCCCAGTGGGAGCATGGGTACCCAGGAACTGGTAAAATGGAGTGACCACAAGTTGTTGGGGTTTCACTCTTTGCACAATTTGCAATTCTAGTTGCTAATGGTGTAATTCAGTCTAAGGGCAGGAAGAGATGGACATTCCAGGTCAAAAAGAGAGAGGGGGAATTGGTCCTTCCTTTGCTTTTTGTTCTATTTGGACTCTCAACAGATTGAAAGACATTGGTGAGATTGCTCTTCCTAACTCTCTTTACTTATTCAAATGCTAATTTCTTCCAGAAACACCCTCACAGATACACCCAGAAATGGGCAGGTGGTCCTCAAAGCAAGATACAAGGCATACAGTCCTTTGCTTTCCGGTTCTTAGTAGAGACTCTATTTCTACACTTCCTTAAAAGCTTGGCAGTTTTTAATTTGATATAAGCAACCAAAACTGTTAGAATTATACTGAAAACAGGGGCAAATTGTCTTGAAGGAAAACAAAGATATTTTCTCACTGGTGAGTAAAACCATGAATATGATATATGAATTTTATTTTTTTTCTACTTAATGGTTTTGTTCTTGTTTGGTTGGGTTTTGTTTCTTTATTTGCTTACATACTGATCTTGGTAAGGGAGCAACATTTGCCACCCCAAAATGTCTCTTTGGAGGGTGGATTATTTAGAGATGAGAATAATCAAGGCCCAAAAGACTAAGGAAGAAACTTTGGCATTCCCCATAACCGCCTAAATGAATGTGTAGATAAAGTGCCTGTTCCAGGAAGCTATCCCCATAGAAAACTATGGTGTAAACTGGCTGTGCAGACAGGGAGGAACTCACCAAAGTCTGTCTGTTAAAATTTCTCTCTGTGTCTCAGGCTGTCTCTGTGTGGGCCCAACAAACATTCATCTACCAAATCCTTGCTTTTCTATCTCATCAATTGCCTTTCTCCCCTTTGAAGTCCCAAACCCCTTCCCCCAATGTACTCTTTTGTCTTTAGCTGAAGACGGAATTTAAGGTGAGGGTTTTGGCCATTTAGATGAGTTACTCAGTTTTCCTGGGCTTCTCTCATGTAAACACGTCATTGAACTTTTGTATGATTTTCTTCTGTTAATCTGCCTCATGGCAATTTATTTCTTAGAACGACCAGAAGAACCTAGAGGTTCTTCCTCTCTGCCGTCTAAAGTGATTTTTAGAGAGCTGAGCATATCATGTGACATCTGAATAAGTATAGCATTGTTACTCATTTGAACCAGAGGCTGACAGCTGAGAGCTGCCCCTAAAACCATTGGAGAGTCTTCAGATCAAGCAAAATTAAGTTTATTAATTTACTGCAGCAAAGAAGAACGCCACCTTGACAGAATTCTAGGAACATCTCAAAAAGAGAAACCCAGTGGGATAATTATAAGTTTTTAGGATATGAGTCAGATCACTTTAACACAAGCCTTGAGGAAAGAACTGGTAGGTAGTAGAAAGAATTTTTGCATAATAGATTTAGGTTAGCAGTCACAGACAGATGAGGGTCTTGAAGTGAATATTGATGTATCAAGAAGTTAGTTTTGATAAGTAATCTATTTTGTGTGACTTCCAGTCTTATTTTCCAAGAGCCAGTGCTTTTCAAAGCAAAGTAGCTGAATTATGTTTGCTTGGTCCAATATTGTTTAGTATAGAAAACAAAAAGGCTATTGATTACAATTCTCAGGTGAAAGTGTTAGTCACTCAGTTGTGTCCAACTCTGCGACCCCATGGACTATAGCCCATAGGCCCCTCTGTTCATGGAATTCTCTAGGAAAGAATACTGAAGTTGGTTGCCGTTCCCTTCTCCGGGGGATCTTCCCAACCTAGGGATTAAACCTAGATGTCCTGCATGCCACCAGGAAAGCCCTAGGTATGGGGACAAAAAATTGTTGCCGGTCATTCCAGTAAACAGTGACTGTTGTCCATCATCAAGCCATCAGCTGCCCTCGATGGTGCACCCTGAGGGGAAATCAGGATGGAGAAAAACAAGATACTGTCCCTAGATAGTTAAGATACACATCTAAGGAATAATTTCAATAAACCCAGATTCTGGCATCTTCACATACACAGAAAAGTGTTAAAATTATTAACTTGAGATGTCTATTTTTTTTTAATTAGAAGTAATCTTTTTATATTGATTTGCTTTTTGTTCTTAGCAAAAACTTCCATATATCCTGGCCTTTATATCTCCCTTTCCTTTTCAGAACTGTTCCTCGGAGTGATCTGAAAGGCTGTGTCCCAGGCTACGGTCCTCAGTAATGACTAGAATAAGACACAGCTTCCAACTTTTAGGTTGTACATGTTTCTTCTGTGTACAGTTTCCATATCTAACTATTACAGAACTTGTTAGGATACTTAAAATTAAATGTTAAGTAAGAGTGATTTGAAAAGTAAATGCTTTCTTTCAGGTAATATACCTGCACAGTTCAGAGCAGTTTACATCTACCCTGAAAATTAGACAAGGCTCATGTACTAAGTTATGCTGACTTGTTCCTTCCAGTGACCAAGGAGTTCAGATGGCTTCAGTTCAGAAGTCAATGTCAGTTCATCTGGTAAGGTCTTTAATAAAGTCAACACTGAAATCAAGTTGTTCAAATTTCAAGCCCCTGGTTCTTCCACAACCTTCAGCCATTACCACTTGTGTAAGCATGATCTCTGGAATAAACCACATCTTCACAAAATCGAGATGATAGCTTACTGTACAACTTCCCAGCACCAGGCGCCATGCTAGAGACCAGTGATGAAGAAAGAAAAGTACCGTATTCTGTGCCTCTAGAAGTTAGGAGCCTAGTGAGAGAGAAATCATTACAGTAGAAGTGACTCATGCAATGATTGGGTTTTCCAGACCCAGTGCATGTCCACCTGAAATATTGTTTATATTGCTGTGTGTATATGTATTTAGGGGTAGAGGTGGCAGGGGTGGTGGTTGTTGTGAAAACAGATAAGAAGAATGGGGAAAGCATAGTGGAGGATTCAATTGGAATGGACTCTGAAAGGAATGCCTGTTTCCCTAGATAATGAAGGAAAGAAGTGGCATTCCTGGCAAAGGGACTATTGTATGAAACCTTAAGATGTATTGGTGATTTCAAGGCATTATATTCTCCAGGAGTGATTTGGCTCATTTCTGTGGATGACTTTCCCTATGGAAGTCCCCACCTGTGCAGAAGAGCTTGGTGCCATAAATGGAAGATTCCATGACGGGGAGTCCTGCAGAGAGTCCTGTGGTGCAGAGAGCAGAGTAAGCTGTTGAGATCACATTGACCAAGCAGGTGGCATAGAGGGAGAGGCTGGTTTTAACTGAACTTCAACTTAGAGCTTGGGAAGTTAGCACATTCCAAGGCAAAAGAATGAGCTAAAACCTAAAGATCTAACAAGGAGGGACAAATTTCAGAGCAGCCTCCCACTCTGGGCTGAGGATTTGAGGGCAGTGGCCATAGGACCTGGGGCAGAGGGCTACAGTCACATCCTTTGCTTACCCCAACAAGCTCTCAGACATCAGCATGGGGGCTGTGAGTCTTGTGAAGGCTGTGGATCTATAATATATTACAAAATCAAAATGACTTTCTTTCAAAATGCACATTGCTTCAGGCATGCTAAATGTTCTCTGAGCCCTGGTATACATAATTTATCTGCCATTTACAGTGCCCAGCACTCTTGGCTAGAGTGGCGTACCAATGAGGCTGCATGGGATGCCACTTGAATAGGCTTAACTGATTTTAGAGATCCTCAAGTGGAATTAGAGTAACTTTGTAGAAGACTGCCTTTCCTAATGGGGTCTAAGGAGGGAGAAATACAGTGCTGTCAAAGCCAAGGTGTGTGCCCAGTGCAGTGAGATCAAAGAAACCTAAATGTTTGAGGTTGGAGCAGAGGAAAGTTTATTGCTAGGGCCAGGCAAAGAGAATGAGTGGCTCATTCTCAAAAGACCTGTACTCCCTGATGGTTTTCAGGGAAGAGTTTGGGGTGAGGGAGCAAAATGCCTGACTTTCTTCTGATTGGTTGTTGGTGAGGTAACAGGTAGTGTTCCAGGAATCTCAATCACCAGTCTTCTGGTTCTGACCAGTCTGGTGTCTCAGCAGGTGGTCACCATCCTCCATCTGGGTGGGAGCCTTAGTTCCTGCAGGAGAACTCAAAGATAGTTTCAGATTGTTATTACATCCTTTGCAGAGGAACTCAAAGACTTTGTTTTATCACTGCAGTATTGTTTCTTGGCAGCATTTCCTTTCTTCCTGCCTTCCCTCAATACCATAGTTAGTAACTGCTTGAGTCTGCTCTTTGAAACTCAGGTAAGGCTAGGAGACTAAAGCCTTTTACTACAAAAAAAGAAATGGGGGCTTTTGTATCCAGGAGGGCCCTGCAGAGCCCTATTCAGTTTCAGTTCCCCCTTTTCTTTGTTCTTTGTTTCTCAGTTTCCCCAGTCCACAAGCAGGAGTTCCAATCCTCAAAATCTAAATTCATTTTTTCTTTTCTGTATTTTACAGGAAAGGGGCTTAAGTCATTGCTTAGATCCACTGGTTTCTGATGCTAGTGCATCTTCATATGCTTGTTCTGTTACATTTCTCATAGTCCAAGTTGGTGTTATAGAAAGCTATGACAAAGACATCTGGCAGGAAGTCTGATTCAGATGCTCATTCACCATCAGAGGTAGCAGAGGTTCTAATAGCTAAAACAAAACCCAGAGTCTACAGAAGTGATTTTTCACTGGCTTGTTCTCCAAAGCATGCCTACATAATCCTCTAGGTTTTCTGAAACTTCATTATTCAATTTACTGAATTTTAAAATACAAACTTATAGAATTAGTTTTAAACTTAGTTCAAATTCTGACTACTTTGCTTAATATGCATATGCATTTTTGAGATGCTTGATAAATTCTAAAGGTTAAGATTATATATGTCTGACAGTCCAGGCAGTATTTCCTCTAATAAGATAGGGAACCTCTTTTAAAATTAGATTCTTGGAGCAGGACCTATGGGGGGTGCATTGGGTTATTCAAAGGATGGAGATCTCAGTGATAGCTCCAAATCCATGGTTCTCAAAGTGTGGATCTTAGACCAGCAACATTAATATCACCTGAGATAATTACTGGTTAGAATTAGGCCTGAACCCAGACCTAAGAATATATTTTAACAAGGCTCCAGGTGATTCTGGTGCTGCTCAAATGTGAGAACCATTGCTCTAAGTTCATTTTTAACCACACAACCCCAACCTTTGATTTAGGGAATCTTCATCATCACCCATATGTGAACCAGGTGTCATATACTGTTTTAAGCTTCCTGTATAATCTTATTAAATTAAAAAAAACTGTGGAACACTCTAATTTTACAGATGAGAGAATTGATTCTTAGAGAAGTTAAGTCATGTGTGCCCAAGGGACATAGGTACAAGATACAAGGTACATAGGCTCATTTAAAGCCACCATCTATACCACCACACTAAGAGTGAAATGTGTAGAGCCTCATTTATAGGAGAGTTATCTGTTGGTGAAGAGGTACCAAGGATCAGAACAAGTAGTTATCAATCCTGCTGAATCTTAGCATCACCTGGTAAGTATTAGAGAGTTTCCCTTCATTTTTTATTGTTTTCTATATACATAACACAAAATTTACTATTTACTATTTTAACCAATTACAATTCAGGGGCATTAAGTACATTCACAATGTTGTCCAACTATCACCACTGTCCATCTTAGAATGTTTTCATCACCCTAAACAGCAACTATACCCATAAAATAATAAATCTGAACTCCCCACTACCTTAGCCCTGCTAATCTCTATTTTATTTTCTGTACCTTTGAATTTATATATTCTAGGTACATCACAGATATGGAATCATACCATTTGCTGTTCTTTTGTATCTTGCTGACTTCACTTAGTGGGCTTCTCCTGTGGCTCAGTGGTAAAGAATCTGCCTGCAATGTAGGAGATGCTGCTGATGTGGGTTTGATACCTGGATCAGGAAGATTCCCAGTAGGAGGAAATGGCAACCCACTCCAGTATTCTTGCCTAGGAAATCCCATGGACAGAGGAGCCTGCAGGGTTACAGTCCATGGGATCACAAAAAGTGGGACACAAATAAGCATACACATATGCTATGTTACTTCACTTAGCATAATGCTTTTAGGGCTTATTCATATAGTAATATGTATCAGAATTTCTTTTTAACGATGAAGACTATTTCATTGCATGTGCATACATTGTGTTTATCCATTCTACTAATGATGAATATTTGGGTTGTTTTCACATATGGTGTATTATGAATAATGCTGCTCTGAACACTGGTATAATTATCTGGTTAAAACCTGGATTTCAATGATTTGGGGTACATGCTAGCAGTGGAATTGCCAGGTCAAATGGTAATTCCATGTTGAACTTTTTGAGGAACTGTTTAACTGTTTTCCACAATGGCTGTACCATTTTACATTCTATCAGTAATGCATCAAGGTTCAAATTTCTCCACATCCTTCCAATACTTCAGTTCCATTCAGTTCAGTCACTCAGTTGTGTCCAACTCTTTGCGACCACATGAATCGCAGCACACCAGGCCTCCCTGTCCATCACCAACTCCCGGAGTTTACCCAAACTCATGTCTATCGAGTCAGTGATGCCATCCAGCCTTCTCATCCTCTGTCGTCCCCTTCTCATCCTGCCCCCAATCCCTCCCACCATCAGGGTCTTTTCCAACTCTTCACATGAGGTGTCCAAAATATTGGAGTTTCAGCTTCAACATCTGTCCTTTGAACACCCAAGACTGATCTCCTTTAGGATGGACTGGTTGGATCTCCTTGCAGTCCAAGGGACTCTCAAGAGTCTTCTCCAACACCACAGGTCAAAAGCATCAATTCTTCAGTGCTCAGCTTTCTTCACAGTCCAACTCTCACATACATACATGACCACTGGCAAAACCATAGTCTTGACTAGACGGACCTTTGTTGGCAAAGTAATGTCTCTGCTTTTCAATATGCTGTCTAGGTTGTTAATAACTTTCCTTCCAAGGAGTAAGCATCTTTTGATTTCATGGCTGCAGTCACCATCTGCAGTGATTTTGGAGCCTGAAAAAATAGTCTGCTACTCTTTCCACTGTTATAGATGGGCCGGATGCCATGATCTTTGTTTTCTGAGTGTTGAATTTTAAGCCAACATTTTCATTCTTTTCTTTCACTTTCATCAAGAGGCTCTTTAATTCTTCACTTTCTGCCATAAGGCTGGTGTCATCTGCATTCCTGAGTTTACTGATATTTCTCCCAGCAATCTTGATTCCAGCTTGGGCTTCATCCAGCCCAGCATTTCTCATGATGTACTCTGCATATAAGTTAAATAAGCAGGGTGACAATATACAGCCTTGACATACTCCTTTTCCTATTTGGGACCAGTCTGTTGTTCCATGTCCAGTTCTGACTGTTGCTTCCTGACCTGCACATAGGTTTCTCAAGAGGCAGGTCAGGTGGTCTGGTATTCCCATCTCTTTCAGAATTTCCCACAGTTTATTATGATCCACACAGTCAAAGGCTTTGCCAATACTTATCTTCCTTTAAAAAAAAAATCATCTTTATGGGCATCAAGTATTACCTCACTACAGGTTTGATTCGGCAGAATTCATCAACAATGCTATCTTGTTCAGGGCTTTTGTGTTTGCAGGAGGTTTTTTACTGTTTTGTTATTATGCCAATATCCTTATGAGCTATAGCTTTATTCAGATTTTCTACTTCATAATTCAGACTCAATAGATTGAGTGTTTCTATGAATTTGTTCATTTCCTCTAGGTTGTCCAATTTGTTGGTGTATATTTTTTCATAATTCTCTCTTGTAATCCTTTTTATTTCTGTAATATTGGTAGTAATATCTCCACTTTCCTTTCTGATTTTAGTAGTTTGAATGTTCTTTCTTAATTTTTCTGAGTCAATATAGCTAAACTTTTGTCAACTTCATTAATCTTTTCTGATAACCAATTTTTAATTTTATTGTTTTTCTATCTGTAATTTATTTATCTCTCTTCTAATCTTTATTCTTTTCTTTTGCTCATTTTTTGTCCTTTAATATCTTATTTTATTTATTCATTTTTAACTTTTTGTTTTGTATTGAGGTATAGCCAGTTAACAATGTTGTGACAGTTTCAGGTGAGCAGGGAAGGAACTCAGTTATATATATACATGTATCCATTCTCCTCCAAACTCCCAAATGACCCAAAATGTTGGTCAAAGGGTACAAAGTTGAGGTTCTGTAGGATGAATAAGCTTATGTAATGTACAGCATGGTGACTATAATTAATACAACTATATTGTATGCTGGAAACCTGCAAAGGGAGTAGACTTCAGGTACTCTCATGACCAAAATAAAAAGAATGATAACTATGTGAAGAAATAGATATATATTAACTAGCTTGACTGTAGTAATCATTTCAGTTATACACACACACACACACACACACACACACACATATATATATATATATATATATATATACACACTGTGCTGTGTATATATAAATATAAATATATAAATATATATATAACATATATATATGTTGTACTGTGCTCAGTCACTTCAGACATGTCCCACTCTTGCAACTTATTGACTGTAGTCTGCCAGGCTCCTCTATCCATGGGATTCTCCGGGCAAGAATACTAGAGTTGATTATCATGCCCTCCTCTAGGGGATCTTTTATCTCTGGCATCTCCTGCATCACAGGTAGGTTCTTTACCCAGTGAGCCACCTGGGAAACCTAAATATATATATGTAAACATATGCTGCACACTGAAAATATATGCAATTTTTATTTTTAAAAGTGTGTTGTTTAATTTCTACAAACTTTGTATCTTCCAGATTCCTTCTGTGATTGATTTTTTTTTCCATTCTATTTGACTGGACATTTCAACTGGGGATTTTTTAAGACAATGATATTTATTATTTACATTATTTTAATCTATGCCAATTTATTAAGACTTTTTTGTGGCCTAACATATGGTCTATCCTGGAGAATATTGTATGTGCACCTGAGAAAAATATGTTTAGAGCCATTCACTGATTTAATTTTTTTCTTTAAACTGGCAATACCAGCTGATAGTGAGAATGCAGAAACACTCATTCATTGATGATTAGAATACAAAATTTTAAGCCAGTTTGGCATATTCTTACAAAACTGAAAAAAATCTTACCATAAAGATCCAGAAATCCACTACTGGAAATTCATTCACCCAAATGATTTGAAAACACAAAGCCTGTATATAAATATTTATAGCAGCATTATTAATAATTCCCCAAACTGGAAGCACTAAGATTCAGCAGATGAATGGATAGTCAAACTGTGATACCTCTATTCATAGATTATCATATTCATATGATTCAATCCATAGATGGGTGCTATTCAGCAATAAAAAAGGAATGAGCTATCAAATTATACTACGGCATGGATAAAAGTTAAATGCATATTGTTACCTGAAAGAAGCCAGTTTCTGAAGAGGCTACATACTTTATTATTCTATTTATAGGACATTCTTGAAAACGCAAAACTGTATAAGCAGGTGCCACAGTTTTGGGAAAAGAGAGGTTTGACTAGGTAAAGCACCAGAAACTTTTTGGAATAGTAAAACTGTTCTGTATGATGCTCTTTTGGTAAAAACATGCCATCATGCATCTGTCAAAAACTTTAGAACTTTGTAGCACAAAGAGCGGAGTTTAATGCATGTAAATTTTAAAAACAACATTCAGGTGGTCAGAAAAACCCAGGATGAAATGTAGACTATGACCAAAACTGCTTACTATTATAGTGTATGATATAACCTCACTAAAGAAGATGGGAAAGAAAGATTCTGACCTAAGTAACTTTGGAAATAAGTAGAGCTTGTGACTGAATGTAAAAGACACTTTTCATAATCTGTGAGTGTGTGTGCTAAATTATTTCAGTCATGTCTGACTCTTTGTGACCCTATGGACCATAGCTCGCCAGGCTTCTCTGTCCATGGAAATTCTCCAGGCAAGAACAGTGGAGTGGGTTGTCATACCCTCCTTCAGGGGAATCCTCCCAATCTAGGGATTGAACCCACATCTCTTACAACTTCTGCATCAGTAGGCAGGTTATTTATCATTAGGATCACCTGGGAAGCCCCAATCACTGTACTCTTGGACAGATAAAGTTTTCACATTGAAAGAAAACTAGAATGAACCTTAGATAATGGAGACATGAGTGTGCCTTCTTGTTGAGCTAATATAGAATCAAATGGATACATTTAGAAATATTTATAGATATGTGTGTAAGTAGGTCAGTACATATATGTATTTCCTTATTCTGTCAACTGAGAAGGCCTACAAACAAATATGTACCAGTAGACTTTATTTTGTTGGGCTCCAAAATCACTGCAGATGGAGACTGCAGCCATGAAATTAAGACACTTACTCCTTGGAAAGAAAGTTATTACCAACCCAGATAGCATATTGAAAAGCAGAGGCATTACTTTGCCAACAAAGGTCCGTCTAGTCAAGGCTATGGTTTTTCCAGTCATCGTGTATGGATGTGAGAGTTGGACTGTGAAGAAGGCTGAGCGCTGAAGAATTGATGCTTCTGAACTGTGGTGTTGGAGAAGACTCTTGAGAGTCCCTTGGACTGCAAGGAGATCCAACAAGTCCATTCTAAAGGAGATCAGCCCTGGGATTTCTTTGGAAGGAATGATGCTAAAGCTGAAACCCCAGTACTTTGGCCACCTCATGCGAAGAGCTGACTCACTGGAAAAGACTCTGATGCTTGGAGGAATTGGAGGAAGGAGGAAAAGGGGATGACTGCCGGGGTCCAGCCCTGGTGGATCCAGGGAATTCGAAGCGGGGACGGCGTCGGCGAGGATCAGGAAACAATTGCTTAATTAAACGTTAATTATGGATATAAATAGTGGTTAAATAAGGATAGCTCAGTGAGGAAATTCAGTGGAGAAAAGAGGCTGAATAATTCAGCCAGAAGGTGAGAGAAAGAACGACATGGGGAGACCAAGTTTTGGTGAACAAGGCCCGCACTTTATTTTCCAAAGTAGTTTTTATACCTTGTTGTGCATAGAGGATAATGGGGAAAGGGGTAGAATCATGCAGTAAGCCAGGCTTTCTTCCTGCAAACTTATCATATGCAAAAGTTTAGGTGATTTGTATCATCTTCTGGCCTGGAGGCCTGTTAACATTTTAAGACCCTTTCTTCAGAAAACTTATTTTTCTCTACAGGTGATTAGTCAGGCGCCATCCTCCAAAAGTATTAGATAAAGTTGCATTCCTACAGGCCAAAGGTGTGGTGAGCTATAACAAGAAAAAGAATTAACTCAAGGGTCCAAGGTGACAAACATTAAAGCTACTACTTACACCAATTATATTAATCAATACACTACTAGGGACACAGCAGGTAAGGGATATGGAAACTTAGCAGCAAACATTGGCCCAACAAGTGAAAAACCCTTCACCCATACAATTTTTAATCAATCTTTTAACTGCTCAAAGGAATCTGTATTTAGACAGTTTAGAACATCTCATGCCTCTCACAGTTGGGAGGCTCTGAACAATCACATGTGGCCGGAAAAACCTATTCAGGCAGGCTAGAGGACTTCCAAAGGAGTTTTTAGGTTGAGACTGTCACACCCAGGAATTATTAACTGGAGCTGTAAGTTAACTCTTTTTTCAGAGAGAGGTAGTGGGGGACAGCCCCCCATAAAGTCAGAGGTGTAGGTGAGAGCACAAAGCAGAAAGTAGGCAGACTCTGGTTTGGGGGGTAGATGCTTGAGAATTTGCAGGGGGACTCCTGAGGTTCGATCCCGCCTTTGCATATGCCGAACCTCCTTCCTCATGACCTTTGTCACAGGCGGAGCTCCTTACACCGGCTCCTAGCAGATGACAGAGGATGAGATGGCTGGATGGCATCACCGACTTGATGGATGTGAGTTTGAGTCAACTCTGGGAGTTGGTGATGGACAGGGAGGCCTGGCGTGCTGCGATTCATGGAGTCACAAAGAGTCGGACACGACTGAGTGACTGAACTGAACTGAACTGAAACATCCTTCAAACTCTATGATAAAATCTTGGTTTCTATGAGGAATCTTTGGAGAAATGGTTGATTCTAAAACTGGGATAATGAGCCTGGGTCATCCTATTATAGCAGAAAGTACAGATACTCCTATTCAAAGAGATGAAGTATAAATCCCTACCCCTAAGCATGGGGTTTAAATAGTGACCCCTTCCAAAAAGTAACAGTATGGAGAGGATGAAATAGAATAACTGTCCAACAGAAAACTCTGCCAAACCCACCTCATCCAGGTGACACATAATATACATTATTCCATCCATGATTGGAGGCTATTCGACCATAAAAATGAATGAGTGGTCAAGCCATGAAGACATGGACAAATGTTAAATACATATTGTTAAGTGAATGAAACCAGTATCTGAAAAGCTCAGAGTTGACAGTGATAAGTGTCAAGGATCAAGGTAGGCTGCCCAAAAATGTACCTCAATGATGTGTTGATTATTCTGAATTATATCACTTAAGACATAGCCAATACAAGAGGAATACTCTGACTCTCCTTTCTGTCTTACTACAAACAAGAAATAAATCACTTATGTGAAAGTTGCATCTTGAAGTAGAAGGATCCCTTTATCACCAAAGATTTAAAAACTTGAGCTGAAAAGCCTATGCAAACAAACCTTATTACTTCTCTAATTGCCTACCCAAGCCCAAATTCTGTTCAGATTTCTCACTAATTGGTCTCCCTAAACCAAAGGTACTTTGTCCTGTCAATTTATCACAAATTCATTCTTTCTTTCTTTGAAAAGTGTAAAAGCTGCCTGATTTAGTTACTTCCTAAGTTTCATTTCTATGGGACCTCTGTGTACAGATGATTAAGATTTATTTCTATTTTTCTGATAAATCTGTCTAGTGTCAAATTTTATTATTAGTCCAGCCACAAGAAATTAACAGTTGTTAAGGAGGAATGAAGCACAAGCATGGGTTGGATAAAGCAAAAGCTGTAATCAAGATTGCTGGGAGAAATATCAATAACCTCAAATATGCAGATGATATCATCCTAATGGCAGAAAGCAAAGAGGAACTAAAGAGCCTCTTGATGAAGGTGAAAGGAGAGTGAGAAAGCTGGCACATAAAATTCAACATTCAAAAAACTAAGATCATGGCATCTGGTCCCATCACTTCATGGCAAATAAATGGGGAAACAATGAAAACAGTGACAGACTTTATTTTCTTGCCAAAATCACTGCAGATAGTGACTGCAGCCAGCCATGAAATTAAAAGACACTCACTCCTTGGAAAAAAAGCTATGACAAACCTAGATAGCATATTAAGAAGCAGAGACATTACTTTGCCAACTAAAGTCTGTATAGTCAAAGCTATGGTTTCTCCAGTAGTTACGTATGGATGTGAGAGTTGAACTATGAAGAAAGCTGACTGCTAAAGAATTGAAGCTTTAGAACTGTTGTGTTAAGGAAAACTCTTGAGAGTCTCTTGGACTGCAAGGATATCAAACCAGTCAATCCCAAATATTCTGATTTCCTGAAGAAAATCAACCCTGAATATTCATTGGAAGGACTGATGCTGAAGCTGAAGCTACAATACTTTGCCCACCTGATGTGAACAAATGACTCATTGGAAAAGACCCTCATGCTGGGAAAGATTGAAGGCAGGAAAAGAAGGGGGACAACAGAGGATGAGATGGTTGGATGGCATCACCAACTCAACAGGCATGAGTTTCAGCAAACTCCAGGAGATGGTGAAGGACAGGGACGCCTGGTATGCTGCAGTCCAGAGGGTTGCAAAAAGTCAAACATGACTAAGCAACTGAACAACAACAAAAGAGAGGGAAATTTCTCACTTCCTAATGTAAGCTATGTTAATAGTATTTATTTTTTGTTTTTATACATTATATTTGAAATTGTAGTGCTCAAAATTCTCTGAGGCAGGTTTCAACAGTGTGTGAAGCATGAAATTCCAGATATTCAAGCTGGATTTAGAAAAGGCAGAGGAACCAGAGATCAAATTGCCAACATCCATTAGATGATTGAAAAAGCAAGACAGTTCCAGATAAAAACATCTACTTTTGCTTTATTTACTACACCAAAGCCTTTGGCTGTGTGGGTCACAACAAACTGGAAAATTCTTAAAGAAATGGGAATACCAGACCACCTTACCTGCCTCCTGAGAAATCTGTGTGCAGGTCAAGAAGCGGCAGTTACAACTGGACATGGAACAACAAACTGGTTCCAAATTGGGAAAGGAGTACGTCAAGGCTGTATTTTGTCACCCTGATCATTTAACTTATATACAGAGTACATCATGTGAAATTCTGGGCTGAATGAAGCATAAGCTGGAATTAAGATTGCCGGGAGAAATATCAACAGTCTCAGATACCCTAATGGTACCACTCTAATGGTGGAGAATGAAAAAGAACTAAGGAGCCTCTTGATGAAAGTGAAAGAGGAGAGTGAAAAAATTGGCTTTAAAACTCAACATTCAAAAAACTAAGGTCATGGCATCTGGTCCCATCACTTCATGGCAAATAGATGGAGAAACAACAGAAACAGGGACAGACTATTTTGGGGGGCTCCAAAATCACTGCAGATGATGGGTGAGGCCATGAAATTAAAAGACACTTGCTCCTCAGAAGAAAAGCTATGACCAACCTAGTCAGCATGTTTAAAAGCAGAGACATTACTTTGCCAACAAAGGTCTGTCTCGTCAAAGCTATGGTTTTTCCTAGTCATAAGTGGATGTAAGTGTTGGACCAAGAAGAATGCTGAGCACTGAAGAATTGATGCTTTTGAACTGTGGTGTTGGAGAAGACTCTTGAGAGTCCCTTGGACTGCGAGGAGATCCAACCAGTCCATCCTAAAGAAAATAAGTCCTGAATATTCATTGAAAGGGCTGATGCTGAAGCTGAAGCTCCAGTACTCTGGCCAACTGATGCAAAGAACTGACTCCTTGGAAAAGACCCTGATGCCGGGAAAGGTTGAAGGCAGGAGGAGAAGGGGATGACAGAGGATGAGATGGTTGGATGGCATCACTGACTCGATGGACATGACTTTGATTAAGTTCTGGGAGTTGGTGAATGACAGAGAGGCCTGGCGTGCTGCAGGGTTGCAAAGAGTTGGACATGACTGAGTGATGGAACTGAGTTGAACTGATATATGCAGTGTGATTTATTTCTTCTGCTTTTTTGTGTAGTGGTCATGCAGTTGATACTCTAATAACTATTTTAAAGTTTTTATTTATTTACTTATTTATTTGACTGTGCCAGACTTAGTTTCAGGATGCAGAATCTTAAATCCTGGTCATGGCATGTGGGATATTTAGTTGGATGCAGCATGGAACACTTAGTTGTGGCAGGTGGAATCTAGTTCCCTGTCCAGAGATTGACCCAGGTCCCCTGCATTGGGAGGAGAGTCTTAGTCACTGTACTACCAGGGAAGTCCTGATAGAATTTCTTCTAGGTATGATATAATGAGAATTGCAATTTACTTTGTGATTTTCCTCCCTCAAATCCATCAGTCAGTTTAATCATGAAAAAAGTCTATAAGAAAAATCCATTTGAAGGATGTTCTACACAATACCTGCCCAGTACGCCTCAAATTTGTCAAGGTCATCAAAAACAAGGAACATGTCAGACATTTTTATAGCCCAGGGGATCAAGGAACTATGACAACCACATTTTATATCATGAATGAGATTCTGATACAGAAAAAGGAGATTGAGTAAAAACTAAGAAAATCTGAATAAAGTATGTACTTTAGTTGATTATTATACCTCGGGATTGGTTCACTAATTGTGACAAATGTGTTGTATTAATGTGAAGTGTTAATAGAAAGGGAAGCTGGGTGTGAGGTGTTAGGAAACTAACATTTTTCTGTGCATCTAAAACTATTCTAAAATAAATATTTATTTAAATAAATATATCTGTATGCATTTCAGTTACATCCATAAATTAATCTAGACTTAAAGATGGAACCTGGTAAAAATAAATTGCAAACATAAGAATATAGGAATACATGAAAATTTCCCATTTGCAGTGGTTCTGCCATTAGCAGTAGCCTCTGATGCTCATTTTGTGTTGTATGCCTTAAATAGGTAGGTGGGTTGGTAATCATTTCTTCATTTGGTCTGATGCCAGTGAAATACATGACTTTCATTTTAAATACAATACATCATCCCAGCATCTTGAGTCAATTTGATTGTAGGTAAGGGATGATGTACTGATGACACAGAGGTACTGGAGTTATAATCTCTGATAAAGTTCTGGCAACAATGACTGAGCTCATTGCATCTGAGGGTTTCCTGGATCTGGTCAGCTCCAGATCCAGGGGTTCAGGGAAATTTTTCATTCCTTACAGAGATGTGAAGGATGAGTTTTATCCTGGTCTTATGGTTTCATTTTCCCAGATTCCCCCCACCCCCTCTACCACAGGAAAACAGCTGTACATGTTGCATGATGCTCAGTGTTCCTCTTGAATCAATGAGCATTGTCCTAAGTAGAGTAATTCTGAGCCCCGCAAGTAAAACACTCAGGATAAGGGGCTTATTAAGATACTATAATGTTGTCTTGTATAAAGCATACTTTCTCTTCAATCATTTCTTGAACTTTAATATTGTAAAGATACTAAGAGGGGATTTCTAGATAGAAATTTCTTCATCATCAAACTTTAGGAGAAAGACAACTGGAAAAATTTGCAAAGCCTGAGAAGTGGATTAGCTTCAATTCTTCCTCAGTCATTCTCAGCACAATCTGCTCCTTCTCCCCTGGCCTTCTCTATGTGTACCTCTGTCATAGCACACTCTCCATGAGATCTTGAATTTGTTTCCATTATCTTGAAGATTTTGATTTCTTCAACTGTGATTTGTTTTTTTCGTCCTCACCTTAGGCTCTCAAAGGCTGGCTACTGACTATGTGAGGCAGCCAAGGTGGTGGATGTCCTCCCCCCTTTCAGGAGCTTGAGCCCGATGCTAAGGGCTGAGAGTTCATTGATCACAACCTGTGGGTCGACAGATAGCACTACAAGGTGCAAATAGTTTTACACCAGATTCGGCTCTTCAGTGCATATGCTATTTTTGGCATCTCTGATCATGCACCAGAGAAATCTACAAAGCATCTCATTTCAAGAGACGTTGCTACAGGAGGAGTTCATACGAAGTTCCCAGAAAGAGCAGACCTCATTGAGTTACAGTATGGCCACATAAAGAGCTCCTTCCCTCCTTGAGCCTGACAGGACAGCAGAGTTATTGCTAAGGAACATACATCAGGAGACTGACATTCATCATGTCAGTATCCTGAGGAATAATTCCTACTCTGTAGCCAAAGAAGTGATACTATTAGCCTTTTCTTGAAGAGAAGACATTATTAAGCATTTGTCCAAACTCACAGCTGTGCCATTTTTGAAAATCTGCCTCTTGATGGCACACACTGTTTCAACCAATTTTGAACTCTTTCCTGCCATGACTTATGAGGAAGGATGAAGCACTAGAAGTGCATTTAAACCAAACTTTCTGTCTTATTACTGTCCCTAATAAGCATAATTAGAACAGAAAGCTGCCTTCCAAATACAGGTATTCTCCTCCACTTGGTATGAGAGCAAAAGAAGGGCTTAGGAGGGAGGTTAGTGTCATGAGCAGTGCTATCCTGCATAATGGTACGAACATTTATGCTTTTCTAACCTACAGATAATCAGTTTCAGTTCAGTCACACAGTCATGCCAGACTCTTTGCAATCCCATGGACTGCAGTACACCAGGCTTCCCTGTCCAACACCAACTCCTGGAGCTTGCTCAAACTCATATCCATCGAGTGATAACCATCTCATCCTCTGTTGTCCCCTTCTCCTCCTGCCTTCAATCTTTCCCAGCATTAGGGTCTTTTCCAAGGAGTCAGTTCTTCGCATCAGGTGGCCAGAGTACTGGAGCTTCAGCTTCAGCATCAGTCCTTTCAATGAATATTCAGGACTGATTTCCTTTAGGATGGACTGGTTGGATCTCCTTGCAGTCCAAGGGACTCTCAAGAGTCTTCTCTAACACCACAGTTCAAAAGCATACATTTTTTGGTGCTCAGAGTTCTTTTTGGCCCATCACTTACATCCATACATGACTAGGAAAAACCATGGCTTTGATGAGACAGACTTTTGTCATTAAAGTAATCACTGCTTTTTAATATGCTGTCTAGGTTGGTCATAGTTTTTCTTCCAAAGAGTAAGAGTCTTTTAATTTCATGGCTACAGTCACCATCTACAGTGATTTTGGAACCCAAGAAAATGAAGTCTGTCACTGTTTCTATTGTTTCTCCATCTATTTGCCATGAAGTGATGGGACCAGATGCCATGATCTTTGCTTTTTGAATGTTGAGTTTTAAGCCAACTTCTTCACTCTCGTCTTTTACTTTCATCAAGAGGCTCTTTAGTTCCTCTTCCTTTTTTCAATAAAGGTAGTGTCATCTGCGTATCTGAGGTTATTGATATTTCTCCCAGCAATCTTGATTCCAGCTTACACTTCAGCCATCCCAGCATTTTGGACGATGTACTCTGCATGTAAGTTAAATAAGCAGGGTGACAATATACAGCCTTGACATACTCCTTTCCCAATTTGGAACCAATCCGTTGATCCAAATCAACTGAGATTTATTAAACTAGATATAACAGTTTATGGCAATACAAAGTGAACACAGTTATTTGGTTTTTAAGAAGCACAGACCTCTCTCCCCAAAGTGTCATTCATCCTTTGATATTCCTTTGTGGTCTTTTAGAAAGAATGTAAAGGCATGTTATCATAACATCAGGTGGGTGGGTTTCAAAGTGGTGCGTGAAGATTTATCTGTGCCATTTTCTTCAACAGCTTTGCTAGCTATGTAACCAAATCCCCAGCAACTTCCTTCAAATTTACTGTGGGTTTGCAGTCTGACATTTATGGAGTCCATGGAACAGTGTCCAGGTGTCAGCCCAGGAGTTGGAAAAGTTCCCGAAGACAGCCTGCAGAGCTACTGGTCAGTTGGGTGGAGCCTCTTCCTCTCATCTGCAGGGCTCCCCATCTCAGGGCTGGTTTCTATCTCCTAAGAAAAATGAAGAGGAAAGACTGATTCCCCAGGCCCCCTGCCTAGGCTTCTAGTGTTTCTATGGATAGTAATACAGGGAAGATCAGCAAGGATGAGGATCCCAAGGGACCAGCCCTTCACAGCTAATGCTTCTAGAGACAGAGGACCTATCTAAGGAGGACCCTAGAAGATGATACCCACAGTCTTAACAAACTTTTGACACCCCTTACCTACCTCTGGGCCAGGCACACATCACAGGTGCTTCCTGTGCCACCTCACATGGTCTCTTATCAAAATGGGATTTCCCTCCTCCCTGCTCAACCCTAGGCTAGTGAAAAGGTCTCTGTTCTCACATCTTTTCCTTTCTCTCCAGACACTGCTATGAAATGCTTTTCCCTTTCTACAGATATGCCAAAAGCAAAAAACAAAACAAAAAAAACCAATTCCAACTAACCACCATTTTTACAGGAGGGGAATTATCAATTTTACTAAAAGAATACCTATCACTGTCAAAATGCATTATGTGTGCCCTGGCTCTAAAACATACAGAAGCTTTGCAACTTGACTATTTGAAAACTGTCCTTCTCAACATTCAGGTCAGTTTCTGGAGCTTCTCTGTCAAAGTGGCCTCCATGCTGAGCTTCACCCAAGAAGGAGGGTCCAGGTTTCTACTCACAGATTCCAATAATTTCTGGGGTTCTGTTAGTTCACCTCTGTGCCTAGGTGTCTCAACCTTTGATGGGGACAGGGCATCCTTTTCAGAGACCACCTCCACTCCATCTTTTTTCCATCTTCCCTCTAGTTTTAACTGACTTACAGTGCTGTATAATTTTAAGACATATAGCATCATTATTTGACTTACACTTGTCAGGGCCCAAAGTAGGTAACCTCAAAATGTGCTTTAATCACATATTGATTATTTTGAATTAAAGTTACATAAGAAATGGCCAACAGGAGGGCAGGGACAAGGAGGAAAGAAGGCGAAGGATGGAGAACAGACTGCCTGACACTCCTGCTCTGTGCTTAGGAAACAAGTTGGGGAATTGCGCACTGTTGGTTTGTAAGCACTTTTCAATGTCTATAAATATTCATGTGGTCTTTAAAATGAAGAGTCGTTTCAACTGCAATATTTCCAACTAATGGGCTTTTCTTAAAAAAAAAAAAAAGCAAAAAATAACTCTCTCATATGAAAGGTACACTCCTTGAATCTGAAGTTAAAAGGACACCCTTATTGCCAGAGAGAAAAAAAAAAAGAAAAAAACCTTAGGCTGAGAAGCCAACGTAAACAAACTTTGTTACATTTTTTATATTTCCAAGTTAATTTTATAAACATTCAATCTAATGTTTATATATTTTCTCTTTTGCTGAAAATCATGCTAGCTAATGTCATTAACAGTGTCACTTTTTTCTTATATTACACACAAACACACATATATATGTATGTATAACTCATAATGGATGGACTAAGAGGATATTAAGCTAAGTGAGATAAATCAGAAAGAGAAAGATGAGTACTATATGATATCCCTTATATGTGCAATCTAAAAAATACAACAAACTAGTGAATATAGCAACAAAAAAGCTGACTCACAGACATAGAGAACAAACTAGTGGTTTCCAGTGGGGAAAAGGAAGGCAGGAGGGGCAACATTGGAGGTAGGGGATTCAGAGCTACAAACTATTATGGATAAAAATAATCTACACGGGTATATTATACAACACAGGAAAGATAGCCAATATTTTAAAAATTGTGAAATACTATATTGTATACCTATAACATACAATAGTCACATCAAGTATACCTCAATTACAAAATAAAAAATAAGAAACTACAAGGAAATCCTAAACACAATTCAGGAATCATATTGCTAATAGTAAATTTGGTAGCTTCAATTTAAAACCATTATGTGTATGTGTGTGTGTGTGTGTGTGTATATATATATATATATATATGTATATTATATGTATGTATACATACAATATATATGTACATATAGCACCCCACTCCAGTACTCTTGCCTGGAAAATCCCATGGATGGAGGAGCCTGGTGGGCTGCAGTCCATGGGTCGCTAGGAGTCGGACACGACTGAGCGACTTCACTTGCACTTTTCACTTTCATGCATTGGAGAAAGAAATGGCAACCCACTCCAGTGTTCTTGCCTGGAGAATCCCAGGGATGGGGAAGCTTGGTGGGCTGCTGTCTCTGGGCTCGCACAGAGTCGGACACAACTGAAGTGACTTAGCAGCAGCAGCAGCATATATATTGTACATATACAATATATATGTATATTGTATACACATACAATATGTATATACATATATATGTGTGTGTGTGTGTATATATATATATATGTGTGTGTGTATATATATATACAATGGCTTATATAGCTATGAACCTTCCCCTTAGCACTGCTTTTACTGAATCCCATAGGTTTTGGGTTGTGTTTTCATTTTCATTCGTTTCTATGCATATTTTTATTTCCTTTTTTATTTCTTCTGTGGTTTGTTGGTTATTCAGAAGTGTGTTGTTTAGCCTCCATATGTTTGTATTTTTAATAGTTTTTTTCCCCCCTGCAGTTGACATATAATCTTACAGCATTGTAATTAACGGTGCTTGAAATGATTTTATTTTATTTTTTTAATTTACCAAGTCTAGATTTATGGCCCTGGATGTGATCTACCCTGGAGAACGTTCCATGAGCACTTGAGAAAAATGTTAAATTCATTAGGTCTAATTGGTCTAACTGGTCCCTTCTATCATTTAAAGTTTGTGTTTCCTTGCTAATTTTCTGTTTGGTTGATCTATCCATAGGTGTGTGTTGGGCCTTAAAATTTCTTACTATTATTGTGTTACTGTTAATTTGCCCTTTCATACTTGTTAGCATTTTCCTTACATACTGTGGTGCTCCTATGTTGGGTGCATATATATTTCTAATTGTTATATCTTCTTGGATTGATCCTTTGATCATTATTTAGCTTCCTTCTTTGTCTCTTTTCACAGCCTTTGTTTTAAAGTCTATTTTATCTGATATGAGTATTGCTACTCCCACTTTCTTTTGGTCTCTGTTTGAGTGGAATATCTTTTTCCAGCCCTTCACTTTGAGTCTGTATGTGTCCCTTGTTTCAAGGTGGTTCTCTTGTAGACAACATATATAGGGGTTTTGTTTTGTATCCATTCAGCCAGTCTTTGTCTTTTAGTTGGGGCATTCAGCCCATTTACATTTAAGGTAATTATTGATAAGTATGATCCCATTGCCATTTACTTTGTTGTTTTGGGTTTTGAGTTTATAAACCTTTTCTGTCTTTCCTGTCTAGAGAAGATCTTTAGCATTTGTTGAAGAGGTGGTTTGGTGGTGCTGAATTCTCTCAGCTTTTGTCTGTAAAGCTTTTGACTTCTCCTTCATATTTGAATGAGATTCTTGCTGGGTATAGTAATCTGGGTTGTAGGCTGTTCTCTTTCATCACTTTAAGTATGTCCTGCCATTTCCTTCTTGCTTGAAGAGTTTCTATTGAAAGATCAGGGATCCTCTTGTGTGTTATTTTTTGCTTTTCCCTTGCTGCTTTTAATATTTGCTCTTTGTGTTTGATCTTCATTAATTTGATTAATTTGTGTCTTGGGGTGTTTTGCCTTGGGTTTATCCTATTTGGGACTCTCTGGGTTTCTTGGAATTGGGTGGCTATTTCCTTCCCCATTTTAGGGAAGTTTTCAACTATTATCTCCTCAAATATTTTCTCGTGGCCTTTCTTTTTGTCCTCTTCTGTGACTCCTATGATTCGAATGTTAGGGTGTTTAACATTGTCCCAGAGCTCTCTAAGGTTGTCCACATTTATTTTAATTCTTTTTTCTTTTTCCATCTCTCCTTCATTTATTTCCACCATTCTATCATCCACCTCACTTATCCTATCTTCTGCATCAGTTATTCTACTGTTGGTTCCCACGAGAGTGCTTTTAATCTCAGCTATTGTGCTCTTCATCATTGATTGATTCTTTTTTATTTCTTCTAGGCCCTTGTTAAACATTCCTTGCATCTCCTCAGTCCTTGTCTCTAGTCTATTTATCTGTAACTCCATTTTGTTTTCAAGACCTTGGATCATCTTTACAATGATTATTCTGAATTCTTTTTCAGGTAGAGTCCCTATCTCCTCCTCTTTGGTTTGGTTTGGTCTGCATTTATCATATTCCTTTGCCTGTTGAATACTTCTCTGCCTTTTCATTTTGTTTAGATTGCTGTGTTTGGGGTGGCCTTTCTACAAAATGGAAGTTTGTGGTTCCTCTTTATTGAGGATCTTGCTCTGTGTGTGTGGAGTTGGACTAGTGGCTTGTCAAGGTTTCCTGGTTAGGGAAACTTGTGTCTGTGTTCTGGTGGGTGGAGCTGGATCTCTTTTCTTTGGAGTGCAATGAAGTGTCCAGTAGTGAGTTTTGGGGTCTGTGGTTTTGGCATTGCTTTGGGCAGCCTGTATTTTAATGCTCATGGCTGTGCTCTTGTCTTGATGGAGAATTAGTGTGGTATGTTTTGCTCTGGACTTGCCTGGAGAACCCCAGGGACGGGGGAGCCTGGTGGGCTGCCGTCTATGGGGTCGCACAAAGTCAGACATGACTGAAGCGACTTAGCAGCCTTGCTCTGGAACTTGCTGGCTCTTGGGTGGGGCTTGGTTTCAGTGTAGGTATGGAGGCTGCTGGATGAGCTCTTCTCTATTAATATTCCCTGGATCAGAAGTTCTCTGGAGTTCTCCATTTTGTATTTAAGCCTCCTGTTTCTGACTTTCAGTCTTATTCTTACAGTAGCCTCTAGACTTATCCATGCATCCATCCATCACAGATGATAAAACATCTAGGCTAATGGTGAAAAAATTCTCCACAGTGAGGGACACCCAGAGAGGTTCACAAACTTACATAGAAAAGAGAAGAGGGAGGAGGGAGGTAGAGGACCATGTGGAGAAGAAGGGGAGTCAAAACGGGAGAGAGCGATCTAGCCAGTAATCAATTTCCTCTGTGCTCTCCACGGTCTGGAACACCAAAGTGGTTCATGGATGTACATAGAGAAGATAAGAGGGAGGTGGGAGATAGAGGTGACCAGGAGGAGAAGAGGGGGAGTCAAAATGGGAGAGAGCGATCTAGCCAGTAATCAATTTCCTCTGTGCTCTCCACGGTCTGGAACACCCAAAGTGGTTCATGGATGTACATAGAGAAGATAAGAGGGAGGTGGGAGATAGAGGTGACCAGGAGGAGAAGAGGGGGAGTCAAAAGGAGAGAAACCAATCTAGCCAGTAATCAGTTCCCTATGTGTTCTCCACAGCCCAGAAAGCCCAGAGAGATTCACAGAGCTAAGTAGAGAAGAGAAGGGGTAGGGAGGGAATAGAGGTGACCTGGGGGAGAAAAGGGAGAGTCATGAGGGGAGAGAGCAATCAAGCCAGTAATCACACCCCAAGTGAAAATGGATTCTGAAGATTAGATTCTTAAAGGTACAAAATTGATAACAAATACCAAAAAACAAAGATTAAAAATCTAGAGTAGAGGTTAGACTCTCAGAAATACAATATTAAAAATACAAAGCAGTGTAAAGGGGGTCCCTTTTCTCTGCACCCTCTCCAGCATTTATTGTTTGTAGACTTTTTTATTACTGTTAGTGGGAATGTAAACTAGTACAGCCACTATGGAGAACATTGTGGAGATTCCTTAAAAAAAACTAGAAATAGAACTGCCATACGACCCAGCAATCCCACTGCTGGGCATACACATTAAGGAAGCCAGAATCGAAAGAGACACATGTACCCCAATGTTGATTGCAGTGTTGTTTACAATTGCCAGGACATGGAAGCAACCTAGATGTCCATAGGCAGATGAATGGATAAGAAAGCTGTAGTACATATATATAATGGAATATTACTCAACTATTAAAAAGAATGTATTTGAATCAGTTCTAATGAGCTGGATGAAACTGGATCCTATTTTATAGAGTGAAGTAAGTCAGAAGGAAAAACACCAATACAGTATATTAATGTATATATATGGAATTTAGAAAGATGGTAACAATGACCCTATATGCAAGATAGCAAAAGAGACATAGATGTAAAGAAGAGACTTTTGGACTCTGGGAGAAGGCGAGGGTGGGATGATTTGAGAGAATAACATTGAAACATGTATATTACCGTATGTGAAATAGATCACAAGTCCAGGTTCAATGCATGAGACAGGTCGCTCAGGGCTGGTGCACTGGGATGACCCTAAGGGATGGGATGGGAATGGAGGTGGGAAGGGGATTCAGGATGTGGAACACATGTACACCCATGGCTGATTCATGTCAATGTATGGCAAAAACCACTACAATATTATAAAGTGATTAGCCTCCAATTAAAATAAACTCATTAATTAAAAAAATGCAAAACAAAAGCAATCACAAAAAATATTAAAATATATATGAAATTTGCTTTAAAAACAAGGTCTTTTTTGGCAAGATAATAGTAGGTTATAAAGATGAAAATTAAATGAGTAATAAGGAACTTAATTTTTTTTAATTAAAAATGATAATAGTAAAAAATATATCTAGGAATTTCTCTGGAGTTGTTGTGGTCAGTTCAGTTTCAGATAATTCTTTGTTCCAGCTTGTACTTCTTCTTAAGGTCTATAGGCCCTTTCTAATGCTTAGTCAATGCAATGCTTCAGTTCAGTTCAGTTCAGTCACTCAGTCGTGTCTGACTCTTTGCGATCCCATTAATCACAGCACGCCAGGCCTCTCTGTCTACCACCAACTCCCGGAGTTCACTCACACTCATGTCCATCGAGTCAATGATGCCATAAAGCCATCTCATCCTCTGTAGTCACCTTTTCCTCTTGCCCCCAATCTCTCCCATCATCACAGTCTTTTCCAATGAGTCAACTCTTCACATGAAGTCGCCAAAGTACTGGAGTTTCAGCTTTAGCATCATTCCTTCCAAAGAACACCCAGGACTGATCTCCTTTAGAATGGACTGGTTGGATCTCCTTGCAGTCCAAGCGACTCTCAAGAGTCTTCTCCAACACCACAGTTCAAAAGCATCGATTCTTCAGCACTCAGGTTTCTTCACAGTCCAACTCTCACATCCATACATGACCACTGGAAAAACCATAGCCTTGACTAGATGGACCTTTGTTGGCAAAGTAATGTCTCTGTTTTCAATATGCTATCTAGGTTGGTCATAACTTTCCTTCCGAGGAGTAAGGGTGTTTTAATTTCATGGCTGCAGTCACCATCTTCAGTGATTTTAGAGCCCCCAAAAATAAAGTCTGACACTGTTTCCCCATCTATTTCCCATGAAGTGATGGGACCAGATGCCATGATCTTCATTTTCTGAATGTTGAGTTTTAAGCCAACTTTTTCACTCTCCTCTTTCACCTTCATCAAGAGGCTTTTTAGTTCCTCTTCACTTTCTGCCTTAAGGGTGATGTCACCTGCATATCTGAGGTTATTGATAGTTCTCCCAGCAATCTTGATTCTAGCATGTCCAATGCTTAGTCAGCGTTAACTACAGGGTTTTAATCTGTTGCACCTGTCACTTTCAGAGCGATTCCTTCTTTGTTTATTTTGGGTTCATCTGTTTGCAAGTCTCTCCAGTGTCTAATTTCCACCCTGACACAATGGAGTGAAGGTGGTCACTTATTTAGGCTCACTTGTTCAGTTGTGCTGTGGGGAGAGGTGCAAAGTCACTTCAGTCGTTTCTGACTCTGTGTGACTCCAAAGATGGCAGCCCATCAGGCTCTCCCATCCCTGGGATTCTCCAGGCTTCTCCAATGCTTGAAAGTGAAAGTGAAGTCGCTCAGTCGTGTCCAACTCTTAGCACCCCCATGGACTGCAGCCTACCAGGCTCCTCGGTCCATGGGATTTTCCAGGCAAGAGTACTGGAGTGGGGTGCGATTGCCTTCCCCAGGGATGAGAAGGGGATAGGGGAACACTGCAAACACAAATCACTGGCTTGTGTGGGGAGTGCTTGCAGTGTATGGACCACATTGGGTTTGCCCCAGCTCACAGCAGCATGTGCTTTACTGGTCTACACTGCTCAGGCTCCAAGTTGCTCTGCAGGGGAACTGTCCAAAGCCAGCCCTGCATTTTGTGCACTTCCCAGGTCTAAGCTTCTCAGGTTCAGGTTCAGGTTCTCAGGTAGTCCACAAAGGCACAGACTCAGTTGGGCGTGGGTTTTGTCCCCTTCCCAGGTCTGAGCAGCTCACACGACCAGGTGCTTAGGATGCACCTGGGACTGTGCACCTTAATCACCTCCCCAGTCCCTGCTGCTCAGTCTCCTGGGTGAGCCGCAAGAGCGCCATCTCAGGGGTGCCATGTGTCTCCTCTGGGGAACTGATCTCTGACTGTGACCCTCCTGGTGAATGCCAACCATCCAGGATCCCAGGAAGACTTGGTTAGCAACTGGGAGACTGCTCACAGTTTGGTGGAGGATGCAGTCTCTGGGGCCGAGATTGCCCCTTGCCTTCTGGCTCTGGCTGTCGCACACCTGCCTCTATTCCTCTAGCAGGGGGATGGGCCAGTCCGCAACTGGCTAGCTCTCCTTTGGTATTGACTCAATCCTTTGTTCTATGAGTGGGCCAGGCTGTGCCTTAGATTAGAGCTTTTCGTGGGAAAGTTCTCTCTCTCTCTCTCTCTCTCTCTCTCTCTCTCTCTTTTTTTTTCTCTCTCTCTGGCTGTCTTACAGTTTGGGTTGCTATCTCATGTTAGTTCTCTCAGACTGGCCTCAGGACATTCAGGCCTGGTCCTTATCCTAAGCATGCAACCTGTGCCACCCTGTTCTATTCCCACTTGCTGGTGGCAGACATGAGTGTCTGGGCTACTTCTCCACTGGGAGTTGCGGTTAGGTGCTTATTCTCTGGTTTGTTTGTTAGTTTCTTCTCCCTGTTATGTTGCCCTCTGAGATTTGAAAACTCCCCACAGACCTGCCGGTAAGAGGGTTTCCTGCTGTTCAGACGCTTCTCCTCCTTCATCACTCCCTCCCTAGGAAGGGTCTCTATCCCTAACTGTTTTGTCTCTCTTTTTGTCTTTTATATTTTGTCCTACCTCCTTTCCAAAAGAATGAGCTGCCTTTCTGGGTGCCTGGTGTCCTCTGCCAGTGTTCAGAAGTAGTTCTGTGGAAGTGCTCAGCATTCAGATGATCTTTTGATGAATTTATGGGAGAGAAAGTGGTCTCCCTGTCCTATTCCTCTGCCATCTTGGGCTGTTCCCATATCTTGAAGAATTTTCCACAGTTTGTTGTGATCCACACAGCCAAAGGCTTTGGTATCATCAATAAAGCAGAAGTATGTGTTTCTCTGCAATTCTCATGCTTTTTCGATGATCCAATGGATGTTGGCAATTTGATCTCTGGTACCTCTTCCTTTTCCAAATCTTCTTTGAACATATGGAAGTTCATGATTCACATACTGTTGAAACCTGGCTTGGAGAATTTTGAGCAGTACTTTGTTACCATGTGAGATGAGTGCAATTGTGTGGTACTTTGAACATTATTTGGCATTGCTTTTCTTTGGGAACGGAATGAAAACTGACCTTTTCCAGTCCTGTGGCCACTGCTGAGTTTTCCAAATTTGCTGGCATATTGAGTGCAGCACTTTCACAGCATCATCTTTTAGGATATGAAATAGCTAAACTGGAATTTCATCACCTCCACTAGCTTTATTTGTACTGATGCTTCCTAAGGCCTACTTGACTTTGCATTCTAGGATGTCTGGCTCTAGGTGAGTGATCATGCTTATCTGGGTCATGGAGATCTTTTTGTATACTTCTGTGTATTCTTGCCACCTCTGCTTAAAATCTTCTGCTTCTGTTAAATCCATACCATTTCTGTCCTTTATTGAGCCCATCTTTGCATGAAATGTTCCCTTGGTATCTCTAATTTTCTTGAGGTGATCTCTAGTCTTTCCCACTCTATTGTTTTCCTCTATTTCTTTGCACTGATCACTGAGGAAGACTTTCTTATCTCTCCTTGCTATTCTTTGGAACTCTGCATTCAGATGCTTATATCTTTCCTTTTCTCCTTTGCTTTTCACTTCTCTTTTTTCACAGCTATTTGTAAGATCTCCTCAGACAGCCATTTTGCTTTTTTGCATTTCTTTTCCACGGGGATGGCCTTGATCCATGTCTCCTGTACAATGTCACGAACCTCCATCCATAGTTCATCAGGCACTCTATCTATCAGTTCTAGTCCCTTAAATCTATTTCTCACTTCCACTGTATAATCATAAGGGATTTGATTTAGGTCATTCCTGAATAGTCTAGTGGTTTTCCCTACTTTCTTCAATTTCACTCTGAATTTGGCAATAAAAAGTTCATGATCTGAGCACAGTCAGCTCCTGGTCTTGTTTTTGTTGACTGTATACAGCTTCTCCATCTTTGGCTTAAAAGAATATAATCAATCTGATTTCGATGTTGACCATCTGGTGATGTCCATGTGTAGAGTCTTCTCTTGTGTTGTTGGAAGTGAGTGTTTGCTATAACCGGTGTATTTTCTTGGCAAAACTCTATTAGTCTTTGCCCTGCTTCATTCTGTATTCCAAGGCCAAATTTGCCTGTTACTCCAGGTGTATCTTGACTTCCTACTTTTGCATTCCAGTCCCCTATAATGAAAAGGACATCCTTTATCGGTGTTAGTTCTAAAAGGTCTTGTGGGTATTCATAGAACTGTTCAACTTCAGCTTCTTCTGAATTACTGGTTGGGGCATAGACTTGGATTACTGTGATATTGAATGTTTTGCCTTGGAAACAAACAGAGATCATTCTGTCGTTTTTGAGATTGCATCCAAATACTGCATTTCAGACTCTTTTGTTGACCATGATGGCCACTCCATTTCTTCTAAGGGATTCCTGACTGCAGTAGTAGATATAATGGTCATCTGAGTGAAATTCACCCGTTCCAGTCCATCTTAGTTCACTGATTCCTAGAATGTCAACGTTCACTCTTGCCATCTCCTGTTTGACCACTTCCAATTTGCCTTGATTCATGGACCTGACATTCCAGGTTCCTATGCAATATTGCTCTTTACTCTTTACTCTGCTTCTTTGAAACCCAGCTTGTACATCTGGAAGTTCTCAGTTCATGTACTGCTGAAGCCTAGCTCGAAGGATTTTGAACATAACCTTGCTATCAAGTGAAATAAATGCAATTGTATGGTATCTCAAACATGGCATTTCCCTTTGGGGGGATTGGAATGAAAACTGACCTTTTCCAGTCATGTGGCCACTGTTAGATTTCCAAATTTGCTGGCATATTGAGTACAACACTTTAACAGCACCATCTTTTAGGATTTGAAATAGCTCAGCTGGAATTCAATCACCTCCAGTAGCTTTGTTCACAGTAATGCTTCATAAGGCCCAGTTGACTTCACACTCTAGGATGTCCTGCTCTAGGTGACTGACCACCATTGTGATTATCTGAGTCATTAAGACACTTCTTGTACAGTTCTTCTGTGTATTCTTGTCACTTCTTAATCTTTTCTGTTTCTATTAGGTCCTTACTGTTTCTGTCCTTGAAATGTTGCCTTGATAGCTCCAATTTTCATGAAGAGATCTCTAGTCTTTTCCATTCTATTATTTTCTTATATCTCTTCACATTATTCATTTTAGCAGGCCTTCTTATCTTTCCTTGCTATTCTTTGGAACTCTGCATTCAGTTGGGTATATCTTTCCTTTTCTCCTTTGTCTTTCACTCCTCTTCTTTCCTCAGCTATTCATAAAGCCTTCTCAGACAACCACTTTGCCTCTTGTGTTTCTTTTTCTTTGGGATAATTTTGGCCACTGCCACTTGTAAAACGTTATGAATCTCCATTCATAGTTTTTCAGGTACTCTGTCTACCAGATCTAATCCCTTGAATCTATTTGTTACCTCCACTGTATAATTGAGGTAGAAATTGTTAGGCAGTTAGTGTAGGAACTCTGAGACCTCAGCCTGTTTCAATAAACATCCTGTTCCATTAGCCTAAAACTATTCCCTTTGTCCCAAGTTCCTGGCTCTCAGAAGAATGTGCTCCTGGTCTGATAAATTATCAGCACTCAAATGCAGGAAAGGGTAGTAATTAACTTCTGTTCCATATGCCTTTCCATATGCCTAAGGGAAAAACAACTGGTGATCCTTAATCTTTAGCCCATACATTTGGCCCATTGTAAAATGGCTGGTGCTCATGGGAAAAGGTCGTGGCATGGTGACTTAATGTCTAGGATAACTAAGAATCTGAGGATCAAAAGAAGCTATAAGATTGTCAAGTTAAACATTATGACTTTTAAGGTAATTTGTTAGAAGTGACATATGTATAAAAAAGTAAGAACCAATCAAAAGTGTACAAATCAATACTAGTAATGATATAAAATGCTGTTAAGTCCCACCTTTTGGGGCACTTCACCCCCCTCTCAGTGTCTAGGGTGAGATCTTTGTACTTTTCTTCTTTCTGAAATAAATTTTGTTTGCTTGCTACCGTGAATGTTTCCATATCTGTGAAGATCATTCTTCAGCTCCGTGAATATGAACTTGGATTCCTGTTTCATAATCATAATGGATTTGATTTATATGTTATATTTCCTAGGAGTCAATATCTCCTAGAATAAGGACTTAAGCAACTTTTTATTGTTTCTAGCATATTTAACAGAGGAACAGGAAGAATATTGGGTATATTTTGAGACATGGCAGACATGGGGAGTTAGGTGATTGTAAGTTCTCTCTTTCTAAAATGCACTTGTCAAGGAGTCTTACACATGACAAAAACATAGTCAGAGGTTTCTATCATTGCAATGTAATATAACATTTGCGATACACTGGTAATGAAAGTTGGATATAATACACTTTATTAGTGGGGCAGGTTGTAAAGTTTAGATGTATGATCAGAGCCCACCCTCTAGGTTTGGGTTACTAGCATAGCGTACTTAGCATAATACTCTAGTCTGGGAGATTATCTGTAGAAAAGCTGTAGTCTTTAAAGAAGAATTACTGACAAAGCATGGTTTTAAAATATTTTTCCAAATAGAAACGAGAGACAAAGATATACAGGACAGAAGAAATAATTTGCTCAAAAGCACATGTTGAGAATGATGCCATACTGGTGAAAATTTGTTCCCCTAAATCCAAGTCCCCTTAAAGCCTAAGTTTCTCTGCTGAGTTTATGATTAATTTTTCTATCCAAAAGGTCATTCTGTTTCTTGTCCCACATCTATTCTCCATGAAGATTGAGGAATATCAAAGAAAAGAGTGGATTAAAACCTCAAAGAGCTCTACAAGGCCCTCCCAGGTACAAAAACCTTTCCATGTCCCCTGGTTGTTGCTTGTGGTAAAAGGTTTCAGTCTCCTACAACTTCCTTAAGTTCCAAAGTGGGGATTCAAACAGTCACAAATTAGTAGGGAAAAGGGAGGGAAGGCACAACCAAGGAAAAATTACAGTGATAAAACAGCTCTAATTCCTCCTGGGGGATATGTATAACTATCTGATGCATATTTTTAAGTTGTTCAGCAGAAACTACGTTTCCCATCCAGGTGAAAGATGGTAACTTCAGGGTGAGCATAAGCACTAGACCTCAGACTATTTGGAAACAGAAAGTTGATAATTAAGATTTCTGGAACACCATCCTGTTACCTTACCCCAAACCAATAAAAAAGAAGAGATGTACCCTACAGCCTTCACCCCAAAAATTTGCTTTTAAAAGATTTTCCCTGAGGAGCAACAGGGAGTTCAGTTCTCTTAAGCATGAACTGCCCGTTCTCCTTGTTTGACCCTGCTCAAATAAGCTTCTTTCTGCTCCAAACTCTGACAGTTTTGGTTTATTTGGCCTCATTGTGCATTGGGAACATGAACTTGGGTTTGACAACAGTTCCAATGCTCTTATCCCTTAGGAAATTCTAAGAGTTTTGGAAGCTGTGAGCCAGGAACTGTGGGTAAAGACCTTTCTCATATACATGAGAAACATATTGGTCCAAAAACATATTTTTTATGTTAAAAAGGAAAATTTAACTAAAAATCAAACTTAAAAATTAAACTTAAAAATCAAATTGATTTTATTCAGTGATTCATGATTTGGGCCGTATCCCATCTAGTAAATAGAAAGGCATTCCAAGGGGTTGTAGAAAATGGAAACTTTTTATAGGCAGAAGGTGGGTTGCAAATATATGATTAACAAAAGAAAGAACAGGATTATCTCAGACTTGGTCACCTTCGTTTGGGTAAAGGGCAAAGACCTATCACAGAAGTTACCTCTTTCTCCTTTGAAAGTGAAGTGGATAGAAACAGGATCATATTTATGACTCTATACAACATAATTGTAATAGATATATATGTATATATAATTGTAACACATATATATTTAAATTATAATTATGTTATAAAGAGTCATAAATGTGGTCCTGTTTAGCCATTATCAATGTTGTTGGAGGCCTGCTTTGACACTGAGTATTTTAAGAGGCAACAATCTTATAAAATAAACAGAATATAAGTAACACAGCTAGTAACATTAATAAAGTAATAGTATAGCAGAGAGTCATAAATTCTAAGATACTAGGAAACAAAGAACAAATTAAAACAAAGATTTGTATAACTAGTTCTTATCCAGTTGCAAGAAACCATGAAGTCCACAGAAGAGCCAGTTAAAGAAGCCACATTTTGAAAGGATCAAGTAAAGAGAAACATAAATATTTCATCTTTTTCAGAAAGGTATACATTATCAATCTGTCATAGGTCATAGCATAAGGGGAAAGGTCTTTCTGGAAAACAAATACTAAAAACCAGTATATTTCTACAAAAGGTGAAAGTTAAAATCATATTTATCAATTTACTCAGTCCCATGTAATTAATTAATCCTTGTTGATTTGGATAAAGTCATCAGGTTTTCCCATTTGAGTAGTATGATCTAAAAACTATTAGAAACTCATATCTGTTTTTAAAAAATCCTTTTATGAATTTTCTTGAAGATCTTAATTTTGTAAAAGCCTCAGTGTAAAATAATGATTGTCTATAAAGGGCAAAACTTTAAATGGTATGGTTAAAGAATTTGATTATGATGCAATTGGCACAAAACTTGGTTATTTCTACGACATACATTTTAAGAAAATAAATAGTATGACTGATACTGGTAACACTGATAACAGGGCATATCAGGAATTTCATATAAATTTTGGAATAACTATGTTAATGGCATTTATGCATATACTATAATGTAAAATTCATCTCCAGTCACTTGACAATGTTTCTCAAGTAATTTAACATATCAAATAAACCTAACTGGTTTAATATTCCTCCCTGAATGTCTCAGGGTTCCTTTGAAATATCCCAGAGTTAGCTGGAGTCTAAAAAATCTTTAGTTAGAATTTGATATTTGAGAAGTCTGTTAAAAATATCAAAAAGGTTTTAAAACACATGAGGTCATTCAACTAATCTGATGAATATTTCAAATAAATAAATACAGATCACTTCGACGGACAGCACAGAAGCGTGGCCAAAGAAGAGCTACCCCTTGTCCAAGGTCAAGGGTGACAGCACAGGAGCCACTGAGAGGAGCTACCCCACGCCCAAGGTTAGGGGCGGTGGCGGAGAGGAGCAACCCACGTCCAAGGAGCAGTGGCTGTGCGGGCGCAGGAGGGCTGAGAGGAGCTACTGCATGTTCAAGGTCAGGGGGGCAGCTGTGAGTAGATACCCTTCGTCCAAGGTAAGGAGCAGCAGCTGCGCTTTGCTGGAGCAGCTGGGAAGAGATACCCCATGTCCAAGGTAAGAGAAACCCAAGTAAGAGAGTAGGTGTTATGAGAGGCATCAGAGGGCAGATGCACAAACCATAATCACAGAAAACTGGTCAATCTAATCACACGGACCACAGCCTTGTCTAACTCAATGAAACTAGGCCATGCCATGTGGGGCCACCCAAGACGGGCGAGTCATGGTGGAGAGGTTTGACAGAATGTGGTCCACTGGAGAAGGGAATGGCAAACAACTGCAGTATTCTTGCCTTGAGAATCCCATGAATAGTATGAAAAGACAAAATGACAGGATACTGAAAGAGGAACTCCTCAGGTCTGTAGGTGCCCAACATGCTACTGGAGATCAGTGGACAAATAACTCCAGAAAGAATGAAGGGATAGAGCCAAAGCAAAAACAATACCCAGCTGTGGATGTGACTGGTGATAGAAGCAAGGTCCAATGCTGTAAAGAGCAATATTGCATAGGAACCTGGAATGTTAGGTCCATGAATCAAGACAAATTGGAAGTGGTCAAACAGGAGATGGCAAGAATGAACGTCGACATTCTAGGAATCAGTGAACTAAAATGGACTAGAATGGGTGAATTTAACTCAGATGACCATTATGTCTACTACTGTGAACAGGAATCCCTTAAAAGAAATGGAGTAGCCATCATGATCAACAAAAGAGTCTGAAATGCAGTACTTGGATGCAATCTCAAAAACGACAGAATGATCTCTGTTTGTTTCCAAGACAAACCATTCAATACCACAGTAATCCAAGTCTATGCCCCAACCAGTAATTCAGAAGAAGCTGAAGTTGAACGGTTATACGAAGACCTACAAGACCTTTTAGAACTAACACCCAAAAAAGATGTCCTTTCCATTATAGGGGACTGGAATGCAAAAGTAGGAAGTCAAGAAACATGTGGGGTAACAGGCAAATTTGGCCTTGGAATACTAAATGAAATAGGGCAAAGGCTAATAGAGTTTTCCCAAGAGAATGCACTGGTCATAGCAAACACCCTCTTCCAACAACACAAGAGAAGACGCTACACATGGACATCACCAGATGATCAACACTGAAATCAGATTGATTATATTCTTTGCAGCCAAAGATAGAGAAGCTCTATACAGTCAGCAAAAACAAGACCGGGAGCAGACTGTGGCTCAGATTATGAACACCTTATTGCCAAATTAAGACTTAAATTGAAGAAAGTAGGGAAAACCACTAGACCATTCAGGAATGACCTAAATCAAATCCCTTATGATTATACAGTGGAAGTGAGAAATAGATTTAAGGGCCTAGATCTGATAGACAGAGTGCCTGATGAACTATGGATGGAAGTTCATCACATTGTACAGGAGACAGGGATCAAGACAATTCCCGTGGAAAAGAAATGCAAAAAAGCAAAATGGCTGTCTGGGGAGGCCTTACAAATAGCTGTGAAAAGAAGAGAAGCAAAAAGCAAAGGAGAAAAGGAAAGATATAAGCATCTGAATGCAGAGTTCCATATAATAGCAAGAAAAGATAAGAAATCCTTCCTCAGCGATCAATGCAAAGAAAGAGAGGAAAACAACAGAATGGTTGTCTTCAAGACATGTCTTCAAGAAAATTAGAGATACCAAGGGGCCATTTCATGCAAAGACGGGCTCGATAAAGGACAGAAATTGTATGGACCTAAGAGAAGCAGAAGATATTAAGAAGTGGCAAGAATACACAGAAGAACTGTACAAAAAATCTTCATGACCCAGATAATCACGATGGTGTGATCACTCACTTAGAGCCAGACATCACAGAATGTGAAGTCAAGTGGGCCTTAGGAAGCATCACTATGAACAAAGCTACTGCAGGTGATGGAATTCCAGTTGAACTATTTCAAATCCTAATAGATGATGCTGTGAAAGTGCTGCACTCAATATGCCAGCAAATTTGGAAAACTCAGCAGTGGCCACAGGACTGGAAAAAGTCAGTTTTTATTCCAATCCCAAAGAAAGGCAATGCCAAAGAATGCTCAAACTACTGCACAATTGCACTCATCTCACACACTAGTAAAGTAATGCTCAAAAATCTCCAAGCCAGGCTTCAGCATTACGTGAACCGTGAACTTCCAGCTGTTCAAGCTGGTTTTAGAAAAGGCAAAGGAACCAGAGATCAAATTGCCAACATCTGCTGGATCATGGAAAAAGCAAGAGAGTTCCAGAAAAGCATCTATTTCTGCTTTATTGACTATGCCAAAGCCTTTGACTGTGTGGATCACAATAAACTCTGGAAAATTCTGAAAGAGATGGGAATACCAGACCACCTGACCTGCCTCTTGAGAAACCTGTATGCAGGTCAGGAAGCAACAGTTAGAACTGGACATGGAACAACAGACTGGTTCCAAATAGGAAAAGGAGTACATCAAGGCTGTATATTGTCAGCCTGCTTATTTAACTTCTATGGAGAGTACATCATGAGAAACACTGGACTGGAAGAAGCACAAGCTGGAATCAATATTGCCAGGAGAAATATCAATAACCTCAGACATGCAGATGACTGCAATCTTGTGGCAGAAAGTGAAGAGGAACTAAAAAGTCTCTTGATGAAAGTGAAAGAGGAGAGTGAAAAGGTTGGCTTAAAGCTCAACATTCAGAAAACAATGATCATGGCATCTGGTCTCATCACTTCATGGCAAATAGATGGGGAAACAGTGGAAACAGTGTCAGACTTTATTTTGTGGGGTTCCAAAATCTCTTCAGATGGTGATTGCAGCCATGAAATTAAACGATGCTTACTCCTTGGAAGGAAAGTTATCACCAACCTAGATAGCATATTCAAAAGCAGAGATATTACTTTACCAACAAAGGCCCATTTAGTTAAGGCTATTGTTCTTCCAATGGTCATAATGGATGTGAGAGTTGGACTGTGAAGACAGCTTAGCGCTGAAGAATTGATGCTTTAGAACTTTGGTGTTGGAGAAGACTTTGAGAGTCCCTTGGACTGCAAGGAGATCCAACCAGTCCATTCTAAAGGAGATCAGTCCTGGGTGTTCTTTGGAAGGACTGATGCTAAAGCTCAAACTCTGATACTTTGGCCACTTCATGCAAAGACTTGACTCACTGGAACAGACTCTGATGCTGGGAGGGATTGGGGGCAGGAGGAGAAGGGGAAAACACAGCATGAGGTGCTGATTGGCATCACCCACTTGATGGACATTAGTTTGGTTGAACTCCGGGAGATGGTGATGGACAGGGAGGCCTGGCGTGCTGCAATTCATGGGGTCGCAGAGTCGGACATGACTGAGCAACTAAACTGAAGTGAAAGGCACAGAAATTCACACAATATGTTATCAAAAGAAGAATTCCAAGGAAACAAATTTATTTAATAAAGGGAGAAAATTAAACTCCAGTCTTGTACCAACTTTTATATATGGGCTTCCCTGCTGGCTCAGATGGTAAAATCTCTGTCTGCAATTGCAGGAAACCCTGATTCTATCCCTGGGTCAAGAAGATACCCTGGAGAAGGAAATGGCAACCCACTCCCGTACTCTTGGCTGGAAAATCCCATGGTCAGAGGAGCATATGGCCCATGGGGTCGCAAAAAGTCAGACACGACTGAGCCACTTCCTGTATGTGTGTGTGTGTCTGTGTGTGTGTGTGTATATATGTGTGTGTATAAATATATATATGTATATATATATATATATATATATATATATATAGAAGTATAGTTGACTTATAATGTTCTAGGTGCACAACAAGGTGATTCATTTACATAAATATACATATATTACTTTTGATATTTTTTCTATCATAAATTATAAGATACTGACTATAGTTTCTTATGCTATACAGTAAACATTTGTTGCTTGTTGCATATCTATTTTAAATTAGAAATCTAGCATTCTATTCATATTAAGTCAAACAAGTGACATCAAAATGTCATAATTTTTTTAGTTAGGCAAAAATTTATATTTTCTAAAATATATGTATTATATACATATTTATATAATATGTATGCAAAAGCTTTTCTACTACACTTGATAAAGTCTTGAGAAATAATATCAAAATTAAAAAAGAAGAGATGGAGAAATTAGAGGACATAAACTAAATGAAATGGGAGCAAGCAATATGAAATAGAAAAAGTGAAATAAACTAGATAAAAGTAAAACATCATCATATATTCCAGTTGCTTTTAAACATGAGTGTTCACTAAAAACATCTGGAGCTCTGGAGAAAAAAGCAATACCTGAGCATTTTCACTTTTCAAAAAATTTCAAGATAATTCTGATATGCATCTGGAATTTAAAAAGTGATTACAGGTTTTTCTATTAGATCCTAGTTTTGGTGATCTAAACTTTTATTATTTTTCTGTTGATCAATCATGATACAATGGTATTAAGTGAGTAATAGTTACGTAATCACAGCAGTAAAAGATGTTTATCAGTTTTCACAGTCAGTAGCCAGACAAAAAATAAAAGATAATTACAATTCCAAGCCATAATGGGAACATGAGTATCTTAGCAATATAAAATAATTACATACAATTTGGGGAGTCAAGCAGAGTGATGCGGTAAGTGGGAGAGCATACAAGCACATGTTTTCATCAACTCAGCTAGTCTATGTCTTTTGGCTCATGCATTTAATCCATTTACATTTAAGGTAATTATTGATATGTATTCTCCTATTAACATTTTCTTAATTGTTTTGAGTTTATTTTCTGTAGGTCTTTTCCTTTTCTCGTGTTTCCTGCTTAGAGAATTTCCTTTAGCATTCATTGTAAAGCTGGTTTGGTGGTGCTGAATTCTCTTAACTTTTGCTTGTTTGGAAAGCTTTTGATTTCTCTATTAAATCTGAAGGAGAGTCTTGTTGGGTAGAGTATTCTTGGCTGTAGGTTCTTCTCTTTCATTACTTTAAATGTATCACTCCATTCCCTTCTGGTTTGTATAGTTTCTGCTGAGAAATAAGCTGATAGTCTGATAGGAGTTCCCTTGTATGTTATTTGTTGCTTTTAATATTTTATCTTTGTGTTTAATTTTTGTGAGTTTGATTACTATATGTCTCAGTGTGTTCCTCTTTTGATTTATCAGCTGATTTAAATTCCTTCCTAGCATTCTCCGTGCTTCCTGGACTTGGTTAATTATTTCCTTTCCCACATTCAGGCAAGTTTCCTGAACTTTCTGTTTCCCATAGTTTCCCAAGCTATTATCACTTCAAATATTTTCTCAGATCCTGTCTCTCTCCCTTCTTCTTCTGGGACCCCTAAAATGTGAATGCTTGTGTGTTTAATGTTGTCCCAGAGGTCTCTTACGCTGTCTTCAGCTTTACATTCTTTTTTTCTATATTCTATTATGTGGCAATGATTTCCAACATTCTGTTCTCCAGGTCATTTATCCGTGTTTCTGCCTCAGTGATTCTGCTATTGATTCCTTTTAGTGTGTTATTTATCTCTGCTTGTTTGTTCTTTAGTTCTTGTAGATCTTTAGTAATCATTTCTTGAATCTTCTCAATCTTTGCCTACATTCTTTCCCAAGATCCTGGATCATCTTCACTATCATTGTTCTGAATTCTTTTTTCTGGAAGATTTCCTATCTCCAATTCATTTAGTTGTTTTTCTGGGATTTTGTCTTTTCCCTTCATCTGGGGCACAAATTTTGCTTTTACATTGTGATTAGCTTTCTGTAATATGGTTTTGTGGTTCAGCCACTGTGAGACTGCTTATTCTTGCTTCTGTCTGCCCTCTGATGGATGAAACTAAGAAGCTTGTGTAAAATTCTTGAGCTAGAGACTAGCTCAGTAAAGCTTTAATCCAATAATCTGTGATGGGTGGGGTTGCAATCCCTTCCTGGTAGTTGCTTAGCCTGAGGCGACCCAACCCTGGGGTATATGGGCTATATGGTAGGATTAATGGTGAACTCCAAGAGGATTTATGCCAAGGGGGACTTTCCAGTGCCCCCATCCCTGTGGTGAGCCCCTGCTGACCCATGCCTCCACAGGTGGCCCTCCAACACTAACAGGTAGTTTTGGTTCAGTCTCCTGTTGGGTCACTGCTCCTCTCCTCTGGGTCTTGGTGTGCTCAAAATTGTGTTTGTGCCCTCCAAGACTGGAGTTTCTGTTTCCCTCAGTCATCCTGCTGGCCCTCAAGGCCATTGCCTGGGGATTCCCGTCCCTTTGTAGGATCCCCAGGCTAGGAAGCCTGATGTGGAGTACAGAACCTTCACAGTAGTATAAGAACTTCTTTGACATTATCATTCTCCAGTCTGTGGGTCACCCACCCAACGGGTATGGGATTTGATTTGATTGTAATTGCACCCCTCCTACCATCTCACTGTGGCTTCTTCATCTTTGAATATGGGGTATCTTTTTTTTTTTTTTTTGGTGGGTTTCAGTGTCCTCCTCTCAATGGTTGTTCAAATTTGCTAATTGCAAATTTGGTGTTCTTGCAGGAGGAGATGAGTAAACATCCTTTTATTCTGCCATTCTTGAACTGGAAGCCTCAACTTTCTTTTAACCACAAAATACATTCACTTAATTAAATTCAGTATAAATTTAGCTAATCCTGACCATGCATAAAACTTTTCTCAGTTTCTTTTTCACAATCTTCTATCACTTTCTGTATCCATATTAGTTTGTCCCTAAAAATAGGGATACTCAAAATGATCAGCTCTAGGACAAATTATTTTTCCTTAACCAAATATGTTTTCACTCCTCATACATACTTTTGTTGAAACAACTCACCCTAATTGCCTTGCATGTGGAAAGGTTCCTTTGTTATTCCTTGTAGCTTTAGTCACATATTACAAATTTAACTTATAAAAACCTTACTCTCTAGCAAAAACTGACAGGTAGTAAGTAATTGTAAACTGTTTTTCATACCATCATTCCTGATTGGAACATCCCATGAAACAGCCCCATGAAATACAAAACATTTATTTCTTCACTGTAGTACAAGACGTGTATCTAATAAACACAAACATCTTTAGTTTCTCTCCAGTAAGTAGGTAAATGTAAGCTTATTTAGCAATTAATGTTCCCATATCTTATTTTCTTTGGAAATGACCTAACTATTCAATAAACAGTTATCTTTTAACTTCTTTTAGCAAAACTCTAGAGTTTTAAGTTACCAAGTGTCTGGAGAGATCATTTTAAGTTAACTTTTATTTATTTTTTTTTCTCCAATTTTATTTTATTTTTAAACTTTACATAATTGTATTAGTTTTGCCAAATATCAAAATGAATCCGCCACAGGTATACATGTGTTCCCCATCCCGAACCCTCCTCCCTCCTCCCTCCCCATACCATCCCTCTGGGCCGTCCCAGTGCACCAGCCCCAAGCATCCAGCATCATGCATCGAAAATAATTATTTCTTGTTTACCCAAAAACTTTCATCTCATTTGTACTTAACTTACTGATAAGAATTTTACCAGACCAGGTTATTTTTTGCAGATGTATTTATTAATATAACATAGAGCAATACCTTATTTGACTTCTATTAAACCTAGGTGCAATAAAAGTATTATACTTAATTATACTTAATGTTGATATCTCTTCCAAATATGTCTATATTAGTTAGATTAACAAACAATCTTAATACCCAGTATTAATTTAATATTGAATATTTCCCAGTTCATATGAACCAGAAAGTCATTTTGGCTAGGTTTTTCATATTTAGAAATATTTAGTTTGGAAGTACTTACTTTTAAGTCAATTAAATAGAGCTCTTAAATAATTTTGATAATATTTTTCAGAGATAGAGGCATCTCATATGTTTTATGTATACTAGAGATCTTATAGCTTAACTTAGAAAAAAAAACATAGTTATGAATCAAGTGCTGCAATATAAACTTGCTGGTTTATCTTGCTGATTTAAACAGTTGGGGTAAATTAAATTTGCTTGGTTAGATGACATAGGCTTTACTATTTGTGGAAATGACTTTTATACTCGACCTTGGTAAAATTCTAAGGAGGGTATGAATTAGATTTTCAGCTGAGGGAGGCTTTCTAGCAGTATGAGTTTAAACTGTCATTTTATTTCATTTTTCCTTTTCCTTTGGTTTCACGTTCTACCTGATTGAACTAATTAGGCTCAGTTTCAGGTCCCTGTGGCCTATACTTTTCTGATTTGTAGAGATTTGCAAGACAAAAACAGTTGCTTTTAACTTTTCAAAGAAAGGGTCTGTCACCTAAACAATATTAAAAGAAAGATCTGCCCAGCTATAAATTCTGTATCAGTGAGAAGATTTCTAACTAAGCTGAAATTTAAGAGTTCTATTAATATATTCTAGATTTTAAGGTTTAATTTATCATATCTCTTAAAGCTTGCATAAGACATTTAACAAAAGTTTTCTTTCTGAGTGTACAAGTTAAAACCCCGAATATTTGTTCTCAGTTTTACTTTAAGGCTCAATTGACTTATTAGATTTTTTCTAGTGTGTTTAATTAACACTTTCTGAGGGATAGGTTGATATGCCTTGTCTATATTTGTGTGTATATATACATGTATGTGCCTGCAATGTGGGACACCTGGGTTTGATCCCTGGGTTGAGAAGGTCCCTTGGAGAAGGATATGGCAACCCACTCTAGTACTCTTGCCTGGAAAATTTCATGGGCAGAGGAGCTGGTAGGCTATAGCTCATGGGGTTGCAAAGAGTCGGACATGACTGAGTGACTTCACTTTTCTTTCATACATAGAAAATCTCAATTCTGTCAACTTTTATACTTTAAACTTTAGTTTTCTTTAGGACCCAGTGAACAAGTTTTCACATCACAGGAGGAATCTTAGAAGCTTTTCTTTCTTTTTATTTCCATTTTATCTATTTTTATATAAAAGGCTCTGGGATCCCCACAGAGGTCTTGAGCCAAAGAACTCAAGTTGAGTTATCAGTCTTGATTACTTGACCTGATTGTTGCCTCAAATACTTGATGGTCAGGTATCTCAGTGAATTTTTTTTTTCTCTTTACCCTTTAAATATAAATATGTATATAATGTATATATCATATAAATATATAATATCTGTGAATATATAAATATAAAATATATAAGTATACATATATATTTAAGCTATGAATGACTTGAACTGACCTGTTTGGCCTTTAATGTTGGGGACCAGTAGGGGGTCCCTTTTGGACCATTACAATTTTGGTACTGTAATATCAAAACCTTGTGCTTTAATCTCTTAAGTGTTTGTTTTATTTATCACATTTTAAATAACCATCTAAGGTTCTTTATTCATTTTGGATAAGTCTCTCTAAGAATTCTTGTTTGTTGGGGAAAAAGTCTCTAGACTTTTCCTACAGTTTTTTTTTTTTTTCTGTTAATCAGCCTGATCAACATTAATTATTCTAATGTTTTTGGTCACATCTATAGGAGCCATTGTAGGGAAGTTGAATGCTTTGCCAAAAGTTTTATTCTTGTTTTATGCTTGAAGTATTCATTGATAAAAGAAACCACTTGTTACACACACATAAACAGCTTCAATTTTTAATAGACCATTTAACAATTTCAATATACAGTCATTAAAAGAAAATAAATAGAAACAATAGAGAGAAGTAAAGCCTATACATCACAAAACTGGGCTGACACCTACATCCAGATTTGAACAGCACTAGGAAGTCCCATATAACAGCAATCTGCAGTCCCAGTTGGGAAAAGGTCTTGGGCAATGAGTCCATTGTACGGGTGAGAATTCAAATTGCAGATTTGGAGGGTTCCCACTTATAATCCCAGGCCACAGATGGATATTTTCATCTGTTTTCATGCAAAAATACAACTGGTTTTTCTTTAATTTTTACAATGCTGTTTGTTTCACTTTGTGAGCCATAGAGGTCCTAGACCCTGGGGACTGGCCAGGTTCCCGGGGGCTTAAGAAATTCCAAGGCTCCTTTTCTTATCTGAAGTGCTACTTGACTTCCTGGTAATAACTGGTGTGCTTATAGGCGGGCATGTAGTCCAGTCAGGGCCATAAATCAATCAGAGGTCTGTTCCTCTACTTCTGTAGACAGAACAAGACTATCTCCATTTTAATTTCCTTAACACCAAAAACATGACAGTGCTTCCCAAACCAGTTTTTCTTATTTGATTTAAATTAAGGAAATTCTTATGTTAACTATTAGATACATTTTTTCATCTTTTAATTTTATTTTTATAGGCAGCACTGAAATAGTTGTTTATAATGAAAGTTCTCTAAAAATTTACCAGTTTTCTCCAATTTAAAGTATCCATCATCTATCTACAAGTGAGATATATATTAAGAGTGATTCAGGGGATTGGTCAACAGAATTGTGAGATAACCCCTTCTTACAAAAACACCAAAATTGCAACTACTGAAAAATTATTGACAAAAAAATACTAGAACCTACCAAAAAAGATATATACAAAGGCAAAGAAGAGGCTACAAAGAAACAGTAGGAAGGACCCAATCACAACAAAATTAAACCTCATACCACCCGGTTGGGGACACACAAACTGAAATATAATTATACTACAAAAGTTCTCTAACTAGAGCTAAAGTCCTGAGCCCCACATTAATTTTCCCTGCTTGAGGGCCTGGTAATGGAAGGAGGAGGTCCTAGAGAATCTTGCTTTGAAAGCCAGCAGGGTTTGATCACAGGAATTCCACAAGAATAAGAAAAACAGAAATTCCACTCAGGGAGGGCACATGCATAGTCCAGCAAGCATCAGGACCCGGGGGGGGGGGGGGGGGGGCGGGGAATAGTGACCACATAAAAGTCTGGGCCACACTTATCTGCTGGTAAAAGAGGATCTCCTGTGGAGGTTGGAGGTGACTCACAGCAGGGACAGACACTGGCAGTCGTATTTTTGGTGAATACTAATTTGTGTGAGACTTCCCAGAAGCCGACATTGCCTCCTCAAGACCCAGTCCCACTTAACAGCTGTAGGCTACAGTACTGGGATGCCTCAGGCCAAACAAACAACAGAGTGGGAACACAGCGCCCATCAGCAGACAGGCTACTTAAAGTCTTCCTGAGCATGACTTGACCCTCCAGTGGGGGAAAACAAAACAAAACAAAATAGCTTCAGCCATGAACCTGTCAGCAGGTTCCTGCCTCCAGCAAGAACCTGCCAGCAGGAAACCTGTACAAGCCTCTTAAACAGTCTTATCTACCAGAGGACAGAGAGTAGATGCAAGAAAAACTGTAATCTTGCAGCCTGCTGAATAGGATCCACAATCACAGAAAATTAGATAAAATGAGATGGCAGAGGAGCATATTTCTGATGAAGGAACAAAATGAAATATCAGAAGAGTGACTAAGTGAAGTGACAATTCAGTCACTCACTCATGTCCAACTCTCTGTGACCCCCTGGACTGTAGCTTGTCAGACTCCTCTGTCCATGGGATTTTCCAGGCAAGAATATTGAAGTGGGTTGCCATTTCCTTCTCCAGGGAAGTGAAGTGAAGATAGACAATTTATAGGAAAGAGAATTCAGAGTGATGATAGTAAAGATGATTCAAGATCTCAGAAAAAGAATGGAGGCAAAGACAGAAAATACAAGAAATATTTAACAAAGACTGAGAAGAACTAAATAAGAAACAAATAGAGATGAAAAATACACCAAAATTAAAAATACAATAGAAGGAATTAAAAGCAAAATAATTGAGGCAGAAGAATGGACAAGAGAAGTGAAGGAGAGAATACTAGAAATCACTCCCAAAGAATAGAATAAAGAAAAAAGAATGTAAAGAAATGAAGAAAATCTATTAGACCTCTAAGACATCATTAAATGCACCAATATTTACATACAGGGGTACCAGAAAAAGAAGAGAGATAGAAAGGACCTGAGAAATATTTGAAGAGATAATAAATTAAAAATCTCCTAACATTGGAAAGAAACAGTCACCCAAGTCCAAGAAGTTCAGAGAGTCCCTGACAGGATAAATCCAAGGAGGAATATAGTAGTCAAACTAATAAAAAATAAATTTAAGAATTATTAAAAGGAACAAGGAAAAAGTAACAACTAAGTTACAAGGGAGATCCCATAAGATTATCAGCTGATTTCTCAGAAGAAAATCTGCAGGCCAGAAGGGAGTGGCAAAATATGTATAAAGTGATGAAAGGGAAGGACCTACCTTCAATACAATGAAGTATTTTCTTTCCAGTAAGGTTCTCATTAACATTCGTTGGAGAAATCAAATGAATTATAGGCAAGCAAAAGTTAGAGAATCCAGAACCATGAGACCAGCTTTGCGACAAATGCTAAAGCAATTTCTCTAAGCTGAAAAGACCAGCACTAGAAACAAGAAAGTTACAAATGAAAAAGCTCACCAGTAAAGAAACCATAAAGTGAATGTAGAAAATGACCTACACAAAAATTTGATCTCAAAACCAGCAATTATGAGAAGAGGAGAGCGCAAATGCACAATATGGAAAATGAGTTAGAAATTAAAAGACCAGCCACATAAAAGAACCTTGTTTACATATAGACTGCTACATCAAAACTTCATGATAACTGCAAAACAAAAGTCTACAATAGATACACACAGATAAAGAAAAAGAAATCAAATATAATGCTAGTCATCAAATCACAAACGAGGAAGAAAAGTTAAAAAGCTACAAAAACATATTGCGGTGCTCCCGTGTTGGGAGCATATATATTTATAATTGTTATACCTTCTTCTTGGATTGATCCTTTGATCATTATGTAGTGACACGGTAATATGTAAGACAAATGCTAACAAGTATGAAAGGAGAAATTAACAATAACACAATAATAGTGGGAGACTTTAATACCCCACTCACACCTATGGATAGATCTACTAAACAGAAAATTAACAAGGAAACACAAACTTTAAATGATACAATAGACAAGTTAGACCTAATTGATATCTATAGGACATTTCATCCCAAAACAATGAATTTCACCTTTTTCTCAAGCGCACATGGAACCTGCTCCAGGATAGATCACATCCTGGGCCATAAAGCTAGCCTTGGTAAATTCAAAAAAATATAAATCATTTCAAGCATCTTTTCTGACCACAATGCAGTAAGATTAGATCTTAATTAAAGGAGAAAAACTATTAAAAATTCCAACATATGGAGGCTGAACAACACACTGCTGAATAACCAACAAATCACAGAAGAAATCAAAAAACAAATCAAAATTTGCATAGAAACGAATGAAAATGAAAACACAACAACCCAAAACCTGTGGGACACTGTAAAAGCAGTCCTAAGGGGAAAGTTTATAGCAATACAGGCATACCTCAAGAAACAAGAAAAAAGTCAAATAAATAACCTAACTCTACACCTAAAGCAACTAGAAAAGGAAGAAATGAAGAACCCCAGGGTTAGTAGAAGGAAAGAAATCTTAAAAATTAGAGCAGAAATAAATGCAAAAGAAACAAAAGAGACCATAGCAAAAATCAACAAGACAAAAGCTGGTTCTTTGAAAGGATAAATAAAATTGACAAACCATTAGCCAGACTCATCAAGAAACAAAGGGAGAAGAATCAAATCAATAAAATTAGAAATGAAAATGGAGAGATCACAACAGACAACACAGAAATACAAACGATCATAAGAGACTACTATCAACAATTATATGCCAATGAAATGGACAACATGGAATAAATGGACAATTCTTAGAAAAGTACAACTTTCCAAAACTGGACCAGGAAGAAATAGAAAATTTTAACAGACCCATCACAAGCACGGAAATTGAAACTGTACTCAAAAATCTTCCAGCAAACAAAAGCCCAGGTCCAGACAGCTTCACAGCTGAATTCTACCAAAAATTTAGAGAAGAGCTAACACCTATCCTGCTCAAACTCTTCCAGAAAATTGCAGAGGAAGGTAAACTTCCAAACTCATTCTATGAGGCCACCATTACCCTAATACCAAAACCTGACAAAGATCCCACAAAAACAGAAAACTACAGGCCAATATCACTGATGAACACAGATGCAAAAATCCTTAACAAAATTCTAGCAATCAGAATCCAACAACACATTAAAAAGATCATACACCATGACCAAGTGGGCTTTATCCCAGGGATGCAAGGATTCTTCAATATCCGCAAATCAATCAATGTAATACACCACATTAACAAATTGAAAAATAAAAACCATATGATTATCTCAATAGATGCAGAGAAAGTCTTTGACAAAATTCAACATCCATTTATGATAAAAACTCTCCAGAAAGCAGGAATAGAAGGAACATAGCTCAACATAATAAAAGCTATATATGACAAACCCACAGCAAACATTATCCTCAATGGTGAAAAATTGAAAGCATTTCCTCTAAAGTCAGGAACAAGACAAGGGTGACCACTTTCACCATTATTATTCAACATAGTTTTGGAAGTTTTGGCCACAGCAATCAGAGCAGAAAAAGAAATAAAAGGAATCCAAATTGGAAAAGAAGAAGTAAAACTCTCACTGTTTGCAGATGACATGATCCTTTACATAGAAAACCCTAAAGACTCCACCAGAAAATTACTAGAGCTAATCAATGACTATAGTAAAGTTGCAGGATATAAAATCAACACAGAAATCCCTTGCATTCCTATACACTAATAATGAGAAAACTGAAAGAGAAATTAAGGAAACAATTCCATTCACCATTGCAACGGAAAGAATAAAATACTTAGGAATATATCTACCTAAAGAAACTAAAGACCTATATATAGAAAACTATAAAACACTAGTGAAAGAAATCAAAGAGGACACTAATAGATGGAGAAATATACCATGTTCATGGATTGGAAGAATCAATATAGTGAAAATGAGTATACTACCGAAAGCAATTTATAGATTCAATGCAATCCCTATCAAGCTACCAACGGTATTCTTCACAGAGCTAGAACAAATACTTTCACAATTTGTATGGAAATACAAAAAACCTCGAATAGCCAAAGCAATCTTGAGAAAGAAGAATGGAACTGGAGGAATCAACCTGCCTGACTTCAGGCTCTACTACAAAGCCACAGTTATCAAAGACAGTATGGTACTGGCACAAAGACAGAAATATAGATCAATGGAAAAAAATAGAAAGCCCAGAGATAAATCCGCGCACATATGGACACCTTATCTTTGACAAAGGAGGCAAGAATATACAATGGATTAAAGACAATCTCTTTAACAAGTGGTGCTGGGAAATCTGGTTATTGTTACCATCTTTCTAAATTCCATATATATGCGTTAGTATACTGTATTGGTGTTTTTCCTTCTGGCTTACTTCACTCTGTATAATAGGCTCCAGTTTCATCCACCTCATTAGAACTGATTCAAATGTATTCTCTTTAATTGCTGAGTAATACTCCATTGTGTATATGTACCACTGCTTTCTTATCCATTCATCTGCTGATGGACATCTAGGTTGCTTCCATGTCCTGGCTATTATAAACAGTGCTGCGATGAACATTGGGGTACACGTGTCTCTTTCCCTTCTGGTTTCCTCAGTGTGTATGCCCAGCAGTGGGATTGCTGGATCATAAGGCAGTTCTATTTCCAGTTTTTTAAGGAATCTCCACACTGTTCTCCATAGTGGCTGTACTAGTTTGCATTCCCACCAACAGTGTAAGAGGGTTCCCTTTTCTCCACACCCTCTCCAGCATTTATTATTTGTAGACTTTTGGATCGCAGCCATTCTGACTGGTGTGAAATGGTATCTCATAGTGGTTTTGATTTGCATTTCTCTGATAATGAGTGATGTTGAGCATCTTTTCATGTGTTTGTTAGCCATCTGTATGTCTTCTTTGGAGAAATGTCTATTTAGATCTTTGGCCCATTTTTTGATTGGGTCATTTATTTTTCTGGAGTTGAGCTGTAGGAGTTGCTTGTATATTTTTGAGATTAGTTGTTTGTCGGTTGCTTCATTTGCTATTATTTTCTCCCATTCTGAAGGCTGCCTTTTCACCTTGCTAATAGTTTCCTTTGTTGTGCAGAAGCTTTTAAGTTTAATTAGGTCCCATTTGTTTATTTTTGCCTTTATTTCCAATATTCTGGGAGGTGGGTCATAGAGGATCCTGCTGTGATGTATGTCAGAGAGTGTTTTGCCTATGTTCTCCTCTAGGAGTTTTATAGTTTCTGGTCTTACGTTGAGATCTTTAATCCATTTTGAGTTTATTTTTGTATATGGTGTTAGAAAGTGTTCTAGTTTCATTCTTTTACAAGTGGTTGACCAGATTTCCCAGCACCACTTGTTAAAGAGATTGTCTTTAATCCATTGTATATTCTTGCCTCCTTTGTCAAAGATAAGGTGTCCATATGTGCGTGGATTTATCTCTGGGCTTTCTATTTTGTTCCATTGATCTATATTTCTGTCTTTGTGCCAGTACCATACTGTCTTGATAACTGTGGCTTTGTAGTAGAGCCTGAAGTCAGGTAGGTTGATTCCTCCAGTTCCATTTTTCTTTCTCAAGATCGCTTTGGCTATTCGAGGTTTTTTGTATTTCCATACAAATTGTGAAAGTATTTGTTCTAGCTCTGTGAAGAATACTGTTGGTAGCTTGATAGGGATTGCATTGAATCTATAAATTGCTTTGGGTAGTATACTCATTTTCACTATATTGATTCTTCCAATCCATGAACATGGTATATTTCTCCATCTATTAGTGTCCTCTTTGATTTCTTTCACCAGTGTTCTATAGTTTTCTATATATAGGTCTTTAGTTTCTTTAGGTAGATATATTCCTAAGTATTTTATTCTTTTCGTTGCAAGGGTGAATGGAATTGTTTCCTTAATTTCTCTTTCTGTTTTCTCATTATTAGTGTATAGGAATGCAAGGGATTTCTGTGTGTTGATTTTATATCCTGCAACTTTACTATAGTCATTGATTAGTTCTAGTAATTTTCTGGTGGAGTCTTTAGGGTTTTCTATGTAGAGGATCATGTCATCTGCAAATAGTGAGAGTTTTACTTCTTCTTTTCCAATTTGGATTCCTTTTATTTCTTTTTCTGCTCTGACTGCTGTGGCCAAAACTTCCAAAACTATGTTGAATAGTAATGGTGAAAGTGGGCACCCTTGTCTTGTTCCTGACTTTAGAGGAAATGCTTTCAATTTTTCACCATTGAGGATAATGTTTGCTGTGGGTTTGTCATATATAGCTTTTATTATGTTGAGCTATGTTCCTTCTATTCCTGCTTTCTGGAGAGTTTTTATCATAAATGGGTGTTGAATTTTGTCAAAGGCTTTCTCTGCATCTACTGAGATAATCATATGGTTTTTATTTTTCAATTTGTTAATGTGGTGTATTACATTGATTGATTTGCGGATATTGAAGAATCCTTGCATCCCTGGGATAAAGCCCACTTGGTCATGGTGTATGATCTTTTTAATGTGTTGTTGGATTCTGATTGCTAGAATTTTGTTTAGGATTTTTGCATCTATATTCATCAGTGATATTGGCCTGTAGTTTTCTTTTTTTGTGGGATCTTTGTCAGGTTTTGGTATTAGGGTAATGGTGGCCTCATAGAAGGAGTTTGGAAGTTTACCTTCCTCTGCAATTTTCTGGAAGAGTTTGAGCAGGATAGGTGTTAGCTCTTCTCTAAATTTTTGGTAGAATTCAGCTGTGAAGCTGTCTGGACCTGGGCTTTTGTTTGCTGGAAGATTTTTGAGTACAGTTTCAATTTCCGTGCTTGTGATGGGTCTGTTAAGGTTTTCTATTTCTTCCTGGTCCAGTTTTGGAAAGTTGTACTTTTCTAAGAATTTGTCCATTTCTTCCTCATTGTCCATTTTATTGGCATATAATTGTTGATAATAGTCTCTTATGATCGTTTGTATTTCTGTGTTGTCTGTTGTGATCTCTCCATTTTCGTTTCTAATTTTATTGAATTTGGTTTTTCTCCCTTTGTTTCTTGATGAGTCTGGCTAATGGTTTATCAATTTTATTTATCCTTTCAAAGAACCAGCTTTTGGCTTTGTTGATTTTTGCTATGGTCTCTTTTGTTTCTTTTGCATTTATTTCTGCTCTAATTTTTAAGATTTCTTTCCTTCTACTAACCCTGGGGTTCTTCATTTCTTCCTTTTCTAGTTGCTTTAGGTGTAGAGTTAGGTTCTTTATTTGACTTTTTTCTTGTTTCTTGAGGTGTGCCTGTATTGCTATGAACTTTCCCCTTAGGACTGCTTTTACTGTGTCCCACAGGTTTTGGGTTGTTGTGTTTTCATTTTCATTCGTTTCTATGCAAATTTTGATTTCTTTTTTGATTTCTTCTGTGATTTTTTGGTTATTCAGCCGGGTGTTGTTCATTCTCCATATGTTGGAATTTTTAATAGTTTTTCTCCTGTAATTGAGATCTAATCTTACTGCATTGTGGTCAGAAAAGATGCTTGGAATGATTTCTATTTTTTTGAATTTACCAAGGCTAGCTTTATGGCCCAGGATGTGGTCTATCCTGGAGAAGGTTCCATGTGCGCTTGAGAAAAAGGTGAAATTCATTGTTTTGGGATGAAATGTCCTATAGATATCAATTAGGTCTAACTGGTCTATTGCATCGTTTAAAGTTTGTGTTTCCTTGTTAATTTTCTGTTAGTTGATCTATCCATAGGTGTGAGTGGGGTATTAAAGTCTCCCACTATTATTGTGTTATTGTTAATTTCTCCTTTCATACTTGTTAGCATTTGTCTTACATACTGCGGTGCTCCCGTGTTGGGTGCATATATATTTATAATTGTTATATCTTCTTCTTGGATTGATGCTTTGATCATTATGTAGTGACCTTCTTTGTCTCTTTTCACAGCCTTTGTTTTAAAGTCTATTTTATCTGATATGAGTATTGCTACTCCTGCTTTCTTTTGGTCCCTATTTGCATGGAAAATCTTTTTCCAGCCCTTCACTTTCAGTCTGTATGTGTCCCCTGTTTTGAGGTGGGTCTCCTGTAGACAACATATGTAGGGGTCTTGTTTTTGTATCCATTCAGCCAGTCTTTGTCTTTTGGTTGGGGCATTCAACCCATTTACGTTTAAGGTAATTACTGATAAGTATGATCCCGTTGCCATTTACTTTATTGTTTTGGGTTCGAGTTTATACACCGTTTTTGTGTTTCCTGTCTAGAGAATATCCTTTAGTATTTGTTGGAGAGCTGGTTTGGTGGTGCAGAATTCTCTCAGCTTTTGCTTGTCTGAAAAGCTTTTGATTTCTCCTTCATACTTGAATGAAATCCTTGCTGGGTACAATAATCTGGGCTGTAGGTTATTTTCTTTCATCATTTTAAGTATGTCTTGCCATTCCCTCCTGGCTTGAAGAGTTTCTATTGAAAGATCAGCTGTTATCCTTATGGGAATTCCCTTGTGTGTTATTTGTTGTTTTTCCCTTGCTGCTTTTAATATTTGTTCTTTGTGTTTGATCTTTGTTAATTTGATTAATATGTGTCTTGGGGTGTTTCGCCTTGGGTTTATCCTGTTTGGGATTCTCTGGGTTTCTTGGACTTGGGTGATTATTTCCTTCCCCAGTTTAGGGAAGTTTTCAACTATTATCTCCTCAAGTATTTTCTCATGGTCTTTCTTTTTGTCTTCTTCTTCTGGAACCCCTATGATTCGAATGTTGTAGCGTTTAATATTGTCCTGGAGGTCTCTGAGATTGTCCTCATTTCTTTTAATTCGTTTTTCTTTTATTCTCTCTGATTCATTTATTTCTACCATTCTATCTTCTAATTCACTAATCCTATCTTCTGCCTCTGTTATTCTACTATTTGTTGCCTCCAGAGTGTTTTTAATTTCATTTATTGCATTATTCATTATATATTGACTCTTTTTTATTTCTTCTAGGTCCTTGTTAAACCTTTCTTGCATCCTCTCAATCCCCATCTCCAAGCTATTCATCTGTGATTCCATTTTAATTTCAAGATTTTGGATCAATTTCACTATCATTATTCGGAATTCTTTATCAGGTAGATTCCCTATCTCTTCCTCTTTTGTTTGGTTTGGTGGGCATTTATCCTGTTCCTTTATCTGCTGGGTATTCCTCTGTCTCTTCATCTTGTTTAAATTGCTGAGTTTGGGGTGTCCTTTCTGTATTCTGGCAGTTTGTGGAGTTCTCTTTATTGTGGCTTTTCCTCGCTGTGTGTGGGTTTGTACAGGTGGCTTGTCAAGGTTTCCTGGTTAGGGAAGCTTGTGTCGGTGTTCTGATGGGTGGAGCTGTATTTCTTCTCTTTGTTCAGTCGCGCTGTGGGGAGGGAGGGAGGGATGCTGCAAACAAATAACACTGGCGTGCACTCGCAGTGCCTCAGCCACACTGGGTCTGCCCCCGCTCACGGCGCGTGTAGCCTCCCTGGCCACACTGCTCGGGCTCTAGGTTGTTCCGCCGGGAACAATCCGAGGCTGGCCCTGGGTTGCATGTACCTCCCAGGTCCTAGCCGCTCAGGTTCAGGCACTCGGGTAGTCCTCAGAGGCGCAGACTCAGTTGGGCCTGAGTTTTGTGCTCTTCCCAGGTCTGAGCAGCTCAAGTGATGAGGTGTTTGGCGAGCGCCAATGCTGCGACTTATCGCCTCCCCGCCACTCGGTTATCTGGGTGTAAAACTGGCGCACCTTCTCAGGCAGATGTTAACCGTCCAGACCCCCAAAAAGTTTTAGTTAGCAAAGAAGCCTGCTTTCAGTTTTATAGATAATGTCTCTCTGGGGCTGTGATTGCCCCCTTCTGGCTCTGGCTGCCTGTCACCGGAGGGGGAAGGTCTGCAGCCGGCTATCTCTGTTCAATTCTTTGTTCCGTGCGCGGGCCTGGCGGTCTTAGGTTAGGGCTGGCTTTTCGCGTGGTAGATATCCCACAGTCTGGTTTGCTAGCCCAAATTATTTCGCTCAGATAGTGCTCAGGGTATTCAGGCCAGATTCTTACTCTAAGCGATGCAGCCCACGCTGCGCCTCCCTGCCCAGCCCCCGCTTGCTAATGGCACGTGCAGGCGTCTGCGCTGCTTCTCCGCTGGGGGAGTTACTGTAGGACTCGCAATCTTCGAGTTTTAATTGTTTATTTATTTTTTCTTCCTGTTATGTTGCCCTCTGTGCTTCCAAAGCTCGGCACAGATTCGGCAGTGAGAAGGTTTCCTGGTGTTTGGAAACTTCTCTCTTTTTAAGACTCCCTTCCCGGGACGGAACTCCGTCCCTCCCTCTTTTGTCTCTTTTTTTGTCTTTTATATTTTTTCCTACCTCCTTTCGAAGAATTGGATTGCTTTTCTGGGTGCCTGATGTCCTCTGCCGGCATTCAGAAGTTGTTTTGTGGAATTTACTCGACGTTTAAATGCTCTTTTGATGAATTTGTGGGGGAGAAAGTGTTCTCCCCGTCCTACTCCTCCGCCATCTTGGCTCCTCCCCCGGGGAAGGAAATTTATTAGAGGGAAAACGAGAGGGTGACTGGCCCTTAAGGAGAACCAGTGTCCTCCCTTTCTGACAGGGTCATATACCGCACCAATGAAAAATTATCTGATGGGATGGTTAATTTTTAGCCTGTAGCTGAGTCCTGTGGTCACATAGCCAGCGGTCTGGAATCCAGTGGTCTCCTAGCCTTGAGAAGGTAGGCGCCAGTGGAAAAACAGAAGGTGGTTTGGGCAATTTGGTCAGTCTCAAGGGTCACTGTGACTTTATTCTTTGTTTATGAGGTCAACATGATGAGCCATTTTAACAATGAGCCCTCATGTGGGCCCTATAATCCCTCACAGAAGGATTCCCTGTTCTCCGTAGCCACCCCAGGGTCACCTGCTACTGATCAAAGAAGTTTGACAATTTCTGGAAATTCTCAGTGATCATGAGACAAATCCTCCCTTTTGTTATAAAAGCAACTCACCTCTTCTAATTTGAGAGCTGGCACTTTTTTTTCTTTTTTTCCTGCCTTCTCCCTTGTGCACAAACTATCTCTTTTAATAAAAAGCTTTGCTTGCATAAGAGTCCAGGGGAAGCAATATTCATTTCTTTAATATTGCTGTCCAAGTATCTAGGAAAGGCTTGGTAACCATAAAGGTTCTGTGCTAATCTGTTTTGATCACCTCTTTCCTGTCTACCTGGGGACTAGTCCTCTTAATGGTGCTGGTAAGTAGGGCCATGTGACTACTCTCCAGTGTGGTGGGAAAAAGAATTTCAGTATCATGTGTCCCTTCTGGGCTGAAGCCAAGCAGAATGAGTGCGTGTGTGTGTGTGTGTGTTTGTGTGTGTGCATGCACACACATGTGCATATTTGGGTCCTCCTTCCACCTCCACAATGAAGGGGGCATGTGTGGACATAGCTGAGCCACAAAGATGATCACGATGTAACAGCATGGAGGAAAGCTTCCCTGGAATATTGGCTGCTCCAGCTTCAGAATTTAAGTGAGTGAGAAATAGGCCATTGTTTTTTTAAAGCCTCAGAGATGTCTGGTTTAATTTGCTCATCGACATGTTTAAGCTGTATTTTTAAGCTCTTCTGTCTAATACAGGTATTTACTTGATCAGAAGGTAGGACCCTTCTCCTTCCCTGTACTCAGACTGGTAGTGTTCACATGCAAAACCCAAGTACTGTTTTCTAAAGAAAGTAATCAATCTGCCTGGAGACAAGCCCTCGTGTAGAAGCTGTAGACTGTGGAAGGCTGCAGCAGAGCCCAAGGAATGCTCACTCCCCAGGTGAGGTGTGAAGTGGAAATAGGAGGCCACTGCAGTCAGGAGGGAGCTACACTGAATTGATGAATCCCTCTTTCCCTTGGTAGTTGACCTTTCTGCTCCACACCCACAGACCCTAAAGCAAAGCTTCTTAGGGGACCAAGCTGCCCCCTCACACAAGACCCATAGACTGACTCCCAGTCCAACGAGGGGACTATTTAAGCAAAACAAACAAGCTGAGAGACTCACACACCTGCCGGCCTAATCAATATCCCCAGCATCCACCACAGTGCTGTGCTGCCACACTTCTTGTTGGAACTTCTTTGATTTCAGCATCGATCTAGACAACTCTTCCCATAACCCTGTGTACTCAGCTTGTGGCTGTCCTGACCTCTCAGGCTTTATCTTGGCCACTTTTCCCACAAATCCCACCCTGGGTCACTCTGTTGCCTTGCTTTTTCCCTGAGCACACGTTCTCACTTTTCTGTGGGATTGTAGTGTCTTCTCTGCCTTAATTCTTCCATGTCCTCTTGCCTTTGTGATGGGCTCTATTCCTTTCTCAGACCCACCTCAAGGATTTTCCCAGCCCAAGACTAGGCAAACTCTGCTGTGATGGTGAGGTGTGGTTCCCCTCCATGTGCTGCTTCACCCAGGCCACCCTCATAATGCTCATCCCCTCATGCAAGTTATTGCCATTTTGTCTCTTTCATAAGACTGGGGGCTCCTTAATATTAGTCCCCCAGCTATTCATCTTGCTGCTGCTGTTTAGTCACTAAGTCATGTCAAACTCTTTGCATGGACTGTAGCCTACCATTATCTTCAGTCCATGGGATTTCCTAGACAAGAATACTGGAGTGTTCTTTCCTTCTCCAGGGGATCTTCCTGACCTAGGGATCGAACCAGCATCTCCTGCTTGGCATTCAGGTTCTTTACCACCGAGCTCCAACAAATCCTTGTCTCAATTATTCAGCAGAGTGACCTACACAAAGAGAAAGAAGGAAGGTAAGCAGGGAGGGAGAGACAGAGAAAGGGAGAGAGGAGACTAAGGTTTCCAACTGAAATGTCTGATATCCCTGACTGGAAGTTTCCTCAAAGAGTTGGGGTTTTAATCAGCCTGAAGATTCTAACCATGGGCTCAGTGGTAACATGGAGGGGAGTCTCTGTGGCCACATGGAGTTCTGGACCTAGCACTGATCTACCCAAATGTAGTAGTGGTTTCACAGACTCACTGGAGGCGGGATAAGCTGTCCACTCAGACTCTGTTCCAATGTAGCCTGAAAGCCTACAGATGGACTTAAGATTCAACTTGGATCCACAGCTCAGGGTGAGAGATGAAGCTGGTTTTGATGAATGGCAAACCCCTGTGATCAAATGTGAAAAAAAGTTAAGGCCATGTGCTTAGTGATGCAGCAGGATAAGGGGAGGTTCTCAGATTACCCTAAGAGAACTCATGAAGGCTGGGAGGGGAAGGTGCCAAAATCCCCACAAGCCCCCTTGTTTCAGATATGGTTGAAGATAATATCAATCTCCCTCCCCAGTGCAACAGAGCTTCCCATTAGCAGAATACAGACACGCTTGACAATGAGGAGAGGGTGGCAAAGACAAGCTGACTTGTAGGAACACCAGATATCTAACTTTACAACACCACCTCATGCCCAGTTGCTTCTAATCTGTGCCGCCAAAAAATCACAAGCAGCCACTGCTTGTCAGGGAACTTCATGTCTTCTCACTAAGAGTTAAAATCATGAATCTGAAGCCCACAAATAGAAGAATCTCCTGTCTTATCACTTTAAAAAATGTAGACCAACTGCTGCACTGGAGAAAACCACAAACAAGCTGAATCAGTTCATGATTTTCATTATTCTGAAGCCGGCAGATTCTAGGAATGGCTCAGAACTCTGCTGAATATGCAATATAGTATCAGTGAGACTTTTTTTCCCTCAGGAGTTAAAGGTCAGAAGGGAAATGAAATATGTGTTTACTAGATGAGATGTGGTAAAATTTCTATGGCTTTAGCTGCAGGCATGGCTATGTTAGATTGCTGGCTTCATCATTTTCAGCAATTGGTAAAGAAAAATGAGAGTGAAAGAAAAGTCATCCAAAACAATAGAACTAGCATGAACAGAATTAGTGGAAGACTTAGGGCTGCTGTTCCTGAGTTCCTCCATGATTGACAGTCACTGGCTTGATCTAGAGCATCAAACAGACAGAAGTAAATTAGGGATCTGAAGGGATTTCTGTGACTCATGAATGCAGAATAGGCTTGCCTGGAGAATCCCAGGGACGGGGGAGCCTGGTGGGCTGCCATCTATGGGGTCGCACAGAGTCGGACACGACTGAAGAGACTTAGCAGTAGCAGCAGCAGTCTGTGAGGGCAGAGAAGGCAATGGCAACCCACTCCCAGTACTCTTGCCTGGCAAATCCCAGGGACAGGGGAGCCTGGTGGGTTGCCTTCTCTGGGGTCGCACAGAGTCAGACATGACTGAAGCAACTTAGCAGCAGCAGCAGCAGCAGCAGTCTGTGAGGGGTAATGCATTTGCTTTAAGGAAGAAACACAGGCCATGGAAAGCTAGATTACTCATGAATAACCTGATGGGCTTCCCAGGTGGCACTAGTGGTAAAGAACCTGCTTGCCAGTGCAGGAGAAATAAGAGACACTGGTTTGATTCATAGGTCAGGAAGATCCCCTGAAGGAGGGCATGGCAATCCATTCCAGTATTGTTGCCTGGAGAATCCCATGGACAGAGAAGCCTAGAGGGCTACAGTACATAGGGTTACAAAGAGTCAGACACAACTGAAGCAATTTAGCATGCACACATGCACAGCAACATGATACTGAGATTTATAAAGCACTATTGCTGTGAGGAGAAAGCAGACTAAGAGAAGTAGAGATTCTGGGTGTGGTGAGCTGTAGGCCTATGCAAACCTACCCTTTTTTTTTAATATATAAAAGCAACAAGAACATTATCAAAAATTGTCTGAAGAAACATTTACAGAACTCTGGAAATAAATCAATGCTTGCAACAATCTGAAGAGAATATATTCCAGGAAAACTGCGGAACCTCAGTAAGAACAGTGGGGCTATGGATTATAACTTGACATTGACCCCTTCTTCCCAGCTCAATATCAGCCCCCAATTCAGGAGCCTCACAACTACAGTAGCTGCAACAACCAGCAGTCTTGAACTATTAGGAAAGAGTAAAATAGGATTTGGAATGTCTCAAAAAATCCCATTCACAAAGCATTGTCACTATTTGGCCTGCCTCAATCTCCCAGCTCTGTGGAAAAACTCCTCTCACAAGGCATTTATCAAAACACTACTGACAACTGTTGAATGTCACAGCTGCTTGAGACAAATGAGACCCTGAACAAAACAGTAAACATTAAACCTCAAAAGGGACCTCTAAGGGACAAGATGCCTCAGGAAGCAGAGTGGATTTGAAGGGCCCCGTGAACATCCTCCAGTAAGACCTGAGGAGGCCTTACTCTCTCACTTATGGCTAAACTTGAGGGCTTACACAGTAGTAAGTGAAGGTTAAGACAGAGTTGTAAACTATCTTGGTGTTGAATTTGTACCCTAAACGTCACACAGGTCACCTCAGCAAAGGGTGGAAGAAACTTATTATTCAGGTAATTTAAGTAAATCTCAGCAGCAGCAGCAACTGAGCAGAGACTGCTGGCTACCAGGAAGTCAGACTATTCACTCAGGAAATTCACTTAACAAACAAATAGTAGTGACAGAAACAAAACCATAAAAACAACAGCAACAACAAACCACTGGGGGAGGGAAGTTCTGATTTTCGGAGTTGCCACATTATACTGTCTTAAATATCCATTTCAACAGAAATATATGAGACATAAAAAGAAACAAGAAAGTATGGTCCATTAACAGAAAAAATAAAAGCAGTCAATAGATGTTTTCCTTGAGGGAGTATAGATGCTGAGCTTTCTTAAAAAGTACTCTAAATCGGCTACTAAAATTGTGTTCAAAGAACTGAAGAAAACCATGTGTAAAGGAAAGAAAGAAAATATGACAAAGTGACTTACTAAATAGACTCTTAACGAAGAGATAGATATTAGTTTTTATAAGTACCAGAGAAGAATTCTGGAATTGAAAAGTATAATAACTGAAATAAAATAATTACTAGAGGGGCTCAATAACAGATGTAAAAGAAAGAATCAGTAAATTTGAAAATAGGTACATGTGTCTCTTTCAGTTCTGATTTCCTCAGGGTGTATGCCCAGCAATGGGATTACTGGGTCATATGGCAGTTCTACTACCAGTTTTTAAAGGAATCTCCATACTATTCTCTATAGTGTCTTTACCAGTTTGTATTCCCACCAACAGTGTAAGAAGGTTCCCTTTTATCCACACCCTCTCCAGCATTTATTGTTTGCAGACTTTTTGATGATGGTCATTATGACTGATGTGAGATGATATATCATTGCAATTTTGATTTGCATTTCTCTAATAATAATGAGTTTTGATTTGCATTTCTCTGTTGATGCTCTAATAATGTTGAGCATCTTTTTATGTGTTTATTAGCTATTTATATGTCTTCTTTGGGGAAATGTCTGTTTTGGTCTTTTGCCCACTTTTTGATTTGGGTTGTTCATTTTTCTGGTATTGAGCTGCATGAGCAGCTACTATATTTTGGAGATTAATTCTTTATCAGTTGTTTCATTTGCTATTAATTTCTCCCATTCTGAGGATTGTCTTTTCACCTTGCTTATAGCTTACTTCATTGTACAAAAGCTTTTAAGTTTAATTAGGTCTCATTGTTTATTTTTGTTTTTACTTCCATTATTCTGGGAGGTGGGTCATAGAGATTCTTGCTGTGATTATGGCATTAGAAAGTGTTCTAGTTTCATTCTTTTACACATAGTTGACCACTTTTCTCAGCACCACTGGTTGAAGAGACTGTCTTTTTCCATTGTATATTTTTGCCTCCCTTGTCAAAGATAAGGTGTCCATAGATGTGTGGATTTTTCTCTGGACTTTCTATTTTGTGCTATTGATCTATATTTCTGTCTTACTCCAGTATCATACATTCTTGATGACTGTAGCTTTATAGTATAGTCTGGTCAGGAAGGTTGATTCCTCCAGTTCCATTTTTACTCAAGATTGTTGGCTATTCAGGGTCTTTTGTGCCTTCATACAAATAGTGAAATTATTTATTCTAGTCCCAATAGAATATTACGCAGCTATAAAAAGGAACACATTTGAGTCAGTTCTAATGAGGTGGATGAACTTGGAGTCTATTATACAGAGTGAAGTAAGTCAGAAAGAGAAAGACAAATACTGTGTATTAACACATATATATGGAATTTAGAAAGATGGTAATGACATTTAAGATAGCAAAGGAGACACAGATATAAACAACAGACATTTGGACTCAGTGAGAAAAGGTGAGGGTGGAATGACTTCAGAGAATAGCACTGAAACACGTCAAGTTCAATGCAGGAGACAGGGCACCCAAAGCTGGTGCTTTGGGACAACGCAGAGGGATAGGGTGGGGATCGAGGGGGGAGAGGGTTCAGGATGGGGGGAACACATGTATACCTGTGGACAATTCATGTTGATGTATAACAAAGACCATAACAATATCATAAGGCAATTATCCTCCAATTAAAATAAACAAATTAATCAAAAATAAAAAATGTTTATTTATTTTTAAAAAATAAAAGGAGTCAAATGAGACTATACAATCTGAGCAGCCAAAAGAAAAGGAATGATGAAAAATGAACAGAGCTGCAGAGACATGTGATCCATCAGGAAATAATATGTGCATAATGATAATTCCAGGAAAGGTGGGCGATATGGAAAGAATCTTATAAAAAATTTCCAGAATCTTCCTAATGATGGTAAACGTCAATCTTACAGTTAAACAAACTGTAAGTTGGATAAACTCAAGGTCATCCATATCATGACACATCATAGTCAAACTGTCAAGAGAATCTTGAAAAAATAAAAAGCTCATGTACAAGTTTTCCTCATAAGATTAACTCTGTCTTTTTCATTAAAAAAAAAAAAAAAAAGAGCCTACAGGGAAATGGAATGGCATATTCAAATTGAAAAAAATAAGCTGTCAATCAGTAATTCTTTATCAAAAAATCTATCTTTCTGAAATGGAGGAGAAATTTAGACATTTTCAGACATACAAAAACAGAATGTGTCACCAGCTTGCTTGCCTTAAAAATAAACACACAAAAATCATTTAGGCTGATATGGAAAGACACTGGACAGTAACTCAAGTGTACACAAGGAATTAAGAGCACCAATAATGACAAGACATTATAAGAGTATTTTTGTAACTTCTTTCTGGCATAGAAGACAACAGCATTGAGTAATACTTAGAACAATGCATTGATTGATTTAGGCTCTATAAAGGTATAATTAGTATGACAATAATAGCACAAAAGAGTAGGGAGGAAATGAGGCAAGTGCCATTCTGATATAAGCACAAGACAAAGACATTACAAAACAAGGAAACTACAGAGCAGTATATTTTAGGGATATAGATGTCAACATCCTCAAGAGAATAGTACCAAAATGAGCCCAGAAATATATAAGAAGTATTACACATCAAAAACCAATCAGAATTTATCCTAGAAAGGTAAGATTGGTATAATATCTGAACATTAATTATTGTAACAAATAGTGTTAATAGAACAAAGGACATGATTCATATGTTCATCTCCATAGACACATTAAAAAACTGACAAAATGTAACATCTTTTGAATTTAACAGCAACAGAAAACCTCAACAAACTAGGAATAGAAAAGATTTTCCTCAATCTGAAAAAAAGCATCTACTAAAAGCCTAGATTTAAGAATAGTGAAGAGGCGACAATGTTCCCTCTCACCTTCTCTATTCAGCATTGTACTGGAGGCCTAGTCAAGGTGAGAAAAAAATAACAAATACATCAAATTTAGGATGGAATAAATAAAATTGCCTCTGTTTATAGATTATATGATATTATACATAGAAACTCTTAGGGAATACTTATATACACAAACACTCATTCTACTATTGGAATTTATAAACAAGCTTAGAAATGTTGCAAGATACAAAATCAGTATGCAAAACTCAATCATATTTCTATATACTGCCAGTGAACAAGCAAAAGAAGAAATTAAAGAAACAATTCCATTCATAATATCATCAAAAATACTTAGAAACACATTTAAGAAAAGTAGTGTTCAAAATGTTTACATTCAAAGTGACAAAATTATTGAAAAAATTAAAGATTGAAATAAATAGAAAAGAAGTTCAAATTTGTGGATAAAAAGAAATATTTTAAAGATGGCACTTATTCTAAATTGATTCGACACAATCTCTATTAAGATCCCAGCTGCGTTTTTGCAGGAATGGGCAAGTTGGCTCTAAAATTCATATGGAAATGCAAAGACTGCAAATGAGTCAAAGTGATCCTGAACTAAGTTAAAGTACTCTCATTTACTAATTTCAATATGTAATACCATGTTAAAGTAAACAGGAGAGTAGAGCATAATGATGAACACAAAAATCAATGGATTAGAATTGAAATTCTAGTAATAAACTCTTACATTTGTAGTTAATTGATTTTAACAAGGCTAGCAAGTGAATCCAAAGGGGGAGTAATAATCTTTTCAATAAATGGTGCCACTATTTTTCATACAAAAAATTAATTTAAAATGCATCATAGACCAAAATGTAAGAGCAAAAGCTACAAAACTCTTAGAAGGACATATAGGAGTAAATATTTATGACACTGGGTTTGTCCATAATGTCTTAGTTGCAATACCACTAAGTACAAGCATCACTAGAGAAAGTAAATAAATTAGATTGCAATTTTTTAAAAATTTGCTACAAATGATATCATCAACAAAGTAAAAAGGAAAGCTAACAGAGTTGGAAAAATATTTTCCAATCATTTATCCAATAAGGGAATTGTATCCGGAATCTGTAAATAACCCTTGCAATGCAATAATGAAAAGATAAAGCCATTTTAAAAATGAGCAGGGACTTCCCTGGCAGTCCAGTGGTTAAGACAAAGGGCAAAGTTACATCCTTGGTCAGGGAGCTAAGAGCTCACATGGCATGGAGGGCAAACAAAAAAATTGGGCATAGTCAAGTCTACTCATTCAGACTGTTTATGGAGTGATGGACATGATATCAGGTACTGGGCAAGCAGTAGGGAATATAACATGGCCTTGCTCTTGTGATTAAATTTTAGGAGTGGCTTTGGATGGAAGCCTCAGAAACCAACACAGACAATCCTATAGCCGGATGAGAGGAGAAGGAATGATTTTGAGTTTGCTGCTGCTGCTAAGTCACTTCAGTCTTGTCCGACCCCATAGATGGCAGCCACCAGGCTCCCCCATCCCTGGGATTCTCCAGGCAAGGACACTGGAGTGGGTTGCCATTTCCTTCTCCAATGCATGAAGTGAAAAGTGAAAGTGAAGTCGCTCAGCCGTGTCCGACTCTTAGCGACCCCATGGACTGCAGCATACCAGGCTCCTCCATCCATGGGATTTTCCAGGCAAAGTACTGGAGTGGGGTGCCATTGCCTTCTCCGAGTTTGAGTTTAGATGTGTGGAATACGTGGTGCTTGTGGGATGAGGAGATACAAACGCAAGGTTGCCCAAACATCAGATCATGGTGAAGCAGTCTAGGCATTCTCAGTGTATGACAGGTCTCTGAGGCTGTAACCAGGGCTTCCCTGGTGGCTCAGAGGTTAAAGTATCTGCCTGGAATGCGGGAGATCCGGGTTCAATCCCTGGGTCGGGAAGATCCCCAGGAGAAGGAAATGGCAACCCACTCCAGTACTCTTGCCTGGAGAATCCCATGAAGGGAGGAGCCTGGTAGGCTACAGTCCATGGGGTCGCAAAGAGTCGGGCACGACTGAGCGACTTCACTTTCACTTTCTGAGGCTGTAACAGTAGCTTGTATTGACGCAGTGATATGTGAATGTAATAACGAGTCCAACTGAAGTTAGAAGGATGCTCTTTAAGCACTGCAAGACATTCTACTGACAGAGGAGCAGACTTTGAGAAGAACCTAAGGAAAGCAAGCTGCCAAGGATGCAGCTTAGGTATTTCATGGACATACCTATAGAAGGAAAGCTAGAAACGCCCCACTGAGATGTTCTCTCAGCTCACCAACATATTCTCTGCTGTAGCTGGTCAATTATTCCTGTCCCTGCCCTGCCTGTCTGCCTTCCCCCTCCTGTCACTTCTCTTGCAGACCTTGTCTCTTATGATTCCTCTTTTTCTAAAGTCACTCTTTGCTTCTTCCCCCTTCCCCTGACTCCCACTTACCCCACCATAGTTTTCACATGTCCACTTATCCCTATAACATCTGAACTACACTCTGTGACCTGAATTTTATATCTTTACTAATAAATAGTAAAGGTTTAATTAAACTGATAGACAATACAGACAATACATCTGTTAGCTGTAACAGAAACATTGGCCCTCTTATTTCTCAAAGTGAGACCCCTAGAGTCATAAAAACCATGCAGACATTTTCTCCTTCATTCTTAATTGCCAGGATGTCCCAGACTGTGAACTACTAGCAAAGCCTCGCCTGTCCTTCAACATTGCATCCCGAGCTTTTCCCATGAAAGCTTCTGAGATCCTGACAGTTCAAAGTAATTATCTGCCTTATTTTTCATGTTTATAAAACTTAGTGTACATCCCTCACATGGTATACATGCAGCCTTAGTCTACTGTGAGGAGATAATCATGAGTGTGCCAGATATATATTGCTATGTATCAAGTTAGACAATAAATTGGTGGCACAAAATAATTGTCCATGTTCATAGTTTTTGTGGTTCAGGAATTTACTCAAAGCACAGTTAGACAGTTTTTTATTTATTTATTTATTTTACTGCTTTACGTGGTTCAGGGCTTTGACTGGAAGCCTCAAATAATGAGAATGACTCAAAGCTTAGGATTTGAATAAGCTGAGTGTCTATTCACTCAGTCTTGCAGCAATGCTAGCCTATCAGTTGGAAAATTAGTTGTGAGTTTCCCTTGGATTACCTACATGTGGCCTCTCTGTGTAACATATATTCTCAAAACAATGTGACTGTGTTCCAAGGGAGATCATCCCAAAGGAAAAAGCAGCACAAACTACTGCTTTTATTAACTTGGGCTTGGAAATTTTAGAACACTATTTCTGATGCATTATAGCAAAGATAGCAATTTCATAAGCTTTCAGGATCAAGGGAAGGGTAGTCCCCACCCTTTGATGGAAAAATGGCCAGGTTATAGGCAAGCTTGGCAGCAATCACAATCTGCAGTGATTTTGGACCCCCCAAAAAATAAAGTCTGACACTGTTCCTGCTGTTTCCCATCTATTTCCCATGAAGTGATGGACCAGATGCCATGATCTGAATTTTCTGAATTTTGAGCTTTAAGCCAACTTTTTCATTCTCCTCTTTAACTTTCAACAAGAGACTTGTTAGTTCCTCTTCACCTACTGCCATAAGAGTGGTGTCATATGTATATCTCAGGTGATTGATATTTCTCCCAGCAATCTTGATTCCAGCTTGTGCTTCATCCAGCCCAGTGTTTCTCATGATGTACTCTGCATATAAGTTAAATAAGCAGGGTGACAATATACAGCCTTGATGTACTCCTTTTCCTATTTGGAACCAGTCTGTTGTTCCATGTCCAGTTCTAACTGTTGCTTCCTGACCTGCATACAGGTTTCTCAAGAGGCAGGTCAGGTGGTCTGGTATGCCCATCTGTTTCTGAATTTCCCACAGTTTATTGTGATCCACACAGTCAAAGGCTTTGGCATAGTCAACAAAGCAGAAGTAGATGTTTTTCTGGAATTCTCTTGTTTTTTGATGATCCAGCGGATGTTGGCAATTTGATCTCTGGTTCCTCTGCCTTTTCTAAACCCAGCTTGAACATCTGGAAGTTCATGGTTCACATATTGCTGAAGCCTGCCTTGGAGAATTTTGAGCATTACTAGCGTGTGAGATGAATGCAATGTGTGGTAGTTTGAGCATTCTTTGGCATTGTCTTTCTCTGAGATTGGAATGAAAACACCTTTTCCAGTCCTGTGGCCATTGCTGAGTTTTCCAAATTTGCTGGCATATTGAATGCAGCACCTTCACAGCATCATCTTTCAGGATTTGAAATAGCTCAACTGGAATTCCATCACCTCCACTAGCTTTGTTTGTAGTGATGCTTTCTAAGGCCTGCCCAGGTCTAGCCCCGGCTGATCCAGGGAGCTCAAAGGGGAGATGGCGTTGGCAACTACACTGGCTTTAATTAGATATTAATTAGGGATATAAAGAGTAATAGAATGAGGATAGCTCAGCAGGAAAATTCAGTGGAGAAAAGAGGCTGAGTAGCTTGGTTTATGCGGGAAACCAATAAAACTTCAAGACAAGAAGTTTGCACCACTTACGTAGGCTGCAGGCGTCCTTCCATTCTCCTGAAGGAGGGGAGACACTGAGGCCTCCCCAGTCGGATCTTAGAAGCCCAGGCAAAATTAGTAAGCTTGGCGGGCTCCGCACTCCAGATGGAAACTCAGCCAGAGTTTGAGAGAGAGAACAACATGGGGAGACCAGTCTTTCAAGGAACTGATCCCATTTTTTATTTTTCCAGGGTCTGTTTTTATACACTGAGATGTTATACAAAAGTCATGCGGGGTCAGCAGTCCTGATGTTTATTAAAGTCAGGTGCTTCATACAAATGTATACAGAGGTCTTAGGGGTGTTACATCATCTTCTGGCCAGGGGGCCTGCTGACAATTTATGACCCTCTCCTTGTGACAGCAGTCAGTCAACCAGAACACTTTTTTCTCCAGGGGTGATTATTCTTAAAACAGACGCCACCTTCCGAAGGTACCAGATAAAGTTACATTCCTATAGGGTGGGATTGTAGTGGGTTTTAATTAAGAAAAAATTTACTTAGCCTAAGGTCTAACGTGATTAATATCAAAGGTTAACAGTTATTTCTTCTATATAATTATTAATGTGTATAAGGACAGGGGATGTGGAGACTTAGCAGTAAACATTGGCTCAACAAATGAAAAACCCTTCACCAATACAATTTCTAATCAGCCTACTATACTTATACTAATAGTTTTCTAACTTCTCTAAAGAACCTGTTTTTAGAAGGTTTAAACATCTCATGCCTCTCACAGTTGGGAGGCTGTGAGCAATCACATGTGGCCTGACAAGGCTGTCAGGCAGGCTAGAGAACCTTCAGAGGAGTTTGTAGGTTGAAACACTCCTATCACGCCCAGGAATTATTATTAACTGGAGCTCTAATTTAACTCCTTCTCGGAAAGAGGTGGTGGGGGACAGTCCCCGGTAAAGTCAGAGGTGTAGGTGAGAGCACAAAGTAGTGAAGTAGGCAGACTCTGGTTTTGAGGGTAGGTGCTCGAGAATTTCCAAGGGGACTCCTGAGGCTTGATCCCGCCTTTGCGTATGTCGAGCCTCCTTCCTCATGACCTTTGCCACAGGTGGAGGTCCTCACGCTGGCCTCCGGCAAAGGCCCACTTGACTTCACATTCCAGGATGTCTGGCTTGAGGTGAGTGATCACACCATCGTGATTATCTGGGTCCTGAAGATCTTTTTTGGACAGTTCTTCTGTGTATTCTTGCCACCTCTTCTTAATATCTTCTGCTTCTGTTAGGTCCATACAATTACTGTCCTTTATCGAGCCCATCTTTGCATGAAATGTTCCCTTGATATCTCTAATTTTCTTGAAGAGATCTCTAGTCTTTCCCATTCTGTTGTTTTCCTATATTTCTTTGCATTGATCACTAAGGAAGGCTTTCTTATCTCTTCTTGCCATTCTTTGGAACTCTGCATTCAGATGCTTATATCTTTCCTTTTCTCCTTTGCTTTTCGTTTCTCTTCTTTTCACAGCTATTTGTAAGGCCTCTTCAGACAGCCATTTTGCTTTTTTGCATTTCTTTTCCAGGGGATGGTCTTGATCCCTGTCTCCTGTACAATGTCACAAACCTCTGTCCATAGTTCATCAGGCACTCTATCAGATCTAGTCCCTTAAATCTATTTCTCACTTCCACTGTATAATCATAAGTGATTTGATTTAGGTCATACATGAATGGTCTGACACTGTTTCCACTGTTTCCCCATCTATTTCCCATGAAGTGATAGGACCGGATGCCATGATCTTCGTTTTCTGAATGTTCAGCTTTAAGCCAACTTTTTCAGTCTCCTCTTTCACTTTAATCAAAAGGCTTTTTAGTTCCTCTTCACTTTCTGCCATAAGGGTGGTGTCATCTGCATATATGAGGTTATTGATATTTCTTCCAGCAATCTTGATTCCAGCTTGTGTTTCTTCCAGCCCGGCATTTCTCCCAGCCCAGCGTTTCTCATGATGTATTCTGCATATAAGTTAAATAAGCAGGGTGACAATATACAGCCTTGATGTACTCCTATTCCTATTTGGAACCAGTCTGTTGTTCCATGTCCAGTTCTAACTAATGCTTCCTGACCTGCATATAGGTTTCTCAAAAGGCAGGTCAGGTGGTCTGGTATTCCCATCTCTTTCAGAATTTTCCATAGTTTATTGTGATCCACACAGTCAAAGGCTTTGGCATAGTCAATAAAGCAGAATATTCAAAAGCAGAAACATTACTTTACCAAAAAATGTCCATCTAGTCAAGGCTATGGTTTTTTCAGTAGTCATGTATGGATGTGAGATTTGGACTGTGAAGAAAGCTGAGCGCTGAAGCATTGATGCTTTTGAACTGTGGTGTTGGAGAAGACTCTTGAGAGTCCCTTGGACTGCAAGAAGTTCCAACCAGTCCATTCTAAAGGAGATAAGTCCTGGAATTTCTTTGGAAGGAATGATGCTAAAGTTGAAACTCCAGTGCTTTGGCCACCTCATATCAAGAGTTGACTCATTGGAAAAGACTCTGATGCTGGGAGGGATTGGGGGCAGGAGGAGAAGGGGACGACAGAGAATGAGATGGCTGGATGGCATCACTGACTCTATGGACGTGAGTCTGAGTGAACTCTGGGAGTTGGTGATGGACAGGGAGGCCTGGCATGCTGCGATTCATGGAGTCACAAAGAGTCAGACACGACTGAGACATCACTTTGCTGACAAAGGTCCATCTAGTCAAAGTTATGATTTTCCAAGTAGTCATGTATGAATGTGATAGTTGAACCTTAAAGAAGGCAGAGCATGAAAGAATTGATGCTTTTGAACTGTCGTGCTGGAGAAGACTCTTGACAATCCCTTGGAATGCAAGAAGACCAAACCAGTCAATCCTAAAGGAAATCAGCCCTGAATATTCATTGGGGCTGAAGATGAAGCTCCAATACTCTGGCCACCTGATGCAAAGAGCCGACTCATTGGAAAAGATCCTGACACTAGGAAAGACTGAAGTCAGAAAGAAAAGGGGGAGACTAGGATAAGATGGTTGGATGGCATCCCTGATTCAATGAACAAGAATTTGAGCAAACTCTGAGAGACAGTGGAGGACAGAGGAGACTGGCATGCCACAGTCTACTGGATCACAAAGAGACGGACACAACTTAGTGACTAAACAACAACAGTAATAATCCTAAAAGAGATTTTGAAACGTTTAAAAAAGACATTCAGTAAAAGCTAAGATTTTAATAAAGTATGGATGTTAGTTAATAATCATATATTGATATTGGTTCATGACAAATGTACCACACATAAATACAAGGTGATAATAATAGGAGAAATTGTATATGCCATATATAGAATCTCTCTGCAATATTTTCTCAATTTTTCATACAGCTAAATATATACTAAAATTAATTAATTTATTTATTTTCAATTGAAGAATAATTGCCTTAGAGAATTTTGTTTTCTGTCAAACATCAACAAAAACCAGCTGTAGATACACCCATGTCCACTCCCTCCCAAACCTCCCTCCAATCTCCCTCCCCACCCCACCCTTCTAGATTGTTACAGAGCCCCTCGTTTGAGTTCCCTGAGTTATACAGCAAATTCCTATTTTTGGGAGGAATGATGCTAAAGCTGAAACTCCAGTACTTTGGCCACCTCATGCGAAAAGTTGGCTCACTGGAAAAGACTCTGATGCTGGGAGGGATTGGGGACAAGAGGAGAAGGGGACGACAGAGGATGAGATGGCTGGATGGCATTACTGACTCGATGGACATGAGTCTGAGTGAACTTCGGTAGTTGGTGATGGACAGGGAGTCCTGGCGTGCTGCGATTCATGGGGTCGCAAAGAGTCGGACACGACTGAGCGACTGATCTGATCTGATGCATTTTACATATGGTATTGTACATATGGTATTTCTCCATACATCTCACCCTCTCCTTTCAGCCCTCTACCCATGTCCATAAGTCTGTTCTCTATATTTATTTCTCCACTGCTGCCCTGCAAAAAAATTCATTAGTACCCATCCTTCTAGAGTCCATATATATTGTTATTGTTAATATATTGTTAATATATTGTTAATATATATTTATATTTCTCTTTCTTACTTACTTCACTCTGTATAATAGATTCTAGGTTCATCCACTCATTAGAACTGACAAAATGCATTCCCTTTTTATGGCTGAGAGTCCCTTGGACTGCAAGAAGATCCAACCAGTCCATTCTGAAGGAGATCAGCCCTGGGTGTTCTTTGGAAGGAATGATGCTAAAGCTGAAACTCCAGTACTTTGGCCACCTCATGTGAAGAGTTGACTTATTGGAAAAGACTCTGATGCTGGGAAGGATTGGGGGCAGGAGGAGAAGGGGACGACAGAGAATGAGATGGCTGGATGGCATCACTGACTCTATGGACGTGAGTCTGAGTGAACTCTGGGAGTTGATGATGGACAGGGAGGCCTGGCGTGCTGCGATTCATGGGGTCACAAAGAGTCGGACACGACTGAGCGACTGAATGAATTGAACTGAACTGAATATTCCACTGTATATATGTACCACAGCTTCTTTAACCATTTATCTGCTAATGGACATCTGGGTTGCTTCCATGTTCTAGCTATTTAAATAGGGCTGTAATGAACATTGGCTGTAATGAACATTGGTGTACATGTGTCTTTTTTCAATTTGGTTTCCTCAGGGTATATACCTAGTAGTGGGCTTTATTCCTAGCTTTTTAAGCAATCTCCATATCGTCTTCCATAGTGGTTGTATCAATGTACATTCCCACCGCCAATGCAAGAGGGCTCCCTTTCTTCAACACTTTCTCCAGTACTTATTTGTAGACTTTTTTCTGATGGCCATTCTGACTAGTGTGAAGTGGTATCTCTTTGTACCTTTGATTTGCATTTCTCTAATAATGAGCGATGTTGAGCATCTTTTCATGTATTTGTTAGCCATCTGTATGTCTTCTTTGGAGAAATATCTGTTTAGGTCTTTATCCCACTTTGTGATTGGGTTGTTTGCTTCATGAGTGTTGAGTTGTATGTGGTGCTTGTATATTTTGGAAACTAATTATTTGTCAGTTGTTTCCTTTCCTACTGTTTTCTCCCATTCTAAAGGCTGTCTTTTCACCTTGTTTGTAATTTCCTTTGCTGTGCAAAAGTTCTTAAATTTAATTAGGTCCCACTTGTTTATTTTTGTTTTTATGTCCATTGTTCTGGGAGATGGGTCATAAAGGATCCTGCTTTGATTTATGCCATTGGGTGTTCTGCCTATGTTTTCCTCTAAGAGTTTGGTAGTTTCTGGTCTTACCTTTAGGTCTTTAGTCCATTTTGAGTTTATCTTTGTGTATGGTGTTAGGAAGTGTCCTAATTTCATTCTTTTGCATGTAGCTGTCCAGCTTTCCCAGAAGCACTTACTTAAGAGGCTGTCTTTGCCCCATTGTATATTCTCGCCTCCTTTGTCAAAAATAAGGTGCCCATAGGTTCATGGGTTTATTTCTGGGCTCTCTATCTTGTTCCACTGGTCTGTATTTCTGTTTCTGCACCAGTACTATACTGTCTTGATGATTATAGCATTGTAGTATAGTCTGAAGTTCATCTCTCAGTGAACCCGCTAGGGCGGGCAACAGGCACACAATGCCTGCTAGAAGTCCATCAGTTGTCATCCCTTCAAAGGCAATTGGGCTTTAAGGGATAATGTTTGCCACTTTGGGAGTTAGCCCTGTAGGCTGTTTGGGCCCAAACCCTTACCACCCTTCTCCTAAAGTTACAAACATATCCTTGAATCAAATCTTCACTCCACTTTTATGGAACATTTGGACAGTTACCTTTTACTGATTTGTTCCTGAGCCAATTACTAACTCCTACAATCAGGACCCTGCCCCCTTGTAGGCAACATTGCTCCACTCAGCCTACTATTAAAATACCTTAATGTCCCTAACTGGGCCAGATAACCCACTCCTTTGTCACTACTTCTGTTATTACCTAAAGTGGGTCTATGACAATGAAATGTTTACCATGGGAGACACCCTAACCTGCTCTTATGGAGGACTGAGTCAGGAAGATCTGCTGGAGAAGGGATAGGCTACCCACTCCAGTATTCTTGGGCTTCCCTTGTGGCTCAGCTGGTAAAGAATCCACCTGCAATGCAGGAGACACGGGTTTGATCCCTGGGTTGAGAAGATCCCCTGGAGAAGGGAAAGGCTACCCACTCCAGTATTCTGGCCTGGAGAATCCCATGGACTGTACAGTCCATGGGGTCACAAAGAGTAGGACACGACTGAGCAACTTTCATTTCACTTCCCATAGTCCAAAGTAAGAAAGGTTGACTCATCCAGCTCCATTCTTCTTTCTCAAGACTGCTTTGGCTATTCAGGGTCTTTTGTATTTCCATATGAATTGTGAAATTGTTTTGTTCTACTTCTGTGAAAAAATGCCATTGGTAGTTTGATAGTGATTCCACTGAATCTGTAGATTGCATTTGGTAGTAGAGTAATTTTCACAACATTGATTCTTCTTCCCAGTAACATGGAATATCTCTCCATCTGTTTATGTCATCTTTCATTTCTTTCATCAGGGTCTTATAATTTCCTGTGTACAGTTCTTTTGTCCCTCTAGGTAAGTGTATTCTTAGATATTTTATTCTTTTTATTGAATTGGTGAATGGAATTGAGTCCTTAATTTCTTTTTCTAATTTTTCATTGTTAGTATATAGGAATGCAAGTGATTTTTGTATATTGACTTTGTGTCCCTACAACTTTGATAAATTCACTGATTAGCTCTAGTAATTTTCTGATGCTATCTTTAGGGTTTTCTATGTATCTTGTATTCATGTCATCTGCTAATAGTGAGAGTTTTACTTTTTTTTCCAACCTGAATTACTTTTGTTTCTTTTTTTCTCTAACTGCTGTAGCTAGGACATTCAAAACTATGTTGAATAATAGTGGTGATAGTAAACACCACTTGTCTTGTTATTGATCTTAGAGGGACTGCTTTTAGCTTTTTACCATTGAGAATAATGTTTGCTGTGGACTTATTATATATGGCCTATACTATGTTGAGGTAGGTTCCTTCTATGACCGTTTTTTGAAGCGTTTTTATAATAAATGGGTGCTGAATTTTGTCACAGCATTTTCTGCATCTATGGAGATGATCATATGGTTTTTATCTTTCAGTTTGTTAATATGGTGTATCACATTGATAGATTTATGTATATTGAATAATCCATGCATCCCAAATAAACCTGACTTGATCATGGTGTATGAACTTTTTAATGTGCTCTCAAATTCTGTTTATTCGAATTTTGTTGAGGATTTTCACATCTATGTTTATCAATAATATTGGCCTGTAATTTTCTTTTTTGTGTCTGTTGACTTTACCTGGTTTTTGTATTAGGGTGATTGTGGCCTCTTAGAATGAGTTTGGAAGTATTCCTTCCTCTGAAATTTTTGAAAGTATTGCAGAAAAAAATAGGCATTATCTCTTCTCTAAATGTCTGATAGAATTCCCCTGTGAAGTCTTTGGCCCTGGCTTTTGTTTGAGAGATTGTTGATCACAGTTTCAATTTTAGGGTGCATAAATATTTACAATTGTTATGTCTTCTTCTTGGATTGATCACTTGATCATTATGTAGTGTCCTTCCTTGTCTTTTATAATATTCTTTATTTTAAAGTCTATTTTTGACTGAAATAAAGATTGCCACTTCAGGTTTCTTTTAATTTTCATTCACATGGAATATCTTTTCCATCCTTTTACTATTAGTCTGTATGTGTCTGTAGGTCTAAAATGGGTCCCTTGTAGGCAACATATATATGGATCTTGTTTTTATATCTATTCATTCAGTCTGTATCTTTTGGTTGGTGAATTTAATGTTTACATTTAAATTAATTATTGATATATATGTTCCTATTGGCATTTTCTTAATTATTTGGGGTTTGTTTTTGTAGGTCTTTTCTTACTTTTGTGTTTACTGGCTATGAAAGTCCCTTTGTAAGTTTGGTTGGTGCTAAATTCTCTTAACTTATGTTTGTCTGTAAAGCTTTTGATTTCTCCATCAATTTTGAATGATATCTTTGCCATGTAAAGTACTCTTGGTAATAGATTTTTTTTTTTCTTTCAGTACATTAAATATATCCAGTACATTAAATATATCCTGCCATTTTCTTCTGGTCTGCAGAGTTTCTGCTGAAAGAATCCCTGTTAATTGTATGGGTTTTCCTTTATATGTTACTTGTTGCATTTCCCTTGCTGCTTTTAATATTATTTCTTTGTGTTTAATCTCTGTTAGCTTGATTAATATGTGTCTTAATATGCTTCTCCTTGGGTTTATCCTATAAGGGACTCTCTGTGCTTCTTGGACTTGATTAGCTGTTTCCTTTTCTATGTTGGGGAAGTTTTCAACTATACTTTCTTCAAAAATTTTCTCACTGCTTTTTTTTTTTTCTTCTTCCTCTGGGATCCCTATAACTCAAATGTTGATGCATTTAATATTGTCCCAAAAGTCTCTGAGGCTATCCTCAATTCTTTTCATTATCTTTCACTTATTCTGCTCTTCAGCAGTTGTTTCCACCTTTCTATCTTTCAGCTCACTTTTCCATTCTTCTGCCTCAGTTATGCTGTTATTGGTTCCTTCTAGAGTATTTTAAATTTCAGTAATTTTGTTATTCATCTCTGTTTGCTCATTCTCTTTTTCTTCTGTGTCCTTGGTGATTGTATTAACTGGGTTAATTGCTTCTTGCATTTTTCTCCACTATATTTTCAAGTCTTAGGAACATCTTTACTATCATTATCCTGAATTCTATTTAAGGTAGATTGCCTATTTTCTCTTTGTTTATTTGGTCTTGTGCATTTCTATCGTACTCTTTCATTTGTGCTATATTTCTCTATCTTTCCACTTTTTTCCCTAAATTGCTCCACTTTTCCCAGGCTTTAGGGTTGTATTCCTTCTTCCTTTTGGTTTTTGCCCTTAAAGGGAAAGGATGGTTGAGTGGTTTGTGTTGACTTCTTGTAAGGGATTACTTGTGCCTGTGTTCTAATGAGAGGAGATCAAGCAGATAATTGCAGAAATAATAGGACATATACACACACTTTCACACATGCAGTTATAACCAAAGTATTCTAAAGAAAAGAGTACAGGAGATTGACTTGGTGAACAAGGGAAACCAAAAGTGATATTGACCAAGTAAAAGCAGAGCTAACTAATGCTCAATCTGTAAAACTGAGCCTGAACAGATTGCCAACTGGGCAATATAGCAAAGAAAGCACAACAATTTAACTTACATGGTGAAAAAAGAAAGAGTGAAAAAAAAGGAGGGGGGGAGAAAGGGAGGAAAAAAAAGAAGGGGAAATAAAAGGAAGGGGTGGAAGATAGGATAAAAAGAAAGAAATAGAAAAACAAAGATAAATAAACATAAGTGAAAAAGATTTATATAAATTCAGGAATAGTTACAGCTAGTAAAGAACTATAAGAAAGTCAATCAAACATATCAAACACAAAATCAGAAAAAAAAAAATCGCATAAAAGCAGTGAAAAAAATCTTTAGCAAGAAAAACAAAGAGGAAATCTTCATAGCACTGTAAAAGGCTAATGTGAAGGTAGCAATTTGTAGGGGGAATAAACAGTGTGATTTATAAGGTAAAATAAAGTTTTCGAGGTTGTAGTTAATGGCTGTGGAGTCTGCCCCGGTGGATGGGGTTGGATTAGAGTCATGTGATGTCTTCCTAGTTGGGGAAACTTGTGCCTGTGTTCTGGTTGATGGAGCTGGATCTTGTATGCATCTCTGTATCTTACTATATTTTACCAATCCATCAATATGATTTCCTAATAACTTCATAAATAGTTAAATAAACCTTTATAGAAAACTGGCAGAGTTAGTAAATGTGGTGAATTTCTCCTTTCATGGATTACTTTTTCAAAAATTATTGTCACACAAGCTATTCTGTGAAACTCATAGGGAAGCAAAGCACATGTGATTCTTGGGCCTAGGGAAACACACAGTCCCTAAACTCCTGGACTCAATTCCTCTGGGAACCAAGAATCAGTATACCCTTTTCCTAGACAGCTATGTCAGGTGTATTCTCAGGATCCACCTGACACATGTTGGAACAAACCCCCATGTTATTTGTTTATACCATAAATAATACCAGTGTCACTGGGCCTTAATCTTTGGGGATGCAGGTTGAAGGGGAGGAGCATAATAGAGAAAAGACAACATATCCACTCCCTTCACAATCTTGCTTGGATTCAGAATGACTGTAGGGTAAATTGTAGGGTAAATTGTTTGCCAACACAGATAAGTATATGTACTAAAATCTCAGCATGCATAGGATTTTAAGTTGGTTAAAAAGCAATTGCTGTTTTTCATTGTTGAAATTTCCCATTTGATATTGGAATACCTTCTTAAATACATGTGGTTATGTTATACATAATTTTAATGTGCATTTCTCACTTTACATTTCTTGATTAATGACTTATTACCAGCTATTTATTTTATATGTATGAAATGATGTTAGACAAAAAGAAAATTTGAGTAATTTTCTTACTCAACCTCAAAATGGATTGTAAAGCAGCAGAAACAACTTGCAACATCAACAGTGCATTTGGCCCAGGAACTGCTAGCAAACATACAGTGCAGTGGTGCTTCAGGAAATTTTGTGAAGGAGATGAGAGCCTTGAATATGAAGGGTGCAGTGGCTAGCCATCAGAAATGACAACAATCCAATTGAGAGCAATCATTGAAGTGATCCTCTTGCAACTACATGAGAACCTGCTGAAGAACTCAGCTCAACCCTCTATAATTATTCAGAATGTGAATCAAATTAGAAAGATAAAAGAGATCAATAAGTGGGTGCCTCACGAGCTGATTGAAAAAAAAAAGTCACTTTATGTGTAAAATGTGACTTTTTTTTATCACAACAAAAGTAAAATGTTGCTTTGTAAAAAAAAATAAATAAATAAAATAAAATGTCATCTTCTCTTATTCTATGCAACAATGAACAATTTCTCAATCGGATTGTGATGTGTGACAAAAAGTGGGTTTTATACAACAACGAGTAGTGACGACTAGCTCAGTGATTAGACTTGAGAAGCTCCAAAGCACTTCCAAAGCCAAACTTGCACCCAAAAAAACATCATGGTCACTGTTTGGGGGTCTTCTGTCAATCTGATCTACTACAGCTTTCTGAATCCCAGAAAAATCACTACATGTGAAAAGTATGCTCAGCAAATTGATGAGATGCACTGAAAACTGCAACTGGCATTGATCAAAGAAAAGGGCCTAATTCTCTACGACAACACCCAACCACACCTCCCAAAACCAATGCTTCAAAAGTTAAAGGTAAAATATGTAATATCTTTAATAATTGTTTTTATAACTCCAGTTAATTGTATATATCTATATAACAACATGAACCCTGAGAACAAAGCAATACTCTGAGCTAGAAATATCCAAATGATTGGCTAGCATTTGATATTCCTTCTGAACTAGTACCAAAACAATAGGCAATCAATTGTCATACATAGCCATGATCCCACTAATGACATTTTAATTAGCATTACTTTGATAATATTGAATTTTCCATTTACTTTCATCCTTTGCCATGGATGGGAAGAATTGGTGGTGGAGAATTTGTAGGGAGTTTTTTTCAATGTCTCCTCAAAGTAAGACAGTTATAATATCTTTGCTTTATTGGTTTTATCACATTATATCCTGGAATGTGAAGTCAAGTGGGCCTTAGGAAGCATCACTATGAACAAAACTAGTGGAGGTGATGGAATTCCAGTGGAGCCATTTCAAATCCTAAAAGATGATGCTGTGAAAGTGCTGCATTCAATATGCCAGCAAACTTGGAAAACTCGGCAGTGGCCACAGGACTGGAAAAGGTCAGTTTTCATTCCAATCCCAAAGAAAGGCAATGCCAAAGAATGCTCAAACTGCCACACAATTGCACTCATCTCACATGCTAGTAAAGTAATGCTCAAAATTCTCCAAGCCAGACTTCTGTAGTATGTGAACTGTGAAATTCCAGATGTTCAAGCTGGTTTTAGAAAAGGCAGAGGAACCAGAGATCAAATTATCAACATATGCTGGACCATCGAAAAAGCAAGAGAGTTCCAGAAAAACATCTCTTTTTGTTTTATTGACTATGCCAAAGCCTTCGAATATGTGGATCACAATAAACTGTTGAAAATTCTGAAAGAAATGGGAATACCAGACCATCTGACCTGCCTCTTGAGAAATCTGTATGCAGGTCAGAAAGAAACAGTTAGAACTGGACATGGCCACAGAAATCAGAGCAGAAAAAGAAATAAAATGAATCCAAATTGGAAAAGAAGAAGTAAAACTCTCACTGTTTGCAGATGACATGATCCTCTACATAGAAAACCCTAAAGACTCCACCAGAAAATTACTAGACTTAATCAATGAATATAGTAAAGTTGAAGGATATAAAATCAACACACAGAAATCCATTGCATTCCTATACACTAGTAATGAGGAAATAGAAAGAGAAATTAAGGAAACAATTCCATTCACCATTGCAACGAAAAGAATAAAACACTTAGGGAATATATCTACCTAAAGAAACTAAAACCCTATATATAGAAAACTATAAAAGATTGGTGAAATAAATCAAAGAGGACACTAATAGATGGAGAAATATACCATGTTCGTGGATTGGAAGAATCAATATAGTGAAAATGAGTATACAACCCAAAGCAATCTATAGATTCAATGCAATCCCTATCAAGCTAACAACGGTATTTTTCACAGAGCTAGAACAAATAATTTCACAATTTGTACGGAAATACAAAAAACCTCAAATAGCCAAAGCAATCTTGAGAAAGAAGAATGGAACTGGAGGAATCAACCTGCCTGACTTCAGGCTCTACTACAAAGTCACAGTCATTAAGACAGTATGGTACTGGCACAAAGACAGAAATGTAGATCAATGGAACAAAATAGAAAGCCCAGAAATAAATTCATGCACCTATGGACACCTTATCTTTGACAAAGGAGGTAAGAATATACAATGGATTAAAGACAATCTCTTTAACAAGTGGTGCTGGGAAAACTGGTCAACCACTTGTAAAAGAATGAAACTAGAACACTTTCTAACACCATACACAAAAATAAACTCAAAATGGATTAAAGATCTCAACGTAAGACCAAAAACTATAAAACGCCTAGAGGAGAACATAGGCAAAACACTCTCCGACATACACCACAGCAGGATCCTCTATGACCCATCTCCCAGAATATTGGAAATAAAAGCAAAAATAAACAAATGGGACCTAATTAAAATTAAAAGCTTCTGCACAACAAAGGAAACTATAAACAAGATTAAAAGACAGCCTTCAGAATGGGAGAAAATAATAGCAAATGAAGCAGCTGACAAACAACTAATCTCAAAAATATACAAGCAACTCCTGCAGCTTAATTCTAGAAAAATAAATGACCCAATTAAAAAATGGGCTGAAGAACTAAATAGACATTTCTCCAAAGAAGACATACAGATGGCTAACAAACACATGAAAAGATGCTCAACATCACTCATTATCAGAGAAATGCAAATCAAAACCACTCTGAGGTACCATTTCACGCCAGTCAGAATGGCTGCGATCCAAAAGTCTACAAGCAATAAATGCTGGAGAGGGTGTGGAGAAAAGGGAACCCTCTTACACTGTTGGTGGGAATGCAAACTAGTACAGCCACTATGGAGAACAGTGTGGAGATTCCTTAAAAAACTGGAAGTAGAACTGCCTTATGACCCAGCAATCCCATTGCTGGGCATACACACTGAGGAAACCAGAATTGAAAGACACATGTATACCCCAATGTTCATCACAGCACTGTTCATAATACCCAGGACATGGAAGCAACCTAGATGTCCATCAGCAGATGAATGGATAAGAAAGCAGTGGTACATACACACAATGGAGTATTACTCAGCCATTAAAAAGAATACATTTGAATCAGTACTAATGAGGTGGATGAAACTGGAGCCTATTATACAGAGTGAAGTAAGACAGAAAGCAAAACACCAATACAGCATACTAACGCATATATATGGAATTTAGAAAGATGTTAACGATAACCTGGTAAGTGAGACAGCAAGAGACACAGATGTATAGAACAGTCTTATGGACTCTATGGGAGAGGGAGAGGGTGAGATAATTAGGGAGAATGGCATTGAAACATGTATAATATCATGTATGAAATGAATCGCCAGTCCAAGTTTGATGCATGATACTGGATGCTTGGGGCTGGTGCACTGGGACGACCCAGAGGGATGGTACAGGGAGGGAGGAGGATTCAGGATGGGGAACATGCGTTTACCTGTGGCAGATTCATGTTGATGTATGGCAAAAAACAATACAATATTGTAAAATAATTAACCTCCAATTAAAATAAATAAATTTATATTAAAAAAAAAAAAAAAAGAACTGGACATGGAACAACAGACTGGTTCCAAATAGGAAAAGGAGTATGACCAGGCTGTATATTGTCACCCTCCTTATTTAACTTATATGCAGAGTACATCATGAGAAACGATGGGCTGAAGGAAACACAAGCTAGAACCAAGATTGCTGAGAGAAATATCAATAACCTCAGATATGCAGATGACACCACCGTTATGGCAGAAAGTGAAGAGGAACTAAAGAATCTCTTGATGAAAGTGAAAGAGGAGAGTGAAAAAGTTGGCTTAAAACTCAACATTCTGAAAACTAAGATCATGGCATCCAGCCCCATCACTTCATGGCAAATAGATGGGGAAACACTCCAAACAGTAGCTGACATTATTTTTCTGGGTTCCAAAATCACTGCAGATGGTGAGTGCAGCAATGAAATTAAAAGATGCTTACTCCTTGGAAGGAAAGTTATGACCAACTTTTACAGCATATTAAAAAGCAGAGATATTACTTTGCCAACAAAGGTCCATCTATCAAGGCTATGGTTTTTCCAGTGGTCATGTATGGATGTGAGAGTTGGACTATAAAGAGAGCTGAGCGCTGAAGAGTGGTGTTGGAGAAGACTCTTCAGAGTTCCTTTGACTACAAGGAGATCCAACCAGTCCATCTTAAAGGAGATCAGTCCTGGGTATTCTTTGGAAGGACTGATGTTGAAGCTGAAACTCCAATACTTTGGCCACCTGATGCGAAGAGCTGACTCATTGGAAAAGTCCCTGATGCTGGGAAAGATTGAGGGCAGGAGGAGAAAGGGACAACAGAGGATGAGATGGCTGGATGGCATCACCAACTCGATGGCATGGGTTTGGGTGGACTCCGGGAGTTGGTGATGGACAGGGAGGCCTGGCATGCTGTGGTTCATGGGGTCACAAAGATTCTGACATGACTGTGACTGAACTGAATTGTTCCTATATTTTTTTCTATAATAATATTAATTTTGTTCTTATAGTCTTGCCCTAAATACTTTATCAGACTCTTACTGATAATGCAAAACTTGATTAAATAATTAAAGTTGTAAAATATATGTAACATAAAGTGCAAATGTATTTTCTGTTTTATGTTCCATGCTTTTTCCAGTTATCATATATAATATATACTCAACAGAAATAAAATTTTCTCCTCTTCCTTTAAAAAAAAAGTTAAAGGAATTGGGCTATGAAATTTTGCCTCATCCAGCATATTCATCTGACCTTTGCCAACTGACTACCACTTCCATTATCACAATTTTTGCAGGGAAAGCAGTTCCACAACCAGCAGGAGGCAAAAAATGCTTTCTAAGAATCTGTTGAATCCCAAAGCATGGATTTTTATGTGACAGGAATAAACAAACCTATTTCATGTTGGCTAAAATATATTGATTGTAAAAGTTCCTATTTTGATTAATAAAGATGTGTTTGACCCCAGTCATAATGATTTAAAATTCAGAGTCTGAAACTGCAATTACTTTTTCACCTACCTAAATAATATGCTAGTAAAAGGTGTGTTTGTCTCTGCCTCATTACACTAGAGAGGCTTGTTTTGTAAGGAGTCTGCAATTGTCCAAATGGGGAAGTAAAATGAAAATAACAATAGGAGCAATAACATCAAAATGTCCTCTGTCATTGAAGGTAACAGTAAAAATAAATAATTTCTTAGTGGGTTACTGGTGTTATAATTCATGTAAAACTTAATAGACAACATTTCCTTCTTGAGTCAATGAACATTATAATATTCAAAGGACATAAAATGTGGTCATTGCACGTTTTTTTTACCATACATGTCAGGCCCAAAGAACACACACATCTCAACTTATTCTAGGCAACAGGAAAGAGTGATGGGCATATTCATAAAATAAAGTTTTATTTACACTTCTATATCAGAAGCATATTGTTTCAAGTAACTTCTACTGGAATTGAAGCTGTTGCATTTATGAACAAATTATAACTTTCCATTTCATGATCTAAGTCCTTTTCTAAGTCCTCACTTTCTTTGAGTGAAGTTTGTGATAATGTGAATTGGTTCAGGATATGAGCACAAAGTGAGTCAGACATGCAACTTCAAATTGAGTTTCTGTCAGTTATTCACTTTGTGGACGTGGACATATTATTTCACTTCTCTGAACCTCAGCCACCTCATCTCTTCAACTCTGCATGAAGACTAAATATGTCCTGTAGTGTCACACTGTGTATATAATTCATGCCCAAAAAGTGACAGCTGTGGCAAAGATATACAATATGAGGCATCCCACCACAATGGCAGAGATAGAATAAATTCATTTCCCACAGGGCAACAAACATGGACTCTGAGTGTCAGTTTCCCCCCCTTCCATTCTTATTCTAGTTTACACGTGTAAACTTCCTGTGTATTCAGCTTTTAATACACAAGTATAATTGGGACCTTAATTTAGAAGTTTGTATGTCCTTGATCCTCTTACAGGAATGGCCAAACTTGTTCTCCATTCCTAGCACACATGAGCATCCACTTTTCATATCCTAAATCAATTCTTTCAGGGCTATCCATAAAGAAAGTAGTTTAATAACTGGCTACCAGTCTATAAGCACAAAGACCATCTATCATGGATACTTTAATTTCATTTTTCCTCGATTTTATCTGTTGGGGACTGGAGAAGAATCTCATGTAATGGATGTCCTTGGAGGTTTCTTAAATCAGTCAGATCCCATCAGGAAGCAGATGACTCATCTATCTGGGTTATTTGGAAAGAAGTTAGTGAAAGGACTATTAATACTTACAAAAGTGTGATTTAGGGTGTAGGAAAGCACAGAGAATAAGAAGGTGTCCTGGGGGAAGTGGTAACAATCAGGTGAGCCTAACCAAACAAAGAGAGTGAACAGAGACAGCCATATGGAGAGGGCTGTTTTCTCTGGATGGAGAGAAGGAAGTTAAAAAAAATGAATATCCCAACCTTACTCACCTGTCACCCTTTGATATCCTGGTGCCTCCCATTAGCTAAACATAACTGGAAACCAGAGAGAAGGGAGTCCACCCACGCCAAGTGAGGCACCAAGAAAAGTGGATGTAAAAAATGAACACAAAGTCATCAATTTAATTTTTTTTTCTTTAACTCACAATTTCTGTAGATCATGAGCTCAAACACAAATTGTCTGGGTTGTTTGCTTCAATTCAGGTGTCATCCAGGGTTTGGCTCTCATCGAAGGCTTGATGCCAAAAACTCGGCCTCTGTGCACTGGTGCCAACTTGAATCTTGGATACAGAGTTTTGGTCAAGTAGAAAAGAATAGGTTTATTACTTTGCTAGGCAGGGGGTGGGGGCAAACTGAAGGCTCCTGCCTTGAAAACTGCACAAAATGGAAAATGATAAAGAAGTTGACCTCCCACTAAGAATATTTCACTTTTTCCCTCGAAAAATTGTAATGGCTGATCAAAGTCTTTGAAGTTGGTCTCTGGACACAAGTCTGCCTTCTCCCCAGATTGCCAACTTTTCTGAATAAAGCATCTTTCCTTTCTACATACACTTGCTTCTCAATTGTTGGCTTTTGAGTGGAGAGCAACTGAACCTGAGCTAGGTAACAACTTTGGAAATAAAGAAATTGAGGAGTAGAAGGTCTCTAGTTTCCTCAGTATCAGAGAAAGTCAGAGAAAATTTCCCCCTGTTCTTCTCATCGTGCACAGTAATTTCTTGTTAGAACTGAAATAGAATTTGGAGACATGAATATTCAGATCATGAATGTTTTCCTATCATCTGCATCACAATTAAAAAGTCAGATGGGAGGGTAATTCCTGGTTCAAAATTAGTTGCCATTTCCATTTAGAAAACATGATTCCTTATGCCAGAACTTCTATATATCATCATGTCCTCTCTCTCTTCTTTCTAATGATATTCTAAATCTCACGAGTTCAACTTTCATGCTATAGCCAACTCATTCTTCCCCTAAACACACAGACAAGAGATTTTGCCCTCTACTCAGGCAATGAAATAATTTTTGGTCTCTGGGTTTTTAGTTCTTTCCTGCTTCTAGTCACACAGCTACAAGCAGCCTTGCCAACATCTTTCAGTATTTATTGGGGAAACTTGACTACAAAAGGTTTCAGGATTGCAAGAGTTTTCAATAAACCTATTATAACTGACTTGCCTTATCAAGCTACAGTTTTTTTTTTTTTTTTTTTTTTTCTTCTTCTTCTTCTTCTTTTGGTGGGGAAGAGGGCAAGGGAAACCCTCTGCATTCCTTATACCCTTACATTTCTACAAGACACCACCAGATCCTCCCTGGCTGTGTTTCCTGGAGGAGGAATTACACAGAAGTGAAGGAACAGCCATAAATGATGTGAGCTTCTGGGGATACAAATGCCCTCAGGCTATACAGAAGTGAATCACCTAACTTGGCAGCTTCTTCTTCATTGCTATTCCAACACCCCTTCTGGACAGGTTTTCAAATAAAGTACAGGGAAAGAAAAAGATATACACCACATGTGTATGCTCCCACAGGGAACATATGATTGCTTAAGAAAAGAAGTTAGACAGGTGAGGGGAATGAGATCAGCTTGTCCTTAATTTAGCTTCTAAATTTGTTTTCTATTTCATCTTCCTTCACACTCTTATTTAATGGAGATTTTTAAGTTTTTGGCACATGTAAAATGAAGGGGAAAACAGCAACCCCATCATATTCCACAAGGAACAGACATTCTTCACAATGTAGTTTTCAGTGGTCACAGACTTTCTTTAAAGAGAAAGTGTGCTTTAGTTCTCATATCATAATCCTAGGAACTGAGTATTGCAACAGAATATAAATGGTCAATTTCACAGCATTCTAATTAGATGGCCACCCAGTATTTGTTCCTGTCTTTAAAAACTTAAACAAGCAACTCATTACTTTGAAAGGTTATCACTGAATTGGCTGGTGACAGATTATTTATTAATTAATAATAAATATTTCTTTTATTTCCACTATTTTCCAGATTCTTTTCAAGGTTCTGGAAGTGGAAATATTTTTTAAAAAATAGCTTTAATCTGTAATGGTTAATTTTATGTATTAACTTGACTAGTCTATGGTGCACAACTGTTGGTCAAACACCAGTCCAAATGTTGCCGTGAAGCTGTTTTTTTTATATGTGATTAATACTTAAATCAGTGAGCTTTGATTAAAGCAGATTATCCTCTATAATATGGGTATTGTTGTTCAGTTGCTCTGTTGTATCCAACTCTTTGCGACCCAATGGCCTGCAGCACACCAGGTTTCCCTGTCCTTCACCATCTCCCAGAGCTTGCTCAAACTCATGTTCATTGAGTCAGTGATGGATGCCATCCAACCATCTCAACCTCTGTCATCCCCTTCTCCTCCTGCCTTCAATCTTTCCCAGCATCAGGATCTTTTCCAATGAGTCAGTTCTTTGTATCAGGTGGCCAAAGCATTGGAGCTTCAGCATCAGTCCTTCCAATGAATATTCAAGACTGATATCCTTTAGGATTGAGTGGTTGGATCTCCTTGCAATCCAAGGGACTCTCAAGAGTCTTCTCCAACACCACAGCTCAAAAGCATCAATTCTTTGGTACTCAGCCTTCTTTACAGTCCAACTCTCACATCCATACATACTACTGGAAAAACTGTAGCTTTGTCTTATCCAATAACTTAAAAGCCTTAAGGGTAAATACAGAGGCTTCCTGAAGAAGAAATTCTCAAGACAGCAACATAGAAATTCTGCATAAGTTTCTAGCCTGTTTCCCTGTGAAATTCAGACTCAAGACTGAAACATCAACACTTACGTAAATCTCTAGAATTCAGGCCTGCCTTTATGGATTTTAGACTTACCATATCCCAAAATTACATGATCCAATTCCTTATGAGAGAGAAAGAACGAGAGAGAAGCAAGAGGAGATATCTCTGTCCGTGTATAGATCTCCTTATTGGTTCTCTTTCCCTGGAAAACACTGACTACTACAGATTCTAGTACTGAAAAGAGAATCTGAAGTATGTTTTTTCCAAGTTGTACCTAGAATATCTGTGGTTGATTATCTAATTACAATGTCCATCAATTGGATATTGATATTCAATAGTAAAGAAAGCACATCTGCAGTGTGATGTGGCAATATAAATGCACAAAATATCATCATTGGAGACTCCTAGTAAAACACTTTTAAGAGGCTAGATTCTGAATGACCATGTATTTGAAAATTTAGAGCATTTTGTCAAATTAGCAAGCATAATGAGATTGACAGGTTGCTCCTAATTACACTGGACATAGTGGATAAAGAAAAGCATAAGCTCAGGGATTCAAATTTCTTCCTCAAGCACCACATAAATGACCTTAAAGCTTCTATGTATGTTATGAAAGTTCTTATCTCCTACAACTGCAGAGCTGGAGCTGAGATTGCTGAAAACCAAATTGAGGGTTTCACCTTGCAAGTGGCTGAATCATAAGACAGATTGAGTTTCCACCCTCTCTGGATATCTGCTGTTAAAGTGAGGACATTGATTGAGTAGGAATGGGATACTGAGAGTTGAACATATGGGAAAACTCTGATAAGCTGGGGACACTGAATTTATAAATTCTGGTGAGACTCTGCCAATAAAAGGAGCCTCTTCATCCCTGTCTTAGGAAATAATTCTGCTTTATCTAAGGAAATTGTAATGCCTCCCTCAAGAGAGTTGCAATATAAGACACTGATAAGTCTCCTTGGAACCCATCCACACCCCATTCATCTTTGGTTCCCCATTTATAACTTCACTCAAATCCCCGAATCCCCCAAAAGGTAAGATACAAAGTATGACCAATGAGGAGGCTCAAAAGAATTATGTGATTTTTTTGTTCAAATTTATACTGACAGAAATATGAGGAATGTGTGTTGTGGTTGTTTTGTCGCTAAGTTGTGTCCAATTCTTTGCAACCCCGTGGATTGGAGTATGTCTTTACTATCTCCTGGAGTTTGCTCAAACTCCTGTCCACTGAGTCAGTGATGCTATCCAACCATCTCATCCTCTGTCGCCCCCTTCTCCTGTCCTCAATCTTTTTTAAATATTACATGTGTGAGGAAATGGTAAAGGAACATAAATTTGCATCAGGCCAAATTTACATTTATGGGCCCTCTAAGCAGAGATTCTGGATTAATGTTGTAGCTTGGGATATTAGAAAGGGTCTGATTATTTGGTTGGTTTATTTGTTGACTGAAATATGGACCAAAATGTGACCTACACTAAATGAAGATGAAACGACAATGTGTTTTGGTATAGGTGGCTCAGATGGTAAAGAATCTTCCTTCAATGCAAGTGACACGGGTTTGACCGCTGAGTCAAGAAGATCCCCTGGAGAAGGGAATGGATACCTACTCCAGTATTTTTGCCTGGAGAATTCCATAGACAGAGGAGTCTGGCAGGCTGTAGTCCATGGGATCATAGGGACTCATACATGACTGAGCAACTAACATTTAAGAATTTTAGAGTAGGTTTATCATGTAATACCCACTAACCCAACCTAGACAGATCCATAGGACAAATCTTTAACCATAGCTGTGAGGAATAAATTTACAAAGGGAGCCCTAGCATCCTTGATGGGCTCTTTGATTGTTCTTATCTGTAAGTTAGAAATTACACTGAGAACTGCTGCCATTGAATTGAGAAATTTAGATGTAATGGAGACACTGGATCCCAGGATGGCAAGGGCCAAGTAATGGTAGTCGATCACCAAAGGAAAAAAAAAATAGATCTATGTTAATGGACAGCAGAGTCAAAACTGTAATCAGAAAAGTCTGACTCACAGAGACCTACTGCATTAACTAGATGATCATAGTGTCCTTATAAGTAAATATATGAGAAGTCTAGCAAACTCTTGCTTTAATTATATAAAGATTTCTAGATTAAATGAACTGAGGCTTAACTTGAATTATAAAAATAGAATCTCAATCTAAGTATTTTTATTCCTGGAACTGTGCCAGTTTACAGATACAGAACCTCTTGAACAAAGGAAGATTGGGTCCCTTTGAAGAAGGATTCTGTTACACTGCCAGAAATTTACAAAATTAATTTTTCTCTCAGCCTTTCTTAAATGGACTACAGTCTTTTCCCAGGGTTACTTTGCATTGAAGGAAAGGAAATAAACATACTTTAGGGGAATACAGGACATTGACTCAAATGACACTATTTCCAGAAGACCCAAAATATCACTGTGGTTCCCCAGTCAGAGCTGGAGCATAAGAAGGTCAGATAAACAATGGAGTTTTAACTCAGGTCCATTTCACAGTGGGTCCTCAAACCGACCCAGTGGTTTTTCCCCTGTTGCAGACAGCATGATAGAAATATACATACTCAACAACTGGCAGAATTCCTATTTTGGTTCCATGATCTGTGGTGTGAAGGCTATTATGAGAACAAAGACAAAGCTGAAGCTTCTAAAACTTCATTTACCCAGGAAAACAGTAACCCAAAAGCAATACTGCATTCCTGGAGGGATTGCAAAGATGAGTGCCATCATCAAAGACTTACAGGATGCAGGAATGGTGAGTCCCATCCCATCCTCATTCAACTCACCTATTTGGCCTGTGCATAAAATAAGTGTATGACAGTGAATTAGAGAATGACAGTGAATTATCATAAGCTTAGCCAGGTGGTGACTCCAATTGCAGCTGTTGTACCAGATGTGGTTTTATTGCCTGAGCAAATTAACACATCCCATGGTAACTGGTATGTAGCTATTTATCTAGAAAGTGATTTTTCCCCTCCATATCTGTTAATAAGACCACCAGCAGCAGTTTTCTTTCAGCTGGCAAGAACTTCACTGTTCTACCTCAGAATTATATCAACTCTTCAGTCCTATGTCATTGCTTTATTTGTAGGAATCTTGGTTACCTCTCTCTTCTACATATATTGCATTGGTCCATTACATTAATGACATTATTACTAATTTTACCTATTAAGCAAGCAGTAACAAGTACCCGCATCTTATTGGTAAGACATTTGCATATCAGAAGATGGGAAATATATCTGACAAAAATTCAGAGATTCTCTATGAGGGGTTCTCCAACTCAATGAAAGTGAAGTTGCATCTGATCCCTCCTACAACCAAAAAAAGAGGCACATGGCCTAGTATTCCTCTCTAAATTTGGAGGGAACACATTTCTCATTTGGGTACGCTACCTAGATTATTTTCTGAGTGACCCCAAAAACTACTAGTTTTGAGTAGGGGTCAGAACAAGAATAGACTCCTCAATAAGTCCAGTCTGCCATCCAGTCTACAATCCACTTTGCCACTAGAGCTATATGACTCATCAGATCATGTATTTAAAGTGTCACTGGCAGTTAGAGATGCTGTGTACAGCCTTTGGAAAGCCCTGCTGCTGCTGCTGCTGCTGCTGCTGCTAAATCACTTCAGTCGTGTCCGACTCCGTGTGACTCCATAGACGGCAGGTCATCAGGCTCTGCTGTCCCTGGAATTCTCCAGGCAAGAACACTGAAGTGGGTTGCCATTTCCTTCTCCAATGCGTGGAAGTGAAAAGTGAAAGTGAAGTCGCTGTCATGTCCGACTCTTCACGACCCCATGGACTGCAGCCTACCAGGCTCCTCCATCCATGGGATTTTCCAGGCAAGAGTACTGGAGTGGGGTTCCATTGCCTTCTAGTAGGTGAATTGAAGCACAGATCCTCAGGATCTTGGATCAAGTTCCTTCTATCCTCTGCAGATAACACATTCCTTTGGGAAAATATATCTTCTCTTCTTGCTGAGCCTTAGTAGTGACTGAGCACTTAATCATGAGCCAAAAAGTTACCAAGTGATTTAAAAGTAAAAGTGAGAGAAAGTGAAAGTCACTCAGTTGTGTCTGACTCTTTGCGACCCCATGGACTATACATTCCATGGAATTCTCCAGGCGTCAACACTGGAGTGGGTACCCTTTCCCTTCTCCAGGGGATCTTCCCAATCCAGGGATCAAACCCAGGTCACCCGCATTGCAGGAGACTTCTTTACCAGCTGAGCCACAAGGCAAGCCCAACAATACTAGAGTGGGTAGCCTATCCCTTCTCCAGTGGATCTTCCTGACTCAGGAATCAAACCAGCGTCTCTAGCATTGCAGGTGGATTCTTTACCAACTTAGCTATCAGGGAAGGCCCAAGTGACTTAAGCTTCCCATCATATATTTGATGTTATGTTGATCCACCGAGCCATAAAGTTGGGCACACACAGCAGCACTCCATCATCAAATGTTGAATGAACTATGTGATCAGGCCTGGGCAAGTCCTGAAATCACAAGTAAGTTACATGATGAAGTGACCCAATGTCCATGTTCCCCACTCCTGCTACACTGTCTACTCTCTCCTAGGCCTCAGTTATGTGCCTGTGAGTATTTCCTCAGTTCCCCAACTTGGAAGAGAAAACTTGGGCCTGGTTTATCAATGGCTCTGTGTAATATTCAAGCACTACAAAAAAGTGGACAACCGTACTATAGTACATTTCTGGGATGTCTCTGAAGAAAAATGGTGAAGGCAAATCTCCCCAGGGCACAGAACTTCATGCAATGGATTTGGCTGATCATTTTTCTTAGAAACAAAAATGGCCCACTATGTGACTAGATATATATATATATATAGTTTTATACATACATATATATATATATATATTTGTCACTCAGTCATGTCCAACTCTCTGCACCCCATGGACTGCAGCATGCCAGGCTTCCCTGTCCTTCATCATCTCCCAGAGCTTGCTCAAACTCATGCCCATTGAGTTGGTGATGCCATACAGCCATCTCATCCTCTGCCATCCCCTTCTCCTCCTGCCTTCAATCCTTCCCAGCATCAGGGTCTTTTTCAGTGAGTCAGCTCTTTGCATCTTCAGCCTCACCATCAGTCCCTCCGATGAATATTCAGGGTTGAGTTCCTTTGTGACTGGTTTGATCTCCTTGATAGCCAAAGGGCTCTGAAGAGTCTTCTCCAGCACCACAGTTCAAAAGCATCAGTTCTTCAGTGCTCTGCCTTCCTTATGGTCCAGCTCTCACATCCATATATGACTACTGGAAAACCATAGCTTTGACTAGATGGACCTTTGTTGGAAAAGTAATTTCTCTGCCTTTTAACATGCTGTCTAAGTTTGTCATAGCTTTTCTTCTGAGGAGCAAATGTCTTTTAATTTCTTGGCTGTAGTCACCATTTGTAGTGATTTTGGAGCCCAAGAAAATAAAGTTTGTCACTGTTTCCAGTGTTTCCCCATCTATTTGCAATGAAGTTATGGGACCAGATGCCATGGTCTTCATTTTTTGAATATTGAATTTTAAGCCAGCTTTTTCAATCTCCTCTTTCACTTTCATCAAGAGGCTCTTTAGATCCTCTTCACTTTCTGCCATAAGGGTGACAATATACAGCCTTTATGTACTCCTTTTCTAATTTGGAACCAGTCTGTTGCCAGAATCCAGCTCCAGCAGCCAGGGAATCAGCCTGAAGTGGTGAGCGGTGTCAGCGGACAATGATGTAGCTTCTGACTCCAGGTACGGGACTACATGTTTATTTCAAGCTTCAGGTTTTTTTTATACTTTGACAAAAGCATTAGGTCAGAGGTTTGACATTTTTAGTTTCCCCCACCCAGATTTATTGTCTCCAGAAATCATTGTTGCCATACAGAGTTCCTGCTTCAGCGATTCTCTCAGAATCAGCTTTACTATCTATTATCTACTTCCTCTTATGTGTCCTATATTTAACTTGTGATTACATTGTAACTCATGCTACATTCCTCAGTTTATTTCTTATCTTTCTAAATCCTGTTTGCCCCTAACATCTTAAGATCACTATCTCCTAAAAAGGCTTCTAGCTATTCTTAATTATTCCTAAACCCTAAGCTCAGCAAACTTCTTTTGCCATAAACATTCTCCTCACAAACAGGTCTCAGATAACAATCCTTCCCATGGGCTCAAGCTGCCGTCTGCATGCTCATCCTGGAGCATTCTTTGTAAAGATCCTTGAACAAATGTCAATGGTTACTTTATAGATTATTTTCTGGGCACAACTGCAGAAGGCTTTGTGCTTTATCATGCTTTTCTCAAGAACAATAAGCACCTTAACATTCTCTCCAGCCAACTCAACCGAAGAAAGGAAAGAACAAGTCAGAATCACAAGACCTAGATCCTTCATCCCAGGACTGTGCCTGCGGGATGAGGAGAAGGGGTTGGGGCCATGCCTCCATTTTGTCAGTAATGCCTAGGCGGCACCCAACAGTCTGTTGTTCCATGTCCAGTTCTTACTGTTGCTGCTTGACCTGCATACAGGTTTCTCAGGAGATAGGTAAGGTGGTCTGGTATTCCCATTCTTTAAGAATTTTCCACAATTTGCTGTAATCCAAGTCAAAGGCTTTAGTATAGTCAGTGAAGCAAAAGGATATATATATATATATATATATATATATATATATATATATTTTTTTTTTTTTTAATAGGATTCTCTTGCTTTTGGCAATTGGATCTCTGATTCCTCTGCCTTTTCCAAATGTAGCTTGAACATCTGGAAGTTCTCTTTTCATGTACTGTTTAAACCTGGCTTGAAGAATTTTGAGCACTACTTTGCTAGCATGTGAAATGAGTTTAATTGTGTGGTAATTTGATGATTCTTTGGCATTGCCCTTCTTTGGGATTGAAATAAAAACTGAACTTTTCCAGTCCTATGGCCACTCCTGAGTTTTCCAAATATGCTGGCATATACAGTACAGCACTTTCAGAGCATCATCTTTTAGGATTTGAACTAGTTCAGCTAGAATTACATCACCTCCACTAGCTTTGTCTGTGGTAAGTCTTCCTAAGACATACTTGACTTCACACTCCAAGATGTCTGACTCTAGGTGAGTCATCACAACACTGTAGTTATCTGGCCATTAAGATTTTTTTGTATAGTTCATCTGTGTATTCTTGCCACCTCTTCTTAATATCTTCTGCTTCTGTTAGGTCCATATATATAGTCTATGATAAATGTTTTGGCCTGATGTCAGGGGTTTTTGAAGGATTGTGATTGGAAAACTGGTGGCAAAAAAAGTCTGAGGAGTGGTACATTCATAGACCTCTATGTGTGAACAAAAATGTTGTGGAATTATGTGCCATGTGAGGATGACTTCAGCAGAACAGAATTTTAATCAAGTAGATGGGGTGACCCATTCTATATATACAGTTCAGCATTCTTCCTCAGTTACCATATCATTGCTCATAGGGCTTATGAACAGTGTCCATGGCAGCAGTGATAAATATTATGCCCAGGCTCAGCACCATGGACTTCTATCCTCCAGGGTCATGCTAACTACCCAATCTTCCAACAGCAGAGACCAACACTGAGTCCCCAGTAAGGAATCGTTGCCTGGAGTGATCTTCCTGCTACTTGACAATAGGTTATATTGTATATATGTAATATTATATCACTTCCAGTATGCAATCAGCAGTGTTTTCTTCTTACTGGAATATATCCTCACTCTGGTTATGTATTTGTCTTCCTTGCACACAATGCTCCTGCCAAAACTACCATCCATGGACTTACACAATGCCTCATCAACTGTCAAAGTATTCCACACAGCATAGCCTCTTATTTAGGAACTCACTTTGTGTGTGTTCATTGCTCAGTCATGTCCAACTCTTTGTGACATCATGGACTGTAGACAGCAAGAGTCCTCAGTCCATGGAATTCCCCAGGCAAGAATAGTGTAGTGGGTTGCCATTCCCTTCTCCATTGGATCTTCCTGACCCAGGGATCAAATTTGGGTCTGCTGCATTGCAGGCAGATTCTTTACCTCTGAGCCAGAATGTGCCTATACTCATGAACTTTACTTGGCTTAGCATGTTCCCCACCACCCTGAGGCAGTTGACTTGGTAGAATTGGGGAATGGCCTTTTGTAGATGTAGTTGCAGTGCTAGCTAGGTGGCAAAGTGGTGCATTTCTGGAATAAGGTTCTCCTGGAGGGTGTATGGCTCTGAATCAGCACCCAGTATGTAGTGCGGTTCCTCCCACAACAGAGATGGATGGGTCCAAGAACCAAAGGATGGCAATAAGAGTAGCACCACTTACTCTTACCCTTAGGAACCCACTAGCAAAATCTTGGGCTTTCTGTCCCTGCAACAACAGGCTCTGCTGGTTTAGACATCCAAGTTCCAACAGGAAACAACAATAATTCCATTGAACTAGAAGCTAAGACTACCATCCAGTCATTTTGGATCACTCATGTCTCTAGGTCAATAGGCAGAGTGAATTTACTGTATTGGCTGGGGTGATTGATTCTGACTATCAAGGGGAAATTGAATGGATACTCCATGGTGGAGGTAAGAAAGAATACATCTGAAATATTGGAGATACTTTAGAATGGCCCTTAGTGCTTTTCATGCCATGTGGTTAAAGTTAGTGGAAAACTACAACAACCAATTCAGGCAGGACTGCTAACAACACAAATCCTTCAGGAATAAAGATTTCAATCATCCCACCAGGTAAAGAACCACAGAAAGCTAATGTGCTTGCTGAGGGCAGAGGGAATTTTGAAGGAATGGTATAAGAAGATACTTATATCATCTATGTGATCAGTTACAGAAGTGAGAACTTTGTAATGATCACTTCTTTCTTATTTTTTATGAATGTGTGATTTTTGTTTCCTCCTCTTTCTTATCCTCTTATACTTAAGAACTTTATTAATTTTACAACATTGTATTTAGGTTACAAAATATCAGGAAGAGTGAACGTCACCCAGGACTTTGTAATAAATAAGGCTTCTCTCAATGAAAACTCCAAGCCTGGATAATATCAATGGTAAATTCCGTAAAATATTTAAGAAAGAAACAATACCAATTTTATACAAACTCTCAGATACTAGAATATTACATAAAGAAGAGAGAAGCTAGTTGTACTTACAAGAAGGGAATAAGAGGGAAACAGTATATAAGTTGCACTATTTGAAGAGTCTTAAAAGATGTTTGTATTTATTGAGCATTGAATTTACATTTATTCCCTATAACTTCCACATTGTTGGATTTTTATAAGTAGACCTAGTGAAGAAGAAGTAGAAGTTACTCTAGACTTATTGGTGCATATCAAAGGGTGAAAAATAAATCTGACAAAAATTCAAGGATCCTCTATGTCAGTGAAATTTCTGGAGGTCCACTTCTGTCCTTTTGATTTAACAGAGCACATGTAGCCCAACTAGTAAAAGATGAACTTTGATATAACCATCCTTCCAAAGAAGGAGGACTTTGTGATATCCCTAACTCCTCCTGCTTCTAATCCCCTACCATTTCTGGCGCAGTCATCTGGAAAACTAGCATTTGTCAATATTACTATGGAGACAATATGGCAGTATGGTTAAAAGCACTCATGCTGTGGCATCTTGAAGGTGTGAGCTAAGATCCTATATTATTATTAAGTTTTGTGACTTTGAGCAAGTTAAAGTTTTCAGTGGCATAATTTTTAATTTTTCAAAATCAATATAATAATAATACCCACCAGTAGAATTGTTAGAAGGATTAAATGAGAGAATGCATATCACAAGTTCTCAGCTTTATTAAATAGTTGCACTGTTTTTTCTTATTATATAAGATAATTGAACTGAACACAGCTCTCCTAACAAAGTGAGAGTGAGAACCTTCCTCCCATGATCTGATATGTAGTGAAAGTAATATTGCTAGTAAGTAAATCCATAGTTTATCCAATTTTAGAAATCACAGTGCTAATTCCTATTGAATTTTACAAATGCTTTACAAATATGTCTTTTGCATGTCAGTGATGCCAACTTATGTTTCTAGCTAGTACTTTAATCTGTTTTTTCTTTCCAATTAAAAATTTAAATTCAAATATGAAACAGAGAATTCAGTGAAAATGGAGATGCCTTCCTAACCCTAAATCCATTTGCCTGTTCTATTCTTTAATAGTGGCCACCATTACTAATATCTTAATATTCTTCCAGGGGGCTTTCCAGCAGCGCTAGTGGTAAAGACCCCCTGCCAAGGCAGGAGACAGAAGAGACGCAAGTTTGATCCCTGGGTTGGGAAGATACCGTGGAGGAGTGCACGGCAACCCACTCCAGTTTTCTTGCTGAAAAATCTCATGGACAGAGGAGCCTGGAGGCTGACAGTGCATGGGGTTGCACAGAGCTGGACACAACTGAAGCAACTTAGCACACACACACACACAGATAGATACTAGATTCATTCTCATTCTCCCTCAATCTTTCTTTCTCTTTCTCTTCCATTTTCCTTTCCTTTTCCTACATTTTAGTTCAATGATATTAATACTGATATGTATCTTTGTTTATTTATAAATATGGGCACAATGATACATAAAGTTATACTTTATTCTTTTTATTATCTACTTAAAATTCTATTATAAGAATATTTCATCATGTATCTTGCTTCCAATCATTTATTACTAAAATTTTTAAAATTAATACTATATATGTATGTGTGCATGTTAAGTCGCTTCAGTCATGTCCAACTTTTTGTGACCCTATGGACTGTAGTCTGTCAGGCTCCTCTGTCCATGGGATTCTCCAGGCAAGAGTACTGAAGTGATTCCCATGCCCTTCACCATGGGCATGTATAATATATTGTATTGCTGATACTGTTCACAGTGCCAGTGTTCTAACTGTTCACACTATGTGCACTGTTCACTGAATCCAGGGTACACAAGGCTGGAGCTAAGAGTCTAAAAGAGGATATGAGGAGCCATAGGAACTGAAGACCCGTTTATTCTCTCCTAACTGGCATGGCAGCCATAATACAGCCTCTCTCCTGGCTGACACAGCAGCCATAGCAGCAGCTGTAACATAACCATAATGTAGCAATAATGTAGCCACACCATAACCTCATATAACATAACCATGTTGTCGCTCCAACCCAGCAACAGCCAGGGCTTTCAAGGTGAAGCTCATACAGGTATACCACACCTTAAAGTAGCCTGTGACCAAGCAAGTACCTTGTGATGTGCAGGCACAGTGCTGTAAGTGACCTCAGCTGTTACATAACTGTGTGAAGTCACTGTTTACAGAACATGGGGCAAAAGATCCTCACTGGCACCATCTTGTTAATTTCCCCATATATGTATATGAATATATATATACACACACACAGACACACACACACACACACACACACATACATATGGCACTTCCCCAATGGCTCAGCTGTAAAGAATCTACCTGCAATGGGGAAGCTGCAGAAGATATGGGTTCAATTGCTGGATTGGGAAGATTCCCCTGGAGGAGGGCACAGCAACCCACTCCAGTATTCTTGCCTGCTGCTGCTGCTGCTGCTAAGTCGCTTCAGTCGTGTCCGACTCTGTGCGACCCCACAGACAGCAGCCCACCAGGCTCCGCCATCCCTGGGAATCTCCAGGCAAGAACACTGGAGTGGGTTGCCATTTCCTTCTCCAATGCATGAAAGTGAAAAGTGAAAGTGAAGTCAGTCAGTCGTATCCGACTCTTAGCGACCCAATGGACTGCAGTCCACCAGGCTCCTCCATCTATGGGACTTTCCAGGCAAGAGTACTGGAGTGGGGTGCCATTGCCTTCTCTGAGTGTTCTTGCCTAGAGAATTCCAAATACAGAGAAGCCTGGCAGGCTATAGTCCAGAGGGTTTCAAGGTTGCAAGGAGTCAGACGTGACTGAAATGATGATATCTCCTCACACATATCTATATGAATTCCTAGAACCTAAAATTTAGGCTATATATATTATGATTTTTTTCCAAATAGGTTACACCAATTTTGATTCTCACTAAAAGCATAAGGAATATTGATTTCCCACATTCTCGTCATTAGAGTAAGTAATGAATCTTTTTGATAATTTAAATGGATGAAAATATCTCCATTTAGTATTCAATTTTCATTTTCTTACTCAGGATGAAGTGGAGCAACTCTTCAGATAATTATATGTTTCTTCTCCATCTACAGTCTTTGTTTTCTCTCATATTCCATTGACACTTTCTTAGTGACTGATAAAATCAGCCACCAGTTTTGTCTGTTTTCTTGTTTTTCTTTAAAAAAAAAAAAAAAGACTACATATGAAAAACATTTATTTTAGTATTTATTTATTTATTTTGCTGCACTGGGTTTTAATTCTGGCCTGTGGGATCTTTAATTGCAGTATGCAAACTTCCCACTTGCAGCATGTGGGATCAAATTCCCTGACCAGGGATCATAACTGAGTCCCCTTCATTGGGAACATGGAGTCTTGGCCATTGGACCACCAGGAAGTCCCTAACTATACTTTAGTGAGAATATTTAAGCTTTACTCTCTTAGAAAATAGCAATTATATAATATTAATACATGTTGTTAACTTCAGCACCATACTTAGGCCTTATTCATCTTATAGCTGAAAGTTTGCACCCTCTACCCATCTCTCCCTATTCCTCTCTTTATTTCACCCACCCATTAGTCTCTAGCCACCACCTTTCAACTCTCTGATTCAGTGACTTTGACACATATAAGTAAAGCCATGCAGAATTTCAGAATTTGTCTTTTTCTGTCTGGCTTATTTACTTAACATAATGATCTCAAGGTGCATCCATGTTGTCAAAAATAGCAGGATTTTCTTCTTTCTCATGACTGAATATTATTCCATTATATGTTTTATATATATATATACATATATATATATCACATTTTAAAATATTTTAATCATCTATATGTGTGTGTGTGTGTGTGTGTGTGTGTGTATTAGGTTGGTGCATACACTATTGTGATTTTTGACTATGAATTTTAAATCAGTATAATGAGGCTCAAACACATTGTTATTAATCAAAATAAGAACCATTACAATCAACACATTTTTGTTGACAAGTAACAAGTTTGTTTATTCCTTTAGTATATTAATACATATACTGATATATACACCACACATCTATTTTTATCTGTTCATCCATTGGTGAACACTTTGATTGTTTCCATATCTTGACTACTGTAATGTATACATTAAAGTATTATATATGTATAACAATTTCTTTACCCAGTCATTGGCAGATGGACACTAACGTAATTTCTATGTCTTGGCTATTGTGAGTAATGCAGAAAGAATGGTTCAACATTCATGAATCAATCAATGTGATACACCACATTAACAAGACAAAGGGTAAAAGTCACATGATTATCTCAATAGATGCAGAAAAAGCACTTAGCAAAATTCAACATCCATACATAATTTAAAATTGTTATCTAAGTGGGCATAGAGAGAATATATATCAATAAAGACAACTTATGACAAATCCACAGTCAACAATCATACTTAATGGTGAAAGATGAAAGGCTTTTCTCTAAATTCAGGAAAAAAGACAAGAATACCAATGCTTATCACTTCTATTTAACATACTACTGGAAGTTTTAGCTAAAGAAATTAAGTAAGAAAAAAATAAAAAAAAGATTTCTATGTTGGAAGGGAAGAAGCAAAACTGTCACTATTAGCAAGTGATTAACATTTTAGTTTGAAGAAAGTGGAGAAAACCACTAGACCATTCAGGTATGACCTAAATCAAACCTCTTATGACTACACAGTAGATGTGAGAAATAGATTTAAGGGACTAGATCTGATAGACAGAGTCCCTGGTGAACTATGGATGGAGGTACATGACATTGTACGGGAGACAGGGATCAAAACAATCTCCAAAAAAGAAATGTGAAAAAGCAAAATGGTTGTCTGAGGAGGCCTTACAAATAGCTGTGAAAAGAAGAGGAGCAAAAAGCAAAGGAGAAAAGGAAAGATACACCCATTTGAATGCACAGTTCCAACGAATACCAAGGAGAGATAAGAAAGCCTTCCTCAGTGTTCAGTGCAGAGAAATAAAGGAAAACAAGAGAATGGGAAAGACTAGAATCTCTTCAAGAAAATTAGAGATATCAAGGGAAATTTTCATGCAATATAGGACAGAAATGGTATGGAACTAATAGAAGCAGAAGATATTAAGAAGAAGTGGCAAGAATACAGAGAAGAACTATACAAAAAGTATCTTCATGACCCAGATAATCATGATGGTGTGATGACTCACTCTCACATAGAGCCAGACAACCTGGAATGTGAAGTCAAGTGGGCCTTAGGAAGCATCACTATTAACAAAGCTAGTAAAGCTGATGGAATTCCTGTTGAGCTATTCCAAATCCTGAAAGATGATGCTGTGAAAGTGCTGCACTCAATATGCCAGCAAATTTGGAAAACTCATCAGTGGCCACAGGACTGGAAATGGTCAGTTTTCATTCCAATCCCAAAGAAAGGCAATGCCAATGAATGTTCAAACTACCACACAATTGCACTCATCTCACATGCTAGTAAAGTAATGCTCAAAATTCGCCAAGCCAGACTTCAGCAGTATGTGAACCCTGAACTTCCAGATTTTCAAGCTGGTTTTAGAAAAGGCAGAGGAACCAGAGATCAAATTGCCAACATCCACTGGATCATTGAAAAAGCAAGAGAGTTCCATAAAAAATATCTATTTCTGCTTTATTCATTGTGCCAAAGCCTTTGACTGTGTGGAGTGCAATAAACTGTAGAAAATTCTGAGAGAAATGGGAATACCAGACCACCTGACCTGTCTCTTGAGAAACCTGCATACAGGTCAGGAAGCAACAGTTAAAACTGGACATGGAACAACAGACTGGCTCCAAATAGGAAAAGGTGTACATCAAGGCTGTATATTGTCAGCCTGCTTATTTAACTTCTATGCAGAGTACATCATGAGAAACGCTGGGCTGGAGGAAGCCCAAACTGGAATTAAGATTGCTGGGAGAAATATCAATAACCTCAGATATGTAGATGACACCACCCTTATGGCAGAAAGTGAAGAAGAACTAAAGCGCCTCTTGATGAAAGTGAAAGTGGAGAGTGAAAAAGTTGGCTTAAAGCTCAACATTCAGAAAATTAAGATCATGTCATCTGGTCCCATCACTTCATGGCAAATAGATAGGGAAACAGTGGCTGACTTTATTTTTCTGGGCTCCAAAATTACTGCAGATGGTGACTGCAGCCATGAAATTAAAAGATGCTTGCTCCTTGGAAGGAAAGTTATGACCAACTTAGACAACATATTAAAAAGCAGAGACATTACTTTGCCAACAAAGTTCCATCTAGTCAAGACTATGGTTTATCCACTGGTCATGTATGGATGTGAGAGTTGCACCATAAAGAAAGCTGAGTGTTGAACAATTGATGCTTTTGAACTGTGTTGCTGCAGAAAACTCTTGAGTGTCCCTTGGACTGCAAGGAGATCCAACCAGTCCATCCTAAAGGAGATCAGTCCTGGGTGTTCATTGAAAGGACTGATCTTGAAGCTGAAACTCCAATTCTTTGGCCACCTGATGGGAAGAGCTGACTCATTTGAAAAGACCCCGATGCTGAGAAAGATTGAGGGCAGGAGGAGAAGGGGATGACAGAGGATGAGATGGTTGGATGGCATCACCAACACAATGGACATGGGTTTGGGTGGCCTCCAGGAGTTGGTGATGGACAGGGAGGCCTGGCATGCTGCGATTCATGGGGTTGCAAAGAGTCGGATACAATTTAGCAACTGAACTGAACTGAATACTTTATTTGGAAAACCCTAAAGTCTCTACCTAAAGTGCCACCCAGCCTCACACCCTGCCTGTTGGCTTCTCTGCGGAGATGCCCAGCCGGGGTGAGTGATCCGAGGATGGCTCTGGGCTCATCCCTGCTGAGAGCTGGACCCTGCACAAGGAAGAGCTGAGCAGCAAGCTGTAGCTATGCTCCTAAAAGGTGGGGACTGAGAGGAGCTACCACACCCCCGAGGTAAGGGTGGCGGCCAAGAGGAGCTACCACACGCCAGAGGTCAGGGGAGGCAGCCGAGAGGAGGAACCCCACGTCCAAGGAGCAGCGGCTGCATGGGTGCAGGAAGGCCGAGAGGAGCTACTCCACATTCAAGGTCAGGAGGGGCGGCTGTGAGGAGATACCCTCGTCCAAGTAAGAGAAACGCAAGTAAGACGGTAAGTGTTCTGAGAGGGCATCAGAGGACAGACACACTGAAAACATAATCATAGAAAACTAGTCAATCTGATCACACGGACCACAGCCTTGTCTAACTCAATGAAACTAAGCCAATGCCCATGGGGCCACCCAAAATGGGAGCATCATGGTGGAGAGGTCTGACAGCATGTGGTCCACTGGAGAAGGGAATGGCAAACCACTTCAGTATTCTTGCCTTGAGAACCCCAAGAATAGTATGAAAAAGCAAAATGATAGGATACTGAAAGGGGAACTCCCCGGGTTAGTAGGTGCCCAATATGCTACTGGAGATCAGTGGAGAAATAACTCCAGAAAGAATAAAGAGATGGAGTAAAGGAAAAACAATACCCAGTTGTGCATGTGACTGGTGATAGAAGCAAGGTCCAGTGATGTAAAGAACAATATTGCATATGAACCTGGAATGTCAGGTCCATGAATCAAGGCAAATTGGAAGTGATCAAACAGGAGATGGCAAGAGTGAACATCAACATTCTAGGAATCACTGAGCTAAAATGGACCAGAATGGGTGAATTTAACTCAGATGACCATTATATCTACTACTGTGGGCAGGAATCCCTTAGAAGAAATGGAGTAGCCATCATGGTCAACAAAAGAGTCCGAAATGCAGTACTTGGATACAATCTCAGAAACGACAGAATGATCTCTGTTCGTTTCCAAGGCAAACCATTCAATACTACGGTAATCCACAACCAGTAACGCTGAAGAAGCTGAAGTCGAATGGTTCTATGAAGACCTTGTAAGACCTTTTAGAGCTAACACCCAAAAAAGATGTCCTATTCATTATACAGGACTGGAATGCAAAAAGTGGGAAATCAAGAAACACCTGGAGTAACAGGCAAATTTGGCCTTGGAGTAAGGAATGAAGCAGGGCAAAGGCTAATAGAGTTTTGCCAAGAGGACACACTGTTCATAGCAAACACCCTCTTCCAACAACACAAGAGAAGACTCTACACATGGACATCACCAGATGGTCAACACCAAAATCAGATTGAGTATATTCTTTGCAACCAAAGATGGAGAAGTTCTATACAGTCAGTGAAAACAAGACCGGGAGCTGACTGTGGCTCAGATCATGAACACCTTATCAAATTCAGACCATTCAGGTATGGCCTAAATCAAATCTCTTATGATTATACAGCGGAAGTGAGAAATAGATTTAAGGGACTAGATCTGATAGACAGAGTGCCTGATGAACAATACAGAGGTTGGTGACATTGTACAGGAGACAGGGATCAAGACCATCCCCATGGAAAACAATGCAAAAAAGAAAAATGGCTGTCTGAGGAGGACTTACAAATAGCTGTGAAAAGAAGAGAAGTAAAAAGCAAAGGAGAAATGGAAAGATATAAGCATCTGAATGCAGAGATCCAAAGAATAGCAAGGAGAGATAAGAAAGCCTTCCTCAGCGATCAATGCAAAGAAATAGAGGAAAACAACAGAATGAGAAAGACTAGAGATCTCTTCAAGAAAATTAGAGATACCAAGGGAACATTTCATGCAAAGATGGACTCGATAAAGGACAGAAAAGGTATGGACCTAACAGAAGAAGAAGATATTAAGAAGAGGTGGCAAGAATGCACAGAAGAACTGTACAAAAAATATCTTCATGACCAAGATAATCACGATGGTGTGATCACTGACCTAGAGCCAGATATCCTGGAATGTGAAGTCAAGTGGGCTTTAGAAAGTATCACTACGAACAAAGCTAGTGGAGGTGATGGAACTCCAGTTGAGCTATTTCAAATCCTGAAAGATGATGTCTTGAAAGTGCTGCACTCAATATGCCAGCAAATTTGGAAAACTCAGCAGTGGCCACAGGGCTGGAAAAAGTCAGTTTTCATTCCAATCCCAAAGAAAGGCAATGCCAAAGAATGCTCACACTACCACACAATTACACTCATCTCACACACTAGCAAAGTGATGCTCAAAATTCTCCAAGCCAGGCTTCAGCAGTATGTAAACCGTGAACATCCAGATGTTCAAGCTAGTTTTAGAAAAGGCAGAGGAACCAGAGATCAAATTGCCAACATCCACTGGATCATCAAAAACACAAGAGAGTTCCAGAAAAACATCTGTTTTTGCCTTATTGATTATGCCAAAGCCTTTGACTGTGGGATCACAATAAACTGTGGAAAATTCTGAAAAAGATGAGAATCCCATCCACCTGACCTGCCTCTTGAGAAACTTATATGCAGGTCAGGAAGCAACAGTTAAAACTGGACATGGAACAACAGACTGTTTCCAATTAGGAAAAGGAGTACATCAAGGCTGTATATTGTCACCCTGCTTATTTAATTTACATACAGTGTACATCATTGAAAATGCTGAGCTGGAGGAAGCACAAGCTGGAATCAGGATTGCTGGGAGAAATATCAATAACCTCATATATGCAGATTACACCACCCTTATGGCAAAAAGTGAAGAGGAACTAAAAAGCCTCTTGATGAAAGTGAAAGAGGAGAGTGAAAAAGTTGGCTTAAAGCTCAACATTCAGAAAACTAAGATCATGGCATCTGGTCCCATCACTTCATGGGAAATAGATGGGGAAACAGTGGAAACAGTGTCAGACTTTATTTTTGGGGGCTCCAAAATCACTTCAGATGGTGATTGCAGCCATGAAATTAAAAGACACTGACTTCTTGAAAGGTATGTTATGACCAACCTAGATAGTATATTGAAAAGCAGAGATATTACTTTGCCAGCAAAGGTCCATCTAGTCAAGGCTATGGTTTTTCCAGTGGTATGTATGAACATGAGAGTTGGTCTGTGAAGAAAGCTGAGCACCGAAGAATTGATTATTTTGAACTGTGGTGTTGGAGAAGACTCTTGAGAGTTCCTTGGACTGCAAGGAAATCCAACCAGTCCATCCTAAAGGAGATCAGTCCTGGGTGTTCATTGGAAGGACTGATCCTGAAGCTGAAACTCCAATACTTTGGCCACCTGATGTGAAAAGCTGACTCATTTGAAAAGTCCCCAATGCTGGGAAAGATTAAGGGTGGGAGGAAAAGGGGTGACAGAGGATGAGATGTTTGGATGGCATCATCAACACAATGGACATGGGTTTGTGTGGCCTCCAGGAGTTCATGATGGACAGGGAGGCCTGGCGTGCTGCAATTCATGGGGTTGCAAAGAGTCGGATATGACTGAGCCACTGAACTGAACTGAACTGATGACAAACCCACAGCAAACATTATCCTCAATGGTGAAAAATTGAAAGCATTTCCCCTAAAGTCAGGAACAAGACAAGGGTGCCCACTCTCACCACTACTATTCAGCATAGTTTTGGAAGTTTTGGCCACAGCAATCAGAGAAGAAAAAGAAATAAAAGGAATCCAAATTGGAAAAGAAGTAAAACTCTCACTTTTTGCAGATGATATGATCCTCTACATAGAAAACCCTAAAGACTCCACCAGAAAATTACTAGACATAATCAATGAATATAGTAAAGTCGAAGGATATAAAATCATCACACAGAAATCCCTTGCATTTCTATACAGTAAAAATGAGAAAATAGAAAGAGAAATTAAGGAAACAATTCCATTCACCATTGCAATGAAAAGAATAAAATACTTAGGAATATATCTACCTAAAGAAACTAAAGACCTATGTATAGAAATATTTAAAACACTAGTGAAAGAAATTATAAGGACACTAATAGATGGAGGAATACACCATGCTCATAGATTGGAAGAATTAATATAGTGAAAATGAGTATACAACCCAAAGCAATCTATGGATTCAATGCAATCCCTATCAAGCTACCAACGGTATTTTTCACAGAGCTAGAACAAATAATATCACAATTTGTATGGAAATACAAAAAACCTTGAATAGCCAAAGCAATCTTGAGAAAGAAGAATGGAACTGGAGGAATCAACCTGCCTGACTTCAGGCTCTACCACAAAGCCAGAGTCATCAAGACAGTATGGTACTGGCACAAAGACAGAAATATAGATCATTGAAATGAAGTAGAAAGCCCAGAGATAAATCCATGTGCCTATGGCAACCTAGATAGCATATTAAAAAGCAGAGACATTACTTTGCCAACAAAGGTCTGTCTAGTCAAGGCTATGGTTTTTCCAGTGGTCATGTATGGATGTGAGAGTTGGACTGTGAAGAAAGCTGAGCGCCGAAGAATTGATGCTTTTGAACTGTGGTGTTGGAGAAGACTCTTGAGAGTCCCTTGGACTGCAAGGAGATCCAACCAGTCCATTCTGAAAGAGATCAGTCCTGGGTGTTCTTTGGAAGGAATGATGCTAAAGCTGAAACTCCAGTACTTTGACCACCTCATGTGAAGAGTTGACTCATTGGAAAAGACTCTGATGCTGGGAAGGATTGGGAGCAGGAGGAAAAGGGGACAACAGAGGATGAGATGGTTGGATGGCGTCACCAACTCGATGGACATGAATTTGAGTGAACTCTGGGAGTTGGTGATGGACAGGGAGGCCCGCGTGCTGCAATTCATGGGGTTGCAAAGAGTCGGACACGACTGAGCTACTGAATTGAACTGATGGACACCTTATCTTTGACAAAGGAGGCAAGTATATACAATGGAGAAAAGACAATCTCTTTAACAAGTGGTGCTGGGAAAACTGGTCAACCACTTGTAAAAGAATGAAACTAGAACACTTTCTAACACCATACACAAAAATAAACTCAAAATGGATTAAAGGTATAAATGTAAGGCCAGAATGTATAAAACTCCTAGAGGAGAACATAGGCAAAACACTCTCCGACATAAATCACAGCAGGATCCTCTATGACCCACCTCCCAGAATATTGGAAATAAAGCAAAAATAAACAAATGGGACCTAATTAAAATTAAAAGCTTCTGCACAACAAAAAAACTATAAACAAAGTGAAAGGACAGCCTTCAGAATGGGAGAAATTAATAGCAAATGAAGCAACTGACAAAGAATTATTCTCAAAAATATACAAGCAACCCCTGCAGCTCAATTCCAGAAAAATAAATGACCCAATCAAAAAATCGGCCAGGAGCTAAACAGACATTTCTTCAAAGAAGACATACAGATGGCTAACAATCCCATGAAAAGATACTCAACATCACTCATTATCAGATAAATGCAAATAAAAACCACAATGAGGTACCATTTCACACCAGTAAGAATGGCTGTGATCCAAAAATTTATAAGCAATAAATTCTGGAGAGGGTGTGGAGAAAAGGGAACCCTCTTTCCCTGTGGGTAGGAATGCAAACTAGTACAGCCACTATGGAGAACAGTGTGGAGATTCCTTAAAATACTGGAAATAGAACTTCCATACGACCCAGCAATCCCACTGCTGGGCATACACACTGAGGAAACCAGAATTGAAACAGACACATGTACCCCAATGTTCATCGCAGCACTGTTTATAATAGCCAGAACATGGAAGCAACCTAGATGTCCATCAGCAGATGAATGGATAAGAACGCTGTGGTACAAGAATACATTTGAATCAGTTCTAATGAGGTGATGAAACTGGAGCCTATTATACACAGTGAAGTAAGCCAGAAAGAAAAACACCAATACAGTATACTAATGCATATATATGGAATTTAGAAAGATGGTAACAATAACCCTGTATGTAAGACAGCAAAAGAGACACATATGTATAGAACAGTCTTTTGGACTCTGTGGGAGAGGGCAAGGGTGAGATGCTTTGGGAGAATGACATTGAAACATGTGTATTATCATATGTGAAATGAATTGCTAGTCCAGGTTCGATGGATGATACAGGATGCTTGGGGCTGGTGCACTGGGATGACCCATAGGGATGGGATGGGAAGGGAGGTGGGAGAGGGGTTCTGGATGGGGAACACATGTACACCCATGGTGGATTCATGTCAATGTACGGCAAAATCAATTCAATATTGTAAAGGAATTTGCCTCCAATTAAAATAAATAAATTTATTTTGTAATAAAAATAAAAGCAATAGAAACAGGAAAAAAATCTACTTACAAGTTACTTCTTAATTACAAAGTGAAAAGTCGACTTCACAATAGGAAAAACTGGTAGACATCACCGTAGTCAAGCAATCAGTGTTAACATCATCAATGTTGAGACAAACCAACATCATGTGACTACTGTTATGATGCTCTGAACAGGACATAGTATCACTTCAATCATATTCCTGACAGAAATGCACAACCTGACATGAAGAAACATGAGACAAACTCACATTAGGACAAGTTGGACAAAACAGTTGGCTTGCATTCTTCAAAAATATCAAATTAAATGAAGACAAGAAAAGGCTAATGAATTAGTTAAGATAAAAGGAGGTCAAAAAGATACGATACCTAAATGTGTGATTCTGGACTGGGAAAAAACTGTTAACCATATTATTGAATTGTAGAAATATGAATATGGACTACGGGTTTGATAATAATATTGTATTCATATTAAATTGTCTTTTTTTGTTTGTTTGTTTAGCTAAAAAAAAATGCATTAACTCCTCCACTCCCCAGAAAAGTACTTTCAGTCACAGCCAAAGGCTGCATATCTCCAGTTTGCAAACCTTTTGAACAATAAAGCTGTCCTTTTGATTTAAAAAAAAAGTTAATGAAACTAATAGCCTGTTTTTGGAAATAATAAACAAAATCTATGAATCTTTAGCCAGACTCATTTATAAAAAGAAGCCAATCATTAAAATAAGGAAAGAAAGAGGAAAAGTTACATTTGATATCTCAGAAATACAAACGATAGTAAGAGATTACTTCTAATAATTATACGCCAATAAAATGGACAATCCAAACAAAATGAAAAAAATTATAGAAAGATAAATCTCCGAAGAGTAAATTAGAAAGAAAAAGAAAATATGAACACACCATTTACCAGTAATAAATAAAGTCAGTAGTTAAAAACAGAAACAAATAAGCAAAAACCCTCCCAACAAATGTCCAGGAACGATATCAGTTCCCCAGTTGAAGTTTACCAAATATTTGAGGAAGGGTTGGTGCCTATACTTCTCAAAATATTGCTAGGTATCACAGAGAAATTAACACTTCCAAATTCCTTCTATGAGGCCAGCAAAACTTTGATATCAAATCCAGATAAAGACACCATAAAAAAGAAAATGTCAGGCCAATGTCACCGATAAATGTCAATGTAAAAATCCTCAACAAAATGTTAGCAAACCAAATTCAACAGTACATTAAAATAATTATTAGCATAATCAAATGAGATTTATTCCAGGGATACAAACTTAGCCCAATATCCACAACTCAATAGCATACCTCAAATTAACAAATTGAAGAATAAAAATCATAGTATTATCTCAATAGATATAAAAAAGCATTTGATAAAATTCAATCAACATTTATGACTAAAACTTAACAAAGTGTGTTTAGAGGGAGTATATCACCATTTGATAAAGGCCATATATGATAGTCCCAGAGCCATGTCATTATCATGGGGGGAAGCTGAAAGTATATTCCCTAAGATCAGGAACAAGACAAGATGGTTATTGCTGTTTTTATTCAACATTGTATTGGAAGTCCAGGCAACAGCAATTAGGAAAGAAAAATAAATTGAAGAAATCCAAATTGAAAGGGAAGAACTAAAACTTTCACTATTTTGAGATGACATGACACTATTTATATCCATGGAAACCCTAAGAGGCCACCAAAAAAATGATTAGATCAAATAAATTATTTCAGTAAAGTTGTAGGATACATAATTAATATACAGAAATCTTTCCCATTTTTATACACTAATAAAAATCTATCAGAAAGATAAATTAAGAAAACAATCATATTTATACTTGCTTCAAATGAATAAAATGCAAGTTTACAGTTGGGTATAAACATAACTAAGGAAGTAAACTGTACTTTTAAAACTATAAGATATTGATGAATGAAATTTAAGAGAAGACAATAAATAGATATACCATGATCATCAATCATAAAAATTAAATTTGTTAAAATGAACATACTATAATCTACAAATTCCAGGAAATTCCATTGAAATACAATGGCTTTTTACAGAACTAGAAAAATAATCCTAAAATACGTAAAGAATCACAAAATCCCCAAGGACCTAAAGCAATCTTGGGAAAGAAGAACAAAGTTGGGGGTATCGCCTTTATTTCAAACTATACTACAGAGTTATGTAATCCAAAGAGTATGGTACTGGCAATGAAACTGACACATAGTACAATGGAACAGAATAGAGTCCAGAAATATGTTCAATTAATCTAGAACAAATGAAGCAAAAATATATGATAGCTAAAAGATAGCAACTTCAACAAATGGTGTTGCAATAACCAGACAGCTACACGAAAAGAATCAAACTGAACTACGTTCTTAAATCACATACAAAAATGAACCTAAAGTAGATAAAAGTCCTCAATGTAAGACCCGAAACCATAATGCTCCTAGAAGAAAAGATAAGCTTTTGACATTGGCCTTAGGAATATTTTTTGGATATGTCTCTGTAGCAAGGGAAACAAAAGCAAAGATAAACAATTTGTACTATAACAAACCTAACTTTTGCATAGAGAAGTAACCATTGCAAATGATATATTCAATAATGGATTAACAAAGAACACATACAATTCAACATGAACAAAACAAACAACTGTATTAAAAAAAAAAAAAAAGGCAGAGAGCTGAAAAACCCTTTTTCCAAAGAAAACATAAATATGTCCATCAGACATACGAAGAGATGTTCAAAATCATTAATCATCAGGGAAATGCAAATCAAAGTCCCTCACATATATCAGAAAGACAATTATCAAAAAGACAACAAATACTGTAGATTAGGATGTGAAGAAGATGAAACTTTCAGGCACTGTTGGTGGTAATGTAAATTGGTGTAGCCACATTATTGAGTTTCCTCAAAAATTTAAAAATAGAACTATCATATAATCCAGCAGTTTCATTTTAGGTATTTACCCAAAGAAAGCAAAAAGTTATATATACCACTGTATATATTACAGTATTATTCACAACAGCCAAGACATAAGCATCTATTGGTAGGTGAATGGATAAAAATTAAGTGGTATATTTACACAATGGAATATTACTTTGCCATTAAAAATGAAATCTTACCATTTGCAATAGCATGAATTTATCTAGAGTGTATCATGATAAGGGAAATAGGCTAGAGAAATACAAATACTTTATGATTCTACTTATATCTGAAATCTAAAAAACGATGCAAGAAAACAAAATGGAAGCAGATTCATAGTTATAGATACAAACAGGTAATTGCCAGAGGGAAGGGGTTTTGTGAAGCTGGGCATAATAAATGTAGGGAACTGCTTTATTGTCTGTCTTGAAAATAGACTGGCTCTATTAACAAGAGTATACTCTTACTCTGTATATCTCACTGGTCATTTTGATATCCTTATACCAGTACCAGACTGTATTTAATACTGCACCTTTATAACGTTTTGAAGTTGAATAGTGTCAATCCTCTGCTGGTAAAGAATCCACCTGCAATTCAGGAGATCCCAGTTCAATTTCTGGATCAGGAAGATCTCCTGGAGAAGGGATAGGATACCCACTTCAGTACCCATGGGCTTCTCTGGTGGCTCAGACAGTAAAGAATCCACCTGCAGTGCAGGAGACCTGGGTTCAATCCCTGGGTTGGAAAGATACCCTAGAGGAAGGCATGGCAACCCACTCCAATATTCTTGCCTGTAGAGTCCCCGTAGACAGAGGATCCTGGCAGGTTACCGTCTGTTGGGTCATAAAGAGTTGGACATGACTGAGTGACTAAGCACACAGTGCAGTGTCAGTCCTACCAACTATCTTTGAATCTTATACCTTATCCCAGCTTGCCATTCATTTCTTAGCATTCTTCTATTCCTTCTTTCTTTTCTTCATCTATTTTATTGAGTAGCTAGTATATTCTAGGATTTTGGGGTACATCCATAGTAAGCGAAATAGTCAAACTCTTCACCTTTCTAGAGCTTACATTTCACTGTCATTCTCTGCTCCTGACCGTCCCCTCACATCCACACTGTATTTGGAGAGGTGATCGACACCACTCAATCTCCACTTCAGGTCATGGTCTGCACTCACAACAATCGCCCTCCCAAACCCTGCCTCCATACTCATATTACATCAGTCTGAGATTCAGGTATATTTCCTACATCCAGCCACAGCCCCTGGCAGCCCTGGTTTTTTCCAGCTCTGGTACCAGGAAGTAATGCCCATCCTTATTGACTCCCTATTACTTTTCCCATAGTGGCTACTAAAACCTGTCCACACTCTTTATGATTCCTAACTCCACCTTCCTTCCCAGGCTTCAGTTCAGTTCAGTCATCAGTCGTGTCCAACTCTTTGCGACCCATGAATCGCAGCACGCCAGGACTCCCTGTCCACCACCAACTCCCGGAGTTCACTCAGACTCACATCCATCGAGTCAGTGATGCCATACAGCCATGTCATCCTCTGTCGTCCCCTTCTCCTCTTGCCCCCAATCCCTTCCAGCAACAGAGTCTTTTCCAATGAGTCAACTCTTTGCATGAGGTGGCCAGAGTATTGGAGTTTCAGCTTTAGCATCATTCCTTCCAAAGAAATCCCAGGGCTGATCTCCTTCAGAATGGACTGGTTGGATCTCCTTGCAGTCCAAGGGACTCTCAAGAGTCTTCTCCAACACCACGGTTCAAAAGCATCAATTCTTCAGTGCTCAGCTTTCTTCACAGTCCAACCCTCACCTCCATACATCACATCAGATCAGATCAGTCACTCAGTCGTGTCCGACTCTCTGCGACCCCATGAAACGCAGCACGCCAGGACTCCCTGTCCACCACCAACTCCCGGAGTTCACTCAGACCCACGTCCATCGAGTCAGTGATGCCATACAGCCATGTCATCCTCTGTCGTCCCCTTCTCCTCTTGCCCCCAATCCCTTCCAGCAACAGAGTCTTTTCCAATGAGTCAACTCTTTGCATGAGGTGGCCAAAGTATTGGAGTTTCAGCTTTAGCATCATTCCTTCCAAAGAAATCCCAGGGCTGATCTCTTTCAGAATGGACTGGTTGGATCTCCTCACAGTCCAAGGGACTCTCAAGAGTCTTCTCCAATACCACAGTTCAAAAGCATCAATTCTTCGGCACTCAGCCTTCTTCACAGTCCAACTCGCACATCCATACATGGCCACAGGAAAAACCATAGCCTTGACTAGATGGACCTTTGTTGGCAAAGTAATATCTCTGCTTTTGAATACGCTATCTAGGTTGGTGATAACTTTCCTTCCAAGGAGTAAGCATCTTTTAATTTCATGGCTGCAGTCACCATCTGCAGTGATTTTGGAGCCCAGAAAAATAAAGTCTGACACTGTTTCCACTGTTTCCCCATCTACTTGGCATGAAGTGATGGGACCAGATGCCATGACTTTTGTTTTCTGAATGTTGAGCTTTAAACCAACTTTTTCACTCTCCACTTTCACTTTCATCAAGAGACTTTTTAGTTCCTCTTCACTTTCTGCCTTAAGGGTGGTGTCATATGCATATCTGAAGTTATTGATATTTCTCCCAGCAATCTTGATTCCAGCTTGTGCTTCTTCCAGCCCAGCGTTTCTCATGATGTACTCTGCATGTAAGTTAAATAAGCAGGGTGACAATATACAGCCTTGACGTACTCCTTTTCCTATTTGGAACCAGTCTGTTGTTCCATGTCCAGTTCTAACTATTGCTTCCTGACCTGCATGCAGGTTTCTCAAGAGGCAGGTCAGGTGGGCTGGTATTCCCATCTCTTTCAGAATTTTCCACAGTTTATTGTGATCCACACAGTCAAAGTCTTAGGCATAGTCAATAAAGCTGAAATAGATGCTTTTCTGGAACTCTCTTGCTTTTTCCATGATCCAGTGGATGTTGACAATTTGATCTCTGGTGCTTTCCGGGAGCAGCCATGAAGAGATACCCCATATCCAAGGTAAGAGAAACCCAAGTAAGACGGTAGGTGTTGCAAGAGGGCATAGAGGGCATACACACTGAAACCATAATCACAGAAAACTAGTCAATCTAATCACACTAGGACCACAGCCTTGTCTAACTCCGTGAAACTAAGCCATGCCCGTGGGGCCCCCAAAGACAGGCGGGTCATGGTGGAGCAGTCTGACAGAATGTGGTCCACTAGAGAAGGGAATGGCAAACTACTTCAGGATTCTTGCTTTGAGAAACCCATGAGCAGTATGAAAAGGCAAAAGGATAGGATACTGAAAGAGGAACTACCTAGGTCAGTAGGGGCCCGATATGCTCCTGGAGATCAGTGGAGAAATAACTCCAGAAAGAATGAAGGGATGGAGCCAAAGCAAAAACAATACCCAGTTGTGGATGTGACTGGTGGTAGAAGCAAGGTCTGCACAGGAGCAATATTGCACAGGAACCTGGGATGTTAGGTCCATGAATCAAGGCAAATTGGAAGTGGTCAAACAGGAGATGGCAAGAGTGAACGTCGACAGTCTAGGAATCAGCGAACTAAAATGGACTGGAATGGGTGAATTTAACTCAGACGACCATTATATCTACTATTGCGGGCAGGAATCCCTTAGAAGAAATGGAGTAGCCATCATGGTCAACAAAAGAGTCCAAAATGCAGTACTTGGATGCAATCTCAAAAAAAAAAAAAAAACACACACACACACACAAAATGATCTCTGTTTGCTTCCAAGGCAAACCATTCAATATTACAGTAATCCAAGTCTATGCCCCAACTAGTAATGCTGAAGAAGCTGAATTTGAACACTTCTATGAAGACCTACAAGGCCTTTTGGAACTAACACCCAAAAAAGATGTCCTTTTCATTATAGGGGACTGGAATGCAAAAGTAGGAAGTCAAGAAACACCTGGAATAACAGGCAAATTTGGCCTTGGAGTAAGGAATGAAGCAGGGCAAAGTCTAATAGAGTTTTGCCAAGAAAATGCACTGGTCATAGCAAACACCCTCTTCCAAAAATGCAAGAGAAGACTCTACACATGGACATCACCAGATGGTCAACACCGAAATCAGATTGATTATATTCTTTGCAGCCAAAGATGGAGAAGCTCTATACAGTCAACAAAAACAAGACCAGGAGCTGACTGTGGCTCAGATCATGAACTTCTTATTGCCTTCCCAGGCTACGTCTCAGTAATTAATTGCATTTCTATATGAGGAAATCCAACTCCCCGGGTGTATTTTTTAAAACTCTTTTCCACTCTATAGCTGTGGACTTACAACAGGAGGAAAGAAATCTCCATCAAACTCTGTCAAACTTAATTTTTTCTACTGTCAACCTTCCTGGTGATCTTACTCTGGGTGTGAAAGCTCCAGCCAGTCACCCCTCTCCACAATGGAATAACTCAAGTATCAGTCTCACCACTGGGTGGAGAGCTCTGGAACTGAGTCATGAGGAAAGACTCTCTCCTCATCTTCAAGTAGGACCACAAGCCTCATTTTGGGCAGATATTTTTTTTTTTAACAGTTCATATAATTTTCCTCAGCAATCCCAAAAATTTTCCTGTTGAAATTCTCTATTTGATACTAACTTTTAAACCTGATATTGCTGCTCAGATGCTTTCCTATTGCTTGATATTTACTGGGATTACAAAACAGATTTTGCATCCTCCATATAAAAAGCACTTATAAAATAATTGGGGGGGGAATGCTACATACCGACTAAATTAAAAATACATGGAAATACAAAGAAGAAAGAAAAAAAATGCTCCATATTCCATCCCCTACTTCCAGAATAAGCACTGTGAACATTTTGGTGAGTGTGCTTCCACTCTTCTCTGTGCCTGACTGTGCACGTATGCATTTCTACGTGAACTGGATACTGTCATCCAAGTTGTACCTGCCTGTGATAAGTAAGCACTGTTCATGGAGAGAACTCCACACCAGTACACGGAGATGCAAGAATCACTTGGTAATAGGAGAAGGCTTTTAAATCACCCACTGTCACCTAAGATTTTTTTATGCCTGTGGGTGTTTCATAATAGAGAATTATTTAATAAATCTGAGTTACTTATATTCCCTGTATATATTCTGAAAATACACTCTCAGTCCTTATCCCAGGTTTGTTTTAAACCCAGAAAGTCCTGTGAACTGTGAGTTACCAATTAGTGATATTTTAGGGAGTTGTATGTGAAGATCTTACTTTAAACACCACCTGCCAGTGAAAATAAGACAATCTACAATTTCTTTTCTTTTTTTTTTAAATTGACTTCTCAAGCTCAAAATCAGAGTGTGTGCCTGAAATACAGGAGAAAGGAGCAGGGAAGGTAGAGTAAGAGAGAGAAAGAGTATGAGTGTGAGCCCCCGTGGAGCCATTCTCCCTCTTTGCCAATTGTGCTTATGTTTGTCCACGTCTGTAATGTGGTGGGACTTGGGTCAGACAACTGAGGCTCTAGCCTTGGGCACAAAATTTAAGGAAGTACCAAAAACATGGATTAATGATATTTCAATATAAAATTCAAAATTAATACATAAAAAGTCTTAAAAGATCAAATTTAAAATAAAAGGATTAGTAACAGTATCATGCCAAGCCATATTGAATTCTGGGGCAAAAAGAAAGACAGCAATTTCATTGAATCTATAATTTTACTATATTTTTCTAACTTTTAAAGTATTAAATGAAATAGAATCCATCTTGATTACTAAGCTTTTCAGAGTCTCCCTAAATTCTACACCCAAGCAAGAACCTCACTGTCCTCACCTAGTTCAGTCCTTGTCTGTAACACAGGCTAAACACACCAGCCTTCTCAGGCTGGTGAGACATGTTTTTGTCCTGTCTCAGAACCTGATCCCTTGAGTGATCTGGAAGAGGAGATAAGTTAGACTGGTTTACAGCTGAAACACTGATATCTACGATAAGAACTTTCTCCAAAACCTCACATCTGGAAACAGCCAGGCAAGGAATGAATGGTGGTTTCTTTTGGATGGTACAGTCACCTGGTGTTTGTTAACCACTTAAAACAATCATTCTCTTCATAAGAAACTTATTCATTTTAAAATTCAGAGGTTGAAACTTTCCCTCACAATATAATCTGTGCTCTTGTTTTTGCTTAATGCTACACATAATCTTAAGGACTTCTCTTATAGCTCAGTCAGTAAAGAATTTGCCTTCAATGCAGAAGACCCGGGTTCTATTCTTGGGTTGGGAAGATCCCCTGGAGAAGGAAATGGCAACCCACTCCAGTATTCTTGCCTGGAGAATCCCATGGACAGAGGAGCCTGGTAGGCTCCCAGTCCATGGGGTCGCAAGAGTCGGACATGACTTAGTGACTACACCACCACCACCACCACACATAATCTCAAAAACCTGGACATATGCTGTTAGTAATAGGTTATCATGTTGTTAGTAATTATTCAATGTTCCTTCAAGGCACCCATCAGTACTTCAGTATGTCTTTATAGCACATCAAGTGTAGCAATAATGATGCTTCAGCCATTCCTTGATCCAACTGCTTGGCAGAGGGAGCAGAGGGTGTCCCACTGACACCAGTGCTGACCACTTGGTTGCCCAGTCCAAGATGCATGCAGCAGTGTCATCATTCATAAGTTTTCAGTGGCAAATTGTAGCACTCTTGTTTTCTGATGAACAAGTCTGTTCCAAACTCATGAGGTTAAAGTAAAAACATTAGCTGGTAGTTTGCTTTTTATTCAGTTCAGTCACTCAGTCATGTCCGACTCTTTGCGACCCCATGAACCACAGCACACCAGGTCTCCCTGTCCATCACCAACTCCTGGAGGCCACCCAAACCCATGTCCATTGTATTGGTGATGCCATCCAACCATCTCATCCTCTGTCGTCCCCTTCTCCTACTGCCCTCAATCTTTCCCAACATTGGGGTCTTTTCAAATGAGTCAGCTCTTCGCATCAGGTGGCCAAAATATTGGTGTTTCAGCTTCAGGATCAGTCCTTCCAATGAACACCCATGACTGATCTCCTTTAGGATGGACTGGTTGTATCTCCTTGCAATCTAAGGGACTCTCAAGAGTCTTCTCCAACACCACAGTTCAAAAGCTTCAATTCTTTAGCACTAAGCTTTTTTATAGTCCAACCATTACATCCATAGCCTTGAAAAAACATCCATAGCCTGGAAAAAACATAGCCTTGACTGGACAAAGTAACGTTTAATGTTGACAAAGTAATGTTTCTGCTTTTTAATATGCTATCTAAGTTGGTCATAACTTTCCTTCCAAGGAGTAAGCGTCTGTTAATTTCATGGCTGCCGTCACCATCCGCAGTGATTTTGGAGCATGGAAAAATAAAGTTAGCCATTGTTTCCACTGTTTCTCCATCTATTTGCCATGAAGTGATAGGACCAGATGCCTTGATCTTCGTTTTCTGAATGCTGAGCTTTAAGCCAACTTTTTCACTCTCCACTTTCACTTTCATCAAGAGGCTTTTCAGTTCCTCTTCACTTTCTGCCATAAGGGTGGTGTCATCTGCATATCTGAGGTTATTGATATTTCTCCTGGCAATCTTGATTCCAGTTTGGGCTTCCTCCAGCCCAGCATTTCTCATGATGTACTCTGCATGTAAGTTAAATAAGCAGGGTGACAATATACAGCCTTGACATACTCCTTTACATATTTGGAACCGGTCTATTGTTCCATGTCCACATCTAACTGTTGCTTCCTGACCTGCATGCAGGTTTCTCAAGAGGCAGGTCAGGTGGTCTGGTATTCCCATTTGTTTCAGAATTTTCCAGAGTTTATTGTGATCCACACAGTCAAAGGCTTTGACATAGTCAATAAAGCAAAAAGAGATGTTTTTCTGGAACTATGTTGCTTTTTCGATGATCCAATTGATGTTGGCAATTTGATCTCTGGTTCCTCTGCCTTTTCTAAAACCAGCTTGAACATCTGGAAGTTCATGGTTCATGTATTGCTGAAGCCTGGCTTGGATAATTTTGAGTATTACTTTACTAGCGTGTGAGATGAGTGCAATTGTGTGGTAGTTTGAGCATTCTTTGGCATTGCCTTTCTTTGGGGTTGGAATGAAAACTGACCTTTTCCAGTCCTGAGTTTTCCAAATTTGCTGGCGTATTGAGAGCAGCACTTTCACAGCATCATCTTTTAGAATTTGAAATAGCTCAACTGGAATTCCATCACCTCCACTAGCTTTGTTCATAGTGATGCTTTCTAAGGCCCTCCATCCAAGGTAAGAGAAACAAGAAAGACAGTAGGCGCTGAGAGAGAGCATCACAGGGCAGACACACCGAAACCACAGTCACAGAAAACTAGCCAATCTGATCACACGGACCACAGCTTTGTCTAACTCAATGAAACTAACCCATGTCATGTCTGAGCACTCAAGAGGGAAGGGTTATGGTGGATAGGTCTGACAGAATGTAGTCCACTGGAGAAGGGAATGGCAAACCACTTCAGTATTCTTGCCTTGAGAACCCCATGAACAGTATGAAAAGGCAAAATGATAGGACACTGAAAGATGAATTCTCCAGGTCGGTAGGTGCCCAATATGCTACTGGAGATCAGTGGAGAAATAACTCCAGAAAGAATGAAGGGATGAATCCAAAGCAAAAACAACATCCAGTTTTGAATGGGGCTGGTGATAGAAGCAAAGTTTGATGCTGTAAAGAGCAATATTGCATAATAACCTGGAATGTTAGGTCCATGAATCAAAGCAAATTGGTAGTGGTCAAACAGGAGATGGCAAGAGTGAACATCACCATTCTAGGAATCAATGAACTAAGGTAGACTGGAATGGGTGAATTTAACTCAGATGACCATTATATCTACTACTATGGGCAGGAATCCCTTAGAAGAAATGGAGTAGCCATCATAGTCAACAAAAGAGTATGAAATGCAGTACTTGGATGCAATCTAAAAAACAAACAAACAACAACAAAAAAAAAAACACAAAATGATCTCTGTTCGTTTCCAAGGCAAACCATTCAATATTACAGTAATCCAAGTCTGTGCCCTAACCAGTAATGCTGAAGAAGCTGAAGTTGAATGGTTCTATGAAGACCTACAAGAACTTCTAGAACTAACACCCAGAAAATATGTCCTTTTCATTGTAAGGGACTGGAATGCAAAAGTAGAAAGTCAAGAAAGAACTGGAGTAAGAGGCAAATTTTTCCTTGGAGTACAGAATAAAAAAGGGCAAAGGCTAAGAGAGTTCTGCCAAGAGAACTCACTGGTCATAGCAAACACCCTCTTCCAACAACACAAGAGAAGACTCTACACATACATCACCTGATGGTCAACACCAAAATCAGATTGATTATATCCTTTGCTTTTTATTACCCAAGTTGAATTCAGTGTTTCCCTTAATATGGATCTTACAAGACTAGCTCCCTTTTTTGTTGGATGTGTTTTTCTGAATAATGATGAATGAGGCAGAGGCAAGGCTGTTGCATTATCCTGAAGGCCTTCAAACAGTGGGGCAAGTTCACATTGCTAGGATACCTCCTTCCATGGGAACTGTTTCCCCAAACTCTGACCCCATCTCTGGGAGTGCTATGCATGTGAACAACTTATGTGACTGTGAAAGAAACAAAAAGATTGAAATTGGCCAATTAAGGCATCACATGCAGGCAAACTGACCAAGGGAAGGTAACCTGTCACCTGGTGGGAGATGGTCAGAGCTTCTGTTCAGTAAACCAGTGAGAAGGAAACGCTTCTGCCTGTTTGAAAATATTCAGGGGACCCCATCTTCTCTCCAAAGATTACAAGCAGAAATCTCTGAGGCAGAGATACCCATCTTTAGCATCACTAAAGGTCTATTTTCTTTAGGGCAGGGCCTGAGGGTAAAGGCTTATACCTACACATTTATCTAGGTTAATTCTCTGCCAAACACTGCAAGATTCTGGGATCAGAAATGACAAGATCCAGCCCTTGTCCTCAGACTCCCAACCCAGTAAAAATGATTGAGGTAATCAGAGGGTATTATAAGAGGATGGAGAAATGTTTCTTTGTCCCACCTGGGATGCCATGTGAGAAAAAGCTGAAGTTTCCAGGTAACAGGTATCATCTCCATTTAAGGGGAGTGAATGGAAGTGAGCCAAAAGGAGGGGAGAGAATGGGAGGGATCCAAACAGAGAGAATAGCTTGAGCCAAGGCATTTAAGTAGGGTGGCTCCTTTATTTCTCTGTATTCTCAAGATCTGAAATGATGCCTTATACCTGGTATATGTTCAATGAGGTTTATTGAGTAAATGAATGATACAAACAGAAATACAACATGTGAAAAATAGAGTGTCATTTTGAAAGTTTGTGAATTTTTGGAGAAGGAAAATCAGACTTTCTATATAATTGAAAAACGCTGCTAGCAACAGCAAAATGTAAATTTACTACTGAGTCAAGTATCCTTATCTAGCAATTATCTCTTTTTCTCAGGGTTCGGTATTGGCCTTTCTCTCCATATATCTGTCCACTACTACTTCCTTCTGTTGTTCCTTTCATTCTACAATGAGAAGAAACATGTGTGCTTGCTAAGTCGCTTCAGTCATTTCTGACTCTTTGTGACCCTTGTTTTGGAAATGATCAGGAAATTTTATTTTTGCATTTTGTAAAGATTTTTAGCTGTGGCCTGGTGTGGAGAAGTGGTTGCTATTTCCATTTAGTTACTGGAATCAGTATGAACCATTTGTCAAGAAAGAGCAAGAAGATTACCTATCTATTGTTGTTGTTTAGTCTCTAAGTCTCATCCAACTCTTTTGAGATCCCATGGACTGTAGCCCATCAGGCTCCTCTGTCCATGGGATTTTTCCATGCCAGAATACTGGAGTGAGTTGTCATGGCCTTTTCCAGAGAGTCTTCCCAACCCAGTTATCAAACCTGCATCTCACATCTGCTCCATTTGCAAGTGGGTACTTTAAGCACAGTGGTAAATGACAGCATGGGAACTGGAGTCTGTAGTTTCAGGGTTTGGGGTTGGTAGTGTAATTAATTCTACTGAATCATTCACTGAGCTACTATCATCCCTGAAAACTTGAATATGAAATGATTGTCACATGAACCTTAATGGCTAATGGGGCCTTGTGAAAAATAAAGGGCAAGAAGGTTATGATACTGCTGCTGCTACTGCTAAGTCACTTCAGTCGTGTGTGACTCTGTGTGACCCCATAGACGGCAGCCCACCAGGCTCCCCCATCCTTGGGATTCTCCAGGCAAGAACACTGGAGTGGGTTGCCATTTCCTTCTCCAATGCATGAAAGTGAAAAGTGAAAGTGAAGTCGCTCAGTCGTGTCTGACCCTCAGTGACCCCATGGATTGCAGCCTACCAGGCGCCTCCATCCATGGGATTTTCCAGACAAGAGTACTGGAGTGGGTTGCCACTGTCTTCTGCAAAAGTTATGATAGCTAACCTTCAAAGATGGTCTACATCCACACTTTCCATTCTTGTAGGTACATAGCACTCCTCCCACCAAAATATGGGTAGTTATCTCCAACTGCCTCAATATTTTATTATTAGATTCAATGGACACAAAATTACTCTGAACAATTGTTCTAAAGTTTATACAGCTTTACACACAATTTATGTGATCTCCACTATGGAGGCCACAAACAGTGCTCTGTAGATTGTGTCTGAGCAGCACTGCTCTCAAGTGTGATTGTGGACTAGAGTTGGAAGAACTAACTGAAAGTGCAGCAGCTGAGGGGAGATCCACTGCAGTGTAAGAGCACTGACATTACAACATTCACTCAAATGTTCACTTGGACATATGCCCAAGACTGCAATAACTCAAATATGCACTCATTCCAAGCTCCTTTCTATCCACTCGCTTCTCTGTTGACAAAAATGTCATAAAGACAAGACACTAAACAATTATATATATATATATATATATATATATATATATATATATATATATATGTATATACTGTTTTAGCATTTTAAATGTTTATATGGTTCTAGAACCACAGTGCTATGTTGAGAGGTCAGAGTTTATAAATAGTTACAATTGTGTAGTCTTTCTTCTCTAGCACACCTTTCAATCAGCAGGTCTTTATTTATTCAGGGAAGGGGCCAAATAGTGTTTTTCAAGCATTCAGGCAGAAATGAACCTTGAAACACTATTTCTAAGACCAATCTTTGCACTGAACAATACTCCAACACCTTTTTTTGGGGAAGTGAAGAAAGCAGCTTGGCAGGAATTCATTTCTGAAGACACACACACAGTCAGTTATGTCACATTGCAAGTTGATCTAGTGCCTGCCATGGGTCTCTCAGACAGCCAAGGTCTTAGACACAAATAAAGTGCATGGGGGCTGGGGGTGGGGGGGACAGAGCATGGCATCATGAAAATCTCTGCCTGTTGCTCTAATGCATGTGAAAATCCCCTTCAAGCTTAGAAAACACAATTTCAGGATTTTACTCAGGGGATCTGATCCAGTAGATCATGAATGGACCCAGGAATGTGTATTTTAACAAACTTCCTGTAAATCCCATGTAAGGACTAAGGATTCGCTCAGTCGTGTCTGACTCTTTGCGACCCTGTGGACTGTAGCCCACCAGGCTCCTCCGTCCATGGGATTCTCCAGGCAAGAGTACTGGAGTGGGTTGCCATAATTCCCATGTAGGTGGTGTTAAATAAAACGTTTGCACCAGATACTTGTTAAAATTTGCAAGACGTGCTTCGTTCAAGTGATTCCTGTAGAGGAAAGAAACTTCAACTCCAAAAAAAGCAGTTAGATAAAGATTTATAGACAACAAGCAGAATAAGGGGGTCAGTGGATGGGAAATTACTAAAAAGAATTTGACCAGATATTAAGAAAAGGGAGAGTCTAGCTAAACTGACTCATAGGATTAAGGCAGGCCAAGGGCAGGGCAGTAGGCCAAGGTTGAGAAGCCAGGCAGAAGGCTCAGAGGAGCCTGACTAAAATTATATTAAGGACAGAGTTTTTGTCAGTGGTCCATACACCAAATCTTTATAAGCATTACTCTAATGATGAGACATGAAAGAAGTGGGTAAGACACAACCTTTAAAAGAAAGACATAGATGTTGAGGATACAATAAAAACTGGTTAGAACCTACTATGCCCAAGATGGCAGAACATTCGACTTCCAGTGGGCCGTGAGTCTTAGCATACCTTCACTGGAATACATTAGCTAAATGATGCATCCGCAGGAGCCATGACAGTTCCAAGTTCAGTTCACTTCAGTAGCTCAGTCGTGTCCGACTCTTTGTGAACCCATGAATCCCAGAACGCCAAGCCTCCCTGTCCATCACCAACTCCGAGAGTTCACTCAGACTCACGTCCATCGAGTCAGTGATGCCATCTAGCCATCTCATCCTCTTTCATTCCATTTTCCTCCTACCCCCAATCCCTCCCAGCATCAGTCTTTTCCAATGAGTCAACTCTTCTCATGAGGTGGCCAAAGTTCTGGAGTTTCAGTTTTAGCATCATTCCTTCCAAAGAACACCCAGGGCTGATCTCCATCAGAATGGACTGGTTGGATCTCCTTCCAGTCCAAGGGACTCTCAACAGTCTACTCCAACACCACAGTTCAAAAGCATCAATTCTTCGGTTCTCAGCCTTCTTCAAGTCTAATTATCACATCCATACATGACCACTGGAAAAACCATAGCCTTGACTACATGGATCTTTGTTGGCAAAGTAATGACTCTGCTTTTTAATATGCTATCTAGGTTGGTCATAACTTTCCTCCAAGGAGTAAGTGTCTTTTAATTTCATGGCTGCAGTCACCATCTGAAGTGATTTTGGAGCCCAGAAAAATAAAGTCTGACACTGTTTCCACTGTTTCCCTATCTATTTCCCATGAAGTGATATAACCAGATGCCATGATCTTCATTTTCTGAATGTTGAGCTTTAAGCCAACTTTTTCACTCTCCACTTTCACTTTCATCAAGAGGCTTTTTAGTTCCTCTTCACTTTCTGCCAAAAGGGCGGTGTCATCTGCATATCTGAGGTTATTGATATTTCTCCCGGCAATCTTGATTCCAGCTTGTGCTTCTTCCAGTCCAGCGTTTCTCATGATTTACTCTGCATAGAAGTTAAATAAGCAGGGTGACAGTAATCAGCCTTGACATACTCCTTTTTCTATTTGGAACTGGTCTGTTGATCCACGTCCACTTCTAACTGTTGCTTCCTGACCTGCATACAGGTTTCTCAAGAGCAGGTCAGGTGGTCTGGTATTCCCATCTCTTTCAGAATTTTCCAGAGTTTACTGTGATCCACACAGTCAAAGGCTTTGGCATAGTCAATAAAGCAAAAAAAGATGTTTTTCTGGAACTCTCTTGCTTTTTCCGTGATCCAGCAGATGTTGGCAATTTGATCTCTGGTTCCTCTGCCTTTTCTAAAACCAGCTTGAACTTTAGGAACTTGACGGTTCACGTATTGCTGAAGCCTGGCTTGGAGAATTTTGAGCATGACTTTACTAGCATGTGAGATGAGTGCAATTGTGTGGTAGTTTGAGCATTCTTTGGCATTGCCTTTCTTTGGGATTGGAATGAAAACTGACCTTTTCCAGTCCTGTGGCGCTGCTGAGTTTTCCAAATTTGCTGGCATATTGAATGCACCACTTTCACAGCATCATCTTCCAGGATTTGAAATAGCTCAACTGGAATTCCACCACCTACACTAGTTTTGTTCGTAGTGATGCTTTCTAAGGCCCACTTGACTTCACATTCCAGGATGTCTGGTTCTAGGTCAGTGATCACACCATCGTGATTTTCTGGGTCGTGAAGATCTTTTTTGTACAGTTCTTCTGTGTATTCTTGCGTCCTCTTCTTAATATCTTCTGCTTCTGTTAGGTCTCAACCATTTCTGTCCTTTATCGAGCCTATCTTTGCATGAAACGTTCCCTTGGTATCTCTAATTTTCTTGAAGAGATCTCTAGTCTTTCCCATTCTATTGTTTTCCTCTATTTCTTTGCATTGATCGCTGAGGAAGGCTTTCCTATCTCTTCTTGCTATTCTTTGGAACTCTGCATTCAGATGCTTATATCTTTCCTTTTCTCCTTTGCTTTTCGCTTCTCTTCTTTTCACAGCTATTTGTAAGGCCTCCCCAGACAGCCATTTTGCTTTTTTGCATTTCTTTTCCATGAGGATGGTCTTGATCCCTGTCTCCTGTACAATGTCACAAACCTCATTCTATAGTTCATCAGGCCCTCTATCTATCAGATCTAGTCCCTTAAATCTATTTCTCACTTCCACTGTATAATCATAAGGGATTTGATTTAGGTCATACCTGAATGGTCTAGTGGTTTTCCCTACTTTCTTCAATTTAATTCTGAATTTGTCAATAAGGAGTTCATGATCTGAGCCACAGTCAGCTCCTGGTCTTGTTTTTGTTGTCTGTATAGAGCTTCTCCATCTTGCTGCAAAGAACATAATCAATCTGATTTTGGTGTTGACCATCTGGTGATATCCATGTGTAGAATCTTCTCTTGTTTTGTTGGAAGAGGGTGTGTGCTATGACCAGTGCATTTTCTTGGCAAAACTCTATTAGTCTTTGCCCTGCTTCATTTCGTATTCCAAGGCCAAATTTGCCTGTTACTCCAGGTGTTTCTTGACTTCCTACTTTTGCATTCTAGTCCCCTATAATGAAAAGGATGGCTGGGAGGAGCTACCCCACGCCCCCACGCCAGAGGTGAGGGGCGGCGGCCGGGAAGAGCTACCCCACACCCGAGGCCAGAGTAGGCGGCTTGGAGGACCAACCCCCCATCCAAGGAGCGGTGGCTGCGCGGGCACAGGAGGGCCTAGAGGAGCTATCCCACATTGAAGGTCAGGAAGGGTGGCAGTGAGGAGATACCCCTCATCCAAGGTAAGGAGCAGTGGCTGGACTTTGCTGGAGCAGCCGTGAAGAGATACCCCACGCCCAAGGTAAGAGAAACCCAAGTAAGTCGGTAGGTGTTGCAAGAGGGCATCAGAGGGCAGACACACTGAGGCCATACTCACTGGAAACTAGTCAATGTAATTACACTAGAACCGCAGGCTTGTCTAACTCAATGAAACTGAGCCATGCCCATGGGGCAACCCAAGACAGGTGGGTCATGGTGGAGAGATCTGACAGAGTGTGGTCCACTAGAGAAGGGAATGGCAAACCACTTCAGTATTCTTGCCTTGAGAACCCCATGAACAGTATGAAAAGGCAAAATGATAGGATACTGAAAGAGGAACTCCCCAGGTCAGTAGGTGCCCAATATGCTACTGGAGATCAGTGGAGAAATAACTCCAGAAAGAATGAAGGGATAGAGCCAAAGCAAAAACAATACCCAGCTGTGGATGTGACTGGTGATAGAAGCAAGGTCCAATACTATAAAGAGCAATATTGCATAGGAACCTGGAATGTCAGGTCCATGAATCAAGGCATATTGGAAGTGGTCAAACAAGAGATGGCAAGAGTGAATCAGCGAACTCAAATGGACTGGAATGGGTGAATTTAACTCAGATGACCATTATATCTACTACTGCAGACAGGAATCCCTCAGAAGAAATGGAGTAGCCATCACGGTCAACAAAAGAGTCTGAAATGCAGTACTTGGATGCAATCTCAATAATGACAGAATGATCTCTGTTCGTTTCCAAGGCAAACCATTCAATATCACAGTAATCCAAATCTATGCCCCAACCAGTAATGCTGAAGAAGCTGAAGTTGAATGGTTCTGTGAAGACCTACAAGACCTTTTAGAATTAACACCCAACACTCTTATAACAACATACAAATCAAGAAATAGACTATCGGTACTCCAGAAGTCCTCTACACCCTCTTGCAGACACTACTAGCCTGCAAAGCCCACCACTATCTCACTTCTAAATCAGGTGTTAGTTTGGCCTGATTTTAAATTTTATAGAAATGAAATAATACAATACTGCATCTTTTATCCTTCTTTCACTATGTCTTTCACTCAATTTATGATGTGAATGAATTCACAGTATTTAATATAAGAGTAATTTGTTTATTGTTTATCACAGTACTCTAGTGTGACTGTAAGGAAATTTATTCAGTTCTATGGTATGAATATTTGTGTTCTGTTTAAAATACATACATTGGGGGCGGTCCTAAGATGGCGGAGGAATAGGATAGGGAGACCACTTTCTCCCCCACAAATTCATTGAAGGAACATTTGAACACTGAGAAAATTCCATAAAACGACTTCTGAATGTTGGCAGAGGACATCAGGTACCCAGAAAGGCAGCTCGTTGTCTTCAAAAGGAGGTAGGACAAAATATTAAAAATAAAAAAGGGAGACAAAAGAGTTAGGGACAGAGACCCATTCCAGGAAGGGAGTCTTGAAAGAGGAGAAGTTTCCAAATGCCAGAAAGCCTCTCACCAGTGGATCTGTGGGGAGTTTTGGAATCTCAGAGGGCAACATAACTGGGAGGAAAAATAAATAAATAAAACCCACAGATTATGTGCCTAACGGCAACTCCCAGAGCTCACATCGGCCACCAGCAAGCAGGGGCTGAACAGGGAGGTGTAGGCTGCATTGATTAGGGTAAGGACCAGCCTGAATGCCCTGAGGGCAATCTGAGGGAACTAACATGAGATAGCAACCCAAACTGTGGGATAGCCAGAGGGAGAGAAAAAAAGAGAGGGAGAGAGGAAGAGAAAACTATCCCACAAAAAGCCCTAACCTAAGGCACTGCCGGGTGCCCACAGAACTAAGGACTGAGCGAATACCAGAGGAGAGCTAGCGGGCTTCAGACCAGCCCATCCCCAGCTGGAGACTGGGAGGCAGGAGGGGGGCAGCCAGAGCCGGAAAGGGGCAATCTCGGTCCCAGAGAGGCATTCTTTACCAAACTGCAAGCAGGCTCCCAGTTGCTAGCCAAGATTTCTTGGGATTCTGGATGGTTGACATCTGCCAGGAGGGTCGCAGCCAGAAATCAGCTCCCTAGAAAAGAAACACACCACAGCTGAGACAGGTGCACCCGCTAAGCACCCAGAAAACAGCGGCTGGGACAGGGGAGATGATAAGATGCACCTCCCACCTGGGGAGACTGTGCTTGCCTAGCACCTGATCACCTGAGATGCTCGGACCTGGGAAGGGCACAAAACGCAGGCCCAACCAAGTCTGCACCTTTGTGGAGTACTCAAGAACCTGAACCTAAGCAGCTTAGACCTGGGAAGTGCACACAACTCAGGGCCTGCCTCAGACAGTTCCCTGGCAGAGAAATCTAAATCCTGAGAACTGTAGACTGGGAAAGTGCATGCACCGTGAGCAGGGGCAAATGCAGTGTGGCCAAGATGCTGCCAGCACTCCCCACACAAGCTAGTGATATTTGTTTGCAGTGTTCCTCCCTCCCCACAGCACGACTGAACACATGAGCATAAGTAAGTGACCACCTTCGCCCCCTTGTGTCAGGGCAGAATTTAGACACTGAAGAGACCAGCAAACAGAAGAAGCTAAAATAAACAGAGGGAACTCCTTTGGAAGTGACAGGTGCAACAGATTAAAATCCTGTAGTTAGCACCAACTACACTGGGAGGGGCCTATAGATCTGGAGAAGTATAAGCCGAATCAAGGAAGTATCTGAAACTGAACTGACCCCACACTGCCAGCAACAGCTCCAGATAAATTCCTAGATATATTTTTACTATTATAATTTTTAATTTTTTTTTTTACTTTTAAGTCCTCTATTACTCCTTTGATTTTAATTTTTATAACCTACTATTACCTTGCAAAAAAAAAAAAAAGAAGACCCTATTTTTAAAGCAAACTTCATATTTATATTTTATAATTTTTGTGACTGCTTTTTATTTAATATTGTATTTTTGAGAGTCTAACCTCTACTCTATATTTTTAATATTTGATTTTTGGTATTTGTTATCAATTTAGTATCTTTAAGAACCCAATCTTTAGTACCCATTTTTACTTGGGAATGTGATTACTGGCTTGATTGCTCTCTCCACTTTTTGACTCTACTTTTTCTCTACCAGGTCAGCTCTATCTCCTCCCTCCCTCTTCTCTTCTCTCCCCAACTCTGTGAATCTCTTTGCGTGTTCCAGGTTGTGGAGAACACTTAGGTAACTGATTACTGGCTGGATCTGTCTCTCTCCTTTTGATTCCTCCTCTTCTCCTCCTGATCACCTCTATCTGCCTCCTCCCTCTTCTCTTCTCCAAGCAACCTTGTGAACCTCTCCAGTTATCCCTCACTGTGGAGAATCTTTTCATCATCAACCTAGATGTTTTGTCATCAGTGCTTTATGGATGGAGAAGTCTTGAGGCTACTGTAAGAAAGACTGAAAACCAGAGGCAGGAGGCTTAAGTCCAAAACCTGAGAACACCAGAGAACTCCTAACTCCAGGGAACATTAATTGATAAGAGCTCATCCAAAAGCCTCCATACCTACACTGAAACCAAACAACACCTAAGAGCCAACAAGTTCCAGAGCAAGACATACCGTGCAAGTTCCTCAGCAATGCAGGAACATAGCCCTGAGTATCAATATGCAGGCTGCCCAAAGTCACACCAACGCCATAGACCTCTCAAAACTCACTACTGGGCAATTAATTGCACTCCAGAGAGAAGAAACCCAGCTCCACCAACCAGAACACCAATACAAGCTTCCCTAACCAGGAAACCTTGAAAAGACACCCATCCAACTCCACCCATAGTGAGGAATCTCCACAATAAAGAGGAACCACAAAACTGCCAGAATACAATAAGGTCACCTCAAACACAGCAATCTAAACAAGATGAAAAGGCAGAGAAATACTCAGCAGGTAAAGGAAAAGGATAAATGTCCACCAAAGCAAACAAAAGAGGAGGAGATAGGGAGTCTACCTGAAAAAGAATTCAGAATAATGATAGTAAAAGGGATCCAAAATCTTTAAAACAAAATGGAGTTACAGATAAATAGCCTGGAGACAAGGATTGAGAAGATGCAAGAAATGTTTAATAAGCACCTAGAAGAAATAAAAAAGAGTCAATCAATAATGAATAATGCAATAAATGAGATTAAAAACACTCTGGAGGGAACCAAGAGTAGAATAATGGAGGCAGAAGATAGGATAAGTGAGGTAGAAGATAGAATGGTAGAAATAAATGAAGCAGAGAGGAAAAAAGAAAAAATAATTAAAAGAAATGAGGACAACTTCAGAGACCTCTGGGACAATGTTAAATGCCCCAACATTCGAATCATAGGAGTCCCAGAAGAAGAAGACAAAAAGAAAGGCCATAAGAAAAATTTTTGAGGAGATAAGTGTTGAAAACTTCCCTAAAACAGGGGAGGAAATTGTCACCCAAGTCCAAGAAACCCAGAGAATCCCAAACAGAATAAACCCAAAGTGAAACACCCCAAGACACATATTAATCAAATTAACAAAGATCAAACACAAAGAACAAATATTAAAAGCAGCAAGGAAAAAACAACAAATAACACACAAGGGGATTCCCATAAGGATAACAGCTGATCTTTCAATAGAAACTCTTCAGGCCAGGAGGGAATGGCAAGACATATTTAAAATGATGAAAGAGAAAAACCTACAACCAAGATTACTCTTTCCAGCAAGAGTTTCATTCAAATATGAAGGATAAATCAAAAGCTTTACAGACAAGCAAAAGCTGAAAGAATTCGGCACCGCCAAACCAGCTCTTCAACAAATGCTAAAGGATCTTCTCTAGACAGAAAACACAAAAAGGGTGCATAAACTCAAACCCAAAACGACAAAGTAAATGGCAACGGGATCCTGCTTATCAATAATTACCTTAAATGTAAATGGGTTGAATGCCCTAACCAGAAGACAAAGACTGGCTAAATGAATACAAAAACAAGACCCCCATATATGTTGTCTACAAGAGACCCACCTCAAAACAAGGGACATGCAAAATCAATACAATACTGTAAAGTAATTAACCTCCAATTAAAATAAATAAATTTATATGTAAAAAAAAATTAAAAAAAAAAAAAAAAAACAAGGGACATACAGACTGAAAATGAAGGGCTGGAAAAAGATATTCCACACAAATACAGACCAAAAGAAAACAGGAGTAGCAATACTCATATCAGATAAAATAGATTTTAAAATAAAGGCTGCAAAAAAAAAAAGTACACTACATAATGATCAAAGGATCAATCCAAGAAGATATAACAATTATAAACATATATGCAGCCAACATAGGAGCACAGCAATATGTAAGACAAATGCTAACAAGTATGAAATAAATTAGCAATAACACAATAATAGTGGGAGACATTAATACCCCACTCACATCTATGGATAGATCAACTAAACAGAAAATAAACAAGAAAACATAAACTTTAAATGATACAAGGGACCAGTTAGACCTAATTGATATTTCAACCCAAAACAATGAATTCCACCTTTTTCTCAAGTGCACATGGAACCTTCTCCAGGATAGATCACATCCTGGGCCATAAATCTAGCCTTGGTAAATTCAAAAAAATTGGAATCATTACAAGCATCTTTTCTGAACATAATGAATTAAGATTAGATGTCAGTTACAGGAGGAAAACTATTAAAAATTCTAACATATGGAGGCTGAAAAACATTCTTCTGAATAATCAACAAATCACTGAAGAAATCAAAAAAGAAATCAAAATATGCATAGAAATGAATGAAAATGAAAACACAACATCCGAAAACCTATGGGACACTGCAAAAGCAATGCTAATGGGAAGATATATAGCCATACAGGCTTACCTCAAGAAACAAAACCTCAAATAAATAACCTAACTCTAAATCTAAAGCAACTATAAAAGGAAGAAATGAAGAACCCCAGGGTTAGTAGAAGGAAACAAAATTTTAAAATTAAGGCAGAAATAAATGCAAAAGAAACAAAAGAGACCATAGCCAAAATCAACAAAACTAAAAGCTGGTTCTTTGACAAGATAAATAAAATTGACAAACCATTTTAGCCAGACTCATCAAGAAACAAAGGGAGAAAAATCAAATCAACAAAATTATAAATAAAAATGGAGAAATCACAACAGACAACATAGAAATCCAAAGAGACTACTACCAGCAATTATATGCCAATAAAATGGACAACGTGGAAGAAATGGACAAAGTCTTAGAAAAGTATAACTTTCCAAAACTGAACCAGGAAGAAATAGAAAATCTTAACAGACACATCACAAGCAAGGAAATTGAAACTGTAATCAGAAATATTCCAACAAGCAAAAGCCCAGGACCAGACGGCTTCACAGCTGAATTCTACTGAAAATTTAGAGAAGAGCTAACACCTATCCTACTCAAATTCTTCCAAAAAATTGCAGAGGAAGGTAAACTTCCAAACTCATTCTATGAGGCAATCACCCTAAAACCAAAACCAGACAATGATGCCACAAAAAAAGAAAACTACAGGCCAATATCACTGCTGAAAATGGATGCAAAAATCCTTAACAAAATTATAGCAAACAGAATCCAACAACATATTAAAAAGATCATACATCATGACCAAGTGCGCTTTATCCCCGGGATGCAAGGATTCTTCAATATCTGCAAACCAATCAATGTAATACACCATATTAACAAATTGAAAGATAAAAACCATGTGATTATCTCAATGGATGCAGAGAAAGACTTTGACAAAATTCAACATCCATTAATGATAAAAACCCTCCAGAAAGCAGGAATAGGAGGAACATACCTCAACATAATAAACACTATATATGATAAACCCACAGCAAACATTATCCTCAATGGTGAAAAATTGAAAGCATTTCCCCTAAAGTCAGAAACAAGACAAGGGTTCCCACTTTCACCACTACTATTCAACATAGTTCTGAAAGTTTTGGCCACAACAATCAGAGCAGAAAAAGAAATAAAAGGAATCCAAATTGGAAAAGAAGTAAAACTCTCACTGTTTGCAGATGACATGATCCTCTACATAGAAAACCCTAAAGACTCCAGTAGAAAATTACTTGAGCTAATCAATGAATATAGTAAAGTTTCAGGATATAAAATTAACACACTGAAATTCCTTGCATTCCTATACACTAACAATGAGAAAACGGAAAGAGAAATTAAGGAAACAATTCCATTCACCATTGCAGAGAAAAGAATAAAACAATTAAGAATATATCTACCTAAAGAAACTAAAGACCTATATATAGAAAACTATAAAACACTGATGAAAGAAATCAAGGAGGACAAAAATAGCTGTGAAATATACCATGTTCATGGATTGGAAGAATCAATATAGTGAAAATGAGTATACTACCCAAAGCAATCTATAGATTCAATGCAACCCCTATCAAGCTACCAACTGTATTTTTCACAGAATTAGAACAAATAATTTCACAAGTTGTATGTAAACACAAAAAAACTCGAATAGTGAAAGCAATCTTGATAAAGAAGAATGGACTGGAGGAATCAACCTGCCTGACTTCAGGCTATACTACAAAGCTACAGTCATCAAGACAGTATGGTACTGGCACAAAGACAGAAACACAGATGAATATAATGAAATAGAAAGCCTGGAGATGAATCCACACACCTATGGACACCTTATCTTTGAAAAAAGAGGCAAGAATATATAATGAAGAAAAGACAATCCCTTTAACAAGTGCTGCTGGAAAAACTGTTCAACCATTTGTAACAGAATGAAACTAGACACTTTAAAACACCATACACAAAAATAAACTCAAAATGGATTAAAGATATAAATGTAAGACAAGAAACTATAAAACTCCTAGAGGAGAACATAGGCAAGACACTCTCTGACATAAATCACAGCAGGATCCTCTATGACCCACCTCCCAGAGTAATGGAAATAAAGGCAAAAATAAACAAATGGGATCTAATTAAAATTAAAAGCTTTTGCACAACAAAGGAAATTATAAGCAAGGTGAAAAGACAGCCTTCAGAATGGGGGAAAATAAGAGCAAATGAAGCAACTGACAAAGAATTAATCTCAGAAATGTACAAGCAGCTATGCAGTCCAATTCCAGAAAAATAAATGATCCAATCAAACAATGGTCCAAAGAACCAAACAGACATTTATCCAAAGAAGACATACAAATGGCTAACAAACACATGAAAAGATGCTCAACTCACTCATTATCAGAAAAATGCAAATCAAAACCACCATGAGGTACCATCTTACATTGGTCAGGATGGTTGATATCAAAAAGTCTACAAACAATAAATGCTGGACAGGATGTGGAGAAAAGGAAGCCCTCCTAAACTAGTTGTGGGAATGCAAACTAGTACAGCCACCGTGGAGAAAATGTGGAGATTCCTTAAAAAACTGGAAATAGAACTGCCATATGACCAAGCAATCCTACTGCTAGGCATACACACCAAGGAAACCAGAATTGAAAGAGACATGTGTACCCCAATGTTCATCACAGCACTGTTTATAATAGCCAGGACGTGGAAACAACCTAGATGTCCATTGGCAGATGAATGGATAAGAAAGCTGGGGTACATATACATGATGGAATATTACTCAGCTATTAAAAAGAATGCATTTGAATCAGTTCTAAGGAGGTGGGTGAAACTGGAGCCTATTATACAGAGTGAAGTACGTCATAAAGAAAAACACCAATGCAGTATATTAACGCATATATGTGGAATTTAGAAAGATGGTAACAATGACCCTATATGCAAGACAGAAAAAGAGACACTGATGTATAGAACAGTCTTTTGGACTCTGTGGGAGAAGGCGAGGGTGGAATAATTTGAGAGAATAGCATTGAAACATGTATATTATCATATGTGAAATAGATCATTGGTCCAGGTTTGATGCATGAGACAGTGCTCAGGGCTGGTGCACTGGGATGACACTGAGGGATGGGATGGGGATGGAGGTTGGAGGGGGGTTCAGGATAGGGAACACATGTACATCCGTGGCTGATTCATGTCAATGTATGGCCAAAACCACTACAATATTGTAAAGTAATTAGTTTCCAATTAAAATAAATAAATTAATTTAAAAACAAACAAACAAAAAGAAAGCCTTCATAAGTGATCAATGCAAAGAAATAGAAGGAAACAATAAAATGGGAAACACTAGTGATTTCTTCCAAAAAATTTGAGATACTAAGGGAACAGTTCATGCAAATATGGGCACAATAAAGGACAGAAATCATATGAACCTAACAGAAATAGAAGAGATTAAGAAGAGGTGGCAAGAATACTCAGAAGAACTATACAAAAAAGATCTCCACAACCCAGATAACCACAGTGGTGTGATCAGTCACTTATAGCAAGACATCCTGGAGTGTAAAGTCAACTTAGCCTTAGGAAGCATCACTATCAACAAAGTTAGTAGAGGTGATGAAATTTCAACTGACCTATTTCAAATCTTAAAAGATGATTCTATGAAAGTGATGCATTCTATATGCCAGCAAATTCGGATAACTCAGCAGTGGCCACAAGACTAGAAAAGGTCAGTTTTCAGCCAATCCCAAAGAAGTCCAAAGAATATTCAAACTACTGCACAATTGCACTCATTTCACTTGCTAGTAAAGTAATGCTCAAAATCCTTCAAGCCAGGCTGGAACAGCATATGAACTGAGAACTTCAGGATGTAAAGCTGGATTTAGAAAAGGCATAGGAACCAGAGATCAAATTGTCAACATCTGTTGGATCATAACAAAAGCAAGAGAATTCAAGAAAAACAACTTCTGCTTCATTGACTACAGACTTCGACTATGAGGATCATAACAAACTATGGAAAATTCCTAAAGAGGTTGGAATACCAGACCACTTAACCTAGTTCTTGATAAATCCATATGCAGGTCAAGAGAAACTGTTAGAACCAAATATGGAACAATGGACTGGTTCCAAATTGGGGAAGGAGTACATCAAGTTTATATATTGTCACCATGCTTATTTAACTTACATGCAGAGTACATCATGTGAAATTCCAGACTGGATGAATCATAAGCTGGAATCAAGATTGCTGGGAGAAATATCAATAACCTCAGATATGCAGATGACACCACCCTTATGGCAGAAAGTGAAGAACTAAAGAGCCTCTTAATGAAAGTGAAAGACGAGAGTGAAAAATCTGGCTTAAAACTCAACATTCAAAAAGTGAAGATCATGGCATCCAGTCTCATCACTTCAGGGCAAATAGGTGGGAACAATGGAAATAGTGACAGATTTTATTTTCCTGGGCCCCAATATCACTGCAGATGTTGAATGCAGCTGTGAATTCAAAGATGCTTGCCCCTTGGAAGAAAAGCTATGACTAAGCTAGATAGCATATTAATAAGCAGAGATATTAATTTGGCAACAAAGGTCAATATAATTAAAGCTATGGTTTTCCTAGGAGTCATGTACAGATATGAGGGTTGGACCATGAAGAAGGTTGAGCACCAAAGAATTGTTGTTTTTGAACCGTGGAATTGGAAAAAAAAAAAAAACTCTTGAAATCCCTTAGATTGAAAGGAAATCAAACCAGTTAATCTTGAAGGAAATCAGCCCTGAATATTCATTGGAAGACCTGGTGCTGAAGCTGAAGCTCCAATACTTTGGCCACTGGATGGGAAGAGCCAACTCTTAGAAAAGACCCTGATACTGGCAATGATTGAAGGCAGGAGGGGGAGGGGATGACAGATGAGATGTTTGAAAGGCATCACATACTCAGTGGACATGATTTTGAGCAAACTCTGCGAGTTGGTGAAGGATAGGAAAGTCTGGCATGTTATGATCCATAGGATCACAGTCAGATAGGACTGAGCAGCAGAACAGCAACAGCAACAAAGGTGCACATGGTTGCGTGGTTTTATCTCTAGGCTTTCTATGTTGCAGTATTTATCGATATTTCTATTTTGGGTCCATTACCATACTATCTCGATGACTGCAGCTTTGCAGTATAGTCTGAAATCAGACACGATGTTTCCTTTAGTTCTATTCTTCTTTCTCAATATTGCTTTGGCCATTTGGAGTTTTCTATTTTTCCATGTGAATTGTGACATATTTTGCTCTAGTTCTGTGAAAAAATGCCATTGATAATTTGAAAATGATGACACTGACTCTGTAGCCTGTATTTGATAATGTAGTCATTTTCACAATATTGTTTTTCCCAACCCAGGAATATAGAATATCTCTCCATCTGTTTTTATCATCTTTGATTTCTTTCATCAGTGTCTTACCATTTTCTGTATACATCTCTTTTGTCCCTTGGGTAGGTTTATTCAAGGTATATTGCAATGACCAGCATGCTAAGCACAGGCGGCTGCGACGACCGGCGCGCTAAGCGCAGCCGAGAGGAGCCACCCCATGTCTGAGGTCAGGGGCAGAAGCCGGGAGGACCCCATGCCGGAAGGGCAGCGGCCAAGAGGAGTTACCCCACATCCGAGGTCAGGGGCAGCGGCGGAGAGTACCAGACTGCAGTGGCACAGGAACGGCAGAGAGGAGCTACACCACGTCCAAGGTCAGGGGGGGTGGCCGAGAGGAGATACTCGGTATCTGAGGTCAGGGGTGGTGACGAGAGGAGTTACCACAAGTCCGACGTCAGGGGCAGCAGGCAGGAGGAGCTACCCCATGCCCAAGGCCAGGGGCTGCGGCCGGGAGGAGCAACCCATGCCCGGGGCCAGGGGCAGTGGCCGGGAGGACAAACCCCACGTCCAAGGAGCCATGGCTGCGCGGGTGCAGAGGGCCTAGAGGAACTATCCCACTTTGAAGGTCAGGAAGGGTGGCGGTGAGGAGATACCCCTCGTCCAAGGTAAGGAGCAATGGCTGCGCTTTGCTGGAGCAGGCGTGAAGAGATAACCCACGCCAAAGGTAAGAGAAACCCAAGTAAGATGGTAGGTGTTGCAAGAGGGCATCAGAGGGCAAACATACTGAAACCATACTCACAGAAACCTAATCAATCTAATCACACTAGAAACACAGCCTTGTCTAACTCAATGAAACTAAGCTATGCCCATGGGGCAACCCAAGATGGGTAGGTCATGGTGGAGAGATCTGACAGAATGTGGTCCACTGGAGAAGGGAATGGCAAATCACTTCAGTATTCTTGCCTTGAGAACCCCATGAACAGTATGGAAAGGCAAAATGATAGGATACTGAAAGAGAAACTCCCCAGGTCAGTAGGTGCCCAATATGCTATTGGAAATCACTGGAGAAATAACTCCAGAAAGAATGAAGGGATGGAGCCAAAGCAAAAAGAGTATCCAGCTGTGGATGTGACTGGTGATAGAAACAAGGTCCGATGCTGTAAACAGCAATATTGCATAGGAACCTGGAATGTCAGGTCCATGAATCAAGGCATATTGGAAGTGGTCAAACAAGAGATGGCAAGAGTGAATGTCGACATTCTAGGAATCAGCGAACTGAAATGGACTGGAATGGGTGAATTTAACTCAGATGACCATTATATCTACTACTGTGGGCAAGAATCCCTCAGAAGAAATGGAGTAGCCATCATGGTCAAAAAAGAGTCTGAAATGCAGTACTTGGATGCAATTTCAAAAATGACAGAATGATCTGTTTGTTTCAAAGACAAACCATTCATTATTACAGTAATCCAAGTCTATGCCCAAACCAGTAACACTGAAGAAGCTGAAGTTGAATGGTTCTATGAAGACCTACAAGACCTTTTAGAACTAACACCCAAAGCAGATGTCCTTTTCATTATAGGGGACTGGAAGGCAAAAGTAGGAAATCAAGAAACACCTGGATTAACAGGCAAATGTGGCCTTGGAATACAGAATGAAGCAGGGCAAAGACTAATAGAGTTTTGCTAAGAAAATGCACTGGACATAACAAACACCCTCTTCCAACAACACAAGAGAAGACTCTACACATGGACATCACCAGATGGTCAACACCAAAATCAGATTGATTATATTCTTTGCAGCCAAAGATGGAGAAGCTCTATACAGTCAGCAAAAACAAGACCAGGATCTGACTGTGGCTCAGACCATGAACCCCTTATTGCCAAATTCAGACTTAAATTGAAGAAAGTAAGGAAAACCACTTGACCATTCAGATATGACTTAAATCAAATCCCTTATGATTATACAGTGGAAGTGAGAAATAGATTTAAGGGCCTAGATCTGATAGATAGAGTGCCTGATGAACTATGGAATAAGGTTCATGACATTGTACAGGACACAGGGATCAAGACCATTCCCATGGAAAAGAAATGCAAAAAAGCAAAATGGTTGTCTGGGGAGGCCTTACAAATAGCTATGAAAAGAAGAGAAGTGAAAAGCAAAGGAGAAAAGGAAAGATATAAACATCTGAATGCAGAGTTCCAAAGAATAGCAAGAAGAGATAAGAAAGCCTTCTTCGGCGGTCAGTGCAAAGAAATAGAGGAAAACAAGAGAATGGGAAAGACTAGAGATCTCTTCAAGAAGATCAGATATAGCAAAGCAACATTTCACACAAAGATGGGCTCGATAAAGGACAGAAATGATATGGAACTAACAGAAGCAGAAGATATTAAGAAGAGATGGCAAGAATACACAGAAGAACTGTACAAAAAAGATCTTCACGACCCAGATAATCACGATGGTGTGATCACTGACCTAGAGCCAGACATCCTGGAATGTGAAGTCAAGTGGGCCTTAGAAAGCATCACTATGAACAAAGCTAGTGGAGGTGATAGAATTCCAGTGGAGCTATTCCAAATCCTGAGAGATGATGCTGTGAAAGTGCTGCACTCAATACAACCAACAAATTTGGAAAACTCAGCAGTGGCCACAGGACTGGAAAAGGTCAGTTTTCATTCTAATCCCAAAGAAAGGCAATGCCAAAGAATGCTCAAACTACCACACAATTGCACTCATCTCACACGCTAGTAAAGTAATGCTCAAAATTCTCCAAGCAAGGTTTCAGCAATATGTGAACCGTGAACTTCCTGATGTTCAAGCTGGTTTTTGAAAAGGCAGAGGAACCAGAGATCAAATTGCCAACATCCGCTGGATCATGGAAAAAGCAAGAGAGCTCCAGAAAAACATTTATTTCTGCTTTATTGACTATGCCAAAGCCTTTGACTGTGTGGATCACAATAAATTGTGGAAAATTCTGAAAGAGATGGGAATACCAGACCACCTGATTTGCCTCTTGAGAAATTTGTATGCAGGTCAGGAAGCAACAGTTAGAACCGGACATGAAACAACAGACTGGTTCCAAATAGGAAAAGGAGTACATCAAGGCTGTATACTGTCACCCTGCTTATTTAACTTACATGCAGAGTACATCATGAGAAACGCTGGACTGGAAGAAACACAGGCTGGACTCAAGATTGCCGGGAGAAATATCAATAACCTCAGATATGCAGATGACACCACCCTTATGGCAGAAATTGAAGAGGAACTAAAAAGCCTCTTGATGAAAGTGAAAGTGGAGACTGAAAAAGTTGGCTTAAAGCTCAACATTCAGAAAACGAAGATCATGGCATCCGGTCCCATCACCTCATGGGAAATAGATAGGGAAAGAGTGGAAACAGTGTCAGACTTTATTTTTCTGGGCTCCAAAATCACTGCAGATGGTGACTGCAGCCATGAAATTAAAAGACGCTTACTCCTTGGAAGGAAAGTTATGACCAACCTAGATAGCATATTCAAAAGCAGAGACATTACCTTGCCAACAAAGGTCCATCTAGTCAAGGCTATGGTTTTTCCTGTGGTCATGTGTGGATGTGAGAGTTGGACTGTAAAGAAGGCTGAGCACCGAAGAATTGATGCTTTTGAACTGTGGTGTTGGAGAAGACTCTTGAGAGTCCCTTGGACTGCAAGGAGATCCAACCAGTCCTTTCTGAAGGAGATCACCCCTGGGATTTCTTTGGAAGGAATGATGCTAAAGCTGAAACTCCAATACTTTGGCCACCTCATGTGAAGAGTTGACTCATTGGAAAAGACTCTGATGCTGGGAGGGATTGGAGGCAAGAGGAGAAGGGGATGTCAGAGGATGAGATTGCTGGATAGCATCACTGACTCGATGGATGTGAGTCTCAGTGAATTCCGGGAGTTGGTGTTTGACAGGGAGGCCTGGGGTGCTGCTATTCATGGGGTTGCAAAGAGTCGGACACGACTGAGCAACTGATCTGATCTGATCTGATTCTTTTTGTTGCAATGGTAAATTGGATTGATTCCTTAATTTCTCCTTTTGATTTTTCATTGTTAATATATAGGAATGCACAGTTATCGCTAATATACATTGTTAGTATATAAGAATAATGTATTGATATTGTATCCTGAAACTTTACTAAATTCACTCACTCAGTCAGTTCAGTTCAGTCGCTCAGTTGTGTCCGACTCTTTGCTACCCCATGAATCACAGCACGCCAGGCCTCCCTGTCCATCACCAACTCCTGGAGGCCACCCAAACCCATGTCCATCATTTTGGTGATGCCATTCAACCATTTCATCCTCTGTCGTCCCTTTCTCCTCCTGCCCTCAATCTTTGCCAGCATCAGGGTCTTTTCAAATGAGTCAGCTCTTCTCATCAGGTGGCCAAAGTATTGGAGTTTCAGCTTCAACATCAGTCCTACCAATGAACACCCAGGATGATCTCCTTTAGGATGGACTGGTTGGATCTCCTTGCAGTCCAAGGGACTCTCAAGAGTCTTCTCCAACACCACAGTTCAAAAGCATCGATTGTTTGATGCTCAGCTTGTTTTATAGTCCAACTCTCACATCCATACATGACTACTGGAAAAACCATAGCCTTGACTAGATGGACCTTTGTTAGCAAAGTAATGCCTCTGCTTTTTAATATTCTGTCAAGTTGGTCATAACTTTCCTTCCAAGGAGTAAGCGTCTTTTAATTTCATGGCTGCAATCACCATCTGCAGTGATTTTGGAGCCCCAAAGGATAAAGTCAGCCACTGTTTCTACTGTTTCCCTATCTATTTGCCATGAAGTGATGAGACAGGATGCCATGATCTTAGTTTTCTAAATGTCCAGCTTTAAGCCAACTATTTCACTCTTCTCTTTCACTTTCATTAGGGGGCTCTTTAGTTCTTCACTTTCTGCCATAAAGGTGGTGTCATCTCTATTAATTTTGTCATGGTATCTTTAGGGTTTTTTATGTACTGTATCATGTCTGCAAACACTGAGAGCATTACTTCTTTTCCAATCTAGATTCTTTGATTTTTTTTCTTGCTGTAGCGAGGACTTCCAAAACTATGTTGAGTAATAGTTATGAGAGTGAGCACACTCGTCTTGTTCCTGATCTTAGAGGGAATGCTTCAATTTTCCCACTGTTGAGAATGTTTACTGTGGGATTATCATATATGGCCTTTATTATGTTGAGGTATGTTTCTCTATGTTCATTTTTTGAAGAGATTTTTTATCACAAAAGGGTGCTGAATTTTCTTGAAAGCTTTTTTCTATTCTTGAGATTTCATATGGTTTTTAATCTTTCCATTTGTTAATATGATGCATCACATTGATTTGTGTATATTGAAGAATCTTGAAGCCCTGGGATAAATTTAACTCAATTGTGTTGTATGATCTTTTTAATGTGTTGTTGAATTCTGTTTGCTAAAATTTTGTTGAGGATTTTTGTATCTGTATTCTTCAGAGATATTAGCCCATAACTTTCTTTCTTTCTTCTTCTTCTTCTTCTTTTTTTTTTTTTTTTTTTTGGTGTTTTAGTTTGGTTTTGGTATCAGGGTGATGGTGGTCTCATAGAATGCATTTGGAAGTGTTCCTTCCTCTGCAGTTTTTTGAAAGAGTTTCAGAAGGATAAGCATTAGCTCTTCTCTAAATGATTGATAGAAGTCAGTTGTGAAGCCATGTGATACTGGGCTTTTGTTTTGGGGGAGATTTTTGATTGGTTTTGATTTTAGTGACTATTATTGGCTTCTTCATAATTTCTATTTATATCTACTGCAGTCTTGAAAAGTTGAACTTTTCAAGAATCTGATCAGTTTTTCAAGGTTGTCAATTAAATTGGCATACAGTTGTCCATAATAGTCTTATCATCCTTTGTACTTCTGCATTTTCTGTTGTGACCACTCCTTTTTTGTTTCTGATATTGTTAATTTGATTTTTATCCCTTTTTTTGTGAATATAGCTAATGGTTTAGCAATTTTATCTTCTCTAAGAACAAGCTTTTAGTTTTATTGATCTTTGCTATTGTATCTTTCATTTCTTTTTCATTGATTTCTACTCTCTTTATGATTTCTTTCATTCTAGTATTTTGTGGGTTTTCTGTTCTTTTTTTACCAGTTGTTTGGGGTGTAAAGTTGGTTTGTCAATTCAATGTTATCCTTGTTTCTTGACGTAGAATTATATTCCTATATAATTTCCTTAAGAACTTCTTTTGCTTCATCCCACAGTTTTCAGTCATCATGTTTTGGTTGTCATTTGTTTATAGGAATTTTTTGATTTCCATTTTTATTTTTTCCATAACTGGGTCATGGCCCCTCCCATCAGAACAAGACCCAGTTTCCCCTTCAGTCAGGTCTGTCCCATCAAGAAGCTTCCATAAGCCTCTTATCCGTCTCTGTCAGGGGGCAGAGAGACTGAAAACCACAATGACAGGAAACTAACCAATTTGTTCACACGGACCACAGCCTTGTCTAACTCAATGAAACTATGAGCCATGTCATATAGGGCCAGCAAAAACAGATGGGTCATGGTGGAGAGTTCTGACAGAATGTGGTACAATAGAGAAGGGAATGACAAACCACTTCAATACTCTTGCCTTGAGAACCCCATGAATTGTATGAAAAGGAAAAAAGATAAGACATTGAAAGGTGAACTCCCCAGGTTGGTAGGTGCCCAATATACTACTGGAGATCAGTGGAGAACTACCTCCAGAAAGAATGAAGAAACAGATTCAGTGAAAAAATAACACCCAGTTGTGTATGTGACTGGTGATGGAAATTAAGTCTGATGCTTCAAAGAGCAATACTGCATAGGAACCTTGAATGTTAGGTCCATGAGTCAAGGTAAATTGGAAGTGGTCAAACAAGATATAGCAAGAGTGAACATCAACATTTTAGGAAACAGTGAACTCAAATAGACTGGAATGGATGAATTTAAATCAGATGACCACTATATCTACCACTCTGGGCAAGAAGCCCTTAGAAAAAATGAAGTAGCCATTATAGTCAACAAAGGAGTCTGAAATGCAGTACTTGGATGCAATCTCAAAAACAACAGAATGATTTATGTTCATTTCCAAGGCAAACTATTCAATATGAGAGTAATCCAACTCTATGCCCCAACGAGTAATGTTCAAGAAGCTGAAGTTGAAAGGTCCTATGAAGACCTATAAGACCTTCTAGAATTAACACCCAAAAAAGATGTCATTTTCATTATAGGGGACTGGAATGCAAAAGTAGGAAGTCAAGAAACACCTGAAATAACAGGAAAATTTGGTGTGAAGTACAAAATGAAACAGGGCAAAGGCTAACAGAGTTTTGACAAGAGAATGCACTAGTAACAGCAAACATCCTCTTTCAACACCACAAGAAAAGACTATACACGGATGTCACCAGTGGTCAACACCAAAATCAAATTGATTATATTCTTTGCAGCCAAAGATGGAGAACCTCTATAAATGTAGCAAAAACAAAACCGGGAGCTGGCTGTGGCTTAGATCATGAACACCTTATTGAAAAATTCAGGCCTAAATTGAAGAAAGTAGGGAAAACCAGTAGACTATTTACATCTAAATCAAATCCGTTATGATTATACAGTGAAAGTGACAAATAGTTTCAAGGGATTAGATGTGATAGAGTGCCTGAAGAACTATGGAAGGAGGTTCACGACATTGTACAGAAGGCAGTGGTCAAGACCATCCCCAAGAAAAAGAAATGCAAAAAGGCAAAATGGTTGTCTGAGGACGCCTTAAAAACAGCTACGAAAAGAAGAAAAGCAAAACGCAAAGGAGAAAAAGAAAGGCGTACCCATTTGAGTGCAGAGTTCCAAAGAATAGCAAGGAGAGATAAGAAAGCCTTCCTCAGTGATCAGTGCAAAGAAATAGATGAAAACAATAGAATGGGAAAGACTAGAAAACTAGAGATACCAAGGGAATATTTCATGCAAAGATAGGCACAATAAAGGACAGAAATGGTAGGGACCTAACAGAAGCAGATGATATTAAGAAGGGGTGGCAAGAAATCACAGAAGAACTGTACAAAAAAGATGTTCACGACCCAGATAATTAGGATGGTGTTATCACTCACCTGGAACCAGACATCCTGGAATGTGAAGTCAAGTAGGCCTTAGGCAGTATCACTGCGAACAAAGCTATTGGAGGTGATGGAATTCCAGTTGAACTATTTCAAATCCTAAAAAATTATGCTGTGAAAGTGCAGCCTTCAATATTCCAGCAAATTTGGAAAACTCAGCGGTGGCCACAGGACTGGAAAATGACAGTTTTCATCCCAATCCCAAAGAAAGGCAATGCCAAAGAATGTTCAAACTACTGCACAACTGCACTCATCTCACATGTTAGCAAAGTAATGCTTAAAATTCTCCAAGCCAGGCTTCAACAATATGTGAACCATGAATTTCCTGATGTTCTAGGTGGATTTAGAAAAGGCAGAGGAACAAGAGATCAATTTGTCAACATCCATTGGAACTTTTAAAAAGCAAGAGAGTTCCAGAAAAACATCAACTTCTGTTTTATTGACTATGCCAAATACTTTGACTGTGTGGATCATAACAAACTGTGGAAAATTCTTAAAAAGATGGGAATACCATGCTACCTGACCTGCCTCCTAAGAAATCTGTATGTAGGTCAAGAAGCAACAGTTAGAATGGGACATGGAATGACAGACTGGTTCCAAATCGGGAAAGGAGTATGCCAATGCTGTATATTGTCACTTTGCTTATTTAACTTATATGCAGAGTATATCAAGAGAAACACTGGGCTGGATGAAGCACAGCTGGAATTAAGAGTGCCAGGAGAAATATCAATAACCTCAGATATGCAGATGACACCACCCTTATGGCAGAAAGTGAAGAGGAAGTAAAAAGCCTCTTGATGAAAGTGAAAGTGAAAGTTGAGAGTGAAAAAGTTGGCTTAAAACTCAACATTCAGAAAATTAAGATCATGGCATCTGGTCCCATCACTTCCTGGCAAACAGATGGGGAAACAGTGACAGACTATTTATTTGGGCTGCAAAATCACTGAGGATGGTGACTACAGGCAAAATCAAAAGACGTTTGCTCCTTGGAAGAAAAATTATGAGCAACATAGACAGCATATTAAAAAGCAGAGACATTACTCTGCGAACAAAAGTCCATCTAGTCAAAACTATGGTTTTTCCAGTAGTCGTGTATGGATGTGAGAGTTGGACTAGAAAGAAATCTGATCACCAAAGAATTGATGCTTTTGAACTGTGGTGTTGGAGAAGACTTGAGAGTCCCTTGGACTACAAGGAGATCCAACCAGTCAATCTTAAAGGAAATCAACCCTGAATATTGATTGGAAGGAATGATGCTGAAGCTGAAGCTCCAATACTTTGGTCACCTGATGCAAAGAGCTGACTCATTTGAAAAAACCCTGACACTGAGAAAGATTGAAGACAGGATGAGAAGAGCACAACAGAAGATGAGATGGTTGGATGGCATCAGCAACTCAATGGACATGAGTTTGTGTAAACTCTGGGAATTGGTAATGGAGAGGGAGTCCTAGAGTGCTACAGTCCATGGGGTCACAAAGAGTTGGACATGAATGAGCAGCTGAACTGAACTGAACCAGTTCATTATTTTGAAACATAATATTTAGTCTCCATGTGTTTGTGTTTTTTACAGTGCTTTTGCCCATAATTGATATCTGGGCCTGTAGGGTTGTGATCAGAAAAGATCAATATGATTTCACTTTTCTTAAATTTACTGAGGCTTGATTTGTGATCCAAGATATGGTATATCTTGAAGAACATTCCATGTGCACTTGAGGAAAAAGTGTATTCGTCTGAACTTGGATGGAATGTCCTGATGATATCATTTATGTCCATCTGGTTTAATGTGTCATTTTAGGCTTGCATTACCTTATTAATTTTCTTTTTTGGTAATCTGTCCATTGGTATAAGTGTGTTGTTACACTTCCCTACTATTACAGTGTTACCATCATTTTCCCTTTTTGTGTCTGTTCATGTTTGTCTTACGTACAGAGGTGCTTCTATGTCAGATGCATAAATATTTACAATTGTTATGTCTTCTTGGATTGATCCCGTGATCATTATGCAGTGTCTTTATCTCTTGTAATAATCTTTATTTTAAGGTCTAGTTTGTCTGATACGAGAATTGCCACTCTTGCTTTCTTTTGACTTCCAGTTGCATGGAATATCTTTTTCCATCCTCTTCCTTTTAGTCTGTACATATCTCTAGGTCTGAAGTAGATCTTGCTTTTGCTTTTGTATCCATTCAGCTAGTCTATGTCTTTTGTTTGAAGTATTTAATCCATTTTTATTTAAAGTAATTATTGATATATATCTTCCTATTGGCATTTTTTTAATTGTTTTGCATTTGTTTTGTAGGTCTTTTCCTTCTCTTTTGTTTCCTACCTATAGAAGTCCCTTTAACATTTGCTGTAAAGCTTTTTTGGTGGTGCTAAATCCTCTAAACTTTTGCTTGTCTGTTTAGCATTCGATTTCTCCATCAATTTTCAATGAGATCCTTGCCAAGTGAAGTAATATTGGTTGTAGGAAATCTTTGAGTTTAATAGGATTAATTTAACTGAAATATTGATGAATATAAAATTTATGTTTTATATGTTAAGATAAATTTGTACTTAAAGTTACACTCTTTCCATTTGTTTTCTATTTTCTCATTTGTTCTTGGAAAATTTCTTTAGTTTTTCTGCCTTCTTTTGTTATTAATCAAGTACTGTGCATTATACCCTTTCTCCCCTTTATTAAAAGCTTCTGAAAACATTTTCCAATATTTGTTTATACTTACTCTTTGACATGGAGAAGGCAATGACACCCCACTCCAGTACTCTTGCCTGGAAAATCCCATGGACGGAGGAGCCTGGTGGGCTGCAGTCCACGGGGTCTCGAAGAGTCAGACACGACTGAGCGACTTCACTTTCACTTTTCACTTTCATGCATTGGAGAAGGAAATGGCAACCCACTCCAGTGTTCTTGCCTGGAGAATCCCAGGGACGGGGGAGCCTGGTGGGCTGCCATCTCTGGGGTAGCACAGAGTCGGACACAACTGAAGTGACTTATCAGTAGCAACTCTTTGACATAATTATGCAGCCTTAATTCATTAATGTTGTTGTTATTTGTGTTACACTCTTTTGAAACCCCATGGACTGTAGCCTGCCGTGCTTTTCTGTCCATGGGATTTCCCAGGCAAGAATACTAGAGTGGGTTGCCATTTTCTTCTACAGGGATTTTCCTGACCCTGGTATTGAACCTGCATCTCTTTCTGGCAAGTGGATTCTTTACCAATGAGTGACAAGGAAAGCACAAGAAACAAGCACTATCCTTTCAGCCAGTGAACTAAGTATTCATTATAATCTGCCTTAAATTATTGCTTTAATACCTCTTACACAGTGAAACAACTTGAAAGTGACTTAATATTACTTACCTATCACAAACACTTTCTGATAATATTACTGTGTATTTTTATCGACTCTTTAACTCTATAAGGCATTTTAATGATTGTTTCCGTCATTATCCATTTGGATTTCTAATTGTCTTTTTCTATTCTCTTAAATCCTTTCTCCCTTAAGAGGCTTCTACTAGGAAATATTTTATTTCTTCATTAAGAACTCTTAAAGGAAATGTTCATTTCTTTACTGAAGGTCAAAACATTATTTGAGTTTGTGTAAAAGCTATATACAACAAACCCACAGCAAACATTATCCTCAATGGTGAAAAATTGAAAGCATTTCCTCTAAAGTCAGGAACAAGACAAGGTTGCCCACTTTCACCATTACTATTCAACATAGTTTTGGAAGTTTTGGCCACAGCAATCAGAGCAGAAAAAGAAATAAAAGGAATCCAAATTGGAAAAGAAGAAGTAAAACTCTCACTGTTTGCAGATGACATGATCCTCTACATAGAAAACCCTAAAGATTCCACCAGAATATTACTAGAACTAATCAATGAATACAGTAAAGTTTCAGAATATAAAATCAACACACAGAAATCCCTTACATTCCTATACACTAATAATGAGAAAATAGAAAGAGATATTAAGGAAACAATTCCATTCACCATTGCAACGAAAAGAATAAAATACTTAGGAATATATCTACCTGAAGAAACTAAAAACCTATACATAGAAAACTATAAAACACTGGTGAAAGAAAGCAAAGAGGACACTAATAGATGGAGAAATATACCATGTTCATGGATTCGAAGAATCAATATAGTGAAAATGAGTATACTACCCAAAGCAATTTATACATTCAATGCAATCCCTATCAAGCTACCAACAGTATTCTTCACAGAGCTAGAACAAATAATTTCACAATTTGTATGGAAACACAAAAAAACCTCGAATAGCCAAAACAATATTGAGAAAGAAAAATGGAACTGGCGGGATCAACCTGCCTGACTTCAGGCTCTACTACAAAGCCACAGTCATCAAGACAGTATGGTACTGGCACAAAGACAGAAATATAGATCAATGGAACAAAATAGAAAGCCCAAAGATAAATCCACACACATATAGACACCTTGTCTTTGACAAAGGAGGCAAGAATATACAATGGATTAAAGACAATCTCTTTAACAAGTGGTGCTGGGAAAACTGGTCAACCACTTGTAAAAGAATGAAACTAGAACACTTTCTAACACCATACACAAAAATAAACTCAAAATGGATTAAAGATCTAAATGTAAGGCCAGAAACTATAAAACTCCTAGAGGAGAACATAGGCAAGACACTCTCTGACATACATCACAGCAGGATCCTCTATGACCCACCTCCCAGAATATTGGAAATAAAAGCAAAAATAAACAAATGGGACCTAATTAACCTTAAAAGCTTCTGCACAACAAAGGAAACTATTAGCAAGGTGTAAAGACAGCCTTCAGAATAGGAGAAAATAATAGCAAATGAAGCAACTGACAAACAACTAATCTCAAAAATATACAAGCAACTCCTACAGCTCAACTCCAGAAAAATAAATGACCCAATCAAAAAGTGGGCCAGAGAACTAAATAGACATTCCTCCAAAGAAGACATACAGATGGCTAATAAACACATGAAAAGATGCTCAACATCACTCATTATCAGAGAAATGCAAATCAAAACCACTATGAGGTACCATTTCACGCCAGTCAGAATGGCTGCGATCCAAAAGTCTACAAGCAATAAATGCTGGAGAGGGTGTGGAGAAAAGGGAACCCTCTTACACTGTTGGTGGGAATGCAAACTAGTACAGCCACTATGGAGAACAGTGTGGAGATTCCTTAAAAAACTGGAAATAGAACTGCCTTATGAACCAGCAATCCCACTGCTGGGCATACACACTGAGGAAACCAGAAGGGAAAGAGATACGTGTACCCCAATGTTCATCGCAGCACTGTTTATAATAGCCAGGACATGGAAGCAACCTAGATGTCCATCAGCAGATGAATGGATAAGAAAGCAGTGGTACATATACACAATGGAGTATTACTCAGCCATTAAAAAAAAAATACATTTGAATCAGTTCTAATGAGGTGGATGAAACTGGAGCCTATTATACAGAGTGAAGTAAGCCAGAAAGAAAAACACCAATGCAGTATACTAACGCATATATATGGAATTTAGAAAGATGGTAACAATAACCCTGTATACGAGACAGCAAAAAAGACACCGATGTATAGAACAGTCTTTTGGACTCTGTGGGAGAGGGAGAGGGTGGGATGATTTGGGAGAATGGCACTGAAGCATGTATAATATCATGTGTGAAACGGGTCACCAGTCCAGGTTCAATGCACGATGCTGGATGCTTAGGGCTGGTGCGCTGGGACGACCCGGGAGGATGGTGTGGGGGGGGGGGGGGGGGAGGATGGCTCGGGATGGGGAGCACATGTGTGCCTGTGGAGGATTCATTTTTGTGTGTGGCAGAACCAATACAATATTGTAAAGTTAAAAAATAAAATTAAAAAAAAAGAGCAGTAAAAAAAAAAAGAAAATGTCTTAATTTTTCTCCTATATTTTTGAAGAATGACATAAATAGCATATATTCTAGATATTTTTACTATATTCAATATATCTCCTAAACTCCTATTTTAAAAGTTACAAAATCTCTCAATGATACAATTAGACCAATATTTCCCCTTTCCTCTCTATTTTCCTATCCCTAACATGCTAATAAAACCATGTACATTTCAACAACTCCTGAGACTTATTATTGTAGGTTTTAAGAATTTTTTAAGGATTACAAGAATATCTTGAATCTTGGCAGAATTAGTTAATGTTGGCATCCTATCTGCCTTAAGCAGAACTTTTGGGTAAAATATAATTTAAAAATAGTTGGTAGGTATTGAAAGAAAAAGTCTTCAGGAGAAGAAATGAATGAGGACTCTACTATTAATGTCATACACAAGTCAGGAAGCAACGGTTAGAACTGGACATGGAACAATAGACTGGTTCCAAATAGGAAAAGGAGTACATCAAGGCTGTATATTGTCACCCTGCTTATTTAACTTATATGCAGAGTACATCATGAGAAACGCTGGACTGGAAGAAGCACAAGCTGGAATCAAGATTGCCAGGAGAAATATCAATAACCTCAGATATGCAGATGACACCACCCTTATGGCAGGAAGTGAAGAGGAACTAAAAAGCCTCTTGATGAAAATGAAAGTGGAGAGTGAAAAAGTTGGCTTAGAGCTCAACATTCAGAAAACATAGATCATGGCATCTGGTCCCATCACTTCATGGGAAATAGATGGGGAAACAGTGGAAACAGTGTCAGACTTTATTTTGGGGGGCTCCAAAATCACTGCAGATGGTTTCTGCAGCCATGAAATTAAAAGACGCTTACTCCTTGAAAGGAAAGTTATGACCAACCTAGATAGCATATTCAAAAGCACAGACATTACTTTGCCAACAAAGGTCTGTTTAGTCAAGGCTATGGTTTTTCCTGTGGTCATGTATGGATGTGAGAGCTGGACTGTGAAGAAGGCTGAGCACCGAAGAATTGATGCTTTTGAACTGTGGTGTTGGAGAAGACTCTTGAGAGTCCCTTGGACTGCAAGGAGATCCAACCAGTCCATTCTGAAGGACATCAGCCCTGTGATTTCTATGGAAGGAATGATGCTAAAGCTGAAACTCCAGTACTTTGGCCACCTCATGTGCTGTGTGCTGGTGTGCTGTGATTCATGGGGTCGCAAAGAGTCGGACATGACTGAGCGACTGAACTGAACTGAACTGAACTGAATAGATGAACTAATGCTTCTGAGGCCCAGAGGAAGACTAGAGGTGAATATAAGGACTAATATTGAACCTAATTGTTAGGGATGTAGTTTGAGCAACCAAGTGAGAATATAAGATCCAGCTTTAGCTCAGTGATTGTCAAGGAGATAACACTAAGACCTCTTCATAAACCTAGTAGTGATCCATCATCCATAATAATTATTGAACCTTACCATTTCCCAGACGTTGGGGTAGGTATTTCAAACATATTGATCTATTTGATTCTCTTACTATATGCATGTATTAGGTAGGATGGCCCTATTTCAAACATACCAAAGCATGTAAAAAGGTTCCAACATAATAGGAGTTAATTTATATCACCAATTACACTATTGGATTGTATGGGTGTATAGGTAAAAAAGATAGCCCTTCTCCTTAGAGTCACTCAGGGATTCAAGTTGGTGGAAGCTCTACTATCTTCAAATTTGGTTTCCAAGATTACTTTCAAATTAATGTCTATTCCAATCAGTAGAATGAAGAAACGATATGGAATATACTCATAGAAGGTTTTTGTGGGCTAGGCTGGAAGTGTTTCACATCACTTATACCCATATCCACTGGCTACACTCAGATCTATGTCTAGAGCTAACAACAAAGGAGACTGGGAATTGTGTTCTAGTTTTGTACTCTGGAAGAAGAGGAAATAGATTCGGTGATCAGGCAACTGTCTCTGCTATAAATCTATGAGGTATGGGTCATATTATTAGCATTATTTCACAAATAAGGAACCTGAGATCAGAGCAGTTAGCTGACTGAGACTATAAACTGTGTGTGCTAAGTTGCCTCAATCATGTCTGACTCTGCAATTCTACGGACTGTGGTCCTCCAGGTTCCTTTGTCCATGGGATTCTCCTGGCAAGAATACTGTAGTGGGTTGCCATTTCCTCCTCCAAGGGCTCTTCCTGACCCAGGGATCAAGGCCATATCTCTTAAGTTCCCTGCATTGGCAGTTGGGTTCTTTACCACTAGTGCCACCTGAGGAACAGTAGGGATTAAAACCCCAACAGCCTAGGTCGCAATTCTCCATTGATCTTGTCTCTGGGACACATAATTATATTGTAGTATCTTTTCACAAGAGAGAAAATTAAAAACTAAAGATGGAAGACCAGGAGCGTGGTCTGGTAGAAAAGGCAGATTATTGTGGACAAAAATTAGGACTCCCAACTGTGTCATGAGCTAATGCTTATCATGAATTTATACTAGCACATGGTGTAAGATTTGAAACTAAAAAATTAGTATATAAACTGATTCTTTACTTAAAAGGGCCTTGTGATACGCAACAGAGGCAAAATAACTTTGAAAGTTCACTCCCACAACATACAGCTTACGTGTATAACAAAGGAGGAACACCACTGAGACTGGGTTCATTTGAAGCTACTTGAGAAAACTGACTAGGGGTAAAGATTGGGGTTGTTGAGTCTTTCCCCCAAGGCCGCAGGTGTGAGGCCTTGCACCAAGGCTACAGAAGCAGAGCCCAGAACCAAATTTACCTCTGAAGCTGATTGAGCCTCTTTGTAATTGTTGCCAAAAGCTCCTGATCATAACTAACAAGCTTCCTGACTCCCAATTAGACAAAGATGCCCACTCCAGTAAGCACTCTATATTGCCCTAACCTAATGCCAGCAGGAATTTTCTTTGTCTTGAGGCTATAAAAATTAGCTATTAACTCATGAAAACTGTCAACTCTCCTTCGTGTGACAGGAGGTCAGCCCATTGCACTCACAGTGCCCACTTTATCTGTTATTTGTCCTTAATAAACTCACTCCTTTCTGCAATACTCTATGCCTGGAAATTCTTTTCCAACCTTCACTCAGACTGTTTCAACACTTAGTGGCCCATATAGGGACTACAAGAGAATTCCAGAAAAACATCTACTTCTGCTTCATTGACTACCCAAAGCCTCTAACTGTGTGGATGACAACAAACTATGGAAAATATTTAAAGAGACAGGAATATCACACCACCTTACCTGCCTCCTGAGAAATCTGTATGCAGGTCAAGAAGCAACAGTTACAACTGGACATGAAAACAACAGAGTAGTTCCATATTGGGAAAGGAGAATATCAAGGCTGTATATTGGCACCCTGCTTATTTAACTTATGTGCAGCAGTGGCCACAGGACTGGAAAAGGTCAGTTTTCATTCCAATCCCAAAGAAAGGCAATGCCAAAGAAGGCTCAAACTACCACACAATTGCACTCATCTCACACACTAGTAAAGTAATGCTCAAAATTCTCCAAGCCAGGCTTCAGCAATACGTGAACCGTGAACTTCCTGATGTTCAAGCTGGTTTTAGAAAAGGCAGAGGAACCAGAGATCAAATTACCAACATCTGCTGGATCATGGAAAAAGCAAGAGAATTCCAGAAAAATATCTATTTCTGCTTTACTGACTATGCCAAAGCCTTTGACTGTGTGGATCACAAAAAACTGTGGAAAATTCTGAAAGAGATGGGAATACCAGACCACCTGACCTGCCTCTTGAGAAATCTGTATACAGGTTAGAAAACAACAGTTAGAACTGGACATGAAACAACAGACCGGTTCCAAATATGAAAAGGAGTACATCAAGGCTGTATATTGTCACCCTGCTTATTTAACTTATATGCAGAGTACATCATGAGAAATGCTGGGCTGGAAGAAACACAAGCTGGAATCAAGATTGCCGGGAGAAATATCAATAACCTCAGATATGCAGATGACACCACCTTTATGGCAGAAATTGAAGAGGAACTAAAAAGCCTCTTGATGAAAGTGAAAGAGGAGAGTGAAAATGTTGGCTTAAAAGCTCAACATTAGAAAACATAGATCATGGCATCTGGTTCCATCACTTCATGGGAAATAGATAGGGAAACAGTGGAAACAGTGTCAGACTTTATTTTGGGGGGCTCCAAAATCACTGCAGATGGTTTCTGCAGCCATGAAATTAAAAGACGCTTACTCCTTGGAAGGAAAGTTATGACCAACCTAGATAGCATATTCAAAAGCACAGACATTACTTTGCCAACAAAGTCTGAGTGAACTCCGGGAGTTGGTGATGGATAGGGAGGCCTGGCGTGTTGCCATTCATGGGGTCGCAAAGAGTCGGACACGACTGAGCAACTGAACTGAACTGAACTGCAGAATACATCATGTGAAATGCCAGATTGGATGAAGCCCAAGCTGGATCAAGACTGCCAGGAGAAATATCAATAACATCAGATAGGCACATGACACCACCCTTATGGCAGAAAGTGAAGAACTAAAGAGCCTCTTGATGAAAGTGAAAGAGGAGAATGAAAAACTTGGCTTAAAACTAAAAATTAAAAAAATAATAATAATAAGATCATGGCATCTGGTCCCATTACTTTTTGGCAAATAGATGGGGAAATAATGGAAACAGTGAGAGACTTTTTTCTTGGGCTCCAAAGTAACTTCAGATAGTGACTGCAGCCATAAAACTGAAAGATGTTTGCTGCTTTTAAGAAAATCTATGACCTACATAGACAGCACATTAAAAATCAGAGACATTACTTTGCCAGAAAAGGTCCTTCTAGTCAAAGCTATGGTTTTTCCAGTAGCAATGTATGGATGCCAGAGTTGGGCCATAAAGAAAGCTGAGAGCTGAAGATTTGATGTTTTGAACTGTGGTGTTGGAGAAGACTCTTGAGAGTCCCTTGGACAGCAAGGAGATCCAACCAATCAATCCTAAAGAAAATCAATCCTAAATATTTATTGGAAGGACTGATGCTGAAGCTGAAGCTGAAGCTCCAATACTTTGGCCACCTGATGCAAGGAACTGACTCATTGGAAAGACACTGGCGTTGGGAAAGATTGAGGCAGGAGGAAAAGGGAACGACAGAGAATGAGATGGTTAGATGGCATCACTGACTCTATGGACATGAGTTTGAGCAAGCTCTGGGAGTTGGAGACAGACAGAGATGCCTGGCATGCTGCAGTTCATGGGGTCACAAAGAGTCGGACACGACCAAATGACTAACTGAGGAGTAGCCTCTGAATCATCGAAAAGAGTGCCTTCCACATTTCAGGTAATCACCAAAAGATGAGTCACAGTTGGTTCCAGGAAAACTCTTCTCTGTCCTTTCCTGCCCTAGCTACCAGGTGCATTTTCACACGTTTGTGCATAGGTTTGTGCACAGATTTGTGTCACTCTCCATCGTACATTCAGGGGTCACCTCTCCCTCTCATTGCAATTGTTAGAACTGTTGGCTATTTGTGCCATTAGCCGTACTGTGCCTTGAGGCATGCAGCGATTTCACTGGTACAGTTGAGACACCTTCTAGGCCAGTGAACTTTCAGTACACCCATTCTAAGGATGAGCTCACGTACATCTCAAGAACCTCCCTCAGACTCACCTCTAGGCCATATTCTCAGGAACTGGGAAAGATCTGACCTTGAAAATCTTTCTTTCTTTTTTTTTTTTTAATGGCTGACTTCCATTTCAAAATGATGGAGTAGAAGAATGTGCGTTCATCACAGGAGGATGCTGAAACCTACCAAAAAAAGATACGCTACATCCAAAGACAAAGAAGAAGCTACAGCAAGACAGTAGGAGGGGCACAATCACCATAAAATCAAATCTCATACCCGCCAAGAGGGTGATCCACAAACTGGAAAATAATAATACCAAAGAAGTTCTCCCATTGTTGCTAAGGTTTGAAACCCCACGTCAGGCCTCCCAGCCTGGGGACCCAACAAAGGGACTGGGAATCCCCAGAGAATCTGACCTTGAAAGCCAGTGGGATTTGATTATAAAACTTCCGCAGGACTGGAAGAAGCAGAGACTCTAGTCTTGGAGGGCACAAGCATAATCTTGTGCACACCAAGGCTCAGAGAAAAGGAACAGTGACTCCACAGGAAACTGAATGAAAACTACCTGCTATTGTTGCAAGTTCTCCTGTGGACACATAGGTCAGCAAGGGCACACCACAGGGATAGGGGGACTCCAGCAACTATCTGGGAAGGTCTCCTTTGGTGTAAACCTTCTTGGAGAGCACCCTTAACCAGATCACGGAACCTGTAGACCCCAGCGCTGGGTCACCTCAGGCCAAAAATCTACCAGGGAAGGAACCCAACACCACCCATCATCAGATAATTGGATTAAAGCTTTACTGAGCAAGGCCCTGCCCACCAGAGCAAGACTCAGTTTTTCTCACCACCAGTCCTTCCCCAAAAAAACTGAAAGTGAAAGTGCAAGTCGCTCAGTCATGTCCGACTCCTTGTGACCCCATAGACTATACTGTCCATGGAATTCTCCAGGCCACAATACTGGAGTGGGTAGCCTTTCCCTTCTCCAGGGGCCCTTCCCAACCCAGAGATTGAACCCAGGTCTCCCTCATTACTGGCAGATTCTTTACCAGCTGAGCCACAAGGGAATCCCAAGAATACTGAAGTGGGTACCCTATCCCTTATCCAGCGGATCTTCCTGACCCAGGAATCAAACCGGGCTCTCCTGCATTGCAGGCAGATTCTTTACCAACTGAGCTATCAGGGAAGCCCCAAAAAGCTGAGTGCTAAAGAACTGATTTTAAATTGAAAAGACTCTTGAGAGTCCCTTGGACTGCAAGAAGATCCAACCAGTCCATCCTAAAGGAAATCAGTCCTGAATATTCATTGGAAGGACTGATGCTGAAGCTAAAATTCCAATACTTTAGCCACCTGATGCAAAGAGCTGACTCATTTGAAAAGACCCTGATTCTGGGAAAGATTGAAGGTGGGAGGAGAAGGGGACGACAGAGGATGAGATGGTTGGATGGCATCACTGACTCAATGGACATGAGTTTGTGTAAACTCCAGGATTTGGTGATGGACAGGGAGGCCTGGCATGCTGCAGTCCATGGGGTCACAAAAAGTCAGACATGACTGAGCAACTGAACTGAACTGAGTCCTTCCCATCAGGAAGCTTACACAAGCCTCTTAGCTTCCTCCATCAGAGGGCAGATAGAAGAAGCAAGAAGAATTAGAATCCCACAGAAAACCATGTTATAGAAAGTTAATCAGAATGAGAAAGCAGAAAGTTATGTCCCAGATGAGGAGACAAGATAAAACCCCAGAGAAACAAATAAATGAAGTGGAGACAGGCAATCTTCCAGAAAAAGAATTCAGTGTAATGATGGTGAATATGATTCAGGATCTCAGTAAAAGAATGGAGGCAAAGATTGAGAAGGTGCAAGAAATGTTTACCAAAGACCTATAAAAACTAAAGAACAAACAAACTAATATGAATAATACACTAGAAGGGATCCACAGCAGAATAACTGAGGCAGAAGCACAGATAAATGACCTGGAGGACAAAATGGTGGAAATCACTGCTGCAGAACAGAATATAGAAAAAAAAGAATGAAAAGAAATGAAGACAGCCTAAGAGACCTAACACACCAACAGTCACATCATAGGGGTCCCAGAAGAAGAGACAGAGAAAGGACTTGAGAAAATATTTGAAGAGATAATAGCTGAAAACTTTTTGAACATGGGGAAAGAAATAATCAACCAAGTCCAGGAAGCACAGAGAGTCCCAGGCAGGATGAACCCATGGAGGAACACACAAAGACATATAATAATCAAACTGATAAAGATTAAAGATAGAGATAAAATATAAAAAGCAACAAGAAAAAAAATGACAACATACAAGGGCAGTCCCATCAGTCTATCAGCTGATTTCTCAGTAGAAACTCTACAAGCCAGAAGGGAATGGCATGACATATTTAAAGTGATGAAAGGGAAGACGCTACAACCAAGAATACTCTACCCAGCAAGACTCTTCTTCATATTTGTTGGAGAAATCGAAAGCTTTCTAGAAAAGCAAAAGTTAAGGCAATTCAGCACCATCAAAACAGCTTTACAACAAATGCCAAAGGAATTTTTCTAGGCAGAAAACAAGAGAAAGAAAAGCCCTGCTGCTGCTGCTGCTGCTGCTCCTGCTGCTGCTGGTGCTAAGTCACTTCAGTCGTGTCCGACTCTGTGCGACCCCATAGACGGCAGCCCACCAGGCTCCCCTGTCCCTGGGATTCTCCAGGCAAGAACACTGGAGTGGGTTGCCATTTCCTGCTCCAATGCATGAAAGTGGAAAGTGAAAAGTGAAAGTGAAATCGCTCAGTCGTGTCCTACTCTTCACCCCATGGACGGCAGCCTACCAGGCTCCTCCTCCCATGGGATTTTCCAGGCAAGAGTACTGGAGTGGGGTGCCATTGCCTTCTCCAAAGAAAAGCCCTACCTATAGAATATCAACTCAAAACAATTAAGAGAATCATAATAGTATCATACGTACAGATAACTACCTTAAATGTACCTCGGTTGGTTAACAGAAAACTATAGAATTCTATATTACCAAAACTAGCATTTGGTAGAAAAACCTGCAATCATTTTTTTAAATCAAGATGCATATCAGAATTATCTTGGAAATTTTTGAAAAATACCAATGTCCAAGTGTTCAGGTATTGCTTTTTTTTTGGCAAGAGCTCCAGATGTTTCTAATGAGCAGTCATGTTTAAAAACAACTGAACTATATAAGGATATTTTACTTTAATCTAGTTTGTATCACTTTTTCTATGTCATATTCAGTGCTCCCCTTTCATTTAGTTTATGTTTTCCAATTTCTCCATCTTTTATTTTCTATTTTTTTTATATTCTTTCTCAAGGCTTTATCAAGCATAGTAGATAAGCTTTTGTATACACCTATATATAACATATAAATATTTTAGAAAACATGAATTTTTACCTAACTAAAAAATTTATGATATTTTGATTCTGCTTGTTTGACTTAGTATTAATAGAATGCTATATTTCTAATTTTAAAAAATAGATATGAAAAAAGCAATAAAGGTTTACTGTACAGCACAGGAAACTATACTCAATATATTGTAATAACCTATAATAAAAAATAATCTGAAGAATAACATATGTATATGCATATAACCAAATCAAACACACAAAAAGAATTCTACTCTTTGAAATTTTATGTTTATCTTTTTGCCAGTTTTTCTAAATGTCCTGTGAACATCTAATAACAACATGAGATACAAAATTTTAAAGATATTTGTGTAGTATATGATTAATATAAATTAATTAAATATAGATCTATTATATTTAAATTATTAATAACATCATTCAAGATGCTCTTCTTCTTACCTTTTCTGCACTTGATAAAATATTCTCAGAGAAATGTTAATATGTCTCATTATGATTATATATATTTTCTTTTCCTTTATATTTCTTTTGATTTGTGCTTTATGTATCTTTGTTGTTAAAGTATCTAATGGTTTATGATGTCTATCTTCTTTGTGAAATTATACCTCTTATCATTTAAAATATTCATCTTTTGCTCAACATTACTCATTATCAGAGAAATGTGAATCAAAACCACAATGAGGTACCATTTCATGCCAGTCAGAATGGCTACTATAAAAAAAGTCTACAAACAATAAATTCTGGAGAGGATGTGGAGAAAAGGGAACCCTCTTACACTGCTGGTGGGAATGAAAACTAGTACAGCCACCATGGAGAACAGTGTGGAGATTCCTTAAAAAACTGGAAATAGAACTGTCATATGACCAAGCAATCTCACTGCTGGGCATACTCACAGAGGAAACCAGAATTTAAAGAGGCACTTGTACCCCAATATTCATTGCAGCACTGTTTACAATAGCCAGGATATGGAAGCAACCTAGATGTCCATCGGAAGATGAATGGATAAGGAAGCTGTGGTACATATACACAATGGCATATTACTCAGCCATTAAAAAGAATGCATTTGAATCAGTTCTAAGGAGGTGGGTGAAACTGGAGCCTATTATACAGAGTGAAGTAAGCCAGAAATAAAAACACCAATACAGTATGCTAACACATGTATATGGAATTTAGAAAGATGGTAATGACGACCCTATATACAAGACAGCAAAAGAGACACAGATGTAAAGAACAGACTTTTGGACTCTGTGGGAGAGGGCGAGGGTATGATGATTTGAGAGAATAGCATTGAAACATGTACATTATCATATGTGAAATACATCGCCAATCCAGGTTCAATGCATGAAACAGAGCACTCAGGGCTGGTGGACTTGGATGACCCTGAGGGATGGGATGGGGAGGGAGGTGGGTGGAGGGCTCAAAATGGGGAACACATGTACACCCATGGCTGATTCATGTCAATGTATTGCAAAAACCAGTACAATATTGTAAAGTACTTAGCTTCCAATTAAAATAAATAAATTTTAAAAAATAAAATATTCATTTAACGAGATTCCAGTCCAGGTTCGATGCACAATACTGGATGCTTGGGGCTAGTGCACTGGGACGACCCAGAGGGATGGTATGGGGAGGGAGGAGGGAGGAGGGTTCAGGATGGGGAACACATGTATACCTGTGGCGGATTCATTTTGATATTTGGCAAAACTAATACAATTATGTAAAGTTTAAAAATAAAATAAAATTTAAAAAATAAAATAAATAAATAAATGTTTAAAAATGTTTCATGTGCACCTGTAGCTCACCATTCACATGCTTAGTTACCATAGGAAGGTCACTCAACTTCTCTGAGTTTCGTTGGGTTGTTTGTAAAATGGGAATAAGAATACCTACTTTTTGCAGAGACTGTGAGAAACAAGTGAGATAGCTCATGCCAGTGCTGGGCCCACAAAAGGCATTCGGCACATGACGATCCTCCCGCCACCCCTTGAATAATTTTCCCCCCACTGCTATGTTTTATTTAAAATATTTCAAACTACAGAAAAGTTGAAAGAATAAGTACAGTTAACACATTTATATGCTTTTCATCTGTTCTCCAGGCCAGAATACTGGAGTGGGTAGCACCCTTCCCTTCTCCAGGGGATCTTCCCAACCCACGGATTGAACCCAGGTCTCCTGAACCGCAGGTGAATTCTTTACCAACTGAGCTATAAGGGAAGCCCTTCATCTATTCAGCAACTGTTAATACTTTCCCATATTTGCTTCTCTCTTGTTTTGCTTTGGATTTTTCCTTCTGAATTATTTGAGTGTAGTTTAGTTCAGTTCAGTTGCTCAGTCGTGTCTGACTTTTGTTTGCAGTTTACACTCATATTTAATCTTCTCTTTACCTATTTTAAAATTAAATTTGAGTTTAGACTGCAAACAAAAGACCATTGTTGCTCTAACGCTTTTTGATGTATCTGAGAAAAATGAAGACCCTCTTCCACATAATAGCATTCCTACTCTACAGCTTAAAACGTAATATTCATAAAATAATATTCTTTAACATAATATTGCATTTCACACTTCCCAATTGTCCTCAAAATGTATTTTATGATCTTCTTTAATTCCAAATTCTGCTCAATATTTTGTAATAACCTAAATGGGAAATGAATCTGAAAAAGGGTAGATACAAGTATATGTATAACTGAATCACTTTGCTGTACATCTGAACTAACACAATATTTATAATCAATTATACCCCAATATAAAATCAAATTAATTTTTTTTTAATCACACACGGGACTTCCCTGGTGGTCCAGGGGTTAAAACTACACTTCCACTGCAAAGGCTCAGGTTCTATTCCTAGTCAGGGAACTATGACCCTCTAATCACACAGTTAGTTAAAAAACAAAAGTCTCATTAAAAAAAAAAAAAGAAAGAAAAGAAAGAAAGAAAGGAAAAGCTCATATTTTTTTTTGTAACAAAACTTGGAGCTGATACAAATTTGGGAACCAAGAAAAATCAGCCTCTTAATGGCACACTAAATTACAACAATCCCCCAACTTTATCTCTTTTGTGTTCTTTATGCTCAAACTTTTATGGCACTCAGTCAGAATCTGGATCTTAGGGACTCATGCCACATATGTCTTTCTGTTGCCACTTTCTCCTCTCAAATCCCTCTGTCTCTCAGAGATTGCTGTCTGTCCAGATTTATGTATGTCTCAATGTGTGTTTTTGCCTTTTGATAATATTACTGAGGTTGTCAAAGAGCTCTATTTAATTGACCTAAAGGAAAGTAAGCACTTGCAAACTAAGCAATTCTAAATTCAAGAAAAATTAAACTAAATGACTAATATTCACTATTAAATTAATACCTGGTATTAATGTTTGTTTGAGGCCCCATGAACTGTAGCCCACCAGGCTCCTCTGTCCATGGGATTCTCCAGGCAGAAATGATGGAGTTGACTGCCATGCCCTTCTCCAGGGGATCTTCCCAACCCAAAGATCGAATTTGTGTCTCCTTAAGTCTGCTGCCATTACTTTGCCAACAAAGGTCCGTCTAGTCAAGGCTATGGTTTTTCCAGTGGTCATGTATGGATGTGAGAGTTGAACTGTGAAGAAAGCTGAGGGCCGAAGAATTGATGCTTTTGAACTGTGGTGTTGGAAAAGTCTCTTGAGAGTCCCTTGGACTGCAAGGAGATCCAACCAGTCCATTCTGAAGGATATCAGCCCTGGGTGTTCTTTGGAAGGAATGATGCTAAAGCTGAAACTCCAGTACTTTGGCCACCTCATGTGAAGAGTTGACTCATTGGAAAAGTCCCTGATGCTGGGAGGGATTGGGGGCAGGAGGAAGAGGGGATGACAGAGGATGAGATGGCTGGATGGCATCATCGACTTGATAAACGTGAATTTGAGTGACCTCCAGGAGATGGTGATGGATAGGGAGGCCTGGCGTGCTGCAATTCATGGGGTCGCAAAGAGTCGGACACGACTGAGCAACTGAACTGAACTGAACTGAACTGAACTACAGCTGCTGACCTTAAATATCCACTGAAAGGAGTTCAGGGTAGAAATCAGGAATGAGGCACTCTGTGCTCTGGGGAAAACAAGCAGGACAGGGCTTCAGTTTGTTAGATATTTTCAAGTAAAAATTTTCATGAGCCCCAATTCTTGCATTTTCTCATACCTAGAGAAACACCAACATCACAGGCCAATGTCTGGCCCTGGTTATCCTGCATAGCCCCTCTTCTAGGTCCCTTGGCAGCTTTTCTACTTCTGTTAATCTGTGCTATGTGTCTCTAACCTTCCTGATAAGTTTGTCACTTCTAGAATATAAGTAAAATCTCCAGATGCTGTCACAACCAGGATACCAGCAGGTTAATACATGTACTACTCTGAAAAAGCACTTTTATCATTCCATGGACTCTCATCTCTCTCCACAAATGCACCCTGACAGAGATTGATCCCTGGGACACAGGACCCTACAACATCCCTCTAGTAGGAAGAAGCCAGCGTGGTCTCCACCCCTTTCCTCAATGATCTGGGTCCCAATGACCCTAGACAGGGATAGACAGGTAATTAGACAGGAACAGGGTGTTAATATGTCAAAAATTTGGCCCATTGATAAGAAGAGGGGGTAATGTTAAGTCCTGCCCCCAAGGTCACAGGTGCAAGGTCTCGCACTTGTGGCCTTGGGGGCAAGACTCAGCAGGGATCAAAAGTACAACTGTTAAGATTTTTTTAATTGTTTTTAAAGAATTGTAATTTTATATTGGGGTATAGCTGATTAAGAAGCTTCCCTGGTGGCTCAGACAGTAAAGAATCTGCCTGTCAATGCAGGGGACCTGGTTTTGATCATTGGGTTGGAAGATTCCCTGGAGAAAGGAATGGCTGTCCACTCCAGTATTCTTGCCTAGAGCATTCCATGAACAGAGGAGCCTGGTGGGCTACCGTTGATGAGGTGACAAAAAATCGACAAACACTGAGTGACTAACACACACCTAGCTGATTAACAATATTGTGATAGTTTCAAATAAACAGTAAAGGGACTCAGCCATACATATACATGTACACAGTATCCCTCAAACTGTCTTCCTTTCCAGGCTTCCACATAACATTGAGCAGAGTTCCTTGTGCTATACAGCAGGTCCTCATTGGTTATCCATTTTAAATACAGGAGTATGCATACGTCCACCCCAAGCTCCCTGAGTATCCTTTCCTCCTATTCTTTCCCCATGCAACCATAAGTTTCTTCTCGAAATCTGTGAGTCTCTGAGTCTCTTTCTGTCTTATAAGTAAGTTCATTTGTATCATTTCTTTTTAGATTTGACACAGAAAGTGTGTCGTATGATACTTTTTAGCGGGACAAAAAGGTTTCTCGAAGTCTTTAGGTACTGTCCAACATCATTCTCACACACAGCCTGTCTCAAGAAGAAATGGAACAGAATTTTAATTTGATATGAAATGAATGTATATACTTTTTTTGTTGTTGTTGTTCTTTGAGTCTCTTTATGTTTTTTTTCTTTTTTTAATTTTATTTTAGTTTTAAACTTTACAATATTGTATTAGTTTTGCCAAACATCAAAATGAATCCGCCACAGGTATACCCGTGCTCCCCATCCTGAACCCTCCTCCCTCCTCCCTCCCCATACCCTCCCTCTGGGTCGTCCCAGTGCACCAGCCCCAAGCACCCAGTATCGTGCATTGAACCTGGACTGGCGACTCATTTCATACATGATATTATACATGTTTCAATGCCATTCTCCCAAATCTCCCCACCCTCTCCCTCTCCCTCTCCCACAGAGCCCATAAGACTGATCTATACATCAGTGTTTCTTTTGCTGTCTTGTACACAGGGTTATTGTTACCATCTTTCTAAATTCCATATATATGTGTTAGTATACTGCATTGGTGTTTTTCTTTCTGGCTTACTTCACTCTGTATAATAGGTTCCAGTTTCATCCACCTCATTAGAACTGATTCAAATGTATTCTTTTTAATGGCTGAGTTATACTCCATTGTGTATATGTACCACAGCTTTCTTATCCACTCAACTGTTGATGGACATATAAGTTGCTTCCATGTCCTGGCTATTATAAACAATGCTGTGATGAACATTGGGGTACACGTGTCTCTTTCCCTTCTGGTTTCCTCAGTGTGTATGCCCAGCAATGGGATTGCTGGATCATAAGGCAGTTCTATTTCCAGTTTTTTTTTTTTTTTTTTTTAGGGTTTATTTTTAATTTATTTTCCTCATATAAAAAACACTGGAAAAGAGTAATTTTTTAAAAAACCATATATTTGAAAATTACTCAGGAAAGTTTAAGTAAAATGAACAATAAGAAAACATGCACTGCCAGATATTAAAATTTTCTAAAAAGAGCAATACCCTTACAGCAACTCCAGCAAAAGAATCAATGCTGAGGAGATGATCTTTGAACAATGTATGGCCTTCCTCAGTAAAGTTGACTTCAAAAGTACTTAAGAAAGTGATTTTATTTGTATAATTCCATAGTGATGTTTATCATTGTTACTGTTATACTTATTTGTTGAGCCCTGCTTTGTGTGGGGTTTTGTACTTGGCACAGAAAAGAAAAAGAATTATAAGATGTGATCTCTGGCTTCCAAGGCTTTGGTGATATTTAGGATAGAATCTAAAGATAAAATTTCTCATTTAGTTCATTTATTTCATGCAATTTTTTCTACCTTTTCTGAGGAACAAGTGAGATTGAGATTTCACAGAGTTCATAGTAGAGTTGTACATATATAGACTATAGTGGTGCTTGGGGGGCCACAAATGTGGATTCTTAAAAATAAACTCTGCAGCATCTCATCTGAATTTTCCAAGTGCTGTTCATACAATCTATGGGCTTCTTTTAACAAAAAGGAAGGGAAAAGTTTGAAATGTGCATTTAAATGTCTCTCTAAAAAATTAACCCAATAGGAGAAAGGCACAGCGATGGATGTTTGCTTCTTTCAGTTTGTATTTTTGTTGCTATTTCCAGTTTTTTAAGGAATCTCCACACTGAATGTATATACTTTTAAAGAAATTGTACCAATTTGGCCTGATAGGAGATAATACAGTTCATAATGAAAATTGTTCTTTGAGACCTCAACCTTTTCTGGGAAGAAAACAGCCTAAGAATGCTTCTCAATTACAAACAGGGGCATTTCTTATGAAAGAAGAAGAAGGCAGAGCCAAGAGCCATGGAAGACCATTCCCAGGGTGCAGGATTAAAGATATGTGCGATGAATCAATTCCAGGATTGTGATGAACTGATTTCTGTATCACTATCTGTTTGGTGATGAGAAATAGAAAAGTTATCTCTTCATTTCACAGCTGTTCTATTCAGGAGGGACAATACCTGAGGTGTATCTGAGAGACTACATCCAAAAAGCTTTGTCCATATCTAGACCTCATTTGTGTGATGAGATCCTGGCTTCATATGTAAATCTGATATAATGCTGAAACAAGACTTGGAGAATTTTGGAGGAGGTGACTGTGTCTTGTATATGGAAAATATGAATTATTGAATACCAAAAGGGGAAACATGAAAACTAGTTGGCAATCATGCTCCACAGTGATACTTGCTCCTCCCCCATTGATTCTTTTATAGTCCATGACTCTGTGATCTGCCTTGAAAAATAGAATGTGACACAAATGAAGTTGTGACAATTTGGGGTCTTGGACTTCAAAAGGCCTGATGGTTACTTTTTTGCCTTTTTTGGAGTCCTAGACCATCATGTGAAAAGTCTGGCTATCTTCTGTGAGAGATGATATAGAGGTCAAATAGAGAAGTCCTAAAACCACATAGTAGAAGAGGGAATGGGCCAGACATTGCAAACATCTCAACTGAGTCTAAACTTCCTGCAATCTCTACAAAGGTGCCATATGTGGAAGTAAATCGTCTTACATATTCTAGTCCAGTGACCACTCAGATAATCACATCCCCAGTCAATCTCACATGGAGCACAAAAATAACCCAGCTAAACCCCTAAATAAAATTATTTTTGTTTTAAGCCATTACTTTTAGGGATGGATTTTTATGCAGCAATAGGAATCCAGAATAGTTAGTGGTTTAATCCATTCTATGCCAGAAGTTCCCAGGCTCATTGTGTACATTGACCACCCTCTAGTTCTCCAACATCTCCTCCCTCTCTTCTTCAAGATGGTTCCATGGCCTCCACACAGGCAATAAGCATGGCTGCCTATATGTCTTGATTGATACATTACTTCTTCCCCTAAAGACACAAGAACTCTAAGAAAGGAACTCTAATAAATAGCACAGAATTAAGTCAGGTACCCCAATTATTAAGCAAAAGGGATAGATTAAAAAAGAGAGAAAAGAGTAAGGAGGAAGTCTACTCTATGAATGTTAAGTAGTGAACCAACATATGGCACCTATTAAAGGTATATTTATGCATATAAATTTATGGTAAATGTTAGAATCCATATGGAGAAAGTTGTACATCTGCCAATAGGTGTACTTACCTGGAACAGCCAGATGTCTCTACCCAAACTCAGAGAGCAATTTGGACCCATGAAAAGCCAACTGACATGGAGTACACTTGCAAAGAAAGCTATTACATAAAGAGATTTCAAATTCCTTTTGACTTTAACAGACTGAGAAAAGTGAAATAATGACACAACTGGGTGTCTCAAAAAACACTAAGTTAATCTGAAACCAAGGTGTGTATAAGTGAATGAGTGAACACCTTATAATACTTTCAATATTTTTATTTTTGAAAATTTCAAAAATATACAAATTAAAAAATAACATTACAATGAACTTTTTCTTAACCATGTCCTTGAGTCAAAAATTATTCACTCTTTGTCAATCTTGCTTTATTTTTTTCCCACCCACATCCACATTTTTTGAATTTTTTTAAAATATTGGAATAGGAGTTGTTTACTGTCTTCAGCCCAAAGAGGGCTACTGCTAAGTCGCTTCAGTCATGTCCGATTCTGTGTGACCCCATAGACGGCAGCCCACCAGGCTCCGCTGTCCCTGGGATTCTCCAGGCAAGAATACTGGAGTGGGTTGCCATTTCCTTCTCCAATGCATGAAAGTGAAAAGTGAAAGTGAAGTCTCTCAGTCGTGTCCGACTCTTAGCAACCCCATGGACTGCAGACTTCCAGGCTCCTCCATCCATGGGATTTTCCAGGCAAGAGTACTGGAGTGGGGTGCCATTGCCTTCTCCAAAAGAAGGCTAATTTTGACAAATATTGGATGATAGCACATTTGTGGAAGTCTGCAAATCCAGCAAATAAGTTTCAGCCCATGATTCAAACAAGTAAAATCCAAGATCGGATGCCCTGATGGGGGTAAGATAAACATTTACACTATCTGTGTCATCCTTCCCTTAAAGAGATCAACTCAGTGCCAAAACCTTATCAAACTTTATTTCTCTATTGCGAGAAAATTGAGAACATGTGAGTGATGTTCTCAGCTTCCACAGCTATGTAGGACGTTCCAAAGATACACCCACTTCTTACTCCGTTCAGAATACTAAATATTCTCCCTGACCAAGGAGAGGGGAAGGACAAGGATAATAGGAGCCAAGGTTCTCAGAAGAGATCAGAAAGAAATGGCTCCTACTGAATGCTTTGTAGACTCCATCAGGAAGCCTGCCAATAATCTTCTGAGAATGTCTAACCCAAAGGTCCCCCAATTGTCTTATGAGCAATCCCAATATACCATGTGCCACATACACACACATAGACACACACTCACACAAACTATGGCCTGCTCCCTGGGTAGGTTCCCAAGGGTAGCAAGTATGAGAATTTTTAGATGCTAGTAAGTGCATGAGAAAAACTGGACCAACTCTATGAGGCTAGGAGAAAGCACACAAATTTGAGAATTCACCACCATCCTAACAGAAAGCAAACAGAAAACTATCAGCACCCAGGCTGACTTTGCAGGATCAGGAGAATGCATAAAATCCTATGAATTCTTCCCTCAAGAAAGAATAAGAATTGTGGGTTGGGAAATGGAATCAGATCTGAGACAAGATCTGAGAAAACTTCCTAATTCCTAGAAGGGCTAAACAAAAGGTATTTGTCTCTTAAAGATTGTCAGTAATGACTGGAGGAAGTGATGTTTTCTTCAAATGTGAAAACAGCAATGAAAGACTTCAAACAACATGAAAAATCAAGGAAACCTAACATCACAAAAGGAACACAATAATTTTCCTCTAACTAAGCCCAAAAAATGAAGATCTGCAACTTGCCTAATAAAGAATTCAAAATAGTTGTCTTAAGGAAACTTAGTTAACTATATGAAAACATAGGAATACAGTGTAATGAATTTGGGAAAACAATAAATAAAATTAATTTAACAATTAAGAAATAGAACTTCTGGAGCAGAAGAATATAATGAATTAAATTAAAAATGCATTTACAGACAAGATCATTCAGAAGAAAGAATCTGTGAAGTTGAAGAAAGCCATTTGACATTTTTCAATCAGAGGAGAACAATATATACAGTAGTGAAGAAAGCCTATGTGAGTTGTGAGATACCATCAAGTGAAATTATCTGCGCATTATTGGAGTCCCACAAGGAAAACAGAGTGAGAAAGTAGCAGGCAGTTTATTTAACATAAATATTCTCAAAAAAGGAGGAATAAATAGAAGATAATTCACTCAATTTAATAAGGAACAACTACAAAAACTCTCATACTTAACCAAGGATGTCCATGCTCACCAATCTAATTCATCTTCTAAAAAGGTCTTTTGGACTCTGTGGGGTGGGGGTGGGGGGTATGATTTGGGAGAATGGCATTGAAACATGTATAATATCATATAAGAAATGAATCACCAGTCCAGGTTTGATGCAGGATACAGGATGCTTGGGGCTGGTGCACTGGGATGACCCAGAGGGATGGTATGGGGAGGGAGGTGGGGGGGTGGGGGGGGCTCAGGATTGGGAACATGTGTACACCTGTGGCAGATTCATGCTGATGTATGGCAAAACCAATACAATATTGTAAAGTAATTAGCCTCTAATTAAAATAAATAAATTTACATTTAAAAAAATAATAAAAAAATAAAAGTTCTATCTATTGAATAAAGGCAAGAAAAATAGATACACAGAGCAGAAAGGAAAGAAATAAATGTATTTTGCATTTCTTTACTTGGTAAGTGGACCTATGTGCTGATGATGTGATAGTCTACATAGACATACAAAAGTACAGAAATATACTCCTCTAACTAGCAACTGAGTTTAGCAGGAGGAAGTTTTCAAATCAAGATCAACACAGGAAAACAAACTTATTGCCTATACAGTAGCAACAAATGCATGAAAACCAAGAAAATTTATAAGCAAAACTATAATTTGAAGAAATGAAACAATACCTAAAGAAATAGGTTTTAGAGGTGCAGTCCCAAGATGGCAGAGGAATAGGGCAGGGAGAACACTTTATCCCCCATAAATTCATCAGAAGATCATTTGAATGTGGAGCAACTTCCACAAAACAACTTCTGAATGCTGGCAGAGGACATCAGACAACCAGAAAGACAGGCCAATCTCTTCAAAAAGAGGTAGGACAAAATATAAAAGACAAAAATAAAGACAAAGAATTTAGGGACCAAAGGAGATCCATCCTGGGGAGGGAGTTGTGAAGGAGGACAAGTTTCCATATAATAGGAAACCCTCTCACAGGCGGGTTGGTGGGAAGACTTGGAATCTCAAAGGGCAACATCGCCAGAAAAAAAAAAGCTTAACCAACATTACCAGTGGAGAAATTGCTCAGAAACTCATGTCTGCCAGCAGCAAGTGGGGGCTGGGCAGGGAAGCATAGGCTACATCGTCTGTCCTTAGGGTAAGAACTGGGCTTGAATGCCCTGAGAACAATCTAAGGGGCTAATACAACAGTACTTTGGCTACCTGATGTGAAGAGCTGACTCGCTAAAAAAGACCCTGATGCTGGGAAAGATTGAAGGCAGGAGGAGAAGGAGACGACAGTTGATGAGATGGCTGGATGACATCACTGACTCTATGAACATATGGACTCTTTCAATAGAAACTCTCGAAACCAGAAGGGAATGGCAAGACATACTTAAAGTGATGAAAGAGAAAAAATCTACAACCAAGACTACTCTACCCTGAAAGGATCTCAATCAGATTTGAAGGAGAAATCAAAAGTTTTACAGATGAGCAAAAGCTGAGAGAATTCAGCACCACCAAACCAACTCTTCAACAAATGCTAAAGAATCTTCTCTAGACAGGAAACAGAGAAAAGATTTATAAAAATGAATCCAAAGCAATAAAGGAAATGGTAACATTATCATACTTATCAATAATTACTTTAAACATAAATGGGTAAATGATACAACCAAAAGACAAAGAGTGGCCAAATGGTTACAAAAACAAAACCACTATATATGCTGTCTACAAAAGACCCACCTCAAACCTAGACACACATACAGACTGAAAGTGAGGGGCTGGAAAAAGATATTTCATGAAAATGGAGACCAAAAGAAAATAGGAATAGCAATATTCATATCAGATAAAATAGAGTTTGAAATAAAGGCCGTGAAAAGAGAAAAAGAAGGACACTACATAATGATCAAAGAATCAATCCAAGAAGAAGATATAACAATTATAAATATATATGCACCCAAGATAGGAGCACCTCAGCACATAAGGCAAATGCTAACCAGTATGAAAGGGGAAACAAACAGCAACACAGTAATACTGGGGAATTTTAGTACCCCACTCACACTTATGGATAGATCAATCAAACAGAATGTTAACAACAAAACACAAGCTTTAAATGATACAGTTGACCAGTTAGGCCTAATTGATATCTATGGGACATTTCACTCAAAAACAATGGATTTCACTTTTTCTCAAGTACACAAGGAACATTCTCCAGGATAGATCACATTCTGGGCCACAAATCTAGCCTTGGTAAATATTTAAAAATTTAAATCATTTCAAGCATATTTTCTGATCACAGTGTGGTAAGATTAGATGTCAACTACAGGGAAAAAAAAAAAAAAAAACTACTATAAAGAACACAAACATATGGAGGTTAAAAAACACACTCCTGAATAACCAACCAACAGATAACTGAAGAAATCAGACTATGCATAGAAAAATGATAATGAAAACATGACAACCTAAAACCTATGGGATTCAGTAAAAGCAATGCTAAGAGGGAGGTTCATAGCAATACAAGAATACCTCAAGAAGCAAGAGAAACATCAAATAAACAACCTAACTTTATGCCTAAAACAACTAGAAAATGAAGAACAAAAATACCCCAAAGTTACTAGAAGAAAAGAAAACATAAAAATCAGAGCAGAAATAAATGAAAAAGAAATGAGGGAGACTATTACAAAGATCAGTAAAATTAAAAGTTGGCTTTTTGAAAAAATAAACTAAGCAAACTGTTAGCCAGACTAATCAAGAAATTAAGGGAGAAATATCAAATCAATAAAATTTGAAATGAAAATGGACAAATCACAACAGAAAACACAGAAATACAAAAGATCATAAGAGACTACTATGAGCAACTATATGACAATAAAATGGACAACTTGAAAGAAATAAACAAATTCTTAGAAAAGTATAACCTTCCAAAACTGAAACAAGAAGAAATCGAAAATCTGAACAGGCCAATCACAAGCACGGATATCAAAACTATAACCAAAAATCTTCCAAAAAACAAAAGCCCAGGACCAGATGACTTCATAGGTGAATTATACCAAAAATTTATAGAAAAGCTAACACCAATTCTACTCAATCTCTTCCAGAAAATTGCACAAGAAGGTAAACTCCCAAATTCACTATATGAGGCTACCATCACCCTAATACCAAAACCAGAAAAAGATGCCACAAAAAAGAAAGCTATAGGCCAATATCACTGATGAATATTGATGCAAAAATCCTTATCAAAATTCTAGCAAACAGAATCCAACAACATATTAAAAAGATCATACGTCATGACCAAGTGGGCTTTATTCCAGGGATGCAAGGATTCTTCAATATTTGCAAATCAATCCATGTAATATACCATATTAACAAATTGAAAGATAAAAGTCAGATGATTATCTTAACAGATATAGAGAAAGCCACTGACAAAATTAAATACCCATTTATGATAAAAACTCTCCAGAAACTCTCCAGAAGGCATAGAAGCAACATACCTCAACATAATAAAAGCCGTATATGACAAACCAGCAGCAAACATTATCCTCAGTGGCAAAAAATTGAAAGCATTTCCTCTAAAATCAGGAACAAGACAAGGTTGCCCACTCTCACCACTACTATTCAACATAGTTTTGGAAGTACTAGCAAGAGTAATCAGAGAAGAAAAAGAAATAAAATGAATCCAGATTGGAAAAGAAGAAGTAAAACTCTTACTGTTTGCAGATGACATGATCCTCTACATAGAAAATCCTAAAGATACCACTAGAAAATTACTAGAGCTAATGATTGAATATGTAAAGTTGCAGGATATAAAATTAGTACACAGAAATCCCTTGCACTCTTATACACTAACAGTGAAAAAGCAGAAAGAGAAATTAAAGAAATAATTCCATTCAACATTGCAAAGAAAAGAATAAAACTTAGGAATAAATTTACTTAAAGAAACAAAAGACCTATACATAGAAAATATAAAATGCTGATGAAAAAAATCAAGATGATACAAATAGCTGAAGAAATATACCATGTTCATGGATTGAAACAATCAAAGTAGTGGAAATGAGCATACTATCCAAAGCAATCTATAGATTTAACACAATCCCTGTCAAGCTGCTGCTGCTACTGCCAAGTCACTTCAGTCGTGTCCAACTCTGTGCGACCCCATAGACAGCAGCCCACCAGGCTTCCCCGTCCCTGGGATTCTCCAGGGGAGAATAACACTGGAGTGGGTTGCCATTTCCTTCTCCAATGCATGAAAGTGAAAAGTAAAAGTGAAGTCGTTCAGTCGTGTCCGACCCTCAGCAACCCCATGGACTGCAGCCCACCAGGCTCCTCCATCCATGGGATTTTCCAGGCAGGAGTACTGGAGTGGGGTGTCGTTGCCTTCTCCACCCTGTCAAGCTACCATCAGTATTTTTCACAGACTTATAACAAATAATTTCACAATTTGTATGGAAACACACAAAAAAACTCAAATCACCAAAGCAATCTTGAGAAAGAGGAATGGAACTGGAGCAATAAATCTTCCTGACTTCAGATTATACCACAAAGCTACAGTCATCAAGACAGTATGGTACTGGCACAAAGACAGAAATATAGATCAATGGAACAAAATAGAAACCCCAGAGATAAATCCACGCACCTATGGACACCTTCTTTTTGACAAAGGAGGAAAAAATATACAATGGAAAAAAGACAATCTCTAACAAGTAGTGCTGGGGAAATTGGTCAACCACATGTAAAAGAATGAAACTAGAACAATTTCTAACACCATACACAAAAACAAACTCAAAATGGATTAAAGATTTAATGAAAGACCAGAAACTATAAAGTTCTTAGAGAAAAACATAGACAGAACACTCTCTGACATAAGGCCCAGCAAGATCCTCTATGACCCACTGCCAAAGTAATGGAAATAAAAACCAAAATAAACAAATGGAACTTAATTAAACTTAAAAGCTTTTTGCACTATGAAGGAAACTATAAGCAAAGTGAAAAGGTTGTCTTCAGAATGGGAGAAAATAATAGCAAATGAAACAACTGACAAAGAATTAGTCTCTAAAATATACAAGTAACTCATGCAGCTCAATATCAAAAAAATGAATAACCCAATCAAAAAGTGGGCAAAAGAACTAAACAGACATTTCACTGAAGAAAACATACATATGGCTAATAAACACAAGAAAAATGCTCAACATCATCCATTATTAGAGAAATTCAAATCAAAACCACAATGAGGTATCATCTCATGCTGGTCAGAATGGCCATCATCAAAATGTCTATAAACAATAAATGCTGGAGAGGGTGTACAGGAAAAAAGAACCCTCTTACACTGTTGGTGAGAATGCAAACTGGTATGGCCACTATGGAGAACAGTGTGGAGATTCCTTAAAAAACCGGGAATTGTAAGACAATTGTCCTTCAATTAAAAAATTAAAAAAAAAAAAAAACTGGAATAGAACTGTCATATGACCCAACAATCCCACTGATGGACATACACCCTGAGGAAACCAGAATTGAAAGAGAAACATGTACCCCAATATTCACTGAAGCACTATTTAGAATAGTTAGAAGATGGTAGCAACCTAGATGTCCATCAGCAGACGAATGGATACGGAAATTGTGGTACATACACACAATGGAATATCACTCAGCTATAAAATGGAACACATTTGAGTCAGTTCTAATGAGGAGGATAGAACTTTAGCCTATTATATAGGGTGAAAAGTCAGAAAGAGAAACACAACTCCGTATATTAATGCACATATGTGAAATTTAGAAAGACAGTAATGACAATGCTATATGCAAGGTAGCAAAAGAGACACAGATGTGAAGAACAGATTTTTGGACTCTGTGGGAGAAGGCGAGGGTTGGATGATTTGAGAGAATAGCACTGAAACATGCATATTACCATATGTAAAATAGATGACAAATGCGAGTGCAATGCATGAAGTAGGGCACAAAAAGCCGGTGCTCTGTGAAAAATCAGAGGGATGGGGCGGGGATGGGTGTGGGAGGGGGTTTCAGGATTGGGGGACACAGGTGCACTTGTGGCTGATTCATGTTGATGTAGGGCAAAAGCCATCACAATATTGTAAAGTAATTATCCTCCAATTAAAATTAATTAATCTTTAAAAAAGAAATAGGTTAACATACTATGTTCACGGATTATGTGGCTCAATATAGGAAAATTCAATTCTCCAAATATTGATCTATATATGTAATCCAGTTCCTATCAAACTCCTACCAAGCTTTTTCATAGACATAAAAGCTTATCCTAAAATTTATCTGGAAATGTCTGACTGTAGTATAGCTAACAACCTTTACTGAAAAAACAAAGCATGAGGGAGTATTCTACTTGATATTAGATTTGCTATATAAATACAACAATAAAAACACCATGGTATTGACAAGGACATAGACATATTGATCAATGGAATGAAATAAGAATTAGGAAATAGACCCACACAAATATACCCAATTGAGTTTTTTACTAAGATGCAGGAAACAATTCAGCGGAGAGCCTTTTCAACAAATAATGCAATGTTTTGTAGTTTTCAGAGTATATGTCTTTCACATACTTAATGAAATTTATTCCTATTTTATTAATCTAGGAATTCATCCATATCTTTAGTTTGTCCAACTTGTTATCATATAATAGTCCTTTATGATCTTTTTAATTTTTAAGGCATCTATCATAATAGCTTTTCTTATTATCTATTAATTTTATTTCTGGTATAATCTTTACTATATCATTCTCTCTTCTAACTTTGGGCTTACTTTGTTATTTTTCTAGTTCCTGATGTGTTAAGTTGGATTTTTTATTTGATATTTTCTTCTTTTTTAATGTAGAGATTTTATGCTATATGCTTCTTTCTCAGTACTGCTTTTCCTGCATCCTATACCTTTTCATATATTGTATTATCATTTTCATTTGTCTTGTGATCTATCCTGAATAATATTCCATGTACACTTGAGAAGAATATTCTGTTTGTTTCTGGAAAGTTTTGTTTATGTCTGCTTGATCTATTTTAACTATAGGAATATTCAAGACTGCTGGGGGGGGTTGTTGTTGTTTTACTAATTTTCTGTTTTGATGCTCTATGCATTATTGAAAGTGGAGTACTGAAGTGTAACTGTCAATTTTTCTCTTCAAATCAATATTTTCTTTATATCTTTAGGTTCTTTGATATCTACCATATATATACTTTTAATTCTTGTGTCTTCCTTTTGAATTGGTTTTGTAACCATTATAGAATATTCTTATGTAATTCTAAAGTCTGTTTTGTCTATTTTTTCTGATAAAAGAATAATCACCCTTGCTTTTTCTGGTTACTATTTGCATGGTGTATTGTTTTCCATTCTTTCACTTTAAGTCTATATATGTCCTTAAATCTAAGGTGAGTTTTTTGGGTGGGAGTTTGGCACAGTGGGGAAAGGAGATCAGAAGGTACTGACTTCGTTTTATAAAATAAATATATCATAGAGATGTAATGTACAATATGCTAACTATACTGCATTGCCTATTTGAAGGGAGTAGATCTTAAAAGTCCTCATCACAGAAAAATAAAATTGTAACTATGTATGACAGGTGTTAACTAGACTTATTATGTTGATCACTCCATAATATATGCAAACACTGAATCATGTTATACGCCCAAAACTAAGATAATTTTTATATGTCAGTATTCCTAAATAAAAATAAATAAATATAAGTAAGTAAGTTCTTCATAGACATCATATAGCTGATCTTGTTTTTGTTTTTGTTCTTAATCTATATGGCCACTCTGTGGCTTTAATTGTGAAGTTAACCTGGTTGTGGTTTAGTCACTAAGTTGTGTCTAACGCTTGCAACCTCATGGACTGTAGTCCACCAAATTCCTCTGTCCATGGACTTCTCCAGGCAAGAATACTGGAGAGGGTTGTCATGCCCTTCTGCAGGGGATCTTCCCAACCAAGGCATTGAACCCAAGTCTCCTGCATTGCAGATGCATTGTTTACCAACTGAACTACCTGAACTGAATCTAATTATATTTAAAGTAATTATTACCTGATAACCTTTTGTGGCAATCTGCTTTGATTCTTTTCCCCTTATCTTTGATGAAACTACTGTAAGTTTTTTCTTTGTGGTACCTTGAGGCTTGCATAAAGTATTTTATAGATATAACCCTCTATTTTAAGTTAGTAATTATTGAACTTCAATAACATACAGGGACTCTACACTTTTACTTCCCCATAACACACATTTTGTGTTAGAGTTTGCTCTGTTTTATACTATGTATACATTAACAAATTTTTGTCTTTTAACTTTTATATTAAGGTAAAACTGATCTATGCACCATTATTCAGTTCAGTTCAGTTCAGTCACTCAGTCGTGTCTGGCTCTTTGCAACCCCATGAATCGCAGCATGCCAGGCCTCTCTGTTCATCACCAACTCCTGGAGTTCACTCAAACTCATGTCCATCGAGGCAGTGATGCCATCCAGTCATCTCATCCTCTGTCATCCCCTTTCCTCCTACCCCCAATCCCTCCCACCATCAGGGTCTCTTCCAATGAGTCAACTCTTCGCATGAGGTGGCCAAAGTATTGGAGTTTCAGCTTTAGCATCAGTCGTTCCAATGAACACCCAGGACTGACCTCCTTTAGGATGGACTGGTTGGATCTCCTTGCAGTCCAAGGGACCCTCAAGAGTCTTCTCCAACACCACAGTTCAAAAGCATCAATTCTTCAGCACTCAGCTTTCTTCACAGTCCAACTCTCACATCCATACATGACCGCTGGAAAACCCATAGCCTTGACTAGATGGACCTTTGTTGGCAAAGTAACGTCTCTGCTTTTGAATATGCTATCTAGGTTGGTCATAACTTTCCTTCCAAGGAGTAAGCATCTTTTAATTTCATGGCTGCAGTCACCATCTGCAGTGATTTTGGAGCCCCAAACAATAAAGTCTGACACTGTTTCCACTGTTTCCCTATCTATTTCCCATTATTATAGTGTTACATTATTCTGTACTTGTGTGTATATCTACTTTTAACAGTGAGATTATGTTTTCATATAGTTGTGTATGTCTTTGCTTCAATTTGAAGAACTCCCTTAAACATAGCTTATAAGACAGACCTAAGGATGTCCACTCAAACTCCCTCAGTGTTTGCTCATCTGTGCCACTATGTCTCTTTCATTTTTTAAATTATAGCTTTGTTTAGTATAGTATTCTTGATGGGCAGGATTTTTTTTTTTTAATTGAAATACTTTGAATATATCAAGTCACTCTCTGCTGGCCTGCAAAACTTCTACTGAGATACTGCATTTTGTCTTGTGGTGATTCCATTCATTATATGTGAGTAGTTGCTTTTCTCTTGACATTTTCAAAATTCTCTTTTAATCATTTACTTTTGACAATATTATTATATGCAAAATTATAGTCTTATTTGAGTTGATTCTATTTAGGATTTTTTTGACCCCCATTAATCTGGATGTCCATTTCTTCCCAAAAGATTTGGAAGTTTCCAGTTATTATTTCCTTAAGTACTTTCTGCCACTTCTCTCTCTATCTTTTTGAGCTTCCTATAGTGCATGTATTGATTCTTTTGATGATTTTCCATATCTCATTGATGTCATCACTTTTTTATATTCTTCTTTCTTTTTTTTCTCCACTGACTGAGTAGTTTTCAAATGACTAGTCTTTGAGTTCACTAATTATTTCTTCTGCCTGATGAAGTCTTATATCAAAGCTCTCTATTACATTTTTCATTTTATTCATTGTATTCTTCAGGTCTAGAAATTTATCTTTGGTTCATTTTTATGATTCTTATCTCCCTGTTAAACTTTTATTTTGTCCATGTAAAGTTTTTCTGATTTTGTTAATTTGTCTGTGTTCTGTAGCTCACTGTATTTATTTAAAACAACTATTTTACTTCTACCATGCAATTTGTGGCTATCACCTTCTTTGGAAATTGGTTTCTTAAATTTTATTTTGCTTTTTTGGTAGTGTCATGTCACCTTGATTTTTCTTGTTTCTTATAATCTTGAATTGGTGCCTGCACATTTGAAGAAGATATAACCTCTTTCAGACTTTAAGGACTGGCTTCCTTGAGGATAGACCTTCACTCCTATGGGCTGTCTGAGTAGGGTGTGTGATATTACCAGGACTGAGAACACACACAGGGATGTGTAAGGCACTATTGCCAGGGAGACATGATTGGGTACCCATGGCCTGGGCATAGATATGTAAGACTGTGACTTCAGCTCTGGGCAATTGGCAGTGGTGGCAGCTATGTCTCCAAGGGGCCACAATAGTGGCTAAGGCTCCAGTGAAACACAACAGCAAAGCCTCAAGGCAGCTTCAACATCTGAAGTAGTGTCAGCATAAATCAAGACTACAGAAGTCCTTAGCAGCAAAGGCTGCCAATGCCCTTGGTGGTGGCAAAGGCTCCTCAGGTTCTCAGTGGCAAAGTCTGCTTGGGTCTTATTGCTTTCCTTTTGTCTTATGGAGAAAAGTCAAAACCAAGGGGTCCTTCTTGGTGCCAAGCTGTACCAGACTATGGGTTTGTGTGATGCAGGTAAATGCATCTTTGATTTTCTATGTGGCCACAATCAGTTTTTTATCTTCTTCTTGGTAGCTTAAACTTGTTAATTTTACTCCAGAGCTTTCCCAAGACAACTATTGTCCATGGGTAGCTGTTAAATTATTGTTTTGGTTGGGGCATAAGGGCTGAGACCTTTTTTTCTGCCATCTTGTTGATGTCACCGTCAACATATCCCATGGTAGAGTGGAAACAAGAGACCCTAATAACCACAGGAAGGCACCTAATCTGACATGGGCTGGCTGAGTTTTAAAAATAGTGAAAAGTATTAGATTACATTGATTTTATTTTATCCTGCTCAGAACAACTCCACCCAAATCAGAAAGAAATCAACATCAAATCACAGATTGGCTATAGGGTAAATCACAGCATTTCATCTACACAAAGTCCCTGACATAGAGCTGTAGCTAGAACCTGAGAAATCAGGCAGCTTTCTGCCTTAGTGAGCTCTCCACCTACTCAGGCCTTAGACCAGCTGCTTTCCCCATCCACTGTCTGGATTCCAGGTGCAAAGATTGGTCTTAGTAACATGATATCATAGTCTCCTGAACTCACAGAGTTTTATAAGATTAAAATGATATAATTGTGAATATACTTTGAGAAATCAGTTTTACAAATATAAAGGATCATGTATACTAATAATTTTACTAAAAATTAATTAAATTATCATTGGACTGGTCAGTCTCTTCTCTACTGATTTTTTTCCTATTTGTATTGAGGCTGGAATGAAAAAAAAAAAAAATCTGGAACTAGAAGCACATATATAACAAACACACTTAAATAGAGGATACTTTGAAAAAAGACTACTGTGCATTACTAATCAGTCCAAGTTCCCTGAAAAGTAACTTATGGAAAGATAAGTTCTAGAATGCAGCATGCCTTAAAACCCCCTAAAATGAGGTAATCCGTGTAAAGTACTTAGAACAGTGTTTGGCACATAGTAGTTGCCCAAAAAATGTTAGCTATTGCTATTATAAGTATTAAAAGTCACTTTTGTGCTTAGGAATAATCCTATATTTCCTTACATGACTCTATGCATTCATTTAAGAATCAGTAAGCAACATCTTTTCTGTTGTGTATATTTGCTGTCTTTTTATTTTTTTCATTTTCATGTAGTATCATTAGCAGACATTTCGGAGTTAGGAAGATTTGAATTCTAACCCCAGTCCACTCACATACTAGCTCTACAGCCTTGAGGGAGTCTGTTTACATTTGGGTAATAAGGGAACAAATATAGGTGGTCCCTTCTCAAGAGCTAAGGTTACTATTCCCTCTCTGTTTTCCTCTGTATGTCTGCTTCATTCTTCTCTGCCACTTCATCTCCCCTTCTTAACTTTCTTACTTCCCCCTAGTATTTCCAGGCTTTCCATGTTAATTGGAGTCATCAACACTAGCGCTTCTTGGTTCTCTTTCATGAGAGAATAGAGAGAATGTGTGTCTATGCACAAATCAGAGGTTCTGGCTCTTGGACTGTGTACTCACTTTAGTATCAGCTGAATTTGGTTGGCAGAGGTAGGGAGGGAGGAAGTGGCTTTTGGCATGGAGCACAACCCCTGGGGCAGCAGGACTGTGGCCAGTAAAGCACATCACCTCCAGCTCACACTTTAGCCATCACATTCACATCCTCAATTCAAGTGTTTCCTTTGACATTTATGCCCTTTCCTGGCTTTCTGCCTTGGACATACCCAAGTTTCCTTCAAAGATCAGCTCCCATCTCAGTTCCTCTCTAAAATTTTCTCTGAAGTTCCTTATCCAGTTGGTTGAAATGGTTGCATCATGGTATATGTCATTCTAAAATTCCTCCAGTTCAGTTCAGTTCAGTCACTCAGTCGTGTCCAACTCTTTGCGAACCCATGAATCGCAGCACGCCAGGCCTCCCTGTCCATCACAAACTCCCGGAGTTCACTCAGACTCACGTCTATCGAGTCAGTGATGCCATCCACCCATTTCATCCTCTGTCGTCCCCTTCTCCTCCTGCCCCCAATCCCTCCCAGCATCAGGCTTTTCCAATGAGTCAACACTTCGCATGAGGTGGCCAAAGTACTGGAGTTTCAGCTTTAGCATCATTCCTTCCAAAGAAATCCCAGGGCTGATCTCCTTCAGAATGGACTGGTTGGATCTTCTTACAGTCCAAGGGACTCTCAAGAGTCTTCTCCAACACCACAGTTCAAAAGCATCAATTCTTCGGCACTCAGCTTTCTTCACAGTCCAACTCTCACATCCATACATGACCACAGGAAAAACCATAGCCCTGACTAGCCGGACCTTTGTTGGCAAAGTGATGTCTCTGCTTTTCAATATGCTATCTAGGTTGGTCATAACTTTTCTTCCAAGGAGTAAACGTCTTTTAATTTCATGACTGCAGTCACCACCTGCAGTGATTTTGGAGCCCAGAAAAATAAAGTCTGACACTGTTTCCACTGTTTCCCTATCTATTTCCCATGAAGTGATGAGACTGGATGCCATGATCTTCGTTTTCTGAATGTTGAGTTTTAAGCCAACTTTTTCACTCTCTTCTTTAGCCTTCATCAAGAGGCCTTTTAGTTCCTCTTCACTTTCTGCCATAAGGGTGGTGTCATCTGCATATCTGAGGTTATTGATATTTCTCCTGGCATATCTTGATTCCAGCTTGTGCTTCTTTCAGCCCATCATTTCTCATGATGTGCTCTGCATATAAGTGAAATAAGCAGGGTGACAATATACAGCCTTGACGTACTCCTTTTCCTATTTGGAACCAGTCTGTTGTTCCATGTCCAGTTCTAACTGTTGCTTCCTGACCTACATACAGATTTCTCAAGAGGCAGGTCAGGTGGTCTCGTATTCCCATGTCTTGAAGAATTTTCCACAGTTTATTGTGATCCACACAGTCAAAGGCTTTGGCATAGTCAATAAAGCAGAAATAGATGTTTTTCTGGAATTCTCTTGTTTTTCGATGATCCAGTGGATATTGGCAATTTGATCTCTGGTTCTTCTGCCTTTCGTAAAACCAGCTTGAACAACTGGAAGTTCACTGTTCACATTGTTCACGTATTTCAAATCCTGAAAGATGATGCTGTGAAAGTGCTACACTCATTATGCCAGCAAATTTGGAAAACTCAGCAGTGGCCACAGGACTGGAAAAGGTCAGTTTCATTCCAATCCCAAAGAAAGGCAATGCCAAAAAGTGCTCAAACTACCACACAATTGCACTCATCTCACATGCTAGTAAAGTAATGCTCAAAATTCTCCAAGCCAGGCTTCAGCAATACGTTGATGTCATATATAGTAATAAAACACCAATTTTCTAAACTGTCACATTACATATGCCCATTAAGCATTGTGAACTCATTAAGGCCTAGAAATAATCTATAAACCAGGCTGATCTCTGGTTTTCATGGCCATGACCTTAAAGATAGATTCTGATATCAGTAACAGTAAATAGTATAGAAGGTGACTCAAGGTTGGAGGATAAACGAAAGGCCTAGAGAATGCAAAGCATGGACCACCCAGCTGAGCATAACATGCTGGAGAAATATACCTCAGGAGACAACATCCAAGCTGAGCTCAAAGTGATTAGAAATAATACACATCATTCAGAAGTAGGTAGTATATTCTAGAAAGGTAGTAGGGCTTATATGAAGGTATTTCAACAGGATTACACATAGTGAATTGAGGATTCTGCAACTAGTCTTTCTATGGCTACTGTTTGTATGAGTAAGGAGTATAAGGAGTGAAGATGAGAAAAAAATCTAGTGATGGGGAAGTGAACTAGGTCTCAGAGGACTTCAAAGGCCATATCTAGGAATTCAGACCTCTGCTGACACACTGGGGAATCAAGGGGTGTTAAACACAATAATAAGTAAAAATAAGCAGTTTGCTTTTAGCAAAGATGATTATTTTGGATGCATCAGCTTCAAGCAATTGAAAATCATGATTTTTTTGGTTTTAATACAAAGGAAACCTTAGATGATGATCAGTTAATTGCAACTCAAAAGTCTCCTCAAAATCTTTTTATCTTTTCACTCTACATGCTGAATTGTTCTTATGTGAGAATTCTTCACTGTTGCAAAGTGGTTGCAGCAGTTCCAGCCTTTGCATACTTTCGTCCAACATGCAGTACAATCTATTTTTCAACTCTATCTGTAGGAGGGAAAAAAATCTTTACTCTGTACACAACCCTAAGTAGACTTCTTGTGTCTCACAGCCAGATTTGCATCCACTCTTATGCCTAAATGACTGATTGGTCAGTACAGTTGACTTATATTGAATTAGGCACACTCTTTGAGTCTGGATGTTCCATGGTTTACCAGAAGAAGAGGAATACCTTAAAAAGTGGAATTCTGTTCACAAGGAGGCAGGAGTGAGGTACTTGTTGAGAAGACCACAAGCTGGATCTGCCACAATAACTCCAGATATGGATAAACACCTGAAGCAGGAACATCTTGTTCTTTTAAAGTACCCAAACAACATGTGATGAGGCGTGATGTGTTATAACATGAGTGAAGATAAGAAGGAAAATTAGGAAGATTTTTAGGACTGGAATCAAAGCAATTTTGTGGAAGTATTTCTGCAAACACACTCCAACAAGAAGTATTTGCTACTTGGATCGAGTTTGGTATCTACTGTGCTGTGCTGTGCTGTGCTGTGCTTAGTTGCTCAGTTGTGTCCAACTTTTTGTGACCCCACGGATTGTAGCCCACTAGGCGACTCTGTCTATGGGGATTCTCCAGGCAAGAATACTGGAGTGGGTTACCATGCCCTCCTCCAGAGTTGTCATCTTCTAGTCCTATACATTTCAAGTAAACTCAGAAAGTGTGAGAAGTTTAACCAGAAGCTGCTTCAACATGAAATCTCTGGCAGTCCAGTACAATAAGCTGCTCAGAAGGCTAAAAGAATATCAACCTAGAGGGTGCTAAATCACTGTTTGTTTTACTTAGCAATTTGACAATGAGCAACTTGAGAGAATCACTACCAAATGACTTGCAGGATAGAGTGCATTCAGCTTCAAAATCTGAATGTATCTATAATTACTGTGAGCCATGTGAATGCAGAAAAAGCGTTTACATAAACAAAATAAAGACAGGGCTTTAACTGCACACAATTTACATTAATAAGCATAGTTTTACTAATATAGTCAAATTCTAACATTTACAAATACAAATAGCTGAATCCCAGTTGTTTAATTAAAACATATTTGAACTATTCAACTGTCACTCAAAACTTCCTCTTCAAAAACACCTTTTTTAAAACTTTCACTCAGTTTAAACACTGGTTTTTCTTTATTTATCATTTTCATGGAATTAAATGTGTAAGTACAATGGTATTTCCACTTTTCTCCTGATTACCAGTAGCAGAAAACATATATCTTCTCTACTGGAGCTATAAGAATCATGGCTACAGGATTCATTATCAAGGCCCAGGGTGATATTTAAACTCTACTGTTCTTAATGGACACTTCAGCTCAGGAAAGAAATGAGCCCACTTAGTTGCAAATATTTGGTATGATATGATAACCATCAAAATTAAAGTCACAATTTAAAACAATGGAAGCTAAAAGATTTCTAGTGCAAGCCTTTTCATCTTCTCTGTAGTGAAGATACAAATTCATTCTTACTCACAGCAGAAATAGTTTACTTCAAATTCTTACTTAACTGAACTTGGATTCACTTACCTGACATACAGCAAAACCAATCTACTGACACCAGGTTGTGGTAAAGGAAAATACAGCAATTATTGAAAGGTGCGAAGAAAGAAGAATAGGTGCAAAAGACCAAACTCCCCAATGGCTTTCAGGAAGAGTTTTAAAAGATGAGGTTACTTAGTGGTGTGGGCTACAGGGAGCCTGATCAGCTCCTGCACAGTTCTCTGATTGGTTGATGGTGAAATAACCAGGTAAGGTCACAAGAGTCAGCATTATCAATCTTCTAGACTCCAGCCTATGTGGTGTCTACATGCTCACAGTCATCATGCAGTTAACCTTTTACACCTGGTGGGACTTCTAGTGTCTGCAAAACAATTCAAGTATATGGTTCAAGATATTATCTACAGCTCTTGAGGAGGAACTACAGTTGTTTGACTTTGTTTTATGACTAAACTATTTTTATTTTGTCTTGCTTGTCTACTTTATTCTCTTTCTGCATTTTCTCACTTCTTTGATTAAATGTGCTCCTTGGAATGCAGGGAAGGCCTAGGAGGTTAAAGCTTCTCTATAAACAAAAGGCAGAGGACCCCAGAGTGTCTGTCCCTGGGAAGGCCTTGAAGAGTCCTGTTCAGTTTCAAAATGCTACTTTGCACATGGATACAAGTGAGTTGCTGTTTTTTTTGTTTTGTTTTGTTTTTCTTTATTTAATGTGTTTAGTAACTCTTGGCCCCTTGCCTGGAGTCAAATACATTCTGCCATTATCTTTTAAGCCATCCTCAAAATATAATCTGCAACCCAGTCTAACAGTTATAAATAACTTCTCTCCACTCAGGACTTCCCTGATAGCCCAGTTGGTAAAGAATCTGCCTGCAATGCAGGAAACCCTGATTTGATTCCTCTGTCAGGAAGATCCACTGGAGAAGGGAAAGGCTACCCACTCTAGTATTCTTGGGCTTCCCTTGTGGCTCAGCTATTAAAGAATCTGCCTGCAATGTGGGAGACCTGGGTTCAATCCCTGGGTTGGGAAGATCCCCTGGAGAAGGATAAGGCCTGATGAATTCCATGGACTGTATAGTCCATGGGGTCACAAACAGTCAGACTATCACTTTCACTTTCTTTCTTCTCTCCACTCTAGGCAGCAACTTTTTGTGTGAACAATATGTTTCTCCATAATATCATCTTATTTCTTCAGCTATGCTCAGATTCAGTTTTTAAATACTCAGTTTGCTTTTGATATAGGCAATAAGGTTTTTTGTGTTTGTGCGTGTGTGTACATGTGTTTGTGTTAGTACTTTCTATGAAAATAATACCCATTAGGAATAAAAACTTGTTTTTAATAGCACATTATCAAGAATGACATTTTAGCCTAGGAAAATAAAGGAAAAAGGAGGTCAGATTCACTCTATCAAGAAGATTGTTTTTAGATAAAACCATGAGAAAGATGATGATGGGGCACTGTTGGAGTAGGGACACAATTTTGGACACACGGATATAACAGCCTCACATCTTAGATCCCAATGCCAAGTGCACACTGCACAAGTGCAGTTGCAGAAAGGCATTTCTTCAGGCATGGGGTGCAGACCCTCTGCTTCTCCTACAGCCTGTGATTCAGAGTGCCTATGGTATAAGTAATCTCCCAACTGAGGACTGGTAGCAATAAAAATGATGATTACCCTTTTCCCCTGGGTCCGCAAGGACTAGGAATCACTTATTAATTTTTCATGATGATTCTACTCAGTGTTTTCTACAAACTCTACACCCCTGTGTGAAGGGGAACACAAGGGTAGGGGTTGGAGAGTGTAGTGGTGTGCTCACCCAAAACTGCGCATCATTCTCCACACTCTTACGTCATGTCCTAGGGCCTCAGGACTGCCCTGAAGAATGGGTGCTCTTATAGAGTGAATTACAGGATCCTGGTAAAGGGGCAACTGAGGCTGAGCCAACCAGAGTAGGAGACACAGTCTTTATAAAAGAACTTTCTTTTCAAGTGAAATAAGCACCAACCACATACAATTGTTCTGAATATTAAATGAGGATATATATATATAAAGTAGTTAGGATCGTGATTAAAAACACTAAGCCCTTGGTTTTACATTCCCTATTTTACAGATTATTCTGAGGCTCAAAGTAAGTACTGAATGACATCTGCAAAACTCTGATTCCACCAGACCTGTCTGATTCCAAGTTTGTCTTTCCACAGCACCTTATCTCAAATAACAATACAACACATACATAACTAAGATGTTTGAAATCAGAAGTCATTTCCACTGCTTCAATAAATATTCCAAGCTTATTTAGAATCACTCCTCTTGCCCTTTGTTTTGTGTAGATATGCTAGAATTAGCAACACTGAAGCAATTATCCATGAAATTATCCCCAAATTATAATAGCATGCCTGTAAAATAGTATTTTGCATGTAAATTAATAGTGGGTGAGTTCAATAGGACTGTCTTTAAAATGAATCCCAAGGAATTCATAACAAGAAACTATTTACTTTAGCAATTCCAGAAACTATGCAATGTGTGTAATTACAAAACACATCAAGAGGAAAAAAGTCTACCTATCAGCAAGCTGAAAATATATAAATAATCCCTTGAAATTTATATGGTTTCAATTTCAGAAACAGATGTTCCTTTTTTATCATCTTCACTTATTTTCACATGTTGTTTCCTAGGGGAGAAAATGGCAACCCACTCCAGTATTCTTGCCTGGATAATCCCATGAACAAAGGAGCCTGAAAGGCTACAATCCATGGAGTCACAAAGCATCAGACATGAATGAGTGACTGAGCATACATACCTTATTACTTAGTATCTAAACACAGCAAACATTAGTAAAAGTAACTCTCCTTAATTTAAACATAAAAGATCATTACATGATCCATCATCCTATCTGATGGTAAGGGTTTTGCCCTGGTCACCAGGCATCTGAACTAGTGGATAATGTAGAGAAAACATGTGATTGGAACCAACTGACTAGAAACCAAAGGCATTGGCCAAGAGATCTTTGCCTCTGTCTTTAGTTTGCAGGAGGAATGCCTTAGGCCAGGATGGAAGTTGGGGAGAGAAATGATAGAATCAGTATTAGCATTCATCATAAAATTTTATTACCCTGAGCAACTTATATTTAACCCCACTTTGATCCTTTTTATGAGGTGAGCAAAGAGTTTAGTCTCACTTTACATAACAATCTGAGGCCCAGAGGTTTTTTAAAAAATTACAAATCTGTCCAACATGAGGGAGAGAGCAGAGATTTGATCACAGTTCTACTGGCCCCATCTGTATCTGTTTCCAGTACAGAGTCCTTGGAGCTTATTTACTTTAACTCAGCATCTGATACACAAACTCCCTGGACTGTAAAGTAAGGGTAATAATTGTCGGTGCATACCAGTTGGAAAAAGAACAAAACAAACTGCCTGAACTTTAACAACTTTAGTTCTTTCAGGGCAGACAATGAAGGATAGAGAACAGAAGGGTAAGTTGAGGAGAGAGGCAGTGGCGGGCACCTTCAAAACGGGAGAAGAAGAGGATGGAGCTATGGGTGTTTGAGCCAGAAGTTCAGTTCAATTCAGTCATTCAGTCATGTCCAACTCTTTGTAATGCCAGGGACTGCAGCACGCCAGTTTCCCTGTCCATCACCAACTCCCAGAGCTTACTTAAACTCATATCCATCGAGTCAGTGATGCCATCCGATCATTGCATCCTCTGTCGTCCCTTTCTCCTTCCGCCTTTAATCTTTTCCAGCATCAGGGTCTTTTCAAATGAGTCAGTTCTTCCCATCAGGTGGCCAAAGTATTGGAGCTTCAGCTTCAGCATCAGTCCTTCTAATGAATACTCAGGACTGTTTTCCTTTAGGATTGACTGGTTGGATCTCCTTGCAATAGAAGGGACTCTCAAGAGTCATCTCCAACTCCACAGTTCAAAAGCATCAGTTCTTCAGCGCTCAACTTTCTTCACAGTCCAATTCTCAAATCCATACATTACTACCAGAAAAACCATAGCTTTGACTAGATGGATATTTGTCGGCAAAATAATGTCTCAGCTTTTAAATATGCTGTCTAGGTTGGTCATAGCTTTTCTTCCAAGGAACAAGTGTCTTTTAATTTCATGGCTACAGTCACCATCCACAGTGATTTTGGAGTCCCCCAAAATAAATTCTATCACTGTTTCCATTGTTTCCCCATCTATTTTACATGAAGTGATTGGAATGGATGCCATGATCTTAGTTTTCAGAAAGTTTGGTTTTAAGCCAACTTTTTCACTCTCCTCTTTCACTTTCATCAAGAGGCTCTTTATTCTTCTTCGCTTTCTGCCATAAAGGTGGTGTCATCTGCAAATCTGAGGTTATTTATATTTCTCATGGCAATCTTGATTCCAGCTTGTGCTTCATCCAGCCTGGCATTTTGCATGATGTACTCTAGATATAAGTTAAATAAGCAAGGTAACAATATACAGCCATGATGCACTCCTTTTCCGATTTGGAACCAGTCTTTTTTTCCATGTCCAGTTCTAACTTTTGTTTCTTGACCTGCATACAGATTTCTCAGGAGGCAGGTCAGGTGGTCTAGTATTCCCATCTCTTTAAGAATTTTCCAAAGTTTGTGTGATCCACACAGTCAAAGGCTTTGGCAAAGTTAGTAAAGCAGAAGTAGATGTTTTCATGGAACTCTCTTGCTTTTTTGAAGATCCAATGGATGTAGACAATTTACCTCTGGTGCCTCTACCTTCTCCAAATCCTGCTTGAATATCTGGAAGTTCATGTGTTGTTGAAGCCTGGCTTGGAGAATTTTGAGCATTACTTTGCTAGCATGTGAGATGAGTGTAATTATGCAATAGTTTGAACATTCTTTGGCATTGCCTTTCTTTGGGAGTGGAATGAAAATTGACCTTTTCCAGTCCTGTGGCCACTGCTGAGTTTTCCAAATTTGCTGGTGTATTGAGTGCAGCACTTTCACAGCATCATCTTTCAGGATTTGAAATAGCTCAATTGGAATTCCATCACCTCCATTAGCTTTGTTTGTAGTGATGCTTCCTAATGCCCACTGAACTTCACATTCCAGGATGTCTGCTTCTAGGAGAGGGATTATACCACTGTGGTTATCCAGGTAATGAATCATTTTTGTACAGTTCATCTGTGTATTCTTGCCACCTCTTCTTAATATCCTCTGCTCCTGTTAGGTCAACAGTATTGCTGTCCTTTATTGTGCCCATCTTTACATGAAATATTCCCTTGGTATCTCTAATTTTCTTGAAGAAATCTCTAGACTATCCCATTCTATTGTTTTCCTCTATTTCTTTGCACTGATCACTGAGGAAGCCTTTATTATTACTCCTTTGTACTTTGGAACTCTGCATTCAAGTGGGTATATCTTTCCTTTTCTCCTTTGCCTTTAACTTCTCTTCTTTTCTCAGCTATTTGTAAGGCCTCCACATACAACCTTTTTGCATTTCTTTTTCTTCACCATGGCCTTGATCACTGCCTCCTGAACAATGTCATGAACCTTTGTCTATAGTTCCTCAGGCACTTTGTCTGTCAGATCCAATCCCTTGAGTCTATTTGTCACTTCCATTGTATAATCATGAGGGATTTAATTTAGATCATATCTGAATGGTCTAGTGGTTTTCCCTACTTTCTTCAATTTAAGTCTGAATTTTTCAGGAAAATGTTCATGATTTGAGCCACAGTCAGCTCTCAGTCTTGTTTTTGCTGCCTGTATAGAGCTTCTCCATCTTTGGCTGCAAAGAATATAATCAATCTGATTTTGGTGTTGACCATCTGGTGATGTCCATGTGTAGAGTCATCTCTTGTGTTGTTGGAAGAGAGTGTTTGCCATGACCAGTGTATTCTCTTGTCAAAACTCCGTTACCTTTGGCCTGCTTCATTTTGTACTCCAAGGCTAATTTGCTGTTACTCCAGGTATCTCTTGACTTCCTACATTATCATTCCAGTCCTCTATAATGAAAATGACATCTTTTCTGGTGTTAGTTCTATAAAGTCTTGCAGGTCTTTATAGAACCGTTCACCTTTAGCTTCTTGAGCATTACTGGTCGGGGCATAGACTTGGATAGCTGTGATATTGGGTGGCTTGCCTTGGAAACGAACAGAGATCATTCTGTCATTTTTGAGATTGCATCCAAGTAACTGCATTTTGGACTCTTTTGTTGACTATGATGGCTACTCCATTTCTTCTAAGGGATTCTTGCCCACAGTAGTAGATATAATGGTCATCTCAGTTAAATTCACTCATTACATTCCATTTTAGTTTCAATTCAGTTCAGTTCAGTCACTCAGATGTGTCTGACTCTTTGCGACCCCATGGACTGCAGCACTCCAGTCCTCCCTGTCCATCACCAACTCCCAGAGTTTACCCAAACTCATGTCCATTGATTTGGTGATGCCATCCAACCATCTCATCTTCTGTCGTCCCCTTCTCCTTTTGCCCTCAATCTTTCCCAGCATCAGAGTCTTTTCAAATGAGTCAGCTCTTCCCATCAGGTGGCCAAAGTATTGGAGTTCCAGTTTCAACACCAGTCCTTCCAATGAACACTCAGGACTGATCTCCTTTAGGATGGACTGGTTGGGTCTCCTTGCAGTCCAAGGGACTCTCAAGAGTCTTCTCCAACTCCACAGTTCAAAAGCACCAATTCTTCAGTGCTCAGCTTGCTTTATAGTCCAACTTTCACATCCATACATGACCACTGGAAAAACCATAGCCTTGATTAGTCGGACCTTTGTTGGCAAAGTAATGTCTTTGCTTTTTAATATGCTGTCTATGTTGGTCATAACTTCCCTTCCAAGGAGTAAGCGTCTTTTAATTTCACGGCTGCAGTCACCAACTGCAGTGATTTTGGAGCCCCAAAAAATAAAGTCAGCCACTGTTTCCACTGTTTTCTCCATTTTGGTTTACTTATTCCTAAAATGTAAATGTTCACTCTTGCCATCTCCTATTTGACCACTTCCAATTTGCCTTGATTCATGGGCCTAACGTTCCTGTTTCCTATTCAATATTGCCCTTTACAGCATCAGACTTCCATCAGCAGTCACATCCACGACTTGGTGTTGTTTTTCTTTGGCTACATCTCTTCATTCTTTCTGGAGTTATTTCTTCACTTTTCATTATGAAAGGCAAAAAGATAGGACACTGAACCAGAAGATGGAATCCCAAATGTGTACCAAGGGTCATACAACTCAATATTAGGGAAACAAACAACCCAATCAAAAAGTGGGGAAAAGACCTAAACAGACATTTTTCTCCAAGGAAGACATATAGATGGCTAACAAACACATGAAAAGATGCTCAATATCACTCATTATTAGAGAAATGCAAATCAAAACTACAATGAGATGTCACCTCACACTGGTCAGAATGGCCCTCATCAAAAAGTCTGCAAACAATAAATGCTGGAAAGGGTGTGGAGAAAAGGGAACTCTTTTGCACTGTTGGTGGGAATGTAAATTGATACAGCCACTATGGAAGAGGATATGGAGATTCCTTTAAAAACTAAGAATAAAACCACATATGACCAGAAATCCCACTCCTAGGCATATACCCTGAAGAAACCAAAATTGAAATAGACAGATGTATTCCATTATTTATTGCAGCACTATTTACAATAGCTAGAACATGGAAGCAATCTAGATGTCCATCAACAGAGGAATGGATAAAGAAGTTGAGGTATATATACACAATGGAATATTATTCAGCTATAAAAAGGAGTGCATTTAAGTCAGTTCTAATGAGATGGATGAACCTAGACGCTATTACACAGAGTGAAGTGAATCAGAAAGAGAAAGATAAATATCTTCTAACACATATATGGAATCTAGAAAAATGGTACTGAAGAATTTACTTACAGGGCAACAGTGGAGAAACAGACATGGGGAATAGACTTATGGAGGAGAAGGGAGGAGAGAATGAGCTATATGAAGAGTAACATGGAAACTTACATTACCATATGTAAAATAGATAGCCAATGGGAATTTGCTGTATGGCTCAGGAAACTCAAACCGGGGCTCTGTATCAACCTAGATGGGCAGAATGGGTAGAGAGATGGGAGGGAGTTTCAAAAGAGAGGGGATATATGTATACCTATGGCTGACTCATGTTGAGGTTTGTCAGAAAACAGCAAAATTCTGTAAAACAATTATCCTTCAGTAAAAAATAAATAATAATAATAATAACTAAAACAAAATATGTCCCAAGGGAATAAAGGCAAACATCAGGTTGAAAAGGGGAAGTGCCTTTAGCAGAGAGAAAAACAAATGGAAATCATGAAGGTTAAGAAGTACCAGGCATGTGCAGGAAAAGTGAGTAAAATATTGAGTCTCACACACAGTGCATAGCCCTGAGCATGAGAGGTGTGAGGAAGGAGTCATACTGGGGCATACGGACTATGTTCTGCAGTCAAGGAGTGTCCATGTCAGTGGTGCTATGTGCCAAGTAAGTTACTACCAATAATGAGAGTGACAGGTTGTTGCTGAAGCACAAAAGATGCCAGGATTCTCAGCCTCTGGAGGAGAGGAATTCATTTGGGGGCCAGTGAGGAGGCTTGATTGCTCAGAGATTTTGTATAATAAAGTTTTAATAAAGTATAAAGGAGATAGAGAAAGCTTCTGACATAGACATCAGAAGGAGGCAGAAAGATTGCTCCCCTGCTAGTCTTTAGCCAGATGTTATATAGCTACTATCAGTCTGCTAATTAGAGAAAGGAAATGTCTCAAAATTCAGACAGTGGCACCAGGCCCCTCACCCACAACATGCATTTTGAGATAACATTGGCACAAGTTGAGTTGTCCTGGCCATAAAATGATTGACATGAATCTTAAAGAAAGGCAGCTTTCCAAGCAAATACAGTCTCACTAACATAGCTTAAGAGAACATTTGCATGAGAAAACATACTGGTTTGTTAAGTCAGTTCTGAGTCTTAGGCAGAACTGACTTGAAGACAGAGTCTAGGGTAAATACATAGTTCATTAGCATAGCTTAAGACAAACATTTCCATAAGAAAGAAGCATTGGTTAGCTCAAAGTTTGAGAAAAGTTAAGTTCAGATGAAGCCAGGTGTCCTCATGGCAACACAGAATTTTAAGAGAAACCTCTTTTTAAATTTGTATAGAGAAGGGGAAAAAATCTAACACTTGTAGTTTGTTTCCTCCTGCCACTTAAGAGAGAGATAAAAAAATGTCTGACACTTGCAGCCTATTTCCTCCATTTGGAGACCCCTAGCCTTCTTGCCTGTTACCCTCTCAAGAGGACATGTGTTTGAAGAATTCCAAAGTAGAAAGTGTTAGGGAATTCAAGAAGACTTGAGTCATACTTGCATTCTGATACTCTTCGTCAGTGGGAGAAAAACTGGGGAATTGTGTACGTGCCATAATTTTATTTTTGGTAGTGTTAAGATGATGTGAGACCAAGGGGCCCAGAATGCCCCAATTCAGCCTAAAATCACAGCTATTCCTTCCACAATGCTCTGCATTAGGGTGCTGATTCATCTCCATTAGCCTGGAAACAAAACCTTTCCCAGAAAGTGAAACTTTCAGTACTGAATTCTGGGAAAGTCCCACATACCTGACATGGTAACTCCCTGGTCACTCCCTCCTCATATATTCACAAAAGTCACTGGCAAGCAGGGATCAAGGTTCCGTTCTTACTTGGATATAATTTGCTAAAAGCTTCATGAAATACTCTTGGGAATGGGGTGGAATTAAGACAGAGTGTGCACTTTAGAATCAAGGCCTTAAAATGGGCATCCAGGTGGTTACTTCCTGCCGAACTCTTAGTGTCAATGAAGGGGATAGTCCTATCCTAGACTTCCCAAGTGCAAAGTGAAGAGAAATCTTACAGAGTATGTCAAGGCTGTGTATTGTCACTTTGCTTATTTAACTTATATGCAGAGTACATCATGTGAAATACCAGGCTGGATGAAGCACAAGCTGGAATCAAGATTGCCAGGAGAAATATCAATAACCTCAGATATGCAGATGACACCACCTTTACGGCAGAAAGTGAAGAAAAACTAAAGAGCCTCTTGATGAAAGTGAAAGAGAAGAGTGAAAAAGTTGGCTTAAAACTCAACATTCAGAAAACTAAGATCACAGCAGCTGATCCCATCACTTCATGGCAAATAAATAGGGAAAAAATGGAAACAGTGATTGACTTTATTTTGGGGGGCTCCAAAATCACTGTGGATGGTGACTGCAGCCATGAAATTAAAAGACATTTGTTCCTTGGAAGAAAAGTGAAAGTGAAAGTGAAGTCGCTCAGTCGTGTCCAACTCTTTGCAACCCATGGACTGTAGAGCACCAGCTTCCTCTGTCCATGGGATCTCCCAGGCAAGAATACTGGAGTGGGTTGCCATTTTCTTCTCCAGGGGATTTTCCCGACCCAGGGATCGAACCCCGGTTTCTGGCATTGTAGGCAGATGCTTTGCCACCTGAGCCACCAGGGAAAAGCCATGACAAATCTAGACAGCATATCAAAAAAGCAGAGACAGGCTCTACTACAAAGCCACAGTCATCAAGACAGTATGGTACTGGCACAAAGACAGAAATATAGATCAATGGAACAAAATAGAAAGCCCAGAGATAAATCCACGCACATATGGACACCTTATCTTTGACAAAGGAGGCAAGAATATACAATGGATTAAAGACAATCTCTTTAACAAGTGGTGCTGGGAAAACTGGTCAACCACTTGTAAAAGAATGAAACTAGAACACTTTCTAACACCATACACAAAAATAAACTCAAAATGGATTAAAGATCTAAACGTAAGACCATAAACTATAAAACTCCTAGAGGAGACCACAGGCAAAACACTCTCCGACATACATCACAGCAGGATCCTCTATGACCCACCTCCCAGAATATTGGAAATAAAAGCAAAAATAAACAAATAGGATCTAATTAAACTTAAAAGCTTCTGCACAACAAAGGAAACTATTAGCAAGGTGAAAAGACAGCCTTCAGAATGGGAGAAAATAATAGCAAATGAAGCAACTGACAAACAACTAATCTCAAAAATATACAAGCAACTCCTCCAGCTCAATTCCAGAAAAATAAATGACCCAACAAAAAATGGGCCAAAGAACTAAATAGACATTTCTCCAAAGAAGACATACAGATGGCTAACAAACACATGAAAAGATGCTCAACATCACTCATTATCAGAGAAATGTAAATCAAAACCACTATGAGGTACCATTTCACGCCAGTCAGAATGGCTGCCATCCAAAAGTCTACAAGCAATAAATGCTGGAGAGGGTGTGGAGAAAAGGGAACCCTCTTACACTGTTGGTGGGAATGCAAACTAGTACAGCCACTATGGAGAACAGTGTGGAGATTCCTTAAAAAACTGGAAATAGAACTGCCTTATGACCCAGCAATCCCACTGCTGGGCATACACACTGAAGAAACCAGAATTGAAAGAGACACGTGTACCCTGATGTTCATCGCAGCACTGTTTATAATAGCCAGGACATGGAAGCAACCTAGATGTCCATCAGCAGATGAATGGATAAGAAAGCAGTGGTACATATACACAATGGAGTATTACTCAGCCATTAAAAAGAATACATTTGAATCAGTTCTAATGAGGTGGATGAAACTGGAGCCTATTATACAGAGTGAAGTAAGCCAGAAGGAAAAACACCAATACAGTATACTAACGCATATATATGGAATTTAGAAAGATGGTAACAATAACCCTGTATACGAGACAGCAAAAGAGACATTGATGTATAGAACAGTCTTTTGGACTCTGTGGGAGAGGGAGAGGGTGGGATGATTTGAGAGAATGGCATTGAAATATGTATAATATCATAAATGAAACGAGTTGCCAGTCCAGGTTTGTTGCACGATACTGGATACTTGGGGCTGGTGCACTGGGACGACCCAGAGGGATGGTATGGGGAGGGAGGAGGGAGGAGGGTTCAGGATGGGGAACGTGTGTATACCTGTGGCAGATTCATTTTGATATATGGCAAAACCAATACAATATTTTAAAGTTAAATAAAATAAAATTTAAAAAAATAAAATAAATAAAAAAGCAGAGACATTACTTTGCCAGCAAAGGTCCATCTAGTCAAAGCTGTGGTTTTTCCAGTAGTCATGTATGTATGTGAGAATTGTACCATAAAGAAAGCTGAGCACCAAAGAATTGATGCTTTTGAGCTGTGGTATTGGAAAAGACACTTGAGAGCCCCTTGGACAGCAAGATCAAACCAGGCCATCCTAAAGGAAATCATTCCTGAATATTCATTAGAAGGACTGATGCTGAAGCTGAGGTTCCAATACTTTGGCCACCTGATGCAAAGAACTGACTCATTGGAAAAACCCTGACACTGGGAAAGATTTAAGGCAGGAGGAGAATGGGATGACAAAGGATGAGATGGTTGGCTGGCAGCACTGACTCGATGGACAGGAGTTTGAGCAAGCTCCAGGAGTTGGTGATGAACAGGGAAGCCTGGCATGCTGCAGTCCATGGGGTCACAAAGAGTGGGACAGTACTGAGTGACTGAACTGACTGAACTTGGCAGAAACAGAGCAACAGAGGAAATAGAGAAGCCACACCAATGCACATGAACCTCCAACCTATGATGAACCTGCCCACTAGTTGTGTGTATTGGAAATTGAATCAATCATCAGTATTCCCTCTTTTGGAGGGAAAGGAGGAAGAGTAGGATGGAACTTTTTTACCCTACAAAATCCGTTATAGGTTTTTAGCAAGGAAAGAACAAGATGATAGAGAATAGCCCTTCAAAAATTCATGCATTCATTCATTCTCTCACTGAATAAGGATTATACAACTAGTAAGTGTCATAAACAATCCTGTATACTGGGTATATAGCCCAGACCAAAATAGAATAAATCTTGCTTTCATGAAGTTTGTATTCTAGTGGGACAAGACAGACACCTCTGTCTCTGGCTCTGGCTCTATCTGTGTGTGTGTGTGTGTGTGTGCATATATATATATATATATATATATATACACACACATATACATATATATATATACAGAGAGACAGACAGACAGAGACAGAGGTGTCTGCCTTGTCCCACTAGAATATATACACACACTCAGGTGGGATAAATGCTAAGAGGGAAAACTGAGGGTAAATTAAAATTTTGGAGGTTGTTATCAGGAACTCAAGTGAATCTGCCTACTAATGCAGTAGACAAAAGTGATATGGGTTCGATCCCTGGGTCTGGAAGATTCCTTGAAGAAGGAAATGGCAATCCACTCCAGTATTCTTGCCTGGAAAACCCCATAGACAGAGGAGCCTGGCAGGCTACAGTCCATGGACTTGCAAAGAGTTAGACATGACTCACCATGCACACACATATTTTAAACAGAATATTTAAAGCCAGACTATTAAGTTGATATTTGAAGTACTGGGGCTTCCCCAGTAGCTCAGCAGTAATGAATCTGTCTGCAATACAGGAGCTACAGGAGACGTGGCTTTGATCCCTGGGTTGCGAAGAAGCCCTGGAGAAGGAGATAGCCTTCCTCCAGTATTCTTGCCTGGAGAACCCCATGGTCAGGGGAGCCTGGTGGGTATAGTCCATGGGTACGTGTGAAGTTGCAACTATTTCCCTGGGGGAAACATCTTAGACAAACAGAGTGACAAATACAAAGACATGGAAGTGAATAATGCTGCTCTATCCCACAGTAATGGGGAGGCCAATTGCAGGGAAGGTAATGGGCATTGACGGCAGAATAGATGCAAGAGACTATGAAGAGAAGGACTTTGGCAGAGGTTGTAAAGACTTGGCTTTTCACTTTTTTTGTTTCTTCTTTTGCTTTTTTGTTTCTTGGTTTTGTTTGCTTTAATTTTTATTGGAGTAGAGGCACTGGCGACCCACTCCAGTACTCTTGCCTGGAAAATCCCATGGATGGAAGAACCTGATAGGCTGCAGTCCAGGGGGGTCGCTAAGAGTCTGACACGACTGAGCGACTTCACTTTCACTTTTCATTTTCATGCAGTGCAGAAGGAAATGGCAGCCCACTCCAGTGTTCTTGCCTGGAGAATCCCAGGAATGGGGGAGCCTGGCAGGCTGCCGTCTATGGGGTCGCACAGAGTCAGACATGACTGAAGTGACAGCAGCAGTAGCAGCAGCAGCAGAGTTGCTTTACAATGTTCTGGTAGTTTCTGCTGTACAACGTTCAGGTCACCATAATCCATTAAGCAGAGCTCCCTAGCTCCAGTAGGTTCTCATTAGTTATCTATTTATACATAGTATCAATAGTATATACGTCAATCTTCCAATTCATCTCATCCCTCCTTTCCCCTTCTTGCTATCCACATATTTGCTCTCTACATCTATGTGTCTCTCTCTCTTTTCTTTTTTGCAAATAAGATCACTTATAGCATTGTTCTAGATTCTACATATAAGTGTTACTGTACAATATTTGTGTTTCTCTATGTGACTTACTTTATTTCTATATGACACTCTCTAAGTCCATCCACATCTCTATAAATGACCCAAATTAATTCCTTTTTATGGCTGAGTAATATTCCATTGCATATATGTACCACATCTTCTTTATCCATTTCTCGTGGATTCACATTAAACTCAAAATTTATTAAAGCCCTGCATGTAAGGTCAGACACTATAAAACTCTTAGAATAAAACATAGGCAGAAACACTGTTTGACATAAATTGCAACAAGATCTTTTTTATCCACCTCCCAGGGTAATGCAAATGAAAAGAAAAATAAACAAACGGGACATAATTAAACTTAAAAGCTTATGCATAGCAAAGGAAATCATAAATGAGACAAAAAGACAACCCTCAGAACGGAAGAAAATATTTGGCTTTTTTCTTGACTGGTTGGAAGAGAATTGACTATAAATGTAAAAGTAGAAGGAGGGAGATCAACCCAATCTAGATGAAAAGTGATGGTAGCTTGTATTAATAATAGGACAGTAGCCATGGATAGCGGAGAAGGCAATGGCACCCCACTCCAGTACTCCTGCCAGGAAAATCCCATGGATGGATGAGCCTGGAAGGCTGCAGTCCATGGGGTTGCTGAGGGTCGGACACACTGAGCAACTTCACTTTCACTTTTCACTTTGATGCATTGGAGAAGGAAATGGCAACCCACTCCAGTGTTCTTGCCTGGAGAATCCCAGGGACGGGGGAGCCTGGTGGGCTGCCATCTCTGGGGTCACACAGAGTCGGACACTACTGAAATGACTTAGCAGCAGCGGCAGCAGCCATGGATAGAGTGAAAAGTAGCTACATTTTGGATATTTTTGAAGTTAAAGCCAATGGGATTTGCTGATGAAACTGATATGGAGTGTGAGAAAAAGAGAGATGTTTTCCAGATGACTCTAAGGTTTTAAACAGAATAAAAGGAATTACCATTAACTGAAACAGTAAGACAGTGGAAGGAACAGACTATGGGCTAGAGGAATCATGTGTTGAGGTTTTGTTATTTTAAGTCTGAGGTATCTAAAATGCATTCAAATGGAGGTATGGAATAGGGGACTGGACATTCAGGTCTGCAATTGAGGGAAAGAGTGAAGTAGAGATAAATGAAGAGTCCTTAGCACACAGATACTATACAGAATCATAGAAACTGATGAGACTATCAAGAGACCAAGTCCAGGACTGAGCTTTAACATCCCAAAGTCCAGGAAGATGAGAAAGGTGCAGAGAATGAGCCCCAAATAAGGTTGTTTATGAAGTAGGAGTCCAGAAGGCTAAGTAAAAGGGGTGTTCTCATGAAGACCAACTGTGACAAATGCTTCTGAGAGGGTAGGAAGATGTGGACTGATGTTCAATTACCCCATGGATGGTTTGAGATAGAAGGAATGGAAGTGGACAAACCTCTTCTGATCGTAAGATGGAAGTGATACAGGAAAATACAGTTGGATCCCAACTGACATTTAGGGGCATCTTTTGGAAAACCCTTGCCCAGTTCAGCTGGTTGATGGACCAATGTAGTGATGATGACTTCTGTCTAACCATGTTCCCCTCACTTGCCCACAGTTTTTCAGGAGAGCATTTTTCCATGTAATTCTTGTATGCAAACCTCCATCTCAGAAGCTGTTTTCCATGGAACCCTTGCAACCCAACCTGGAATATCAGATGGATAAGATAGAGGGAGGGATTAGCAAGAGACCTAAGGGTGTATGTAAAGATAAATGTGATGCTGAATTACAAAAGATAGGTAGAGTAAAAGAAGAAATGGGAACCTTGGGCTGCTGGGGCATAAAATGTGGGCTGCATTCCTCTGGATATCAGAATCATAGTAGTGCCAGTACAAAGAGTACAGACTGGAAAGTGACAAGGCAGAGCTTGCAGAGTGGGATGCCCCAAGTCAGAATGATGTCACTGTTGGTAACGACAGAGTCTAAGGTTGCATAGGGGTAGCAGGTGGCTGAAGTGAAGTGGAGAACAGGACCACTGGCAAGAAGATCATGGGTCTGAGCAACCTGGAATTGTCTAGGTAGTTATTAAAATCATAAGGAAGGGAACTTCTCTGGTGGTCAAGTGGCTAAGAATCTGCATTGTAATGAAGGGGAACCTGGTTGGATCTCTGGTCCAGGAACTAAGATCTCACATGCCCCAGAAGCCCACAGGCCACAACTACTGAGCCCACACTCTAGTGCCTTCATGCTGCAACTGCTCAAGCCCATGCTCCACAATGAGAAAAGCCACCACAATGAGAAGCCCATGCACTGCCACTAGAGAGTGGCCTCCACTTGGCACAACTAGAGAAATGAGCAATGAAGAGAAACAGTGCCAAATTTATTTTTAAAATTTATTTATTTTTTATTGAAGGATAATTGCTTTACAGAATTTTGCTGTTTTCTGACAAATCTCAACACGAATCAGCCATAGGTATACATATATCCCCTCCCTTTTGAAACTCCCTCCCATCTCCCTCCCCATCCCACCCTGCTAGGTTGATACAGAGCCCCTATTTGAGTTTCCTGAGCCGTACAGCAAGTTCCCATTGGCTATCTATTTTACATATGGTAATGTAGGTTTCCATGTTACTCTTTCCATACATCTCACCCTCTCCTCCCTCTCCCCATGTCTGTAAGTCTATTCTCTATGTCTGTTTCTCCATAGTTGCCCTGTAAATTAAAAAAAAAAAAAAATCATAAGGAAGAACTGCATCAACATTGGGGAAGGTGATCAAGGAGCCAGTTCCTCAAGGAATGAGTAGCGTGGCCCAGAGGAATAACTAGTGGGAAAGCCTAATGTGTGAATTTCCATGGAACAGGGCTTTATTTCCATGAACAACGTAAGCCTTTGCTTCTTTTTTCTTTTTTTCTATTTTTGACAAGATTAAACGTTTAATAAAGTACTCATGTGCTGTGCTGTGTTTAGTTGCTCAGCCGTGTCTGACTCTTTGGGACCCCATGGTCTGTAGCCCACCAGGCTCCTCTGTCCATGGGATTCTCCAGGCAAAAATCCTGGAGTGGGTTGCCATTTCCTTATCCAGGGAAACTTCCCAACCCAGAAATCGAACCAGAGTCTCCTGCATTGCAGGCAGATTCTTTACCAGCTGAGCTACCTGGGAAGGCTTGCACAGAGGTATGCTGCTTCCAGCTGTACTGTAAGATGTATATTATTTATTAGTGAAAAGCAGTGTTGTTATATGAGGTATCATGTTTTTAAAAAATTTTCACTTCAAAAAAAATTGTTACTTCAAATATCATTTAATAACAAGGGGAGGTGGTAAATCTACCAAAACTTTCAACACCAACTTTGGAATGGCTTAGCTTTAGTTCTTCTTTGAGGCATTAATTATCTTGTATAGTATGTTGACTATTTAGATTATAAAAATATACAATGTTAATATAAGTAATATTTTTTCTGAGCTAAAAGGGAAGAAGCACATCTACTTTTAAAAATCTGCTGCTGCTGCTGCTGCTAAGTCACTTCAGTCGTGTCCGACTCTGTGCGACCCCATAGACGGCAGCCTACCAGGCTCCTCCATCCCTGGGATTCTCCAGGCAAGAACACTGGAGTGCATTGCCATTTCCTTCTCCAATGCATGAAAATGAAAAGTTAAAGTGAAGTCACTCAGTCGTGTCCTACTCCTAGCGACCCCATGGACTGCAGCCCACCAGACACCTCAATCCATGGGATTTTCCAGGCAAGAGTACTGGAGTGGTTGCCATTGCCTTCTCTAGTATCATGTAATTCTGAGAAATAGAATAAGATTCCTGTAGGGGTTATTACCAGTGACCTATCTACATTTCTTCTGCATTTACCTACAAAAGCCACTTACTGTGAATGCCTAAAACTCTCTATTTAAAGGCTTCTTTCCAGCAGATCATAGGAGGCCTAATAGCGAGGCAAGCCAGAAATGCCAGAAAAACAATGTATCTGAAGTATATCTTGATAATAATGTTCTAAGCAAGAATTCTACCTTGCCTGTTTCTAACTCTCTAATATCTGGTGGCTCCTCAAAATCCTTGGTGTTCCTTGACTGTAGCTTCCTTAGTCCAGTCTTTGATTTCCTTGTTTTATGGCTTTCTTTACTGTGTGTTTTCAGGAATGTGTCTTTTTACAAAGCCACCAGTCACTGAATTTAGGGTCCATCCTATTCCAGCATGACTTCATCTTAACTAATTACATCTGCAAAGAAACTAACTCCCATAAAAGGTCCCATTCTCAGGTCCCAGGTAGACATGGATTATAGGGGAACACAATTCAATATGGTCCACTGGCTAATAACTGTTACTTTACTTTTCACTCCACTTTCTTCTACATATTTATCTTGTTCAGTAGCCTTTCTTCTTTATGCTAAACTCCCTCAGCACTTTCAGAGTATTTTCACCACAGTTTCAGGCCTTTCTTACTTCCCCTTATGTATTCTTCATTCTTTCCCAGGTGGGTAGGGGATGTTGACCACAGAACCATTGCTTTGGTTTCACAGATCTGGGCTGATTCTTGAAGCAACATGTTCTGAGTTTCTGAATCTGCTGCTTTCTGAAGATGTACCTGGGATGCAAAGAGAAAAGTTTCAATATAGTTCAGTTCAGTCACTCAGTCGTGTCTGACTCTTTGTGACCTCATGGACTGCAGCATGCCGGGCTTCTCTATACATCACTAACTCCCGGAGCATGTTTAAATTCATGTTCATTGAGTCGGTGATGCCATCCAACCAACTTATCTTCTGTCATCCTCCTCTCATCCTGCCTTTGATCTTTCCCAGCCTCAGTCTTTTCTAACAAGACAGTTCTTTGCATCATGTGGCCAAAGTATTGGAGTTTCAGCTTCAGCATCAGTCCTTCCAATGAATATTCAGGACTGACTTCCTTTAGGATTTACTGCTTTGATCTCTTTGCAGTCCAAGGGACTCCCAAGAGTCTTCTCCAACACCACAGTTCAAAAGAATCAATTCTTTGGCACTCAAAGTTTTTTATATTCCAACTCTCACATCTACACATGACTACTAGAAAATCCATAGCTTTGACAAGATAGACCTTTGTTGGCAAAGTAATGTCTCTGCTTTATAATATGCTGTCTAGATTTGTTATAGCTTTTCTTCCAAGGAGCAAGCATCTTTCAATTTCATGGCTGCAATTACAATCTGCAGTGATTTTGGAGCTCAAGAAAATTAAGTCTGTCACTCTTTCCGTTGTTAACAATATTGCATAGGAACCAGCAATGTTAGGCCCATGAATCAAGGTAAATTGGAAGTGGTCAAATAGGAAATGCCAAGAGTGAACATTGACATTTTAGCAATCAGTGAACTAAAACATCCAAGAAAGGGTGAATTTAATTCAGATAGCCATTGTATCTACTACTGTGGGCAAGAATCCCTTAGAAGAAATGGAGTAGGCCTCATAGTCAACAAAAGAGTCCAAAATGCAGTACTTGGATGCATGAATGATCTCTGTTCATTTCCAAGGCAAATCATTCAATATCACAGGAACCCAAGTCTATGCCCCAACTAAAAATGCCAAAGAAACTGAAGTTGAATGGTTCTATGAAGACCTACAAGACCTTCTAGAACTAACACCCCAAAGTGATGTGCTTTTCATCTTAAGGGACTGGAATGCAAAAGTAAGAAGTCAAGAGATACCTAGAGTAACAGGCAAGTTTGGTCTTGGAGTTCAAAAAGAAGCAGGGCAAAGGCTAACAGAGTTTTACCAAGAGAAGGCACTGGTCCTAGTAAGCACTCTTTTCCAACAACACAAGAGATGACTCTACACATGAACATCATCAGATGGTCAATACTGAAATCAGATTGATTTTATTCTTTGCAGCCAAAGATGGAGAAGCTCCACGCATGTGTGCTAAGTTGTTTCAGTCATGTCTGACTCTTTGTGGCCCTGTGGACTATAACCTGCCAGGCTGCTCTGTCCGTGGGATTCTCCAGGCAGAATACTGGAGTGGATTGCCATTTCTTCCTCCAGGTCAAAAAGCTCTATACAATCAGCAAAAACAAAACCAGTAGCTGACTGTGGCTCAGATCATGAACTCCTTATTGCCAAATGCAGACTTAAATTGAAGAAAGTAGGGAAAACCACTAGACCATTCAGCTATGACCTAAATCAAATCCCTTATGATTATACAGTGGAAGTGACAAATAGACTCAAGGAATTAGATCTGATAGACAGAGTGCCTGAAGAACTATGGATGGAGGTTCATGACACTGTACAGGAGGCAATGATCAAGACCATTCCCATGAAAAAAGGGAAAATGGTTGTCTGAGGAGGCCTTACAAATTGCTATGAAAAGAGAAACAAAAGGCAAAGAAAGGAGAAAAGGAAAGATACACTCATCTGAATGCAAAGTTCCAAATAATAGCAAGGAGAGATAAGAAAGCCTTCCTCAGTGATCAATGCAAAGAAATAAAGGAAAACAGTAGACTGGGAAAGAGAGAGATCTCTTCAAGAAAATTAGAGAAAAGTTTAATGGTCATTTAAGCATACACATTTAAATGAATCATCACTTTCCAAAAAAGGTAACTTCAGGAAGTTCACATACTGCTGAGTGATACTGCTGTTGTTCAAGCCCTTTGTTTCTTGTTGATGTGACTTCAAGCATTCTTTTGAACACTATCTTTAGCTTGCCAAGATACATTTTTATAACTTCAATAGTTTTTATTTTAAGAATTTTAGATTTACAGGAAAATGAAAAGACAGGACAGAGGTCCTATAACCCATATCATCGTTCCTATTGCCAGCATCTTTTATTAGTGTGGTACAGTTCCCATATGAATGAACCAATGCTGACACCTTAGTATTAGTATGAAGTGTATACTTTTCTGGATTTCCTTAATGTGTACCTCATGTCCTTTACCTATTGCATGATCCCATCCTGGACACCACATGGCATTTCATCAATGTGTCTCCTTAAGCTCCTCTTCACTATCACCATTTCTTAGATTGTCCTTATTTATGATGACCCTGACATTTTGAGGAGGACTGTTCAGGTATTTTGCAGAATGCTCCTCAGTAGGCATGTATCTGATGTTTTTCTCATGATTAGACTGGGGTTATGGGTATTGGAGAGAAAGAACACAGAGTATAGCTCTCATTACCTGATTTCAAAGGTAAATCCTATCAACAGGACTTACTGTCATCGATAGCAATTACCGGGCTGAGGTGGGTTTGTCTAGTTAGTGCAACATAAGAAAATTATTATGTGCAGCACACTATTAAGGGATGGAGTATTATGCTCCACCTTCTGAAAGCTAATCTATATAAATTGATTGAAGTCCTTTTACATTGGAGATTTAGCTATTGTTTCTCATTTATTTATCCAATCATATATCTATAATGTTGTAAACTCATGGATATTTATTTTATACATTGGGTTGTAATCCAATACTACATTTTGGTTGTTGTTGCTCCATTTTTTCTAGTTTCATCCACTAGGAGATTTTTAATTGGGTCTTGTATCTCCTTGATACATAATTGTGGGTTGTCTTAACCACTTTCTTACTTTCTGGCACTACAAGATATGCTTGGCTAATCTTGCATATTTTCTCACTAGCCCTGGAATCATCTGTTTCTCCAAGGAACTTTAATTGTTTTTATTGGAGAATGGTATTTGAAACCAAGATCTAGGCCCTGTGTGTACTCATTGTTACTAAGGTGTTGTTACTTTTAGTACTTCTCAGCTAATATAGAAAGGAAATATGTGTGTGTTTATTAACCCATTTATACGGGAAGATCACCTGGAGATCTTCCAGGGGATGGCATGGCAACCCACTCCAGTATTCTTGCCTGGAGAATCCCCATGGACAGAGGATCCTGGTAGGCTACATTCCATGGGGTCGCAAAGAGCTGGACATGACTGAGCACCTAAGCACATATACACATATCTGTAAATATTTCTCTATATAGCCATGTGTGTCTATGTTAAACTGAACAAGAGTTTATTCTGTCTCTAATCCAGTACAACATGATGATTCTAACCTTTCTACCTTTAACTTCAACAGTAAGAAACCTGGTTCCCACCAGCTACCATCCTTCTAATTAGTTGCTTAATGTTAGTCCACGTGTAGAATGGTTTCAGAATTGCTAGTTTATACCCCAATTAGAAGCAAACTTAACAACTAGAGTACAATGCTTATGTACAGGTCTTTTTGCCTTTAGTCTAAGAGTCTCTAATCATTTCCAAATTGAATTAGTTCATTTCAGTTGGTTGTTATACAGCAAAATTGTCCTATCAAAATATGCATCCTATCCTAGAATCCTCCAACTCCCTATTTTTTAGAATCTCCCTATATTAAGGTTTAATTTTTAAATGGGCTTTGACAAACATATACTGTGATGTATCCAATTTTATTTTGTCACACAGAACTGTGACTGCCTAACGATTCCCTGCACTTCACCTACTCAACCCCTGTTTCCAAATCCTGGGCAATAACTGATCCATTTACTATAGCTATACTTATGCTTTTCTAGAATATACCATATTAATGGAATAATACAGTGCATTATTTTTTCATACTGGCTTCTTTCACTTAGCACCATGCATTTAAGATTCATCTATGTTTTTACATAGATTATAGCTTACATTTAGTTTTCCACTATACAGGTATACCACAGTTTATTTAATCACCTATAAAAGAATATCTTGGTGGCCTTGAGTTTTGGTCAATTATGAATAAGGCTGGTTTGAAAATATCACACAGGTTATTCTGTGTATTAACATTCTCATAACAGTTGTGCAAGATATTGATAAGCACAAGTACTGGATTATATAGTTAAACTACATTTAGATTTTTAGGAAACTTCCACACTGTCTTCCAAGGTAGCTATAACATTTTGCACTCCCTCCTGCAATAAATAAGAGTTCCTATTGTCCTGGGTCCTCAACAGATCTAGGCATTGTCAGTTTGTGGATTTTAGCCCTCCTAATAGATATGTAATGGTATCCCATTTTAATATTCATATCACTAAGATGGCATATTCTGCCGAGCATCTTTTATTATGTTATTTGGCATGTGTATATGAAACTCTTAAATTTCAATAAAAAACAAATAACAAAATATTTCTAGGCATATTTATTTGGATCTGTTGCCCATTTTAAAAATTGGGTTGCTTGTTTTCTTATTATTGAGATTTAAGGGTTTTTTAATTTTGGATACAAGTCCTTTACCAGATATGTTCTCACAAATGTATTCTTGGTGATTTTTTTTAACATTGTTTTTCAAAGTAAAAATTTTAGTTTTAATAAAGCCCAATCTATTTTTTTCCTTTCATAGATCATGATTTGTAGGTTATATCTAAAAGCTCACCAATATTCTCAAAGTAACATGGATTTTCTCATAGGTTTTCTCCTAAAAATTTTATAATTATGTGTCCTGTATTTAGGCTTATGCATCTAAGTTCATTACTTTACAAATGAATATCCAGTTGCTTCAGAATTATTTGTTGAAAAGACTATCCTCTCTCCATTGCATTGTCTTTGCCTGTTGTCCAAGAACAGTTAATTACATTTCTAAGGGACTATCTCTGGGTTTACTATTTTTTTCAATCAATATATGTGGTGATTCTTCCTCAATTAACATGCTTCACTACTGAAGCTTTATAATAAATTTTGAATTCAAGTATCATGAGTCTTTCCATTTTATTCTTCTCTTAAGTTGATTATTTTAAATCACTTTCATATAAACTTTAGAATCACTTTCTTGATATTTACAATATAGTTTAAAGGAACTTTTGCAAAGTATTGAACCTATCAAGTTGAAAAGGACTGAAATATTAACAAAATTGAATCTTCTAACCCATGAACAGAGTATGCTGTTGTTGTGAAGTCACTCAGTCGTGTCTGACCCTTCACGACCTTTTGGAATGCAGCATGCCAGGGTTTCCTGTCCTTCACCATCTCCCAGAGCTTACTCAAACTGATGCCCATTGAGTCAGTGAAGCCATCCACCCATCTCATCCTTTGTCATCCCCTGCTCCTCCTGCCTTCAATCTTTCCCAGTATGAAGGTATTTTCTAATGATTCGGCTCTTCACATCAGGTGGCTAAAGTATGGGCACTTCGGTTTCAGCATCAGCTCTTCCAATGATTATTCAGGGATGATTTCCTTTAGGATGAACTGGTTTGATCTCCTTGCAGCCCAAAGGACTCATAAGAGTCTTCTCCAATAACACAGTTCAAAAGGATCAATTCTTCTGCATTCAGCATTCTTTATGTTCCACTCTCACATCACACATGACTACTGAAAAGACCATTGCTTTGACTAGATGAAACTTTGTTGGCAATGAGATGACTCTGCTTTTTAATATATTGTGTATGTTGTCATAGCTTTTCTTCCAAGCAGTAAGCATCTTTTGATTTCATGGCTGCAGTCACCATCTGCAGTGATTTTGTAGCCCAAGAAAATGTTTCTCCACCTATTGGCTATGAAGTGATGGTACCGGATGCCGTGATCTTCATTTTTAGAATGTTGTTTTCAGCCAGCTTTTTTACTCCCCTCTTTCACCTTCATCAAAAGGCTCTTTAGTTCTTCTCTTTCTGCCATAAAGATGGTGTAATCTGCATATCTGAGGTTATTGATAGCTCTCCCAGTAATCTTGATTCCAGTTTGTGCTTCATCCAGTCTGGCACTTTGCAAGATGTACTCTGCATATAAGTTAAATAAGCAGGGTACGAATATACAGCCTTGATATACTCCTTTCCCACATTGGAACTAGTCCATTATTTCATGTCTGGTTCTAGCTGTTGCTTCTTGGCCTGAGTACAGGTTTCTCAGGAGGCAGGTAAGGTGGTCTGGTAGTCCCATATCTTTAAGAACTTTCTATAGTTTTTTGTGATCCACACAGTCAAATTCTGTAGCGTGGTCAATGAAGCAGAAGTAGATGTTTATCTCAAATTCTCTTGCTTTTTCAATGATCCAACGGATGTTGGCAATTTGATCCTTGGTTCCTCTGTCTTTTCTAAATCCAACTTGAAAATCTGGAAGTTCTTGGTTCACATACTGTTGAAGCCTAGCTTGGAGAATTTTGAGCATTACTTTGCCAGCATGTGAAATGAGTGCAATTGTGCAGTAACTTGAACATTCTTTGGTATTGCCTTTCTTTAGGATTGGAATGAAAACTGACCTTTTCCAGTCGTGAGGCCACTGTTGACTTTTCCAAACTTGCTGGCATATTGCGTGCAGCACTTTCACAGCATCATCTCTTAAGATTTGAAATAGCTTAGTTGCAATTCCATCACCTCCACTAGCTTTATCTGTAGTGATGCTTCCTAAGGCCCACTTGAGTTTGCACTCCAGGATGTCTGACTATAGGTGAGTGATCACAACTTCATGGTTATCTGGGCCATTAAGATCTTTTTTGGATAGTTCTTCTGTGTATTCTTACCACCTCTTCTTAATGTCTTCTGCTTCTGTTAGGTCCATACTGTTTCTGTCCTTTATTTTTTTTAATATAAATATATTAATTTTATTTGGAGGTTAATTACTTTACAATATTGTATTGGTTTTGCCATACATCAACATGAATCTGCCACAGGTATACATGTGTTCCCCATCTGGAAACCCCCTCCCTCCTCCCTCCCCGTACCATGCCTCTGGGTCATCCCAGTGCACCAGCCCCAAGCATCCTGTATCATGCATCGAACCTGGACTGGCGATTCCTTTCATATATGATAATATACATGTTTCAATGCCATTCTCCCAAATCATCCCACCCTCTCCCTCTCCCACAAAGTCCAAAAGACTGTTCTATACATCTGTGTCTCTTTTGCTGTCTCACATACAGGGTTATCATTACCATCTTTCTAAATTCCATATATATGTGTTAGTATACTGTATTGGTGTTTTTCTTTCTGGCTTACTTCACTCTGTATAATCAGCTCCAGTTTCATCCACCTCATTAGAACTGATTCAAATGTATTCTTTTTAATGGCTGAGTAATACTCCATTGTGTATATGTACCACTGCTTTCTTATCCATTATCTGCTGATGGACATATAGGTTGCTTCCATGTCCTGGCTATTATAAACAGTGCTGCGATGAACATCGGGGTACATGTGTCTCTTTCCCTTCTGGTTTCTTCAGTGTGTATGCCCAGCAGTGGGATTGCTGGGTCATAAGGCAGTTCTATTTCCAGTTTTTTAAGGAATCTCCACACTGTTCTCCATAGTGGCTGTACTAGTTTGTATTCCCACCAACAGTGTAAGAGGGTTCCCTTTTCTCCACACCCTCTCCAGGATTTATTGCTTGTAGACTTTTGGATCGCAGCCATTCTGACTGGCGTGAAATGATACCTCATTGTGGTTTTGATTTGCATTTCTCTGATAATGAGTGATGTTGAGCATCTTTTCATGTGTTTGTTAGCCATCTGTATTGTGTCCATCTTTTCAAGAAATGTTCCCTTGTTATCTCTGATTTTCTTGAAGAGATCTCTAGTCTTTCCCATTCTATTGTTTTCCTTTATTTCTTTGCATTGATCACTGAGGAAGGCTTTCTTATCTTTCCTTGCTATTCTTTGGAAATTTGCATTCAGATGGATATATCTTTCCTTATCTCCTTTGCCTTTTGCTTCTCTTCTTTTCACAGCTATTTGTAAGGCCTCTTTACCAACCATTTTGCCTTTTTGCATTTCTTTTTCTTCTGGATGGTTTTGATCACCACTTCCTGTACAATGTTATGAAACTCCATCCATAGTTCTTCAGGAACTCTATCAGATTTAATCCCTTGTATCTCTTTGTTATTTCCACTGTATAATCATTAGAGATTTGATTTAGGCCATATCTAAATGATCAAGTGGTTTTCCCTACTTTCTTCAATTTAACTGTGAATTTGGCAATAAGGAGTTCATGATCTGAGCCACAGTCAGCTCCCAGTGTTGCTTTTGCTGACTATATAGAGCCTGTCCATCTTCATCTGCAAAGAATATAATCAATTTGATTTCAGTATTGACCATCTGGTGATATCAATGTGTAGAGTTATTTCTTGTGTTGTTGGAAGAGGGTGCTTGCTATGACCAGTGTGTTCTCTTGATGAAACTGTTAGCCTTTGCCCTGCTTCATTTTGTACTCCAAGGCCAAACTTATCTGTTACTCCAGGTTTCTCTTGACTTCCTACTTTTGCATTCCAGTCTTCTGTGATAAAAAGGAAATCTTTTCTGTTGTTAGTTATAGAAGATCTTGTAAGTCTTCATAGAACTATTCAACTTCAGCTTCTTTGGCATTTATGGTTGGGGCATAAACTTGGATTATCGTGGTATTCAATGGTTTGCCTGGAAACGAACAGAGATCATTCTGTCTTTTTTGAGATTGCACTCAATTCCTGCATTTTGGACTCTATTGTTGACTATGAGATCTACTCTGTTTCTTCTAAGGGATTCTTGCCCACAGTAGTAGATATAATGGTCATCTGAATTAAATTTGCCCATTCTTATCCATTTTAATTCATTGATTCCTAAAATTTTGATACTCACGTTTGACATCTTCTCTTTGACCATTTCCAGTATATCTTGATTCATGAACCTAACATTCCATGTTCCTATGTAATATTGTCCTTTACAGAATCAGACTTTACTTTCATCACCAGACACATCCACAATATACAGTATGTACAATATATACAGTATATCTCACCATTTATTTAGATATTTTAAATTATGTCATCAGTTATAGATTCCATATAAAAGACCTGTAATATTTTTAGATTAACATGTGTTTCATTTTTGGTGCTATTGAAAATACTATTATTTCAATTTCATATTCTTATTAGTGATTGCTGGCAAGGAAGCAATTGACTTTCTTTTTTACATTTCTATTGAGACATCATTTACATACCATAGAATTCATCAATTAAAATATGCAAGTTGATGGCTTTAGTAGTATCCATAGAGATGTACAAACATCAACACAATGTAGGTTTTGAACAATTTTATCACCTCAAAAAAAAATCCCATATCTGCTAGCAGCCACTCCCCATTCCCCAAGCTCATTGTCCATTCACTGGCAACCCCTAATGCACTTTCTGTTTTTTGCATATTCTAGATATTTCATGTAAATAGAATCATATACTATGTACTCTTTTCTGTTTAATTTCTTTCAGTCACATATTTTCAAAGTTAATCTATCTTGTAACATGTATCAGCATTTCACTTTTTTTCTTGACAAATGTTATTCTGTTGTATTTCTACATCATATTTTGTTCATCCTTTCTGTGCATGTTCATTTGGGTTATTTCCGCATTTAAGCAATTATGAATAATGCTTCTATAAATATTATGTACATATATGGTTTGGGGGGGTAAAGTAAAATTATAAAATTTTACTTTAATCAAAACCATAGAACATGAGAAGACACTGGTTCAAACACTGTCAGCACAACTATGGTAAAACCAACATACTCTCCCTCTTCACAAAGAGGGAGAGTATGAATATGAGTTTCATTTAGCTTTTAATTGAGAAAATTGTACATTCACAAGTAGCTGTAAGAAACAATAGAGATCTCTTGTATACAGTAAGTCCCCTACAAACAAACCTTCAAGTTTCAAAATTTCAAAAATGCAAATCTGCATTCACATGTCAAATCAGGTAAGTTAATTTGCTGTACATTGTCACATGCATGCATCCCTTACAAGGTGTTGTGCCTGTGTGTTCTTTCCTGTACAATACTGTATACAGTACAGTAGTACAGTGTCTGTATCTCAAGCTCAGTGTGTCCAGAAGCAAGCATAAAGGTAGTGCTGGTGTAGTGGATACTTTTTGAGGTACTACTAAACTGTAACATTAAAAATGCTTTCTTTATTTTTCTTTGTTTTTTATGTATTATTTGTGTGGAAAGTATTAGCTGATTGTGTTATTTGGGTACCTAGGCTAACTTTAGGTCATACTTGAATGGTCTAGTGGTTTTCCATACTTTCTTCAATTTAAGTCTGAATTTGGCAATAAGGAGTTCATGGTCTGAGCCACAGTCAGCTCCTGGTCTTGTTTTTGCTGACTGTATAGAGCTTCTCCATCTTTGGCTGCAAAGAATATAATCAATCTGATTTCGGTGTTGACCATCTGGTGATGTCCATGTATAGAGTCTTCTCTTGTGTTGTTGGAAGAGGGTGTCTGTTATGACCAGTGCATTTTCTTGGCAAAACTCTATTAGTCTTTGCCCTGCTTCATTCTGTATTGCAAGGCCAAATTTGCCTGTTACTCCAGGTGTTTCTTGACTTCCTACTATTGCATTCCAGTCCCCTATAATGAAAAGGACCTCTTTTTTGCGTGTTAGTTCTAAAAGGTCTTGTAGGTCTTCATAAAACCGTTGAACTTCAGCTTCTTCAGCATTACTGGTTGGGGCATAGACTTGGATTACTGTGATATTGAATGGTTTGCCTTGGAAATGAACAGAGATCATTCTGTCGTTTTTGAGATTGCATCCAAGTAGTGCATTTTGGACTCTTTTGTTGACCATAATGGCCACTCCATTTCTTCTGAGGGATTCCTGCCCGCAGTAGTAGATATAATGGTCATCTGAGTTAAATTCACCCATTCCAGTCCATTTCAGTTCGCTGATTCCTGGAATGTCGACATTCACCCTTTCATCTCTTGTTTGACGACTTCCAATTTGCCTTGATTCATGGACCTGACATTCCAGGTTCCTATGCAATATTGCTGTTTACAGCATCGGACCTTGCTTCTATCACCAGTCACATCCACAGCTGGGTATTCTTTTTGCTTTGGCTCCATCCCTTCATTCTTTCTGGAGTTATTTCTCCACTGATCTCCAGTAGCATATTGGGCACCTACTGACCTGGGGAGTTTCTCTTTCAGTATCCTATCATTTTGCCTTTCCATACTGTTCATGGGGTTCTCAAGGCAAGAATACTGAAGTGGTTTGCCACTCCCTTCTCCAGTGGACCACATTCTGTCAGATCTCTCCACCATTACCCACCCGTCTTGGGTTGCCAAATTAAGACTTAAATTGAAGAAAGTAGGGAAAACTATTAGACCATTCAGATATGACCTAAATCAAATCCCTTATGATTATACAGTGGAAGTGAGAAATAGATTTAAGGGACTAGATCTGATAGATAGAGGGCCTGATGAACTATGGAATGAGGTTCATGACATTGTACAGGAGACAGGGATCAAGACCATCCCCATGGAAAATAAATGCAAAAAGCAAAATGGCTGTCTGGGGAGGCCTTACAAATAGCTGTGAAAAGCAAAGGAGAAAAGAAAAGATATAAACATTTGAATGCAGAGTTCCAAGAATAGCAAGAAGAGATAAGAAAGCTTTCTTCAGCATCAATGCAAAGAAATAGAGGAAAACAACAGAATGGGAAAGACTAGGGATCTCTTCAAGAAAATCAGAGATACCAAAGGAACATTTGATACAAAGATGGGCTCGATAAAGGACAGAAATGGTATGGACCTAACAGAAGCAGAAGATATTAAGAAGAGATGGCAAGAATACACAGAAGAACTGTACAAAAAAGATCTTCATGGCCCAGATAATCACAATGGTGTGATCACTGACCTAGAGCCAGACATCCTGGAATGTGAAGTCAAGTGGGCCTTAGAAAGCATCACTACAAACAAAGCTAGTGGAGGTGATGGAATTCCAGTTGAGCTATTCCAAATCCTGAAAGATGATGCTGTGAAAGTGCTGCACTCAATATGCCAGCAAATTTGGAAAACTCAGCAGTGGCCACAGGACTGGAAAAGGTCAGTTTTCATTCCAATCCCAAAGAAAGGCAATGCCAAAGAATGCTGAAACTACCACACAATTGGACTCATCTCACATGCTAGCAAAGTAATGCTCAAAATTCTCCAAGCCAGGCTTCAGCAATATGTGAACCGTGAACTTCCTGATATTCAAGCTGGTTTTAGAAACGGTAGAGGAACCAGAGATCAAATTGCCAACATCCGCTGGATCATGGAAAAAGCAAGAGAGTTCCAGAAAAGCATCTATTTCTGCTTTATTGACTATGCCAAAGACTTTGACTGTGTGGATCACAATAAACTGTGGAAAATTCTGAAAGAGATGGGAATACCAGACCACCTGACCTGCCTCTTGAGAAATTTGTATGCAGGTCAGGAAGCAACAGTTAGAAGTGGACATGGAACAACAGACTGGTTCCAAATAGGGAAAGGAGTACGTCAAGGCTGTATATTGTCACCCTGCTTATTTAACTTATATGCAGAGTACATCATGAGAAACGCTGGACTGGAAGAAACACAAGCTGGAATCAAGATTGCCAGGAGAAATATCAATAACCTCAGATATGCAGATGACACCACCCTTATGGCAGAAAGTGAAGAGGAACTAAAAAGCCTCTTGATGAAAGTGAAAGTGGAGAGTGAAAAAGTTGGCTTAAAGCTCAACATTCAGAAAATGAAGATCATGGCATCCGATCCCATCACTTCATGGGAAATAGATGGGGAAACAGTGGAAACAGTGTCAGACTTTATTTTTCTGGGTTCCAAAATCACTGAAGGTGGTGACTGCAGCCATGAAATTAAAAGACACTTACCCCTTGGAAGGAAAGTTATGACCAAACTAGATAGCATATTGAAAAGCAGAGACATTACTTTGCCAACAAAGGTTCATCTAGTCAAGGCTATGGTTTTTCCTGTGGTCATGTATGGATGTGAGAGTTGGACTGTGAAGAAGGCTGAGCGCCAAAGAATTGATGCTTTTGAACTGTGGTGTTGGAGAAGACTCTTGAGAGTCCCTTGGACTGCAAGGAGATCCAACCAATCCATTCTGAAGGAGATCAGCTCTGGGATTTCTTTGGAAGGAATGATGCTAAAGCTGAAACTCCAGTACTTTGGCCACCTCATGAGAAGAGTTGACTCATTGGAAAAGACTCTGATGCTGGGAGGGATTGGGGGCAAGAGGAGAAGGGGACAACAGAGGATGAGATGGCTGGATGGCATCACTGACTCTATGTAAGTGAGTCTGAGTGAACTCCGGGAGTTGGTGATGGACATGGAGGCCTGGCGTGCTGCGATTCATGGGGTCGCAAAGGTCGGACATGACTGAGCGACTGATCTGAATCTGATCTCTGAGTCTGAGGCTAACTTTGTTGCACTTATGAACAAATTGGATTTATGAACTTCCATCTCAGAAGGGAACTCAGAACTCAGTTCCTATGTAGGGTACTTACTGTACTTGTTCATTTTCCTCCAATGGCAACATTTTGAAAAACTGTAACACTTACATTACACATCCAGCTATGGACATTGATACAATCCATTAATTATATATAGATTTACTCATATTCATTTTGCTTGTGTGTGTGAATCTATATAATTTATTACTTATTAAATACTGTGTCCATCACTATTGTCCAGACACTAAAATGTCTGGACTAGCACCACCTGGAGTCTTCTTATCTTTTTAACCACACTCACTTTCCTTCCCTTCCCTCTGCTGCAATCCTTGTTTACAATACTATATTCCTTTGTCATGATTTTAATGTCAGTGGAATCAGTAGTGAAGACTCTTCTCTCATTTTGATATTAGTAATCGATGTCTTCTCCCTCTTTTTTATCTTTGTTAGCCAGGCAGATGTTTATTAACTTTTTGATGATTTCAGTGAACGACCTCTGGTTTTGTGACTTTTCTCTATTGTTTTCTTGTTTTTGATGCCCTTGTTTCTTTTCCAATTTTTATTACTTTCTTCTGTTTGCTTTAGGTTTAATTTATTCATCTTTCTCTGGTTTTTGAAGGTGGAAGCTTAATTTTTTTATACCTTTCTTCTTTTCTTATAAATGTATTTAATTTATAAAGGAATTTAATTATAAATTAATTAATTTATAAATACATTCAATATAATTAATGTATTTAATTATAAAGGAAATTCTATAAATTTCATTTAAATCAATGATTCATCTACATCTCATATATATTGCATATTGTATTTTCATTTCTATCTGATTCAAAATCTATTTTAAAGTTACTCTTGAAACTTCATTGACTCATAGATCACATAGAAGTGTCTCACTTAATTTTCAAAATTTGGGGATTTCTCCAACTATCTTTCTGTTACTTACTTCTATTTTAATTCCACTGTGATCAGAGAACATACTTTGTACTTTGTCTATTCTTTTAAACTTGTTAAAGTATGTTTATGGCCCAGAATGTGATCTATCTTGATTAATGTTCCATGTGAGCTTGACAAGAATGTATATTATGCTGTTGATAAAGTACTCCATAATGTCAATTAGATCATATTGATTGATAGTGCCTTGCAGATCATCTATATCCTTATTAAGTTTCTGCCTGCTTTATCTATCAATTCTATCAACTGATAGAGAGGTATTGAATTCCCCAACTACAGTCCTTGGATTCATCTATCTCTCTTTGCAGTTCTATCCGTTTTTACCTCATGTATTTTGGTGCATAGCTGTTAGGTATGCACAAATTAAGAATTATGTCTCCTCAGAAAACTGACTGCTTTATAATCATGTAATGCCCCTCATTGGAGAAGGCAATGGCACTCCACTCCAGTACTCTTGCCTGGAAAATCCCATGGATGGAGGAGCCTGATAGGCTGCAGTCCATGGGGTCGCTAAGAGTCGGACACGACTGAGCAACTTCACTTTCACTTTTCACTTTCATGCATTGGAGAAGGAAATGGCAACCCACTCCTGTGTTCTTGCCTGGAGAATCCCAGGGACGGGGGAGCCTGGTGGGCTGCCGTCTATGGGGTCGCACAGAGTCGGACACGACTGAAGTGACTTAGCGGCAGCAATGTCCCTAATTACCCCTGATAATTGTCCTTGCTCTGAATTTTACTTTGCAATTAATATTGCTACTCCAGTTTTATTTTGAATAGAGTTAATATGTCATATCTTTTTCAATCCTCTTAACCCATATGAGTCTTTATGTTTAAAGTGCTTTTATTTTAAGCAGCAAGTAATTCTCATTTTTTGATCCACTCTGACAATCTCTGTTTTCAAATTGCTGTGTTTAGACCATGCATATCTAAAGTTATAAGTGATATAGTTAGCTTAATATCTAACTTTTTAAACTGTTTTCCTTTTGTCTTTTTAACCTCTTTTTATGTCCCATTTGGTTTTAATTGGGCATTTTACATGATTACATTTTAATCCTGTCTCTTAGAGTATTGCTTAAAATTCTTTTAAAATATAGTGGTTAGCCCATAGTCTCCACTATACAAAAAGTTTAATCTCTTGCTATTATGACAAGTCAGTCACAGATCAGATTGAGCAGCTGAAGACTGGCTACTGCTTTCCTACCCATCTCTCTTATTCTGAGATTAAGCCTGAAGAAGTAGTCCTTACACGGTCGATGCTAGTTTCACGACAGAGGCCAATTAGGAAGCAATAAGGATAAATCATGTTAGCCCTTAGAGTTTCTGCTCAGACATGGAATGCATACATGGCCAAATCTAACATAAATAGGGGGGAAAGTTTTCCTCCTCTCGCTAGGATGGCACTCCACCTTACTTGGAAACCAGTGAGGGTACAGAGTCTTTTTACAAGGGAAGTAGAGAATAGCAGACACAATAACTCTTCTAAAATCACTGTCAGGTCAAACATCTCTCTAATACCTCTAACATCTCTTTATTGACATCTGTTGATTGATTTTTTTGTTCAGTTTGAGGTCTTCATGTTCCTTGGCACGATGAATGATTTATTCCTTGAAAGTTGAACATTTGGATACTGTATTATGAGAATCTGGACCTAGTAGAGTTGTGACTCCCCACCGGGCTTCCTCTGACACCATGGGGTGGGGGCTTTGTTTGCCCCTGGTGGCGGTTAAAGTCCTGACTCACAATGACACCATTTCTTCAGTTGGCGGGGAGGAAGCAAGGTGATGTCTTACTACATGTGAGTAGAAGGCCAGGTTCTTCATGTGGTTTCCATGGACACTGCAGTGCTGGTGGGCATTCGTTACTGCCCAGCCCAGTGGGGATGGCAGTTCTGGCTCTGACATTACCCAGTCTCGGAAAGGGGAACCTCATTACTCTCTGACCAGGGTAAAGCCGACTTCCTACTCAGGTGTGACAACAGGTTTTCTGTGGTGTCTGTTTTCAGTTTGGGGTTGTTTTATAGCAGTCTCTGTGTTCCTAGGCTGCCCCTCCCCTGGTCTGTTGGCAGAGAGATCAGTTTTTGGCAGGTCCTCTTTTCTCCATGCTTGTTGCTATTTCAAGATCGCTGTTTTCTCTGGCATTCCATCTGGAATATGTGAGGCAGAGGCCCAGAAAACTCCTTGTGTCCTTCCTTTGTACCAAGGTCCTTGATTGGCCTGCTGCCTCTCTACCTTTCAGAATAGACTTATTTATTTCATATTTAAAGTCCAGTTATTTTAGCTGTGCTCAATGGGAAGAATAGGGAAAAGTCTGTCTACTCCATCTTCACTAAAATGAAAGTCCCTGGAGGAGATAGTTCTATGTTGAGTTTGATTTTTGTCTTTTGTTGAATTGTTTGTTTACAATGAGCATGCATTGCCTTGACAATTAAACAAAGCACATGCTTGTAATTGTCCTCTCCCTTATCTCCAAAACACCTTTGTTCATCAAGATATTTGCTATTTTTCCACTGAGTACAACCCTATGAATTGTATCCTTCTGGGAAATGAAAGCAAAGCTATCCTGTCTGTGGTTTTTGCTATTTGGAACAGAAGACATCCCAAGATATTATTTTCCATCTTTAATTACAGAATTATAATTGAACATTTTAATTAAAATTCAACCTTCCTTAGCAAATGCCAGCCATGGCTGGAAGTGAACATCTTCCAGAGCAGTGGTGAACTTTTTTCCTTCTCTAACAGTTCTGTCAACATCTGTCTTCACCTTGGTTTTATCTGCATGGCCATATGGAACACAGATCCCTCTCTCAACATTCATTAACTTCAGGGCATTCTGAATTGTTATCTGCCAGACTAAATTCAAAGAAGCAAATGGACTTAACCCTTAAATACACGACCACCCATGGAAAATAATATCATGATGTGTGTGTGTCTCTGTGTGTGTGTGTGTCTGTGTGTGTGTATGTTCAGCAGCAAATCAACAATATCATTGTTATTATTTTGTGGGTAATTTGTGGGAGCTGCTGTCAGGAAGTTTGCAGATTAATGGGCAGGAGATGGCAGATTATAACCTCTACAATGGGGCCCTAAGGTTTAAGGCACCCCTAAGCCAAAAGGATACCCCAAGGAGAGAAAATTGAAGAAACATACTAGCCTGAATAATAATCCTTGAGTATAGAGGCCAGATCTTATAATGGGCTATCTTCTAAGATGTCTATCAATGAGCTGTAACTTCTAGAAGAGGCTCAGTAATTTTTCCATATCTCATTTGACAACTAAGCTCTATTCATTTGTCTACAGTTGGCCACCATGTTCTACTTGCACAAAGTTATATACACAGTAGGAGGTACAGAGGCATTTTAGAAATGTTCTGAGATAAACACTACCAGTTGGAAAGAATATATATAGATGTGTGCTAGAACAGGGTGTTGAGGGTGCAGAGGGTAAAACAGAGGTATTTATGCCATTTTCATGAAGGCTTTTTCTTATTAAACAAAAGATCACAAGCAATTTAAGCAAGACACAAGGCCTAGGGATACCAAATGGGTAGATAATCAATCTCCAGCAAGCTGGCCTACTATATAAGTAACCATAGGATTTGGAAAACTCTCGGCTGAGGGTACCCAGGTGCCCATTCTGCATATTCATCAGTTTCTCTTTTACAACAAAATGCTGGCACACAAAGCAAACCAGGAATTAAATTGGGGTTATTTTCACAGGATCCCTGTCATGCATCCAATGCTGCACTTAATTCAGTAAGTCAAGATAAAGATAAAGAATAAGGTAAAGTACCTGTTGCCTTGGTGTATATGCTAGATTATAATAGTAAAAGTCAGTCTTCATCCTCCAAGTCAGTATCTAACAGGGGACATTTTTCAAGACTTGTTGATCGTTGTGGAGGCTGAAGTGGAAGTTTCCACTGCCTCACTGATTTCCCTCAGACCTTGGTTTCTCTATTGGTCAAAGGTTTCCTAGAAAGTAGATAGTGCTGATGGTGAAGAGTGTGGTGGAGAGGTTGGGCTCAGTGACTCTAGTGAAGCTGGTGAATCCTAAGTTGCAATAAGGTGACAAAGACAGCAATCTTTGGAGGAAGTGGAGAATGTCACAAATGGTAGTTGTATTAATATCTTGACTAGAGGGCAGTGTTACAGTTTGGAGCAGTTGCCTAACAACATATTGTTGGTGCTATCTGTGGAGCATCCATAGCTATGATGAGTGTGGTATCCAATAGTCAACAATAGGCAAAGTAGTACTGTCAGAGGCAGCATGCCACACTAACCCTCTTAACAATATTTACAGGGTTTAAGATGTGTACTGGATTCACCTCTGCAAAATAAAGATGTGCCCTATAAATTTCTAGTTTTTTCTGTGTTGTTCTCACCACTCAAGGAAATCTATAGCTGCTATGACTATTATTGTCAATATTGTTCTAAGCCTATTTGCCCTGTGCCACACTGGGCTAAATTTGAGCATTCAATAATAGTGCTGTACAAAGATGTGTCCTGCCATCATATACAAAGTAAATATCCATGTTTTTATTTTCGCTGTATGTCCAGTGTTGATAGGCTTCCAGGTGGAGTGAGTGAGTGAAAGTCAGTCAGTCGTGTCTGACTCTTTGCGACTATACAGTCCATGTAATTCTCCAGGCCAGAAAACTGGAGTGGGGAGCCATTCCCTTCTCCAGGGGATCTTCCCAACCCAGGGATTGAATCCAGGTCTCCTGCATTGCAGGCAAATTCTTTACCAGCTGAGCCACAAGAGAAACCCTCAGTGGTGCTAGTGGTAAAAAACCTGCCTGCCAGTCCTGGAGACATAAGAGATGTTTGTTCTATCCCTGAGTCAGGAAGATCCCCTGGAGGATGTCATGACAACCCACTCTAGTATACTTGCCTGGAGAACCCCATGGACAAAGGAACCTGGCAGGCTACAGTCCATAGAGTCACAAAGAGTCAGATACGACTGCAGTGACTTAGCACGCACCCAGTGTTGATACAATAGACGATAGTGTTCTTCACACCTGAAAATTTTGTAAAGGGATAATACTATTCTCTTTAATTTAATGTAAAATGCTTTTTTCCTTGGACACCCAGTAGGATTTATTATTGGTGGGTGCTGTAATTTCACCTATATTATATGCACCTTTTGATTTTTTTTTTTTTTTTTTTCACTTAGCACTTTCCTTCTAACTTAGCGTCTGGGGTGCTACTAGTGATATTTTTTATTTCTGTGAGTGGTTTCAGGATTAATTCCCTAGTTGTTTCACCATTGCCTTACTGCTTCGCATATTGCTTTAGTCCAAGTTTTCATATCTAGATTGTTAATAAGCAATCTAAGCTTTTGCTCAAGCAAGCCATTACACCTTTCAATTGATCCAGAGGCAGCTGTAGGATAAGTGGTCATGCCACATTATGCCCTATTCTTTGGTCCAATCTTGTATTATTTGCCTGTGAAGTGGGTTTGCTGGTTATATTCTGTGATGATTGAAACACTATAGTGGGCAATCCTGGTTTCCAATACCCTGATGGTGGATTTTTTTAATCACTTTTCCTGCATGATTAGGGTAATTGTATTCCTGACCATGTGTCTACAATGGTGCCTGCACATACAGTTTAGTCTCAGATATAGGCAAGGGTCTTATGTAATTAATTTGCATAATTTGGAAAGTTCTCTCAGCTTTGACCTTATCTGGCATTTTAATTAATGACCTCCAACTTTAAACTTTCAACAGTTATCTCACATTTCTTTTTTTTTTTTTGAAATATAGTTGATTTACAATGTGTTGATTTCATCTACACAGCAGATATATACACACACAGGGTAAGTCCCCTACATACAAACCTTCAAGCTGCAAACTTTCAAACATAGAAACATTCTACTACCCAGATATCACTGGATTTTTTTTTTCTTACTTTTAATTTTGTATTAGTGTATAGCCAATTAACAGTGTGTGATAGTTTCAGGTAAAAAGCAAAGGGACTTAGCCATACATGTACATGTATCCTTTCTCCCCCAAATTTCCCTCCCATCCAGGCTGCCTCATGACATTGAGTAGAGTTCCGTGTTCTGTACAGTAGGCTCTTGTTGATTATCCATTTTAAATACAGCAGTGTGTCACAAATTAAGCAGTGTGCTTAATTTGAAATTTGACATATTTGGTAGGTACATAAATGTTTCTTTCTCTAACCACTTTTTAGTGCCATGTACACCAGTAGGACTTTTTTGATGTTGTGCCCATATAATAATTCTGTCAGTATATCTACCTTTCCTGGTTTATCTCCTATTTTTCCTTTGGTTTATGCATATTTTCAACAGTCTCCTTTTTACCTAAGAATCATGGTTTGTTGTTGTTGTTTTTTTTTAATAAATCTCATTTTCCTGTGTTTCTTGTACCTGTGAAAACTGAAAAGTGTTAGTTGTTCAGTCATGTCTGACTCTTTGCAACACCATGGACTGTAGCCCACCAGGCTCTTCTGTCCATGGAATTCTCTAGACAAGAATACTGGAGTGGATAGTCATTCCCTTCTCCAGGGGATCTTCCCAACCTAGGGACAGAACCCATTTCTCCTGCATTGCAGGCAGATTCTTTACTGTCTGAACCACCTCTAAATACTGGAAATCATGTCATTCTGTCTTCTGTGGGTGCAGCTTTTAGGATGACCTTTATAACTGTTTTTTGTTGCCTCCAGATATAGCAGTGATGGCATCTGTCCCCTGTTATAAATCATAGTCAATAGTCCTAATTTCATTATTATATTAAGAGTTTCCCCTGCTGTTTCTCATTAAGAAGCTTTAAGAGATAACATATTATGTATAGGTCTTGTAAATCTCCAGGCTACTACGCACAAAGATTTTTGTAAATTAGTACAGTGTTCTCCAAATATTCTAATGTGTTGATTAAATTTCAAGTCAGTGGTGACTAGTTTGAGTTGTAGAATCTCTGCCAGGTGATCTGCTTCGTGAGACTGCTGCCTGCATCGTCACCTCTCCCAGGTAGGAGCCCCAAAATCTGCAGAGAGCTATTTAGATCAACAAAGGGTGACCTTGCCCAGAACCAACACTCTGAGCAAGCCTTCACCAACTCTTGTTATCTAAAGCCTAAATTGAAGAAAGTGGGGGAAACCACTAAACCTTTCAGGTATGACCTAAATCAAATCCCTTATGACTATACAGTGGAAGTGAGAAATAGATTTAAGGGACTAGATCTGATAGACAGAGTTCCTGATGAACTATGGATAGAGGTTCATGACACTGTACAGGAGACAGGGATCAAGACCATCCCCAAGAAAAATAAATGCAAAAAAGCAAAATGCTGTCTGAGGAGGCCTTACAGGTAGCTGTGAAAAGAAGAGACGTGAAAAGCAAAGGACAAAAGGAAAGATATACCCATTTGAATGCAGAGTTTCAAAGAATAGCAAGGAGAGATAAGAAAGCCTTCCTCAGTGATCAATGCAAAGAAATAGAGGAAAACAATAGAATGGGAAAGACTAGAGATCTCTTCAAGAAAATTAAAGATACCAAGGGAACATTTCATGCAAAGATGTACTCAATAAAGGACAGAAATGGTATGTACCTAACAAAAGTAGAAGATATTAAGAAGAGATGGCAAAAATACACAGAACTGTTCAAAAATTACCTTCATGACCCAGATAATCATGATGGTGTGATCACTCACCTAGAGCCAGGCATCCTGGAATGTGAAGTCAAGTGGGCCTTAGGAAGCACCACTACAAACAAAGCTAGTGGAGGTGATGGAATTCCAGTTGAGCTATTTCAAATCCTGAAAGATGATGCTTTGAAAGTGCTGCAGTCAATATGCCAGCAAATTTGGAAAACTCAGCCATTGCCACAAGGCTAGAAAAGGTCAGTTTTCATTCCAATCCCAAAAAGGCAAGGCCAAAGAATGCTCAAACTACTGCACAATTACACTCATCTCACACGCTAGTAAAGTAATGCTCAAAATTCTCCAAGCCAGGCTTCAGCAATATGTGAACCATGAACTTCCTGATGTTCAAGCTGGTTTTAAAAAAAGCAGAGGAACCAGAGATCAAATTGCCAACAACCGCTGGATCATCAAAAAAGCAAGAGAGTGCCAGAAAAACATCTATTTCTGCTTTATTGACTATGCCAAAGCCTTTGACTGTGTGGATCACAATAAACTGTGGAAAATTCTGAAAGAGATTTGAATACCAGACTACCTGATCTGCCTTTTGAGAAACCTATATGCAGGTCAGAAAGCAACAGTTAGAACTGGACATGGAACAACAGACTTGTTCCAAATAGGAAAAGGAGTACGTCAAGGTTGTATACTGTCACCCTTCTTATTTAACTTATACGCAGGGTACATCATGAGAAACACTGGGCTGGAGGAAGCACAAGCTGAAATAAAGATTGCTGGGAGAAAGATCAATAACCTCAGATATGCAGATGACACCACAGTTATGGCAGAAAGTGAAGAAGAACTAAAAAGCCTCTTAATTAAAGTGAAAGTGGAGAGTGAAAAATTTGGCTTAAAGCTCAATATTCAGAAAACTAAGATCATGGCATCTAGTCCCATCACTTCATGGGAAATAGATGGGGAAACAGTGAAAACAGTGGCTGACTATTTTTCTGGGCTCCAAAATCACTGCAGATTGTTTCTGCAGCCATGAAATTAAAAGACACATACTCCTCGGAAGGGAATTTATGCCCAACCTAGACAGCATATTAAAAAGCAGAGACATTACTTTGTCAACAATGGTCTATCTAGTCAAGGCTATGGTTTTGCCAGTAGTCATGTATGCATGTGAGAGTTGGACTATAAAGAAAGCTGAGTGCAGAAGAATTAATGCTTTTGAACTATGGTGTTGGAGAAGACTCTTGAGAGTGCCTTGGACTGCAAGGAGATCCAACGAGTCCATCCTAAAGGAGATTAGTCCAGAATATTCATTGGTAGGACTGATGTTGAAGCTGAAATTCCAATACTTTGGCCACCTCATGCGAAGAGCTGATTCATTTGAAAAGACTCTGATGCTGGGAAAGATTGAGGGCAGAAGGAGAAAGGGATGGTTGGATGGCATCACCAACTCAATGGACATAAGTTTGGGTGGACTCCTGGAGTTGGTGATGGACAGGGAGGCCTGGCGTGCTGCGATTCATGGGGTCACAAAGAATCGGACACTACTGAGCAACTGAACTGAACTGAAACCTCAATAGTGCAGTTGCTTTTCTGCATGTTCTCATCACAAGCCCCCAACAGTACATGTGGACAGCTGAACTTGGTGCTTTCTCTTCCCTGTCCCAGGTTTAGTCTCTGGTCGGGGAACTATTAATAAGATCTTATAGCCAAGTGGCTAAATAAATAAAATAAGAGCAATAATAATAAATTTTAGGAAAAAACTTAAAAGCTGTTGGAATTAAGTGGAGCTTTGGAAAAGGCAAGGAAGGAAAAGGAGTTAAGTTGGGGACAAATGAAGAAGAGCATTTCAGTGAAGTAGATGTTATGTCTTCAAATAAATGAAAATAAGGCTTAGGAAGGTTGGTTAGATCCAAGTTTCCGTGACCTGTGCTGCCAGGCCAAGAGCTATGGATGCTACACCCCAAGCTAGCAGTTGGCAATCATTTACCATAAAGGACTAGGCTGTAAATATTTTAAGTTACCATCTCTCTTGTAACTAGTCAACTCTGCTGCTGGAATCAAAATCATCCATAGACAATTTATAAATAAATGAGTGTTTCAATAAAAAAAAAAAAAATCCTGGCACAGCTTCCACCATGTAAACAACTTCATTCTGAGATTAAAACAAGTGGGTTGGAAATCATAACAAGCCACTACACAACACAGGGTGACTGGAGTTCACAGGGAGTGATCCTCTGGCTCACTGTATACATAAGATATATATATAAATAGATAACTATATATATGTATTTATATATATATATATATATATATATATAATAGATAGCTATGCATATAATTACATAACTAATAAGGACCCACTGTATAGCACAGGGAACTCTACTCAATACTTCATAATGGCCTATATGGGAAAAGAATCTGAAAAGAATGGAGATGCATATATATGTAGCTGATTCACTTTGCTGTAGAGAAGAAACCGACAGTACATTGTAAATTAACTACACTCCAATAAAAATTAATTAAAAAAAAAAATAAAGGCAAAGGGTGACCCTGGTCTGGTGCCAGGGTGACAAAAGCCATCAGCAACCAGCGTTCTCAGGTAGATTCCCATTCAGACTGTCTCCAGCAAAACGGTTCTTTGACTCCTGAGTTTGGAAAGTAAGGTGAGGCTCCTGTGGCTGCTGAGGTCTTGGACCCTGGCAGGCCCAGGTCTGTGAGTCCAGCCTGTACATTGCCCACAGGTGGTCCAGGAGAGCACCCAGTCCTGCGCACCTGCCCTGGGCTCTCTGGAACCTCCTGGTCTATCCAGTCCAGCTATGGTCTGTGGGGTCAGAACCCATGTGGTCACATCTGGGAGTCATCCTGGTGTGAGACCACCCACTGCTGTTGCACCCATCTCATCCTTATCTTGGGAGGCTGGACAGGCGGAATCAGGCTCCCCATTGTCCTACCCAATTTGGGGTCATGGGCTCCAGCAGGCAAGTCCTCAGATGAGCTCTTTAGCATTCTTGTCTGGTTCCTTTAGTTGCTCCTGGTTCCCATGACATCAGGAAGGTCCTGGAATGTGTGGTCAAGTCTTAGTTGTCACCATTTCTACTTTCTCCTGAGATTCCCTCTGTTCATCTGTCTTCCCACCTCCTTGCTGGTGTCCAGCTGGATCCCCACTCTGGTACAATGAGTAGGAGGTTCAAGGAGCCTCTTCTGAGGTATAGTCCAGCCAAGCTCCTGTGAATCCTTGAAATGCATTTCCTTCCAGTGTGTAAGTGCTAACTCGATTCAGTCGTGTCTGACTCTTTGAGACCCATGGACTATAGCCCACCAGGTTTCTCTGTCCATGGGATTCTCCAGGCAAGAATACTGCAGTGGGTTGCCATTTCCATCTCCATAATTCTAATCCCTATGTGACATTAATTCTTCTAGAATGCTTTCTTTTGGTTGGGCATTCTGCTTATGAAACATGTATTTTAAAACAGAATGACTGGAGGAAATCCAATTTCATTGCATAGAGTCATAGAGATTACTTTTTGAGTGGAGTGTTTTTTTTTTGTTTTGGTTTTCCTGCCTTCACTTTTACCTAATTTCTTCTAGAAAATCAGTATCATACAGTGGCCTTTAACACAGTATAGGGAAGTGTGTATTTTTATTTTTTTTTAATGAAAGTACTGAGGCTGAAACTGTTTGCATAACAAATGTGGTTGACCATCACCCAGAACTGATCTCTCTTTTTGTAAGAGATTTTATTTGATTACTCTAGTTTATTCATGGAGATAATGTAGAAGTGAGAGAAATTCTAAAATGTTGTGCTTTAGAGTGTCATCTACTTTCACTAGGAAGAATGCAAAATGTTTCCCACTATGTGCCCTGGAAGCTTCTGGGCTTTTCTGCTTCAGGAAAGCCATGCCAGGGTAACACAGCACTGATGTTGAGTCCTGGAGCATGAAATGTCCCTGCAGTGGTCCCAGAAACTATGGATGTTTAGCATTAGATGTTCTGAAACACCTGCCTCTGCAGTGTGCTTGGAATTTCTGGTGTTCTAGAACTATTTTCACATTCTTAAGTGAAATTAATTTATCACACACATATTTAACAATCTTATTTTTAAGAGAGAGATGGAAACTTGGGACCTCACTGTTTTAATTTACATTTTCCTAGTGACTAGTGAGGATGAGAAATTTCATGGGATTATTAGCCATGTGTTAGTCCTGGTGGAAACACTTGTCCATTTTTCAAATGCATTTATTGACTTTTTCTTGTCATTTTAAGAACTTTGAGGGAATTGGGTCCCAGCACAACTGGAAGTCTTCTTATAAGTAGAAGATATATTAGATAGAATAACAGCCCCCATAGATGTCCAGGCCCTACACCCTGTAACCAGTGATAAGTTATGTGGTGACCCTGTGGACTGCAGCCCACCAGGCTCCCCTGCCCATGGGATTTCCAAAGCAAGAATATTGGAGTGGGTTGCCATTTTCTTCTCCAGGGGATCTTCCCGACCCAGGGATCAAGCCTACATTGCAGGGGAATTCTTTACCTTGGAATTCTTCCCAGGGCCACCTGGGAAGCCCCTGTAAGAGTTACACTTGGGCAAATATTTCTATCTTTGAAGATGGATCAAGGAATGTTAAGAGCCCTCTAAAAGCTGGAAAGGGCGAGAAAACTGATTCTCCCCTAGAGCTGCCCAAAGAGAAGCAGCCCAGTGAGACCCATGACATACTTCTCACTGCCAGAACTGTGAGATAATAAACTTGTGTTGTTTTAAACCACTAAATTTATGTAATTTGTTACAGCAGAGAAATGAAGCTAATATGCAGGATGTGGGTGTGTGGGTGTGTGTGGGTGTTAAGTCGCTTCAGTCATGTCTGACTCTTTACAACTCCATGAACCGTACCCCACCAAGCTCCTCTGTCTGTGGAATTCTCTGGGTAAAAATACTGGAGTGAGTTGCCATGCAAGACCTCCAGGGGGTCTTCCTGACCCACGGATCAGACTGAAGGAGAAGTTGGGCTCTGATGTGGTAATGACAAAGGCCTCAGCCAGTCCTACAGGGAACTCTGCTGCTAAGACAGCTGTGTGGAGCCTGACAAGCAGGGAAAGACTTGATAGCCCTATACAATTAGTCACTGGGAGCAGTCCACTGGGAGCACCCCTTGGGAGGTGTTACTGAAAGGTGCAGCCTCCCAGCTGCAGGGAGAATAAAGCTTCTATCCTGAAGAGGAATCTCCTGAAACACCCACTGCACATTAACTAGGAAAAGTTTGATGGAAATGTCCATTGCAAATTTTATGTCACCTTTGAGACACAGAAGTCAAACAATTATACTTCATAAAAGAAATATTAAACAGCAAGTACTTAGTAGCTAGTCTGGCTTCCCTGGTGGCTCAGATGGTAAAGAATCCACCCACAATGCAGGAGACCTGGGTTCAGTCCCTGGGTTGGGAAGATCACCTGGAGAAGGGCATGGCAACCCACTCCAATATTCTTGTCTGAAGAATCCCATGGACAGAGGAGCCTGGCGTGCTACGGTCCATGGGGTCTCAAAGAGTCAGACATGACTGAGTGACTAAGCACAGCACACAGCACATTTAGCAGCTGTGTCAGCTTGGACATGTTACTTTTCCTCTCTGTGCCTCCATTTCCTCCCATCTAAAATAGGATAATAATACTACCTGTCTCTTAAAATTGCTTTGAGGAATAAAAATATATTAATATCTTTAAGGCATTTTTAAAAAAAATCTTGTCAGTTGGTAAATACTCTTTACTATTTTCCTGGGGTACTTGGGCCTTTCAAAACAATGCTTCTATACTTTCAAATGCTTATTCTTGTCAAACGTGTACATTGTGTTATGAGCAAAAGACTCTCAGAACTTAGAGGACTTCTATTGCTGGATCAGGAAGAACCCCTGGAGAAGGGAATGGCTACCCACTCCAGTATTCTGGCCAGGAGAATTCCATAGACTCTATAGTCCATGGGGTCGAAAAGAGTTGGGCACGACTAAGCGACTTTCACTTTTTTCATTGTGTATATTATATTAAATGTAATAATTTAGACAAAATAATTCAATGAGGAAATGAAAGTTTTTTCAACAAATGGTGTTGGAAAAATTGGAAGTTGTCTACAAATAGACACACACAAAAATATCACCAACACAGGCACCAAGCACTACTTATTGCAAACTAACTCTCATACAAGTATGGTTCACCTCCAGATGTATAAAGAGGTTGAGATGAATGAAATACAGAATTCCCATGGTGTCCCTGTCACACCACGGTGCTAAACAAAGGGCCCTTAGCAATGACCACCATTGACATTTACATAACTTCTGAAGCTGATAATCTCTGCATTCCATTATGCTGTCTTTGGAATTTCTACCCAAAATGACAGTACTAGTGGAAAGTAACCAACTCCCAGTTCAAAACCACAGTCTCTGCAGCTCCTGCTAACCTGCTCCTCACTCAGCCTCTCAGCAAGCTCGCCTTGCAGTGAAATGCTCGCCCGCCATTTTGAAAGAGAAATTTCAGATTGTTGTCCCTCATTTTTGTCCTGATGCTTCCCACCCATAGTGAAATGAGGAATTTACTGATAAAGTGAATCCAAACATTTTTTTCTTCCTCTAAGTTTTCCTTTTAGCTGGATGGAAGAAGAGAGAGAGAGAAAGCGGGCAGGTAATATTTAAGTAGCGATCAAGTTTCAGGGAAGTACTTTCATTGGTAAAAAGCTGCTCCAGGCAAAGGCTGAGAGCAAGTTAATTTCCTAGGATTTATGATGCTGTATAAAACCTATAGTTGCACATCATGGCTTAATAACTTCATTTTATTTCAGGAAGATATTGTGCATGGTTGGGGAGCTGAAGTCTCACCCCCATGATGAAACAGAAGGGTGGCTCTTCCTGGGAGCCTGCCCCCTGAAGCTGTGTATCATCTATCTCTGCCTAGCTGGAAATGAAAGCTGCCCTAGAAGAAATGAAACAAAATAGACTGATGATTATTTTTATCCCCACCCCGCCATGTTGCACTCTCAACAACACTTGAAACATTTCCCATGCCTTCCATATCTTAATTAAAAAGTTGATTCATTGATTATATTGATATAGTCTCTGTTGATATACAGAATCTCTAAATTTGGGGGTCCAGCTCCAATATTCGTGTTTCAGTGAGTTGCTGAAGCTACATGACTATGAAGAATTCACTTGAACTTTCTGAGCTTTAGTTTCCTCCCCTGTGTCATCTGAGGAATAATATCCTACCAGTCTTCCTCCCTGAGTTTGTTAGTGCAGTAATTCCCACAAATATTTCTTAGGTATAACTGAGCAACACATACAAAAGACGTCAACACCACCTCTAGTGGGCAGCTGCTGCAATGGCCCTCGTGATACCTGCCTCTTTATATTCATGTCCTTCTGTAATAGCCTCCCCTTGAGTGTAGACTGGACCTAGTGACCCACTTCTAACAAACAGAATAAGGTGGGTGTACTAGTTTCCTAGGGCTGCTGTAACAAAATGTCACAAATAGTTGAGTTAAAACTATAGAAACTTATTCTTTCACATTTCTGGAGGCTGGGAGTTCTAAATCTAGGTGTCAGCAGGGCCACACTCTCTCTAAAGGCCTAGGGAAGGATGTTTCTTTGTCCCTCCTATCTTCTAGTGGTTGCCAATAATCTTTGGCATTTCTAGGCTTTTATATGCTTCACTCCAGCCTCTGTCTCCATTGTCATAAAAGGCAAAAAAAGCTTTTTTTGTTGTTATTCTGTGCTTTTCCCTTCTCTGCTTTTGTTTTCCTTATTTTTTTATGAGCTACTTGAACTACATTTTCAACTTTATTTTCATTTATCTACAGTATCTCTTTGTGTAGCTCTTTTCATAGTTGTTCTAGATGTTTCATTCTATATGTATAACTTACCAAAGTCTGTTGGTGTCAACAGCACTTTACTAGTTTTAATGGAGGGTAGAAACTTTATCTCTCCTTCTGTCCCATCACTTTCCCCATTTATGATACAATTGTCTTAGACAATTTCGCTACATACAGTGATAATCACATTAACAGTGATACACTTTTGGCTTTCATCATCAGTAATAACTTAGGAAACTAAAGCAAAGTCAGAAATCTATTGCATTTACCCAGTTTTGCTCTTGCCACATTCCTGATGCTCTAGATTCCTTCTTTTATTGTTTCCTTTCTGTTTGCAGTACTTCTTTTATTCAATCTGTAAGGTTCAGTCTGTTAATGGCAATTTATTTTAGCTCTTTTCAATTGTAAATGTCTTTATTTCCCCCTCATTTTTGCAGGATAGTTTTACTGGGTCTTAGAAATCACACTTGAGATATTGTGTCTCTTCCTTTGTCCTTGCTGGTTTAAGATGAGAACCCCTCTGCAGTTCAAACTGTTTCTCCATGGATTCTTTCAAGATTTGTTTCATTGTCTTTAGTTTTAAGAAATTTAACTATGATGTGTTTGGTATAGATTTATTTTGATTTTATCTTCTTTGGGTTTTTCTCAGTTTTATGAATCTATAGGTTTATGGGTTTTGCCAGACTGGGACATTACAGCCTTTATTTCATCGAATATCTTTTCAGCTTCACTCTCTTTCTCTTCTTCTGGAACTTCAGCAACACAGACATTACATCTTCTGTTAGAGTCTCATAGGTTTCTGAGGTTCTGTGCATTTTTAAAAAAGTAGACAGCCCCAATAGAAATAATTTCTGTTGTTCTTTTTGGGTAATTTCTACTGTTTTACCTTCAAATTTACTGATTCGTTCTTTCTGTCCAATCCATTTTGCTGTTATAAACATCCAGTGAATTTTTTTTTTTTAATTTTTGTCTTTGTAAATATTTTTGTTGTTGTTCAGTCACTAAGTCATGTCCAACTCTTTGCAAAACCATGGACGACAGCATGCCAGGCTTCCCTGTCCTTCCCCATTTCCTGGAGTTTGCTCAAACTCATGCCCATTGAGTCAGTGAAACCATCCAACCATCTCATCCTCTGTCACTCTCTTCTCCTCCTGCCCTCAGTCTTTCACAGCATCAAGATTTTTCCCAATGAGTCAACTCTTTGCATCAGGTAACCAAAGTATTATAATATTATGCCATTCTAAATTTCCATTTGGTTCTTCTTTATATCTTCTATTTCTTTGCTGGGATTTTTCTATTTCTTAACTGAGATTGCCTGCTTTTTCACTTGTTTCAAAATTGTTTAAATTGCTAGTTGAAGGATTTTTATGATGGCTTTGCAGTATTTCTTACATCACTTGAATAGTAAGTTTATTGGTTATCTTTTTTTCATTCAGTTTGAGATCCTTTGACTGTGAATCACAACAAACTGTGGAAAATTCATCAAGAGATGGGAATACCAGGCCACCTGACCTGCCTCTTGAGAAATCTGTATGCAGGTCAAGAAGCAACTAACTGGACATGGAACAATAGACTAGTTCCAAATTTGGAAAGGAGTATGTAAAGGCTGTATATTGTCACCCTGCTTATTTAACTTATATGCAAAGTACAATCATGTGAAATGCTTGGCTGGATGAAGCAAAAGCTAGAATCAAGAGTACCAGGAGAAATATCAATAGCCTCAGATACATACATGACATCACCCTTATAGCAGAAAGTAAAGAAAAAGAACTAAAGAACCTCTTGATAAAAGTGAAAGAGGAGAGTGAAAAAGTTGGCTTAAAACTCAACATTCCCTGACATGCTGCGATTCATGGGGTCACAAAGAGTTGGACACGACTGAGCAACTGATCTGATCTGAAAGTAACTGCAGATGGTGCCTGCAGCCATGAAATTAAAAGACACTTGCTCCTAGAAAGAAAACTAAGACAAACCTAGACAGTATATTAAAAAGCAGAGATATTCCTTTGCCAACAAAAGTACATCTAGTCAAAGCTATGGTTTTTCCAGTACTCATGTATGGATATGAGAGTTGGACTATAAAGAAAGCTGAACATCGAAGAATTGATGTTTTTGAACTGTGGTATTGGAAAAGACTCTTGAGAGTCCCTTGGACTTCAAGGAGATCCAACCAGTCCATCTTAAAGGAGATCAGTCCTGGGTGTTCATTGGAAGAACTGATGTTGAAGCTGAAACTCCAATATTTTGGCCACCTGACGCAAAGAGCTGACATTTGAAAAGACTCTGATGCTGGGAAATATTGGAGGCAGGAGGAGAAGAGACAACAGAGGATGAGATGGTTGGATGGCATCCCTGACTCAATGGACATGAGTCTGAGCAAGCTCCAGGAGTTGGTAATGGACAGGGAAGCCTGGTATGCTACAGTCCATGGGGTCACAAAGAGTCAGATATAACTGAGTGACTGAAGTGTAACTCTTGAGATCTTTTTCATTCTAAGGATGGCAAGAGATTAAAATTCAGACATTTTGGAGCATATATTATTTATAAATTAATTAATATGAACAATATTTAATTTTATTAAAATAAAATTATTTTAAGTTTTGTTTAAATCGTTTTTCAGGTATCTTCCTTTTGAGTTGAGTCCGGTGGTAGGACTTCCCCACCAGTGCCAGGTGGGGGTCTATGTCTAGGTCCTCAATTTGACCTCCACTGACAGCTGGGGAATGAAGGATCACGTGACTCTGTTGATAAATGTTGTGAGTTCAGGCACCCCACTTGGCCTCTGCTGTACCACACCTTCTCAAGGTGGTAGAGGTGCCTTGTTTCTCCCTGAAACCAAAAAGGTAGGGGTTGGCCTTGTTGCTATCGGGTGACTGTGAAAATCCTGACTGTCCACTAGGACTCCCCTGATAACATCTCAACATGGATGAACATTGCAGCCTGGCAAGAGAGGAAGTCCAGGATTCCCACTTGGCTTTTTCTGGTACTCGGGAGTGGGAGAAAGTTTTCTCTGTAGTATTTGGCTACAGTGGATCAGTTATTATATAAAAGTTTTCCATCTTGCTAGGCTAGGCTGTCACTTTCCTTGTTTCTTGGGTGATGAAAGCAAGACTTTCTTGGGGCCATTTTGTCTGTGTTCATTGGTGTTTCTGAGATGCCAGCTACTTCAGTTACATGTCTGGGATGTATGGGGTAAAGTAAAATTTGGGTAATTTGAGAGCATCAATTCCTAGGCAAGTTGATAAGTCTGGGGATCCCTGAGGAGAGAGGGGACTGGTGTTCTGAAGGAGGAGATAGGGGTCTGGAATTCTCAAGGAGGAGGAAAGGACAAACATTTTGTTTGTTTTCTCTACATTCCTTACTCTTAGTCACATAAAACGTTTTTTTCTTTAAGCCCAGAACTGATGATTACACAACAAACAACTTAGTTTAAACTCTGTACTAGGGATTATATAACAACAATGTATCCTGCCTGAGGACAGTTTCTCCTTCCCGAAAACCTTCTGACTAATCCTGACATCTTAGAATGTATATTATGGGAGGGGGTCTGGTATGATTTTTTATTGTTAAGTTCTAATCCTGTTATCCTAAAACGTAAATTGTGGGAGCGGGTCTGGTAAAATTTTTACAACCTTGAGAAATTATTTTAATTTTTTGTAATAACTAATTTAAAAAGTATATAATTCCCTTTCTAAAGACTAGCAAGTGGGGCACTCTCCGCCCCCCTTCTAATGTCTATGTCAGAAGATTTCTCTGTCCCTTTTCACTGTAATAAAACTTCTGCCACACAAGAGCCCTGAGTGGTCAAGCCTGGTCTCTGGTCCTGAAGCTAAATCTTTGGAGCTCATGTCCTGAAGCTAAATCTTCTTTGGAGCTCATGAATCCGACATGGTTCACTGTAAGCTTTCAAATTCATCTTTATATTTATCATGGGTCCTGAGGTCCCTATCTGATATGTAATTTTCTCTCCACCTTTCAGAGTCCCCTTGTATTTTTTAAATATATAATATTCTGAGATTTTCATTGTACTCAGAGGAAGGAAACAGGAAATTTACATATACTCAATCTTCTAGGAAACCAAAGTCCCTCCTTCCAAAATGTTTTTATGCAAAACTAGTTCTGTTCAAATATAAAGATTTGTTCTTTACTATAAAGTATTTGAGATGATTTCAAATTTTTCAGCAAAATAGCACTCTCTCTCTCTCTCTCTCTCCCCATATATATGAAAGTGAAAGTCTCTCAGTCTTGCCTGACTCTTTGCAACCCCATGGACAGTCCATGGAATTCTCCAGGCCAGAATACTGGAGTTGGTAGCCTTTCCCTTTTCCAGGGGATCTTCCCAACCCAGGGATCGAACCCAGGACTCCTGAATTACAGGCAGATTCTTCACCAGCTGAGCTATGAGGTAAACCCAAGAATACTAGAGTGGGTAGCCTATCCCTTCTCCAGGGGATCTTCCCAACCCTGGAATTGAACTAGAGTCTCCTGCACTGCAGGTGGATTCTTTACCAACTGACCTATGAGGGAAGCCTCAAAATATATGTGTGTGTGTGTATATATATATAGCCATTTATAATAAGAAATACATGTTTGGTCTTTGTCTCCATTTCTGGCACAGAGCTCCTAAAATCCTTGGAATTTAAGTGATGAGCATGATAAAGGTATCTTTTGTTATATTCATACAGTGACATTTGTAATACCTTTTGTCACCAGAGGAACCAATTACATAGGTGATTAGAGTGTTGGAAAGGTCAGTCCCATTCCCCTTGACCTCCAGGGAATGGATAGGGCCTGGAGGTTGAATCAGTCACCAATGGCCAATGATTTAGTCTTATCCATGTAATGAAGCCTCCATTAAAAACCCAAAGGGAAAGGATTCAGAGAGTTTCCACATTGGGAGACACATGAGAATGTGGAAAGAATTGCACGCCTGGAAAGGGCATGGGAACGCATGTTGCAGCAAAAATAGAAATGAAGTTTTTTCTCTCCTGAAAACAAGGAAAGTAAAGGGAATAATGAACAGGACAGAGAAGAAGCATAAATAGATCTGAAATAGTTAATCAATCCTAGTTTAACTGTTCCAAATCTGTAGTCAAGTGGGTGGAAGAGGATGAGATGGTTTCGTGGCATCACTGACCCAATGGACACGAATTTGAACAAACTCTGGGAGAAAATAGAAAACAGAAGATCCTGAGGTGCTGCAGTCCATGAGGTCCCAAAGAGTAAGACACCATTTAGCAACTGAACAACACTAACACTCTGTAGTCTGTAACTAGTTTTTCTTTTCACAAAACTAACTTGACACTATGTAAATTACATCCTGAATCTATTACCCCTTGTGTGTGTACATCCAAAGTCGCTTCAGTAGTGTCAGACTCTTTCGACCCTATGGACTGTAGAATGTGTGAGCCTCCTCTGTCCATGGGATTCTCCAGGCAAGAACACTGGAATGGGTTGATGGGGACCTTCCTGACACAGGGATGGAACCCACTTCTCATGTCTCAAGTACTGGCAGGGGGTTTTCTACAACCAGCACTACCTGTGAAGTACTTGTTGTTGTTGTTGTTCAGTTGTCCAGTCGTGTCCAACTCTTTGTAACCCCATGGACTGCAGCATGCCAGGCTTCCCTGTCCTTCACCATTGATTGTCCCAGAGATTGTTTAAACTCATATCCATTAAGTCAGTGATGCCTTTCAAACATCTCATCTTCTGCCATCCCCTCTCCTCCTGCCTTCAGTGTTTCCCAGCATCAGGGCCTTCTCAAATAAGTTGGCTCTTCACATCAGGTGGCCAAAGTATTGGAGTTTCAGCTTCATCATCAGTCCTTCCAATGAATATTCAGGACTGGTTTCCTTTAGGATTTACTGCTTTGATTTCCTTGCAGTCCAAGGGACTCTCAAGAGTCTTCTCCAATACCATAGTTCAAAAGCATCAATTCTTCTGCATTCAGACTTCTTTATGGTCCAATCCTCACATCCATACATGACTACTGGAAAAATCTTAGTTTTGACTAAATGGACCTTTCTTGGCAAAGTAATGTCTCTGTTTTTTAATAGGCTATCTATATTTGTCATAGCTTTTCTTCCAAGGAAGAATCATCTTTTGATTTCATGGCTGCAGTCACTGTCCTCAGTGATTTAGAAGCCCAAGAAAATAAAGTCACTCACTATTTCCATTATTTTTCCATCAATATGCCATGAAGTGATGGGACCAGATGCCATGATCTTAGTTTTCTGAATGTTGAGTTTTAAGCCAACAGTTTCACTCTCCTCTCTTACTTTCATCAAGAGGCTCTTTAATTCTTCTTCACTTTCTGCCATAAGAGTGGTCTCATTTGCATATCAGAGGTTATTGATATTTCTCTGACAATCTTGTTTCTAGCTTGTACTTCATCCAGTCCAGCATTTTGCATAATGTACTCTATCACCCCCTTAACTCTATGCAAATTACATCCTATACCTGCTTCTTACCTTTCCCATGCTCACTTTGCAGACCACCTTTTTTAGCTTTTTTGCATTTCAGAAAGAAGGTCACAGTACAATAAACCATAGAAAAGCAGACCCAATTTCCAGACTATAGGACTCATTTGCCAGGCTACCTGAAGCCAACTCTGACTGCAAGACTCTCACTACTTTGTTCCTTTATCACATACCCCAGACCACAAACCCCATCTATATGATCCCTTCAGATTTCCCATGGTGGGGTGGGGTTGGGGGGAGGGCACAGTTCTTGAGGCACTAGCTTGCTGTGTTCTCCCCTCAGCTAGCTGAGGGCTAAAGCCATCTTTCTACTTCCTCCAAACTCTGCCTCCATCATTTTTTATTCAACTTCAGTGGGCAGAGAGAGCCAAGATTATGTTGGTAACATTCAAGTCCCTTCCCCATACCTTGCCCTATGCATCTCTTCCATCTGGCTATGCCTAAGTTATATACTATCTTTTCCATATTTTTTTCATTTTTTAATTAATTAATTTATTTATTGAAGAATAATTGCTTTATAGAATTTTTTTTTTGTCAAATCTCAGCTTGAATCAGCCATAAGAATACATATATCCCCTCCCCTTTGAGCCTCCCTCTCATCTCCTTTCCCATCCCACCCCTCTAGGTTGATACAGATCCCCTGTTTGAGTTTCCTGAGCCATACAGTAAATTCCTGTTGGCTATCTATTTTACTTATGATAATGTAAGTTTCCATGTTACTCTTTCCATACATCCCACCCTCTCCTCCCCTCTCCCCATGTCCATAAGTCTATTCTCTATGTCTGTTTCTACATTGCTGCCCTGTAAATAAATTCTTCAGTAGCATTTTCCTAGATTCTGTATATATGTGTTAAAATACAATATTTATCTTTCTCTTTCTGACTTACTCCACTCTGTATAATAGGTTTTAGTTCATTCACCTCATTAAAACTCACTCAAATGTGCTCCTTTTTATGGCTGAGTATTATTCTATTGTGTATATATACCACAACCCATTCCTCCGTAAATGGTCATCTAGGTTTCCCCCATGTTCATAGTAAGTAGTGTTACAATGAACAATGGGATACATGTGTCTTTTTCAATTTTGGCTTCCTCGGGGAGTGGGATTTCCGGGTCATATGGTGGTGTATTCCTTGTTTATTAAGGAATATCCATACTGTCTTCCATAGTGGCTGTATATTTCCACCAAGAGTGCAAGAGCATTCCCTTTTCTCCACACCCTCTCCAGCATTTATTGTTTGTAGGCTTTTTGGTGATGGCCATTCTGACTGGTGTGATGTAATATCTCATTGTAGTTTTTATTTGCATTTTTCTAATAATGAGAGACATTGAGCATCTTTTCATGTGTTTGTTAACCATCTATTTGTCTTCTTTGAAGAAATGTCTGTTTAGGTCTTTTTCCCACTTTTTGATTAGATTGTTTTTCTGGTATTGAGTTGTATGAGCTGCTCGTATATTTTGTAAATTAATCCTTTGTCAACTGTTTCATTTGCTATTGTTTTCTCCCATTCTGAGGGTTGTCTTTTTGCCTTGCTTATAGTTTCCTTTGCTGTGCAAAAGCTTTTAAATTTAATCAAGTCCCACTTGTTTACTTTTGTTTTTATTTATATTACTCTAGGAGGTGGGTCATAGAGAATCTTGCTTTGATTTATGTCATTGAGTGTTATGTTTTTCTCTAAGAGTTTCATAGTTTCTGGTCTTACATTTAAGTCTTTAATCCATTTTGAGTTTATCTTTGTGTATGGTGTTAGGAAATGTTCTAATTTCATTCTTTTACATGTAGCTGTCCAGTTTTCCCAGCACCATTTATTGAAGAGGCTGTCTTTGTCCCATTGTATATATTTGCCTCCTTTGTCAAAAATAAAGCATCTTGGAATAAACCCAACTTGATCATGGTGTGTTGCTGAATTCCGTTTTCTAAAAACTTGTTGAGGATTTTTGCATTTATATTCATCAGTGATATAAGCAGTTTTCTTTGCAGATGACATGACAGATTTGCTTTATGTTTTCCTCGCAGACATTGCAAAAAGTGAGATAAACTTTGCTAGATATTCATGGTGTTTATAAACTAACAATTAATCATTATTTTAAGGTGGAAGGGATATCTTGACATTCTCCAGATTCATGGATCTCCAGAAATTTCACTGAGGTATGGACGAGACGCTGAACACTTTCTTTTCAAGAGCTTATGGAACATTTATGAGGAAAGAAATATGTTAGGCTTTAAAATAAATCTTACTATATAATAATATTAATATAAAATAGCAATGCTATAGTATAAGCACTGAGGTATATTCTCTGACACAATAGAATTACATTCAAAATCAATGACATGTAACCATAAGACAAAGACAAATTCACAAGAGAAATTAGAAAGTACTTCAGTACTGACTCACAGTGTAAATAAAACATACATATTTGGGGAATGCTTCAAAAGAAGTGTTCACAGGTAAATGTATAGCTTTAAGTACCTACCTTAAAGGGGAAGAAAAATCTAAAAAGTTTACTACTGTACAATTTACTTGTGTGACATTCTGAAAAAGACAAAATTTTAGCAATTTAAAATAGATAAATACTTGCCAGTGGTTTGGGAAATGGGAACAGATGATTACATACAGTAAGGAGATTTTTTTTTAAGGTTATGCAGCTATTCTGCATGATGCTCTAGCATCATGCTATAAATTAGCACACATAGAACTTTCAAGCACAAAGAGTTAACCTCACTATACGCAAGTAAAATTTTAAATAAAAGGTCAAAGATTCATAGGATAAAATATAGATTATGGTAAATTAATCTTATTTCACATGTGTGTATGATACAACTTCACTGAAGGGGATAAGAAGAAAGATGTTGATTTAACTAACTTTTTAAACAAGTACAGACTGTAAGACTAAAGACAAAAGGAACTGTAGAGAAGCACTGTACTCCAGCTGGTAAAGTTGTGTCTCACCACAAGATATGAGTTAACAGTTCTAAAACCACTATCCTCGTATACCAGGTCAATGGATAAAAGTTGGGGCCAGTTTCCTCTCTGCTGGAGTAGGGCATTGTACATAAGCAGGGTGAGAAGGCTAGAATGATAATATGATACTATATAGAGTGGGGGATACCAATATGAACTCAAGTTTAGCTTAATACAGAAGCAACAATAATCCAGAGGTAGGGAGCACACTTAGTGCACAGACTTTGGTTTCTAATATCATTGTCCAATAAAAAGGAACAAGTGCTCCTTGGAGAAATGGCTGAGTCTGGATTCAAAGCAAGGAATATATAAGATGAGCTATGAGTATATGGCAGAGCCAGAGAGTAAGGAAACACTTAAAACATGCACATGCATATACATCCTCACAAACACACACACAGAGCAACAAAGAAATGCAGTAACCAATTGAAAGAGCCACCAATGGACAAACCTGGAAAAAACATGGCATTTATAACCCAAGTAGCATAAAATCAATACTTTTAAATCCATGCTGATATAAATGATTGAATTCATAAGTGGATGAGGATAATAGACAGATCTCCCATACAGGAGAATCCCAGATACTGCTTTTAGATACCCTTCCTCAAGGAGATGGGGTGAAAGGAGATAGGGTTATTCCAGTTGTCCAACTTTGACTATTAGGAACTGTCTTAGTTGGTTCCTGTCTCTCTTCATTGTATGCCATCATTTTCTTTCTTCTCTCTTTTTGCACATTCTTACTTTTAGGCACTACAAGTCTCTCCAGGTTTATCTTGCATATATTTTTTACCCTAGTCCATTTCTCTAAGGCATCCTGGTTCCTTTCAGTGGAAAATGGTGTTAAAAACAAAGATCTGGGGCTAAGTGTACTCACTGTTACTCAAGCGTCATTGCTTCTAGACCAATCCGTATGTGTATACTAACCTATATATATACACACACGTCTATACATATTAGGATGAGATGGTTAGATCTGGTTAGATGGTATCATCGACTCAAGGGACATGAATTTGAGCAAACTCTGCTGCTGCTGCTGAGTCACTTCAGTCGTGTCCGACTCTGTGCGACCCCATAGACGGCAGCCCATCAGGATGCCCGGTCCCTGGGATTCTCCAGGCAAGAACACTGGAGTGGGTTTCCATTTCCTTCTCCAATGCATGAAAGTGAAGTCGCTCAGTCATGTCTGACCCTCAGCGACCCCATGGACTACAGCCTTCCAAGCTCCTCCATCCATGGGATTTTCCAGGCAAGAGTACTGGAGTGGGGTGCCATTGCCTTCTCCAAGCAAACTCTGGGTGATAGTAAAGGACAGGGAAGCCTGGAGTGCTGCAGTCCATAGGGTTGCAAAGAGTCAGACATTACTTACTGAATCAACATCTCTACATTAAGCTAAACTTGAGTGCATACTGTTGTCTTCAACTATAATCCTACTGCAATAATTCTAGTGTTACTCTTTTGCTTAAGGTAAACTTCAACTCAAACAGCAAGAAGTCTGACTCTACCATCTTCTACTATCCATTTAATTGTTTAATTCCAGTATACATGTACAGTGGTATCAAAATTGTGAACATGAAGCCCTGTGGGAAAACAGGTTTTTCTCACCTAGTGCAAGTCTCCTATCTTTTTATTATATATAATATGTGCATAAGAATTGTGCTTGCACATATAAGAACTTTACCAGTGGCTCAGCAGAAAAGAATCCGTCTGCAATGCAGGAGACACAGGTTTCATCCCTGGGTCAGGAAGATCCCCTGGAGTAGGGCATGGCAACCCACTCCAGTATTCTTGCCTCGAGAAACCCATGGACAAAGGAACCTGACAGGCTATGGTCCATAGGGTCGCAGAGAGTTGCACATGACTGAAACAACTTAACATGCACACATTTACACATATAAACACATTTTATGTGTATAAATAAAAGTGTACTTCAGCATTCGTGATATGTATGCATCATCTGTAAAAATGTAAGTATGCAAATTGGTAAGTTTCTATGCAGGTCAATTTAGTAATACATACAGACACATATACCTTAGTCCAGAAGTTTAGCCTACAGATAGATTTTGGAGATATAGGAAGATATATGTACAACTTAATAATTACAGCTTAGTTTGTAATAACAAAATAATACAACAATCTAATATACACCCATCTGAGTTTGGTTAGATAAATTATAATAGATCCAAACAAAGTAATACCATATAAAAGTTAAAAAAGAATGAAGCTGTTCAGTGTGTACCATTATGTAACAATTTACAAGATTATATTTTAGAAAAGAAAAAATAAATATATAATGTGCTACCATTTTTTAAGGAACAAAATATGTTTTGAGTGGGGAGTAAAGATATATGAAAGTGAAATTCCAGTCCATGGAATTCTCCAGGCCACAATACTGAAATGGGTAATCTTTCCATCTCCAGGGGATCATCCCAACCCAGGGATCGAACCCAGGTCTCCCCCATTGCAGGCACATTCTTTACCTTTTAGAACTAACACCCAAAATGATGTCCTTTTCATTATAGGGGACTGGAATGCAAAAGTAGAAAGTCAAGAAACACATGTAGTAACAGGCAAATTTGGCCTTGGAGTACAGAATGAAGCAGGACAAAGGCTAATAGAGTCTTGCCAAGAACATGCATTGGTCATAGCAAACACCCTCTTTCAACAACATGAGAGAAGACTCTACACATGGACATCACCAGATGGTCAACACTGAAATCAGATTGATTATATTCTTTGCAGCCAAAGATGGAGAAGCTCTATACAGTCAGCAAAAACAAGACCAGGAGCTGACTGTGGCTCAGATCATGAACTCCTTATTGTCAAATTCAGACTTAAGTTGAAAAAAGTAGGGAAAACCACTAGACCATTCAGGTATGACCTAGATCAAATCCTTTATTATTATACAGTGGAAGTGAGAAATAGATTTAAGCGACTAGTTCTGATAGACAGAGTATTTCATGAATTATTGACTGACATTCAATAAGTGACATTGTACAGGAGACAGGGATCAGGACCATTCCCATGGAAAAGAAATGCAAAAAAGCAAAATGGCTGTCTGAGGAGGCCTTAAAAATAGCTATGAAAAGAAGAGAAGTGAAAAGCAAAGGAGAAAAGGAAAGATATAAACATCTGAATGCAGAGTTCCAAAGAATAGCAAGGAGAGATAAGAAAGCCTTCCTCAGCGATCAATGCAAAGAAATAGAGGAAAACAACAGAATGGGAAAGACTAGAGATCTCTTCAAGAAAATTAGAGATACCAAAGGAACATTTCATGCAAATATTGGCTCTATAAAGGACAGAAATGGTATGGACCTAACAGAAGCAGAACATATTGAGAAGGGGTGGCAAGAATACACAGAAGAACTATACAAAAAGGATCTTCATGACCCAGATAATCACGATCGTGTGATCACTGACCTAGAGCCAGACATCCTGGAATGTGAAGTCAAATGGGCCTTAGAAAGCATCACTATGAACAAAGCTAGTGGAGGTGATGGAATTCCAGTTGAGCTATTTCAAATCCTGAAAGATGATGCTGTGAAAATGCTCCACTCAATATGTCAGAAAATTTGGAAAACTCAGCAGTGGTCACAGGACTGGAAAATGTGTTTTCATTGCAATCCCAAAGAATGCCAAAGAATGCTCAAACTACTGCACAATTGCACTCATTTCACACACTAGTAAAGTAATGCTCAAAATTGTCTAAGCCAGACTTCAGCAATACGTGAACCGTGAACTTCCAGATGTTCAAGCTGGTTTTAGAAAAGGCAGAGGAACCAAAGATTAAATTGTCAACATGAGCTGGATCATCGAAAAAGCAAGAGAGTTCCAGAAAAACATCTATTTCTGCTTTATTGACTATGCCAAAGCCTTCGACTGTGTGGATCACAATAAACTGTGGAAAATCCTGAAAGAGGTGGGAATACCAGACCACCTGACCTGCCTCTTGAGAAACCTATATGCAGGTCAGGAAGCAACAGTTAGAACTGGACATGGAACAACAGACTGGTTCCAAATAGGAAAAGGAGTACGTCAAGGCTGTATATTGTCACCCTGCTTATTTAACTTATATGCAGAGTACATCATGAGAAACGCTGGACTGGATGAAGCACAAGCTGGAAGCAAGATTGCCGGGAGAAATATCAATAACCTCAGATATGCGGATGACACTACCCTTATGGCAGAAAGTGAAGAGGAACCAAAAAGCCTCTGGATGAAAGTGAAATAGAAGAGTGAAAAAATTGGCTTAAAACTTAACATTCAGAAAACTAAGATCATGGCATCTGGTCCCATCACTTCATGGGAAATAGGTGGGGAAATAGTGGAAAGAGTGTCAGACCTTTTTTTTTGGCTCCAAAATCACTGCAGATGGTGACTGCAGCCATGAAATTAAAAGACACTTACTCCTTGGAAGGAAAGTTATGACCAACCTAGATAGCATCTGTCACAGTAAAATAATTAGCTTAATCAAAACTTAATATTTTACATTGAATTGGGGTACTTTACACACCTAAAATATGTGATCTTGGCTTGGTGGCAGAGAAAATAGAAGACCCATATATTGCAGTGGCAGAAAATTTGATGAAACTGCTGGCTCTCCACAACTCAGAAGGCAGGTCGAATTGTTGGCGAGCCCATGGCAAGTGCATGGCTGCTAGGTCACTTCAGTTGTGTCACCTCTTTATGATCCTATCAATTATAGCCCATCAGCCTCCCTGTCCAGGAGATTTTCCAGGGAAGAATATTTGAATGGGTTGCCATGTTCTCCTCCAGGTGATCTTCCTGTCCCAGGGATTGAACTCACATCTCTTATGTCTCCTGCATTGGCAGATGGGTTCTTTAACACTAGCACCACCCACCTGGGAAGCCCTGCTCTAAGTGAGGGTGTAGGAAATAAACTATGTTGCTTTTACTTTCTGCTTTTAGCAAGATGCTATAAAGAAGGTATAAGCTCTGGGTAGAATTGGTATGTTTGCAAACAAAAATGAGAGGGAATAAAGAAGATTCAGAAATTTTGGGATTCAAACTTTTAGAATATTGATTCTATGACACCAAAAATTAAAGATAAGATTGAGAGAAGTTTGCTAAGGAATGTACTCCTTCAACTTATTTCTAAGTCAAAGATCAGATGTGTGCAGCTTACATCCATGCCCTGTGTTTCTGACAAACTCAAGGTTAAGAGAGCCAGACAGGGGGTGAGGAAGTAAAACAAAAAACCAAATCTGGGTTTGGACTATGCCTAGGAAAGAATTTTGTTCATGTTCTGAGGCACATAGAACTAACTAGAGACAAATAGATGAAAGATCTACTAAGTTGTAAGATTTATGTTGCCAAAGAGATCATGAACCCAGCCTAAAGAACAACCTTTCAATGTTGGAGCCTTAGAAGAGCTCTTATTATGTTATTATTATGTCCCTTTTCCATCACTGGATATCTAAAGAGCCTGAAAGGGAAGCAGATAGATTGTATTGTTATTCTACAGGTGGCTGGGATGCAGGGATCCCACACTCCAGATCTGGTGGAGGGCACTGGGCATCCTTCCCTCCTTGGAGTTGGATATAGCAATGGCAAAGCCCAGAGAAATTCATTTTCCTAAAAGAAAATCACATTCACTTTATCTTCAAAGGTGGAATGCTATCAGAGGGTAGACTGCTGCAGATTTCTGGCTATTCATCCAATTCGTGTATTTATTTTCATGTATTCATGTATTTATTTCCTGGTTTAGACCAAATGCCTCATTTTTCCTTGAAGGGAGGACAGCCATCTGACCAAGTTCTAGCCAGTGGGATGCAAGAAACCATGATCTGCTCCAAAAAAAACCCACCCATACTTGATGCTTCAAATTTGCATATTGATGGGAAGGAGCACAGTGGCCTTGGAAATTGTATATTGATGAAGAAAATGTAAGGAAGAAGCTTTGTTTTGGGGGGAGAGCTGCATGCTTATTGTGAGCACCTGTGTGGGGTTTCGTATTGGCTACACATGAGCTTCCATTGAGTTCAGCCACTAAGTTCAGGGATCTGCATGTTATAGCAGCTCATGCTACCTGATACCAACACAGATGTGCTGATAAGGAGGGTATGGAATAGTGCACACAATAGGACCCTAATTTATAATTTAAAAAAGCACAGGTATGGAGATTCCTTTAAAAACTAGGACTAAATCTACCATATGACCCAGCAATCCCACTGCTGGGCATATACCCTGAGAAGACCACGACTCTAAAATATACACATACTCCTATATTCATTGCATCACTATTTACAATAGACAGGACATGGAAGTAACCTAGGTGTCCATCAGCAGATGAATAGATAAAGAAGATGTAGTACATTTATACCATGGAATATTACTCAACCATACAAAAGAACAAATTTGAGTCAGTTCTAGTGAGGTGGATTGGAGAAGGCAATGGCACCCCACTCCAGTACTCTTGCCTGGAAAATCCTATGGACAGAGGAGCCTGGTAGGCTGCAGTCCACGGGGTTGCTAAGAGTCGAACACGACTGAGCAACTTCACTTTCACTTTTCACTTTCATGCATTGGAGAAGGAAATGGCAACCCAGTCCAGTGGTCTTGCCTGGAGAATCCCAGGGATGGGGAGCCTGTTGGGCTGCCATCTATGGGGTTGCTCAGAATCAGACACGACTGAAGCGACTTAGCAGCAGCAGCAGCAGTGAGGTGGATGAACCTAGAGCAGGTTATACAGAGTGAAGTAATTCAGAAAGAGAAAAACAAATATTGTATATTAATGTATGTATATGGAATCTAGAAAAAAGTATTGATGAACCTATTTTCAGGTAAGGAAGCAGATGTAGAAAACAGACTTGTGGACACAGTGGGGGAAAGAGAAAGTGGTACGAATGGAGAAAGTAGTATCTACATATATACACTAAAATGTGGAAAATAGCTGATGAGAAGTAGCTATATAACACAGGGAGCCCAGCCTGGAGCTCTGTGATGATCTAGAGGGGAGGGATGGAAGAAAGAGAGGGAGACCCAAGAATGGTAGAATATACATATAATTGTGGTTGATTCGCATTGTTATATGGCAGAAATTGACATAACATTGTAAAACAATTTTCCTCCAATCAAAAAATAAACTTAAAAAAAAAAGCACAAGTGAGACAGGTCCGGCATTGCTGGGCTGGCCACTTCCGCACTTCCGCTTTCCTGCCCAGCCAGCGTCCGTGATGACTGCCACTCTCCAGTCCCACCTGAGTGTGGAGCAGGCCATGCTGCAGGCTGCCCTCTGCTTGGAGGATTTCTCCTCCCAGATAGTGGAACAACACAACAGGCTGGAAGTGGAAGTCAGAAGTATTCTGACTCATTCATTTAGAAAGAGCTCATTCTACAACCCATGACCATCAGCAGGACTGAGAAGGAAAAGATTCTGATGAAATGCTCCATCAACTCTGTCAGGGTCAGCATTGCTGCAAAACAGGCTGATAAAACAGAGTCAATTCTAGGTCACAAGTTCATGCACCTCATCATGATGCAAGCAGAGAGCTTCTTTATCCTCTGAAGGAAACCAGTGGAGGGGATGACACCAGCTTTTTGTTCACCAACTTCCACACAGAGCAGACGTATAAACACAAGTTTGTGGACTTTGTGATCCCCTTCATGGAAGAAATTGACAAGGAGATCAATGAGATGAAGCCGTTGGTCAATGCCCGTGAGCGCTTTGTGGTGGAGGAGTTCCTCAAGAATGTTTAAACTATCTGGCTGGATCTCATGGCCTTACCCCTCAGACGCCTGCATGTCTCTGTGAAGGCATCCCGGAGTTAACGTCCCAGAGTGGCAGAGGTGGCAGTAGCAGAGCAGAGCTGAGTCGGGGTGGGCATTAGATGCAGGAGGTGGGTGTTGTGCTTGCTCGCTGGGCCACAAAGCAGCAGTGGACCTACCCCCAGGCCACATGTGCCTGGTCAGGCTTGCTTCTTATGTCCTGGGCCAGGACAGATTATTCTTCTTAACATCTTGAAACATAAAACTTTGTGCTTGTAGGAGACTGCAACATTTTTTTTTTTTTTTTAAGAAACAAACGATCTCCACCTCCAGTGACTGTGACTGGTCCCAGTGATTGTACCTTATTGGTTGCTGTGGGTCTGCGAGGGCCTGGGCCCAGAAGGCAGCTACTGCTCCTCCCCCAGAACCACCCCAGGTGGGGACAGAGGGAGGTTTCAGACTTGCGTTCCTCTCCCTCATCCTCCTGTCTCCTTGGGCCCAGTAGAAGTGGTAGGGACCCTCTGCCAGCTTCCTGAGCTCTGCCTGCAGTTGGCCACCCTGCACTGGCTGGGGACAAAGGCTGAACTGGTGGCCTCCAGGCACACCTAGGAGCTGGGACCTAAAAGCTAGGCTGTCTTTGGCCCCAGGGCCTGCTTCTTGCCCTCGCAGCTGAGAGGGGGTGCTGTTTCACCTTGTCTGTCAGAGCAGTGCCTGTGCTAGAGGTGGAGAGGTGAGTCCTCCAGAGCATCCCTACTAGGGCCTCCTGCCTGGTCTGGTTCCTCTGCTCCCATGCTTGCTATATCTTTTCTTATTCTGGTGGATCCTCCCTCCCCTTATTTGCCCCTCTAGGGCTGCATGAATAATAATAATGTGCTTTTTTTAAAAAGCACAAGTATGTGAAAGATGTTTTTCTGGAAGAAACTGTGGACAGTGGGGAGAGAGACTTCCTGTTATGAGTAAACAGGAGATCTTTATTTTTCCTTTTGTGATCTATATCAGTTTGACATTTTAAATATGTACCTATACAGATTCCATAAAAGTTATAAAAATATGCTTCTTTCTGAGACATAATCTTTTGCATATTTGAAACTTTTATAAGAAATATTGTGTATTATTTGTGCTGTTTTCAGAGAAATGAAGATTGATGAAAAGGATGTAAGGAGAAACTTGTGAGCTCAAGTGTGAATTTATTTCTTGGGAACAAAAGTATTTTGCCCCACAAGGAACTGTGTGCTGTCACCCACAGGGGAAGGATGCATATCAAGGAGCCTAAGAGGATTTCTCACACTGAGGAGGACATTAGACAAAGCGGTGGCTGGCAGCTTGTTTCATTGAATGGTAATAGTTACTGACAGCCTATTTCATAAACTGAGGGAGCTTTTCAAGATCTGAAGCAGAGTCCTGGGTGCCCCCGGCACCTGTGGTGCCTCCTAATGGCCCCAAGAATAAAGGAATCTGTATCTTGTGGCACCAGTAAGCCTTAACCGTGCTGTGCCACTATTCACAGCCAACTAGTTCTGTCATCCAAGTTCACAGCCTTCACCAGTTGGCAGCACATGATGGTCTGTAAAGGGCCCAACTCGTAATTCTCATCAATGGTCATGACTGCAGGCTCTTCACTCTCAGCCCCAGGTTCCCTAGCACCCTCCTCTTCTGCAGCCTTCAGGGGCATGGTACAGAGCAAGACACAAGAGCTGGCCTGGAGGTTAGCACAGGAGGGCAGCCAGCACTAGATGGAGGGTGGCAGGGATGAGCTGTCCACATGGAAGGAGAATAAAGAGTACAGATTTGGATTCTCTTGACAGTGCAGGCCACTTTAAGATAGTGATGGAGCAGAAAAACCTTTAACCCTGGGATTGGGAAGAAATTCTGGATTTCCCATAACTGGAACACTAATAGATCACTAATTCCCAGGAAATGGGATTTATACACAGCCCTCAACTGTATATCCTGCTTAATTTTTTTGTATATAGGAATAATTTAGTGATATATGGAGTAAACATAGCAATTTATTCATTCACTCCAAAAGCATTTTTAGGGGGTGGCTACCTCCTATGTACAAGGGATAACACTGTGGTTGTTGTTCAGTCTTTAAGTCATATCTGACACTTTGCAATCCCATGAACTGCAGCATGCCAGGCTTCTCTGGTATAGTCCACCATCTGATGGCAGAGAAAGGAAGTAACTATTGCTGGTGACATCCAGAGTTCTGAGGTAGCCCTGAGGACTGGACTCCCTGTGTTACATAGCAACTTCTCACCAGCTATCTATTTTACATGGTAGTGATATATGTCAATGCTACCTTCTGCATTCACCCCACTCTTTCCTGCCTCCACTGTGTCCACAAATCCATAGTCTACACCTGCATATCCATTTCTTCCCTGCAAATGGGTTCATCAATAACATTTTTCTAGATCCCATATATATACATTAATATGCAATATTTGTTTTTCTCTTTCTAACTTACTTCACTCTGTATAACAGGCTGTAGGTTGAGGGTCCTGAAGGCTACACCCAATCTCACTGAATCCCAATGTCAGTGACATGGGCTTCATGTACTAGAACCTCTCAAGGAATAACAGTGGGGTTTCTGGACTCCACAGACCACACAACTATTGCACCTCATTTTTGAGGGTCATGATGGACACACCAGATAGTCAGGACCATACATAGGGGTACCTTCTGCTAGTATCTCCATGATGCACTGGATTCTGATTCAGTGCAGGAATCAAACTGATTCCTGAATCAATTTACAGGCTCACTGAGGAGACAAGACTAATTGAGATGAAGTTAGAAGGAAAATGCCTCAGAAAGCATAGAAGTGACTGTAATAATGGTCCCATCTGGCACTGAACCAAAAATAGAGTTGCATGAAAGAATGAATGAGGGGACAATGACATAGAGCTGTGGGTGATCCAGTTTTTCAATGACAGAAGCATGGTGGCAGCATGCCTGATATGAGCGATGTCAGGTACTGGCTGAACATAGGGATCACTGTCAGTGAAGGACACTGAGTACCCCTCCTAATGCCTGGGACTTAAGAGAAGATATGTAGTGAAAGAAAAGGATCACCCCCCTTGGGACTGCCTCAAATAACCAGCATCACAAATGTTCTATTATCTAGTGTCATTGTTGTTTGGGGAACTCTGGAAATTTTCCTCATCTTTACATTTTCATCTAAATATGCGGTAGGGTTAGACACAGGTGTGCTTTGAATTAATGTGAAAGAGATCTTTTTTCACTTCCTTGTTTCAAGGACAGTGTTTGTTGGTTTTATTTGGAGACCATTGGGGAAAGTTTTAAAATGCTATCACATAACATAGAGACCCTTTCATAAGAAATTCCTCTCCTGTGGGAACTGTGTAAGAATTTAAAATAAAAGAACGTCTGACACTTCTTAATTAAAGGCAGCCCTTAGTTAGGTCGTTATGCCAGCAGATGTATTTTGCAGCTGCTGAAGAAAGGAAACAAGCCTTTATGTTCCTCACACAAGAGACAAGACTAACTGAGATGAAGAAGTCAGAAAAAAAGTGCCCCAGAAAACACAGAATTGAGTGTAAGTGGGGGAGAAGCATTTCCTCCTGGAGAGGCCAGTGTATGATTTGAACCCAACTGTCTTTTTCCTTTGTCTCTTCTCTTTTTCCTTTGACATGCCTGTCAATGGCCATTTGGGCCCTCGTGTCAAGTTATAGAATACATATTAGGGAAAAATGCTTTCAAACCAGCAGTTCACATAAGGCAAATGATCTTTCCTCTGCTGCTTCCAATACTATTGAATTGTGATGTTTTCTACAAAATAACCCAGCAGTCTATTGGGACTCCGGGTGTTGGAGCTGTCCATCCACTCATGTTGCCAACAGCCAGCCTGCTCTACAGCTGCCATTGGCCTTCCGTCATTTCCTGAGAGCAGGTGAGAGAGCTGCATGTGTGCATGACTGACCCTCCAGACACATGTCTCCACCCGGGGACAAGACAGGGGAGCATGCCCTTTGTTGCTTATTCATCACAGCAAGTGTCAGTGAAGGGAGATGGCTTGTCAAGCTAAGGAAGCATTTTGGCTCATTTTGTCATGTGGAGGATGTACCAAGCACTCCAATTAGCACAAAACATCCTGACAGATCAGCCCTATTAACATATTTATATGCTGTATTTGTCCCATTGCGTTCGAGAATCAATACTGCATCGATTCACTCTTAATTGTCCTCTAAAAGTTCTATATCTGTCAGGCCTGTCTTTGTTCTTCAGATGACAGCTTCAAAGGAGACAGGACCACTTGTTTCACCTTTCCTGGCACTTGGGCACTATGTGGCAGATGGTGTGCTTTAGTAGAAAGAACACTGGATGAGGGCTGGACAGACCTGAATTTGCATCATATTTTGAAAAACTATTTCTGCTTTCCAAGTCTCCATTTCCTTATCTACAAAGTATGAATACTACCACCTGACTCCCAGTTATTGCTAGGATAATAAGCCAGTGAAAAAACACAGAGCACTTTCACACAGTATGTCCGGGTTTCTCCACAATCAAGGAACACAACTTCTTGGTTTCTTGATAAATATATCCCCCATTTAGCTGGAGACATCACACAAAGTGACCAGGTCCAGAAAAAGGTATATGTCCCAATATGTGTGTTTTATTACTTTGTGAACCCTGGATTAGTCCTACTTCACTGTATGGTTCCTAAATTCACCTTTAGGATCACCTAGGAGGTTTTACAACATATAATATCCCATCCCTAGAGAGACTCTGATCTAGGAGGTCCAGGATGGGTAGTGAGCTTGGCTAGAGGCTGTGTCCCTGGCTGGAACATAAAGCTACCTCAAGCCCTACAGGACTGAGCTCATAGTGTGACCTTCAGGCTTCTCTTTTCCTCCCAGCACTGTCCTGAGCACCAGGCCCTGAGGTCTGATTGGGGTGGGCAGGGCTGTGCAAGGATGCAGAGAGAGGAGAAGAATAGAAGCCTCCCCCAATCTGAGTGACAGCCCTTATTAGTCTCCTGGGGGTCAGTCTCTTCAACTTAGGCCCATCTGCTTGCTGCTGCCAGATGGATCTTTCTGATACAAAAAAATAATCACTTCCGTCACCAGCTTAAAACTCCTCCCTGATTGTTGGCTTAATGATAGTGACAATAGGTAATTTTACCTACTCCTCATCACAGAAGGGAAATCCAGAGCACAGAGATGCTCAGCCACACACAGCCAGAAAGTGGGGCAGAACCAGAAGCATTTCTCCTGGGCCCTTGCCATCGTGCTGTTCCTGGAGCACTATGGCTGAGCACTGCTCAGGGGCCTGCCCCAGTCTGTCATTCCTGTCCCATCAGGGGCCACCTGCGCCCTCCACTGGTCACTTCCTCTCCCTGCCCTGAAGTCCAGACTGCCCTAGGGAGACTGGATGCCTCTTTTCTGTTCTCTAAAGTAATGGATCCTACACTTCAGGGGAGGCATCCTTGCCCCCCTCTCCCTACTGGGCACTTCCCAGTGATAGAGAAAATTGCCCAGACTTGGTACTAGCCTAGCATAGGGGAGGTTTTCTCTTGGTTTGAAGAGTGAGTGAGGAATGAAAGGCCTGTGGATGCCAGCAGTACAGAAGGATCGAGATGGGGAGCATGAGAGCACAGAAACTCCTAGTCATGGCAAGCTGCTGCTGCTACTACTACTACTAAGCCACTTCAGTCTTGTCCGACTCTGCGACCCCATAGACGGCAGCCCACCAGGCTCCCCCGACCCTGGGATTCTCCAGGCAAGAACACTGGAGTGGGTTGCCATTTCCTTCTCCAGCCACGGCAAGAGCTAATGTGAAATCTGTGCCTCTCAACCTTTCCTAGGCACCATCCTCAGTATTATCAAAAAAAAAAAAAAAAATGGCTTTTATTTCATTGCAAAGAAATTCCACCAAGTAACACTGTGCCAGAAATATCTGAGAGTGAGTTATATTCCTAACACATATACTTTGCTGGGTTTTGTTTGCAAGAAATCTTGACATACAAATGAAAGAAAATCCTATGTGGTCAATTTTTCACCAATAATTTTATTTGGCCAGCAGGTAAACATAGGCTGCATTAGACATCTCTATGAGACTTCCTTTAAAATTGTCAAAATCATCTTCTCTCTGACATTTACTACCCATCCTGCAATAGTTTGTTGTGTAATATATAACAGTAGCAACAGCAAACATAAGCAAACAATAAGCAAAAATTAAAAAGTAACCTCTAGAATGTGAGAAAATGTCTGTAAATCATCTGATAGAAGTGTATATACAAAATATATCTTAAAACTCATGCAGTTCAAAGACAACAAAATTAAACAACCCGATTTTAAAATGAACACCCATGGCTGATTCATGTCAATGTATGGCAAAAACCATACGTTCAGTTCAGTTCAGTTCTGAAGTAGTGTCCGACTCTTTGCAACCCCATGAATCACAGTATGCCAGGCCTCCCTGTCCATCACCAACTCCCAGAGTTCACTCAAACTCATGTCTATCGAGTTGGTGATGCCATCCAGCCATCTCATCCTCTGTCGTCCCCTTCTCCTCCTGCCCCCAATCCCTCCCAGCATCAGAGTCTTTTCCAGTGAGTCAACTCTTCGCATGAGGTGGCCAAAATATTGGAGTTTCAGCTTCAACATCAGTCCTTCTAATGAACACCTAGGACTGATCTCCTTTAGGATGGACTGGTTGGATCTCCTTGCCAAGGGTCCAAGGGACTCTCAAGAGACTTCTCCAACACCACAGTTCAAAAGCATCAATTCTTTGGCACTCAGCTTTCTTCACAGTCCAACTCTCACATCCATACATGACCACTGGAAAAACCATAGCTTTGACTAGATGGACCTTTGTTGGCAAAGTAATATCTCTGCTTTTGAATATGCTATCTAGGTTGGTCATAACTTTCCTTCCAAGGAGTAAGCATCTTTTAATTTCATTGCTGCACTCACCATCTGCAGTGATTTTGGAACCCAAAAAAACAAAGTCTGACACTGTTTCCACTGTTTCCCCATCTATTTCCCATGAAGTGATGGGACCAGATGCCATGATCTTTGTTTTCTGAAAGTTGAGCTTTAAGCCAACTTTTTCACTCTCCTCTTTCACTTTCATCAAGAGGCTTTTTAGTTCCTCTTTACTTTCTGCCATAAGGGTGCTGTCATCTGCATATCTGAGCTTATTGATATTTCTCCCAGGAATCTTGATTCCAGCTTGTGCTTCTTCCAGCCCAGCATTTCTCATGATGTACTCTGCATATAAGTTAAATAAGCAGGGTGACAATATATAGCCTTGACGTACTCCTTTTCCTATTTGGAACCAGTCTGTTGTTCCATGTCCAGTTCTAACTGTTGCTTCCTACCTGCATACTGATTTCTCAAGAGGCAGGTCAGGTCATCTGGTATTCCCATCTCTTTCAGAATTTTCCAGTTTATTGTGATCCACACAGTCAAAGGCTTTGGCATAGTCAATAAAACAGAAATAGATGTTTCTCTGGAACTCTCTTGCTTTTTCCATGGTCCATCAGATGTTGGCAATTTGATCTCTGGTTCCTCTGCCTTTTCTAAAACCTGCTTGAACATCTGAAAGTTCACAGTTCACATATTGCTGAAGCCCGGCTTGGAGAATTCTGAGCATTACTTTACTAGCGTGTGAGATGAGTGCAATCATGCGGTAGTTTGAGCATTCTTTGGCATTGCCTTTCTTGGAGATTGGAATGAAAACTGACCTTTTCCAGGCCTGTGGCCACTGCTGAGCTTTCCAAATTTGCTGACATATTGAGTGCAGCATTTTCACAGCATCACCTTTCAGGATTTGAAATAGCTCAACTGGAATTCCATCACCTCCACTAGCTTTATTCGTAGTGATGCTTTCTAAGGCCCACTTGACTTCACATTCCAGGATGTCTGGCTCTAGGTGGGTGATCACCCCATCATGATTATCTTGGTGTGAAGCTCTCTTTTGTACAGTTCTTGGTGTATGTATTCTTGCCACCTCTTCTTAAGATCTTCTGCTTCTGTTAGTTCCATACCATTTCTGTCCTTTATTGAGCCCATCTTTGCATGAAATATTCCCTTGGTATCTTTAATTTTCTTGAAGAGATCTCTAGTCTTTCCCATTATATTGTTTTTCTCTATTTCTTTGCATTGATCACTGAGGAAGGCTTTCTTATCTCTTCTTGCTATTCTTTGGAACTCTGCATTCAGATGCTTAAAGCTCTCCTTTTCTCCTTTACTTTTCACTTTTCTTCTTTTCACAGCTATTTGTAAGACCTACTCAAACAGCAATTTTTCTTTTTTGCATTTTCTTTCCATGGGGATGGTCTTGATCCCTGTCTCCTGTACAATGTCACGAACCTCTGTTCATAGTTCATCAGGCACTCTGTCTATCATATCTAGTCCCTTAAATCTATTTATCACTTCCAGTGTATAATCATAGGGATTCTATTTAGGTCATACCTGAATGGTCTAGTGGTTTTCCCCACTTTCTTCAATTTAAGTCCGAATTTGGCAGTAAGGAGTTCATGATCTGAGCCATAGTCAGCTCCCAGTCTTGTTTTTGCTGACTGTCTAGAGCTTCTCCATTTTGGCTGCAAAGAATATAATCAATCTGATTTCGGTGTTGACCATCTGGTGATGTCCATGTGTAGAGTCTTCTCTTGTGTTGTTGGAAGAGAGTGTTTGCTATGACCAGTGAGCTCTCTTGGCAAAGCTCTATTAGCCTTTGCCCTGTTTCATTCCGTACTCCAAGGCCAAATTTGCCTGTTACTCCAGGTGTTTCTTGACTTCCTACTTTTGCTTTCCAGTCCCCTATAATGAAAAGGACATCTTTTTTGGGTGTTAGTTCTAAAAGGTCTTGTAGGTCTTCATAGAGCCATTCAACTTCAGCTTCTTCAGCATTACTGGTTGGAGCATAGGCTTGGATTACCGTGATTTTGAATGATTTGCCTTGGAAATGAACAGAGATCATTCTGTTATTTTTGAGATTGCATCCAAGTAGTGCATTTCATACTCTTTTATTGACCCTGATGGCTACTCCATTTCTTCTAAGGGATACCTGCCCACAGTAGTAGATATAATGGTCATCTGAGTTAAATTCACCCATTCCAATCCATTTTAGTTCACTGATTCCTAGAATGTCGATGTTCACTCTTGCCATCTCCTGTTTGACCACTTCTAATTTGCCTTGATTCATGAACCTGACATTCCAGGTTCCAATGCAATATTGCTCTTTACAGCATTGGACCTTGCTTCTATCATCAGTCACATCCACAACTGTGTATTGTTTTTGCTTTGGCACCGTCCCTTTATTCTTTCTGGAGTTATTTCTCCACTGATCTCCAGTAGCATATTGGGCACCTACTGACCCAGGGAGTTCCCCTTTCAGTATCCTATCATTTTGCCTTTTCATACTGTTCATGGGGTTCTCAAGGCAAAAATACTGAAGTGGTTTGCCATTCCCTTCTCCAGTGGTAGCCTCCAATTAAAATAAATTAATTTTTAAGAAATGAACAGAAGGCTTAAATAAGCATTTTTCCAGAGAAGACATACAAATGGTCAAAAGATATATGAAAAGATGGTCAACACCACTAATAATCAGAGAAAATCAAATAGAAACCACAATTCAGTGTTACCTCTCACTTGCTGGGAAGACTGTATTCAAAAAGGCAAGAGACAAGTATTGGCAAGATGAAATATAACTCATGCACTGTTGATAGAAACATAAATTATTATAACTACTAGGTAAAACAGTATGGCAATTTCTCAAAAAATTCAGAGAGCTACCCACTTTTTGGTATATTGCTGTTCAGTCACTAAGTCGTGTCCAACCCTTTGCTATCCATATGAACTGCAACACACCAGGCTTCCCTGTCCTTCATCTTCTCCCGCACTGTGCTCAAATACATGGAAGATGTCCATTGAATCTGTGATGTTATCTAACCGTCTCATCCTTACCTGACCCCTTCTCCTTTTGCCATCAATCTTTCCCAGAGTCAGCTCTTCACATCAGGTGGTCAAAGTATTGGAGCTTCAGCTTCAGCATCAGCCCTTTCAAAGAATATTTAGAATAGATTTCCTTTAGGATTGACTGGTTTGATCTCTTTGCTGTCCAAGGGACTCTCAGGAGTCTTCCCCAGCACCACCATTCAAAAGCATCAATTCTTCATCCCTCAGCCTTCTATATGGTTCAACTCTCACATCTGTACATGACTACTGGAAAAACCATAGATTTGACAATACTTCCTTTGTCGGCAAAGTGATGTCTCTGTTTTTTAACATGCTGTCTAGGTTTGTCATAGCTTTTCTTCTAAGGAGCAAGCGTCTTTTAATTTAATGGCTGCAGTCACTGTCCACAGTGATTTTGGAGCCCAAGAAAATAAAATCTGCCACTGTTTCCATATTTCCCCCACCTATTTGCCATGAAGTCATGTGACTGGGTGCCATGATCTTAGTTTTTTGAATGTTGAGTTTTAATCCAGGTTTTTAACTCTCCTCTTTCAACCCCATCAAGAGGCTCTTTAGTTCCTTTATGAAGACTTTATGCCATTACAGTGGTAGTATCTGCATTGTATTAAAGGTTGTTGATATGTCTCCCAGCAATCTTGATTCCAGCTTGTGATTCATTCACCCCAGCATTTTGCATAATGTACTTTACATATAAGTTAAATCAGCAGGGTGACAATAAATAACCTTGATAAAGAATAAATAATTCTTTAGGAATTCTCCACAGTTTCTTGTGATCCACAGAGTCAAAGGCTTTAGCATAGTCAATAAAGCAGAAGTAGACGGTTTTTTGGAATCCCCTTGCTTTTTCTATGATCCAGTGGAAGTTGACAATTTGATCTCTGGTTCCTCTGCCTTTTCTAAATCCAGCTTGTACATATGGAAGTTATGAGTTCATGTACTGTTGAAGCCTAGCTTGAAGGATTTTGAGCATCACCTTGCTAGCATGTGAAATGAGTGCAATTGTATATTAGTTTGAACATTCTTTAACATTTTCTTTCTTTGGGACTGGAATGAAAACTGACATTTTCCAGTGTAGTGGTCATTACTGAGTTTTCCAAATTTGCCAACATATTGAGTGAAGCACTTTAACAGCATAATCTTTTAGGATTTGAAATAGCTCAGTTTGAATTCCATCACCTCCAGTAGCTTTGTTCATAGTGATGTTTTCCAAGTCCCACCTGACCTCACACTCTGGGATGTCCGGCTCCAGGTGAGTGATCATACCACCATGGCCATCTGGGGCATTAAGATCTTTTTTGTATACTTCTTCTGTGTATTCTTGCCAGCTCTTCTTAATCTCTTCTGCTTCTGTTAGGTTCTTGCCATTTCTGTCCTTTATTATGCCCACCTTGGCATGAAATATTCCTTTGGTACCTCAGATTTTCTCAAAGAGATTTCTTCTTTCCCAATCTGTTGTTTTCCTCTATTTCTTTGTGTTGCTCATTTAAGAAGGTTTTCTTATCTCTTCTTGCCATTCTCTGGATCTCTGATTTCATATGGGTATATCTTTCACTTTCTCTTTTGCCTTCTGCTTCTCTTCTTTTCTCAGCTATTTGTAAGACCTCCTCAGACAACCACTTTGCCTTCTTGAATTTGTTTTCCTTGGGGATGGTTTTGGTCACCTCCTCCAATAATGAATTTCTATCCATAGTTCTTCAGGCACCCTGTCTACTAGTTCTAATCCCTTGAATCATCACCTCTACTCTACAATCATAAGGGATTTGATTTATGTCACAACTGAATGACCTAGAGGTTTTCCCTACTTTCTTCAGTTTAAACTTGAATTTTGCAGTAAGGCACTCATGATCTGAGTCACAGTCAGCTCCAAGTCTTGTTTTTGCTGACTATGTAAACTGTCTTCATCTTCAGCTGCAAAGAATATCAGTTCAGTTCAGTCACTCAGCCGTGTCTGACTCTTTGTGATCCCATGGACTGCAGCACACCAGGCCTCCCTGTCCATCACCAACTCCCAGAGTTTACTCAAACTCATATCCATTGAATCACTGATGCCATCCAAAATTGTCATCCCCTTCTCCTCCTGCCTTCAATCTTCATCAGGGTTTTTTCCAGTGAGTCAGTTCTTCGCATCAGGTGGCCAAAGTATTGGAGTTTCAGCTTCAGCATCAGTCCTCCCAATGAATATTCGAGGCTGATTTCCTTTAGGATGAACTGGTTGTATGTCTTTGCTGTGCGAGGGACTCTCAAAAGTATTCTCCAACACTACAGTTCATGAGCATCAGTTCTTTAGTGCTCAGTTTTCTTTATAGTCCAACTCTCACATCCATACATGACAACTGGAAAAACCATAGCTTTGACTAGATGGACCTTTGTTGGCATCTGATTTCAGGTGGTCAGTATTGACCATCTGGTGATGTCCATGTGTAGAGTTATCTTTTGTGTTGTTGGAAGAGGCTGTTTGCTATGACCAGTGCATCCTCTTGGCAAAACGCTGTTAGCCTTTGCCCTGCTTCATTTTGTATTCCAAGGCCAGACTTACCTGTTACTCCACGTATCTCCTAACTTTCCACTTTTGTATTCCAATCCCCTGTGATGAAATGGGCATCTTTTTTGGTGTTAATTCTAGAAGGTCTTGTAGGTCTTCATAGAACCATTCAACTTCAGTTTCTTTGGCATTAGAGGTTGGGGCATAGACTTGGGTTACTGTGATATTGAAGGGTTTGCTCTGGAAACAAACCAAGATCGTTCTGTCATTTTTGAGATTCCACTCAAGTACTCAAGTACTGCATTTCAGACTCTTTTGTTAACTATGAGGGCTACTCCATTTCTTCTAAGGGACTGTTTTCCACAGTAGCAGATATAATGGTCATCTGAATTAAGGTTACCCATTCTCATCCATTTTAGTTCACTGATGTCTAAAATGTTGATGTTCACTCTTGCCATGTCCTGCTTGACCATGTCCAATTTACATTGATTCATGGACCTCACTGGAGAAGACAATGGCACCCCACTCCAGTACTCTTGCCTGGAAAATCCCATGGATGGAGGAGCCTGGTAGGCTGCAGTCCATGGGGTCGCTAAGAGTCAGACGCGACTGAGCGACTTGACTTTTACTTTTCACCTTCATGCATTGGAGAGGGAAATGGCAACCCACTCCAGTGTTCTTGCCTGGAGAATCCCAGGGACGGGGGAGCCTGGTGGGCTGCCATCTCTGGGGTCGCACAGAGTTGGACACGACTGAAGTAACTTAGCAGCAGCAGTAGCAGCATGGACCTCACATTTCAGGTTCCTATCCAATATTGTTCTTTACAGCATCAGACTTTAGTTTCGCCACCAGGGATATCCATAACTGAGCATCATTTCTGCTTTGGGCCAGCCTCTTAATTCTTTCTGGAGTTATTTCTCCACTCTCCCCCAGCAGCATGTTGACCATCTACTGAGCTGGAGGTCTCATCTGCCAATGTCATATATTTTTGCCTTTCATACTGTTCGTGGGGTTCTTGAGGCAAGAATACTGAAGTGGTTTGCCATTCCCTTCTCCATTTGGGTATATATCCAAAGAAAATAAAAACCTTTCTCAAATATATTCACCCTCATGTTTAATGCAGCATTATTCACAATAGCTAAGACATAGAAACATCCTACTTATCCACTGGTGAATGAATGGATAAAGAAAATGTGGTGTGTGTGTGAGCACAAAGAACTGATGCTTTTGGTTGTGGTTCTGGAGAAGACTCTTGAGCATCCCTTGGACTGCAAGGAGATCAAACCAGTCAATCCTAAAGGAAGTCAACTCAATGGACATGGATTTGAGCAAACTCCAGGAGAGAGTGGTGTGCTGCAATCCATGAGTTTGCAAAGAGTCACACATGACTTAGTGACTAAACAACAACAACAAATATATATATTCAACTGTGTGAAAAGTAGGAATAGTGTCTTTTGTAACAATGTGTGTATGTGGATTTTGAATTTATTATGCTAAGTGAAATAAGGCAGACAAAGACTTTATGCTCTCACTTATATGTTGTGTCTAAAAATGTTTGATGCCATGGAAAAGAAGAGTATAATTGTGGCTGTCAGGGCCTGAGAGATAGGGAAAATACGGTGATGTTGGTCAAAGGGTAAAAACTAGATATAGAATAAATTTATTCTGGTAATAAAATGAATATACAGCATCATATATATAATTAACAACACAGTATTATATACTTGAACTTCCCAGGTGGCACTAGTGGTAAAGAACCTGTTTGCCAATGCAGGAGATATGAGATTCAGGTTCAATCTCTGGGTTGGTAAGGTCCCCTGAAGGAGGGCGTGGCAACCCATTCCAGTATTCTTGCCTAGAGAATCCCAAGAACAGAGGAGCCTGGCAGGCTACAGTCCATAGGACTACAAAGAGTTGAACACAACTGAAGTGACTTAACACGCATTACACACTTGAAATGTTTGAAAGTATAGATTTTTAATGTCATCACCACAAAAATATGGCAAGTATGTGAAGGAATAAGGTGTTAACTTACCTTGCTGTGGTAATTATTTTACCAGATATACATACATGAAATTGCTACAGTTTACACCTTATGCTTACACATATGTCAATATAATATTGCAATTATTTGGGGAAAAAAATCTGTTTCTCTGGACTTGAGGGAGCTAGCTATATTTAACTGCTTAAGATAAAAACATTATGCTTTTTATTTTTCTTCTAATTATCAGAGGCACTCTAAAAGAAAATTTCATATAGTATAGTCTCTTTACTAAAACTGTGTTTATATTTTAATACAAAATATGGTCTGAGTAAGTAATATTCTGATTAAAAAGTCATTCAGAAATGCTACTGTTAGTTGTCTTGGGCATCATTCATAATAAGCAGGTGCTGTACAAGGATGTACCAAAAATGTTATGAAAATCATTCACCAGACATATATGATAATTACATGTTTGAAAACTTAAGAGGAAAACAAATGTACGTGTAAGACTCGGTTATTTACAAAGTCTTACTGAGCAGCTTAGTAGGGAATCAATTTTGCATTTATACATCAGCAATAGTTTCTAATCTCAAATTTGAATTAGACCTCCTGGAAATAAGAAAGAGAGATGGTATAAATTTGAATAATCCTTTAAAAAAATCCATGGCCTATACACAGGGCTTCCCAAGTAGTGCTAGTGGTAAAGAACCTGCCTGTCAATGCAAGAGACATAAGAGACACTTGTTTGATCCCTGGGTTGGGAAGACCCAGGCGAGAAGTGGCAACCCACTCCAGTATTCTTGCTGGGACAATTCTATGAACAGATGATCTTGGTGAGCTACAGTCCACAGGGTCACAAAGAGTCAGACACAACTGAAGCAACTGAGCATACACAGTGGAAAAGCAGTCTTTGTAAACTTATCTCTGAGGAATCATCGACACTGGACTTACCAGAAAAATATATAAATCATCTGTTTTAAATATGTTCAAAGAACTGTAGGAAACCATATGTTAAAAATTAAAGTATGACAGTGATGTTTCACCAAATAGAGAATGTTGATAAAGAGAAATAATTCAATAAAAAAGAACCACATACAAATTCTGAAATTGAAAAGTACAATAACTGAAATGAAAAGTTGATGAGGAGGGCCAAACAGCAGATTTTAATAGCCAAAAGAAAGAATTAGGGGATTTAGAGACAAGTCCATTGATATAAAATCTGAAGAATTGAAAGGAAAAGAGTCAAGAAAAATTATGAGCCTCAGGGCCTGTGAAACATAATCAAGAATATCAGCAAACGTATATTGGGAGTCACAAAAGAAAAGGAAAGAAATAGGCAAAATACTTGAAGAAGTGACAATCAGAAACTTTCCAATTGTAATGAAAAACATTAAATCAAGAAAGCTAATGGAATCAAAATATGATAAATTCAAAGATATCCATAGCTTTTGTATATTACTATCAAAATTCAGTTCAGTTCAGTCCTTCAGTCGTGTCCAACTCTTTTCAACCCCATGGACTACAGCATGCCAGGCTTCCCTGTCCATCACCAACTCCTGGAGCTTGCTCAAAATCATGTCCATTGAGTCGGTGATGCCCTCCAACCATCTCATACTATCAAATTGTGGGACATTAAAGTCAAAGAGAATCTTGAAAGCAGGAGGAAACAAATAATTCAGGTACAAGGACTCCTGAATAAGATAAACAAGTGATTTTTCATCAGAAATCATGAAAGTCAGAATGCAATGAAGTGAGATATTCAATGTAATTAAAGAAAAAGACTGTCAGTTAAGAATTCTACATGCTTATGGTGTTAGGAAGTGTTGTAGCTTCATTCTTTTGCACACAGCTGTCCAGTTTTCCCAGTACCACTTATTGAAGAGGCTCTCTTTTCTCTATTGTATATTCTTGCCTCCTTTGCCAAACATAAGGTACCCATAGATAGGTGGGTTATCTCCAGGGTTTCTATCTTGTTCCATTGGTCCATATTTCTGTTTTTCAGCTAGTACCACACTTTCTTGATTAACGTAGCTTTGTAGTATAGTCTAAAATCAGGAAGTCTCATTCCTCTTGCTCCATTTTTCTTTCTCAAGATTGTTTTGGCTATTCAGAATCTTTTGTGTTTCATACAAATTAATTATTTTGTTATAATTTTGTGAAAATGCCATCGGTAAGTTGATAGTGATTGCACTGAATCTGTGGATTGCTTTGGGTAGTACAGTCATTGCCACTTTATTGATTCTTCCAATCCAAGAACATCCTCAGAATGAGAGAAAATAATTGCAAATGAAGCAAGTGACAAAGGATTATACTCCAAAATATACAAGCAGTTCATGCAGCTTAATGGCAGAAAAACAAACTACCCAATAAAAAGGGAGGGGGGCAGAAGACCTAAAAAGACATTTCTTCAAAGAAGACATAGAAATGGCCAACAGGCACATGGAAAGATGTTCAACATCACTCATTATTAGACAAATGCAAATCACTGGTCAGAATGGCCATCATCAAAAAATGTACAAACAATAAATGCTGGAGAGGGTGTGAAGAAAAGGGAACACACTTGCACTGTTGATGGGGATGTAAACTGATACAACCACTATGGAGAACGGTATGAAAGTGAAAATGAAAGTTGCTCAGTCGTGTCCGACTCTTTGTGAATACATGGACTATATATAGTCCATGAACTTCTCTAGGCCAGAATACTGGAGTGGGTAGCCTTTCCCTTCTCCAGGGGATCATCCCAGACATAGGGAGAACAGTATGGAGATTCCTTTAAAAGCTAGGAATAAAACTACCGTATGACCCAGCAACACTATTACTGGGCATATACCCTAAGAAAACCATAATTCAAAGAGACACATGTACCCCTATGTTCAATGCAGCACTACTTACAATAGCTAGGACATGGAAGCAACCTAGAAGTCCACTGACAGATGAATGGATAAAGAAGTTGTGGTACATATATACAATGGAAGATAAACCATAAAAAGGAATGAATTTGAGTCGATTGAAATGAGGTGCATGAACCTATGCAGAGTCAAGTCAGAAAGAGAAAAACAAATACCATATATTAACACACACACACACACATATATATATGTAATCTAGAAAAATGGTACTGATTAACCTATTTGCAGAGCAAGAATACAGACACAGATGTAGAAAATGGACTTGGGGACACAGCAGGGCAACGAGAGGTGGAATAAATTAGAGAGTAAGATTGATATATATACACTACCATGTTTAAAATATTAATAAATAGCTGGGGGGGGGGGATGAAAATAGCTAGTGGGAAGCTTCTACATAACACAGAGAGCTCAGCCTGGTGCTCTGTGATGACCTAGAGGGCTGGGATGGGAGGAAGGCTCAAGAGGGAGGGGATATATATATATATATATAGTATACATATATATATATTTATATATATATGTAGTATATATATATATTTGTATATATATACACACACACACTTAGAGCTGATTTACATTGTTGTATGGAGAAGGAAATGGCAACCCACTCCAGTGTTCTTGCCTGGAGAATCCCAGGGATGGCAGGGCCTGGTGGGCTGCCGTCTATGGGGTCACACAGAGTCAGACATGACTGAAGCGACTTAGCAGCAGCATGCAGAAACCAAAAGAATATTGTAAAGTAATTATCCTCTAATTAAAAATAAATTTCAAAACATAGAAAGAAAAAGAAATAACAAAGAAAATGAGCTAATAAAAATAACCAGTACCATCATGATATAACTACAAATTTTGTTTATGGCTTTTCTTCCTCTTTCAGACACTTATTAATCATTAATCCACATCTGCCCTGTGTACTTCCATCCACTGCTTTTCAGGAAATTAAGTCTTTCTCATATGGTTCTAGGAGGTTTCTTTAAGCTGTTACCTCTGACTCAGATCAACTGTCAGCACCACAGGAAAGGGAGCTCAAACATTCAGGTGGTCAACTGGTCAACTCCCAGTTGACCACCTGGGTCTTGAGTCATCACCTTGATGTGCTCATACCTCATATTCTATAAACAGAAATATCTCTGGCCAAATACACCATGGGAAATGCAACTTTCAAGTCAATCCCACCTACGTTACTTCTCTCCCATCATATACACTATGATTCTCCTATCACTATATGCTTCAGTTCAGTTTGGTTCAGTGGCTCAGTCATGTCCAACTCTTTGAGACCTCATGGATTGCACACCAGGCTTACCTGTCCATCACCAACTCCCGAAGTTTGCTCAAATTCATGTTCATCAAGTCAGTAATGCCATCCAACCATCGAATCCTCTGTCGTCCCCTTCTCCTTCTGCCTTCAATATTTCAATATTGGCAGCATTGGGGTCTTTTCTAATGAATCAGTTCTTTGCATCACATAGCCAAAGTATTGGAGTTTCAGCTTCAGCATCAGTCTTTCCAATGAATATTCAGGGCTGTTTTCCTTTAGAATGCACTGGTTTGATCTCCTTGCCATCTAAAGCACTCTCAAGAGTCTTCAACACCATGGTTTGAAAGCATCAGTTCTTTAGTACCCCCACTTTCTTTATAGCCCTACTCTCATATCCATACATGACTACTGGCAAAACCATAGCTTTGACTAGACAGACCTTTTTCGGCAAAGTAATGTCACTACTTTTTAATATGCTGTCTATGTTGGTCATAACTTTTCTTCACTATATGCTTCAGTTCAGTTCAATTCAATTCAGTTGCTCAGTTGTGTCCTACTCTTTGTGACCCCAGGAACCACAGCAAGCCAGGCCTCCCTGTCCATCACCAACTCCTGGAGTTTACCCAAATTCACGTCCATCAAGTCAGCGATGCCATCCAGCCATCTCATCCTCTGTCATCCCCTTCTCATCTTCCCCCCAATCCCTCCCAGCATCAGAGTCTTTTCCAATGAGTCAACTCTTTGCATGAGGTGGCCAAAGTACTGGTGTTTCAGCTTCAACATCAGTCTTTCCAATGAACCCCCAGGACTGATCTCCTTTAGGATGGGCTAGTTGGATCTCCTTGTGGTCCAAGGGACTCTCAAGAGTCTTCTCCAACACCACAGTTCAAAAGCATCAATTCTTCAGCACTCAGCTTTCTTCACAGTCCAACTCTCACATCCATACATGACCACTGGAAAAAAACATAGCCTTGACTAGACGGACCTTTGTTGGTAAAGTAATGTCTCTGCTTTTTAATATCGTGTCTAGGTTGGTCATAACTTTCCTTCCAAGGAGTAAGCGTCTTTTAATTTCATGGCTGCACTCACCATCTGCAGTGATTTTGGAGCCCCAAAAAATAAAGTCTGACACTGTATCCACTGTTTCCCCATCTATTTCCCATGAAGTGATGGGACCAGATGCCATGATCTTAGTTTTCTGAAAGTTGAGTTTTAAGCCAACTTTTTCAGTCTCCACTTTCACTTTCATCAAGAGGCTTTTTAGTCATCTGCATATCTGAGGTTATTGATATTTCTCCCTGCAATCTTGATATAAGCATCTGAATGCAAAGTTCCAAAGAATAGCAAGGAGAGATAAGAAAGCCTTCCTCAGCGATCAATGCAAAAAATAGAGAAAAACAATGGAATGAGAAAGACTAGAGATCTCTTCAAGAAAATTAGAGATACCAAGGGAACATTTCATGCAAAGATGGGCTCAATAAAGGACAGAAATGATATGGATCTAACAGAAGCAGAAGATTACACACAAGAACTGTACAAAAAAGATCTTCATGTTACCATCTTTCTAAATTCCATATACATGCATTAGTATACTGTATTGGTGTTTTTCTTTCTGGCTTACTTCACTCTGTATAATAGGCTCCAGTTTCATCCACCTCATTAGAACTGATTCAAATGTGTTCTTTTTAATGGCTGAGTAATACTCCATTGTGTATATGTACCACTGCTTTCTTATCCATTCATCTGCTGGTGGACATCTAGGTTGCTTCCATGTCCTGGCTATTATAAACAGTGCTGTGATGAACATTGGGGTACACGTGTCTCTTTCCCTTCTGGTTTCCTCAGTGTGTATGCCCAGCAGTGGGATTGCTGGATCGTAAGGCAGTTCTATTTCCAGTTTTTTAAGGAATCTCCACACTGTTCTCCATAGTGGCTGTACTAGTTTGCATTCCCACCAACAGTGTAAGAGGGTTCCCTTTTCTCCACACCCTCTCCAGCATTTATTGCTTGTAGACTTTTGGATCACAGCCATTCTGACTGGCGTGAAATGGTACCTCATAGTGGTTTTGATTTGCATTTCTCTGATAATGAGTGATGTTGAGCATCTTTTCATGTGTTTGTTAGCCACAGCAAAAGAGACACCGATGTATAGATCAGTCTTATGGACTCTGGTGGGGTGGGTGGGAGATTTGGGAGAATAGCATTGAAACATGTATAATATCATGTATGAAACGAGTCGCCAGTCCAGGTTCGATGCACGGTACTGGATGCTTGGGGCTGGTGCACTGGGACGACCCAGAGGGAGGGTAGGGGAGGGAGGAGGGAGGAGGGTTCAGGATGGGGAATGCGGGTATACCTGTGGTGGATTCATTTCGATATTTGGCAAAACTAATACAATATTGTAAAGTTTAAAAATAAAATAAAATTTAAAAAAAAGAAAAAAAAATCTTCATGACCAAGATAATCACGATGGTGTAATCACTCACCTAGAGCCAGACATCCTGGAATGTGAAGTCAAGTGGGCCTTAGAAAGCATCACTATGAACAAAGCTAGTGGAGGTGATGGAATTCCAGTTGAGCTGCTTCAAATCCTGAAAGATGATGCCATGAAAGTGCTGCACTCAATATGCCAGCAAATTTGGAAAACTCAGCAGTGGCCACAGGACTAGAAAAGGTCAGTTTTCATTCCAATCCCAAAGAAAGGCAGTGCCAAAGAATGCTCAAACTACCACACAATTGCACTCATCTCACATGCTAGTAAAGTAATGCTCAAAATTCTCCAAGCCAGGCTTCAGCAATACGTGAACCGTGAATTTCCAGATGTTCAACTGGTTTTAGAAAAGGCAGAGGAACCAGAGATCAAATTTCCAACATCCGCCTGGATCATGGAAAAAGCAAGAGAGTTCCAGAAAAACATCTCTTTTTGCTTTATTGACTATGCCAAAGCCTTTGACTGTGTGGATCACAATAAACCCTGGGAAATTCTGAAAGAGATGGGAATACCAGACCACCTGACCTGCCTCTTGAGAAACCTATATGCAGGTCAGGAAGCAACAGTTAGAACTGGACATGGAACAACAGACTGGTTCCAAATAGGAAAAGGAGTATGTCAAGGCTATATATTGTCACCCTGCTTATTTAACTTATATGCAGAGTACATCATGAGAAACGCTGGGCTGGAAGCAGCACAAGCTGAAATCACTATATGCTTAGGTGAGTACAACTCATTAATCAATACCTTCAGAGTTTTTGCAGACATGTGCAGATTGGAGAAAATTTTGTGTAGTCTTCACACATCTCCTCAGCTGAAATCAAATAAAATGATGCCTTCCTGTTAGAGCTTTCATACCAATATGAACAAAAGGTGGAGATGGAAGGGGAGAGTGCAGTGCCAGCAGCCCAGCTCCAGCTGAATGGGTTTGAATCCTGACTCTGGCACCTACTAGTGGGGAAGCCTCAGGAAAGCACTTAGCACTTCTGAACCTTGTTTTCTCTTTTTAAATAAAGAAGGCAGAATGAGTTATTTTAGGATTTAAGATCACTATCTATGCAATATATATAAATATTTCCCCTTGGAGAAATGTTTCACACACACACACACATACACACTTTGGCCAGGCATGGAATTCCCAATGAGAAATGCATTTATTACAAAAATGCAAAGTCACTGTCCCATGGTCTTCTAACTTCAATGGTGCTATTAGTAGTGCTATCTTATCTGATACTTTACCTAGTAAATACCTAGTTCTTTAAATCTAGCAACTTGTTCATTCAATTCTGGATGTTTTTTCTTTATTATTCTTTAAATAAGTTCTTCCTTTTGGGATAATGGTTCTCTCTGTAGAACAGTCAGGCAGATACTTGGCCAATCCACTGGGTAACTGTCTGCATTTCCTCTTAGATTTGTCCCTTTTCCCATAAAGAAATCCTCCCCATCGTGCTTTTATATAATTAAAGAGCTGATTAAGTAGAAAGATTTATTATTTTCAGGGCAAGAAGGCAAAATATTATAAGCTTGCTGCTGCTAAGTCACTTCAGTCATGTCTGACTCTGTGTGACCCCATGGACGGCAGCCTACCAGGCTCCCCTGTCCCTGGGATTCTCCAGGCAAGAACACTGGAGTGGGTTATTACAAGCTTAAATCTATAAATACAATAAAATCACAAAACTTCTGTTTGTGTGTGGGGGTCTGTGTATGTGTGTGTGTGTGTCTGTTTGTGTATGTGTCAAGCTTATCTTAAAATGCACAGGATTATAAAGAGACAGGATAATTTTGGAGAAGAAATGGAGATACACTCCCTAACAATTACCAAAGCTATTATAAAGCTAGGGTAATTAAGATAGAATGGGATATTAGCATAAGAATAGACAAATTAACCAATGAAATAGAAAAGAGAACTCAGAAACAGGACTTGAAAAATTACACAAGAGCTTTAGAAATCAGAGGGGAAAAGATGAACTTTTCAATAAGGGATGCAGGGACTCTCAAAGTGGCAAAATTATAGCAATAATAATAATAATAACAACAAAAATACTTATTTGCTTTCACCATTAACAAATTAACTGAAAGTAGATTAAAAATCTAAATGTGAGGAGAAATAATTTTAATTTTTTTTAAAGAAGTGATAAGAGATACACTTATGATCTGAGCTTCCCTGGCAAGTCAGTGGTAAAGAATCTGCCTGCCAATTAAAGAGACACAATAGACATGGGTTCAATCCTTGGGTCAGGAAGATTCCCTGGAGGAGGAAATGGCAACCCACTCAGTATTCTTGTCTGAAAAATTCCAGAACAGAAGAGCCTGGTGGGCTACAGTCCACGGGGCCACAAAGAGTCAGACACAACTAAGCAACTGAGCCCCCCCACACACACACTTATGATCTAGAAATAGAAAAAAAATTCTAATACAAGACACAAAATTAACCAACAATAAAGAAAAGCAAAGTAATAAATTTGGCTTCATTAAAACAAAAAATCTAAACAAAAGAACAAAAGTTATCCTGTAAAAGGTTAAGGTAAAAGCCACATGTTGGAGTTAGATAATGAAGTGTAGAGATAGAGGCAATGCATTTATCAGCATGACCATCTGTCCGGTCAACCGGGAACAGTTCTGATGTACATCAACTGCCCTAGTGTAATTGTTATTAACCGTGTTTTCAATCTGAGGAGGCCTTAAAAATAGCTGAGAAAAGAAGTGAAAGACAAGGGAGAAAAGGAAACATATATCCATCTGAATGGACAGTTCCAAAGAATAGCAAGGAGTGGTAAGAAAGCCTTCCTAAGTGATCAATGCAAAGAAATAGAGAAAAACAATAGAATGGAAAAGACTCGAGATCTCTTTAAGGAAATTAGAAATACCAAGGTAACATTTCACACAAAGATGGGCACAATAAAAGACAGAAACAGTATGGACCTAAAAGAAGCAGAAGATATTAAGAAGAGGTGGCAAGAATACACAGAAGAACTATACAAAAAAGATCTTAATGACCCAGATAGCCATGATGATGTGATCACTCACCTGGAACCGGACATCCTGGAGTGTGAGGTCAGGTGGGCCTTGGGAAGCATCACTATGAACAAAGCTACTGGAGGTGATGGAATTCCAACTGAGCTATTTCAAATCCTAAAAGATGATGCTGCACTCAATATGCCAACAATTTTGGAAAATTCAGCAGTGGCCACAGGATACAAAAAAATCAGTTTTCAATCAAATCCCAAAGAAAGACAATGTCAACGAATGCTCAAACTACTGCACAATTACACTCATTTCACATGCTATCAAAACAATGCTCAAAATTCTCCAAGCCAGGCTTCAACAGTATGTGAACTGAGAAATTCCAGATGTTCAAGCTGGATTTAGAAAAGGCAGAGGAACCAGAAATCAAATTGCCAACATCCGATGGATCATAGAAAAAGCAACAGAATTCCAGAAAAACATCTACCGCTGTTTCATTGACTATGCTAAAGCCTTTGACTGTGTGGATCACAACAAACTGTGGGAAAATGTTAAAGAGATGAGAATACCAGATGACCACACCTGCCTCCTGAGAAACCTGTATGCAGGTCAGGAAGCAACAGTCAGAATTAGACATAGAACAACAGACTGGTTTCAAATTGGGAAAGGAGTACATTAAGGCTGTATATTGTCACCCTGCTTATTCAACTTATATGCAAAGCACATCATGTGAAATGCTGGGCTGGAAGAAACACAAGCTGGAATCAAGATTGGTAGGAAAAAAAATCAATAACTTCAAATAAGTAGATGACACCCCCTTATGGCAGAAAGTGAAAAGGAGCTCAAGAGCCTCTTGATGCAAGTGAAAGAGAAGAGTGAAAAAGCTGTCTTAAAACTCAACATTCAAAAAACTAAGATTATGGCATCTGGTCCCATGACTTCATGGTAAATAGATGGAGAAGCAATGGAAACAGTGGAAGACTTTATTTTCTTGGGCTCCAAAATCACCGCAGATGGTGACGGCAGCTATGAAATTAAAAGACGCTTACTCCTTGGAAGAAAAGTTATAACAAACTCAGACTCCATATTAAAATGCAGAGACATTACTTTGCAGACAAAGGTCCATATAGTCAAAGCTATGGTTTTTCCAGTAGTTATGTATGGATGTGAGAGTTGGATCATATAGAATGTTGAGTACCTAAGAATTGATGATTTTGAACTGTGGTATTGAAGAAGACTCTTGAGAGTCCCTTGGACTACAAGGAGATCCAGCCAGTCCATCCTAAGGCAAATCAGTCCTGAATATTCATTGGAAGAACTGATGCTGAAGCTGAAATTCCAATACTATGGCCATGTGATGCAAAGAACTGATAAAGACCCTGATGCTGGGAAAGATTGAAGGAAAGAAGAGGACAACAGAGGATGTGATGGTTGGATGGCATCACCAACTCGATGGACACAAGTTTGAGCATGCTCTGGGAGTTGGTGATGCACAGAGAAGTCTGGTGTGCTATAGTCCATGGCATCACTAAGAGTCAGACATGACTGAGTGACTGAACTGAACATCACTCTCAGAAGATACCTCAGTTCAGTTCAGTCGCTCAGTCGTGTCTGACTTTTTCCGACCCCATAGATACAGCACACCGGGCTTTCCTGTCCATCACAAACTCCCAAAGCTTACTCAAACTCATGTTCATTGAGTCCGTGGTACCATCCAATCATCTCATCCTCTGTCATCCCCTTCTCCTCCTGCCTTCAATCTTTCCCAGCACCAGAGTCTTTTCCAATGAGTCAGCTCTTCGCATCAGGTGGCCAAAGTACTGGAGCTTCAGTATCAGTACTTCCAATGAATATTCAGGACTGATTTCCTTTAGGATGGACTGGTTGAATCTCCTTGCTGTCCAAGGGACTCTCAAGAGTCTTCTCCAACACCACAGTTCAAAAGCATCAATTCTTCAGCACTCAGTTTTCTTCACAGTCCAACTCTCACATCCATACATGACCACTGGAAAAACCATAGCCTTGACTAGACAGACCTTTGTTGACAAAGTAATGTCTCTGCTTTTAAATATGCTAGGTTGGTCTAGGTTGGTCATAACTTTCCTTCCAAGAAGTAAGTGTCTTTTAATTTCATGGCTGCAATCACCATCTGCAGTGATTTTGGAGCCCAGAAAAATAAACTCAGCCACTGTTTTCACTGTTTCCCCACCTATTTGCTATGAAGTGATGGGACCAGATGTCATGATCTTAGTTTATGTTGAGCTTTAAGCCAACTTTTTCACTCTCCTTTTTCACTTTCATCAAGAGGCTGTTTAGTTCTTCACTTTCTGCCATAAGGGTGGTGTCATCTGCATATCTGAGGTTATTGACATTTATCCCAGCAATCTTGATTTCAGCAAATCTCTTATGCTGATAATAAATGTGGTGTGGTAAACAGAGAGTAACAGTTGTAGTTGAATATGTGTCAAATCCCTGCTTTAGTATTTTAAGAAGCAACTCTCAAAGTCCAAGTCAAGCCCCTCAAGTCCACTGAAACTTGGATTTTCCTCTCCATGGGACAAGAGGAATAAAGCTGACCTGTGGATTTCCTGTATGTGTTGGAAGCAATATATGTAAGCTACCTGCCTGCAGTATGAGCTCAAATGTTTCCACTGACCTCAGTGGATTCGGGTGCTCTTCCTCTTACCCCTACTCCACTACTGACCAGACTAGGCATCTGGCTTCCTGATGGTATTAATGATAAACTCATATAGGATGCCTCTTCTACAGACTTGGGGCTTTGGAGAATGATATAAGAGTGCTGCCCACTGCCCCCACCCCCACCCGAGTCTGCAGCTCCAGAACCAACACCAGAGGCTGGGTGTAAAACTGAGTGAGGGAAAGGGTGACTGAGTGAGGTGACTGAGAATGAATAAGGGATTGGGAAAGAGAGTGGATAAGAGATTGAGAGAGAGAGAGTAAGGGAGAAAGAGAGGTCTTTCTTGGCCCCTTGAAGGACAGCAAAGATAACTAAGTCCTCCAGACCCTCAGAATTGAGACTACAGTCCACAAAGGAACCAACAGGTGAAGTGAGGGCACTCAGGGAAAATGAGGTTAATTACATTGAACCCTGAGTGGAACCTATAGTGTCAGTCCCAATGTGTACCTCCAAAGGTATTAGAGTTGTACCTGAGGGCCTGACCATGGGCCTTCTCCATCAGCCAAGAACCCCTCCTGCAGGGGCTCCTTGGGGCCTAAGAGAAAGGGAGGAAGTTCCCACAGGCAAAGATGGGAGGGCTTAGCCCCTTTCAGCAGGTAAAGGAGGTGAAGGAGATGTTGATCTATACCCAGGGCCGAATTGGGTATTTTGGATCCATTTCATAGATGAGAAGGCAGTGGTTCAGGGAGATTAGGTAACTAACCAAGGCTATACATGCAGCCAGTAAGACATCAAGGTTACAGCTCATGCAAAGATCATGCTCCCTACATTCAATGGGCTGTAGAAGAGGAAAAGACCCTTGGGTGGAGAACACTGTGGAAGGAATCAGAGAGAGGAGCCACTGTCAGCTGCTTGAGTGAACAAATAGATTCTCTTTATGCAGTACAACCTTGCCTTGCTCTCAGGTAGGCTCTTTAGCTGGAACATGTACGGGTAGTAAGTGTAAACACTTACTTACATGTGTAAACATGTACGGGTAGTAAGTGTAAAAACCAATTAATAGCTACTATTACAGAATGCCAGATGAGAAGAGGGGCATTGAAGACATTTTACACTTGATGCTTACACAAGCCCTAGCAGGTACTGCCCATTCCATTTTACACACAAGGGCACCAAGGCTCAGTGGATAGGTGGCATGTCCAAGATCACACAGCTGGCAAGCAGGGCTTGAGCTCAGGCTGCACACCTCCAGAGACTTTTCATGTTCCAGCAACTCATGCCACCTCTCTACATGTTAGCTTCACCTTATGTTCACAAATCATTCACAATAGAAGTAATCCTCAAGAAAGTCCACAAGAAACCCATAGCCAGGAGCCAGGTCATCCCTCACCCCAAAGAAAATCTAAATGGGAGAATTTCTTGATGGTCCAGTGGTTAGGACTTGGTGCTTTCACTGCCAGAGCCAGAATCAATCCCTGGTTGGGGGACTAAGATCCTGCAAGCCATGTAGCACAGGCAAAAAGAAAGAAAGAAAATCTGTATGGGAAACCATAGGAAAACCTGCTGAAGACACGAGCTCCTCTCCCTGCGGCGACTGGAGCCATGTCCTTCTACAGCAGCTCTCAACTCTCCAAGCTTCTGGGGCAGCCAGATTCTGCCAGTGCCCACTCGCCCAGCTCATTACTCACTTTTACTGCCAAGCCCCAGAGCCTCTCCCTCTGTTTGAGAAAATGCCCACAGTGTGAGCCCTGGAGAAAGACCTCAGCCCCTCCTCAGAAGCTCATAGCCACAGCCTGACTTCCCCAGACTCCTAGGTAGCCAGAGAGGTGGATCAGAGCTGGAGGCTTGCAGACACCCCATCCACACTCTGCCCTTGGGGCCTGGCCCTGTGCTGGGCCCAGGTGGGCTGCAGGTGGACCACGGGCCTGGTTACAGCCTTCCTTCCTCACTCCTACTCAGGAACGATGGCCAGGAACCATTTAATAAAATGCTTTTCTTCTTCCAATCAGCAAAGTCTTTGCTGCTTTCAGCTAAAAATCTTCCTTCACGCACTCATTTATTCATTTATTCATTCACTCACCAAATATCCATTGGTCCCCTGGGATCCACAAGCTCCTGAGTAATCTCCACTACTCACTGCTGGGTGACTGCAGAGGAGCAATTTGCTTTTGTGCTCAATTTCCTTACCTATAAAATAAGAATAATTATCACCAGTAGCTCATAGTACTGCTCTAAGATTTAAATGAGTTACCATATGCCTGGGGCACAGTAGGCTGTATGTATTAATACTCGTTAATGTTATTGTTATCATCATCATCATTGTCATTATTATTATTATAGCCACAACTACTACTAAGGGCCAGGCACACATGTGGGCTTTGGAAAGTAAGTACCACCAGGGCCTTAATCCCAAGAAGCAGAAAATCTGACTGTGAAACAGGCCAGACATGTGACCACAATGGGAGATGGTCAGTGTTGTGGAAGGGAAAGAACAAGAGGGGGTTGCTCCATGGAGGGGTCAAATTTGCATCTGAGAGGATCTATCCCAACAGAGGACCAAAAATCTTTCCCTCACTAACTAGTCTAAGATGGACCAATACCACCCCATTTTTTTCTGTATTCTTTCAAAATACAAACATTCAGGGGGCAGGGAAGGAGGGTCAGGGTGGAAGAAGGGTGTCTCTTGATGTCCTCCCTTCTGAAAAGAGGACACACAGCAGCTACTGTCAAGGGCGAGAGGTGAGAACATCTCCAAGAGGCAGAGAAGGGAGGTGGGGAATAGTGGGAATCCCCAGCAAACTCCTGATTTTGCTGAGGGGGTTGTCATCCAGGGCCAGCTGCCTACCAGCCCTGGGCCAGAACGTGACCCTGAATTTTGATCAGAGACGAAGCCCCACAGCCACCCGGGCAGGGACCCAGCAGAAGAAAATGAAAAACTCACTTGGGGAGATGTGCCTTCTACTAGTCCTCACTGAGCCCACCCCCCCACCACCACCACCACGTCATCAGCATCACCCCAGGGCACATGGGGGAGGACGCTATCTTGAGGGGCTGTGGGATAGGAGAAAGCAGCTCTCTGAGGAGCCCAGATTGTGGCGAGGAGCAGTTTCTCTGTTTTGGTCTTGTTTTCTTGGGTCCAGGGGTTCCTCCCCTCACTGTCTTCTTTCTTCCTATCCTCCCCTAGGTTTCCAGGATCCTCACACTGTCCCCAGGTGGTCTGCAGTCCCCTCTATCGTAGCCCTTCCAAATGGACATCTGCCAAAATACCTCCTTGAAGCAGACAGTAGTCTATGCCACCTCTTTCCCCTCTACACAATGGTTTATCACAAGCTGATCCTGGCTTTCTCATCCAACCCATTCATTCCCTTGCTCCAGGACCCAGCTCAGGTGCCAGGCCCCTCAATGGGTTGGATGAGGAAGCCAGGACCAGCTTGAGAAAAGCTTGAAACCCCAGGATTTCCTATAGCCAATCATGAGGAAGGTGGAAAGGTGGGATAGGTGTGTTCGTGGAGAGGGTGGGGCTGGGGGACATGGATGCAGAGCCAGCCCATTGGAACTTGTTCCTGTTGGTGGTGGGTGGTGGACCCTGAAGATCTGCCATCGTGTAGAGGGGAAAGAGGTGGCAGTAGAATTTTCCTCTGTTTTCTCCCTCTTATACGTCCTCTCTTTTGTGTCTATAGCACTCTGTTCTTACCACATTCCGCGTGGATACTAGTGGGCCACACTCAAAAAAATTTTCAAATGTAACAAAAATAATCCAAATGCACTGCTTATTTCTCACTGAGAAATGATGATTTCACTGGACATTGAACAAACATCCAGGACATAACCACAAACCACATGACAGAAACAGAAAAAGTCCCCTTCTTACTTCTATTCTTTCCCATAAATTCCTCCCCCTCCCAGCCTTGTCATCTTGCCTCTTCTTTTTCCTACATTGCCCTTCGCAGTCCAGTTCATCTTAGCTCTCAGCAACCTCCACTCCTCACCCAGCAGACAGTCTCAGCAGCTCTCCAGAGCATGAACGCGCATGCGCGCCCACACATTCTGCAAAGTAAGTGTCCCCCTTATTACACTACTCTCTGTCCTTGAGACTGTATGGTGAAGGCTCAAAAGGGGTTTGAGTGGAGAGGGAGACGCATGCCCCAGAATTCCCTTGGTTCCGGATTTGCTCCGCAAGTGGGAGAAATGTGGTTTTCATCAACAAAGCAGTCATTTTCACTAGGGTCTATTTTGATAAGAAAATAAGATTTGTGTCCAAATGGTCACATTTTTAAATGATTTATGTTAATCAGTTCTCCTATGGCTGTGAGCTCGGCTGAGACTGGTCCTTCCTTCCTTTCCCTGCACACTCAGAACCACGTGGAGGTAGGTGGTACAGGATCCAACCCAGAGGCCCACACACCAACCCCAGCGTCAAGTCCCTGTCCCACCACCACTGTGATTGTCCTCGTCACTACTGCAGTTTCTGGTCTCAGTAAATATGCCCTGAACTAAAGGAAACAGTGGTTGGGCTGCGGGTATTTGTTAACCTACTGCCTTGAATGGAGGGAGTATCTCCCAGAAACTTCCATATTCATGACTTCAATGTTGTTTGTTCTGCCAATAGTGCAGCCCAGCCACAAAGAAAGGAGACAGGGTAATTCACACCTTCCTCAAGAGTCAATCCTGAATCTTTATTTATGCAAAGTCTTGCCGGGGGGATCATCAGACCCAGCCCACTTGGGGACACAGCTTTAACTCCAACTTCCTAGGCAATGAACATTGGTGCCAGGGGAGGTGAGCAAACAGGCCCACAGGCCATGGTCTCCCAGCAGGCAGACAGCAGGTGTCCCGGAGCAGTCCTTGGAGGAACATGAATAATGATAAAGCCCAAAGAAGAGCCTAGTGATTTCTCTCTGTGACAACAGTCTGCAACGCCTGTCACATGCACTACTCATCAAACAAGTAACTCCCCTGTGCCTCCTGTGAAAGGCCTCCCATGACACATTGCTTTTATTCTAGAGTATGCCTGGGGAGTGTGACAGGTGGCAAGATCTAAGAATATCCTCATCTGCCTTCTAAAATGAGATCGAAAGGGGCCCAGCAGGGGAGTCCTGTGCTGAAATATTATTATTATCAATTATAGTGACACTTTCTGACAGTACAGTGCTTTGTGTTATTTCAAAGCCTGATAACATCTGCTCTTTTCTTTGGCCCTCACCAGGTCACTTTGCAAAACAAGGGCTGTGATCCTCTACCTCTGCCGAGATAGGGAACTGGATTTGGACTTGGACTTCAGAGGCTGGGCTGAGGCCACATGGAGGCAGTGGCCTCAATAGTCTGGGTCTGCCTGGTGCCCTCATGACATGTGGTACAGCCTATGGTCCAGGGAGCAAGAGCAGGAGGGAGGGAGCTGATGCCCAGTGCTTGGGCACTCCCAGCTTTGCTTGGCTGCTGTTTAAGATGGGGAGTTTGCCTCACTGCTCTGCATATGGTCACCAGTTTCCTCCTGGCATAAGGGGCACACATGCTAGTGTGTCCTGAATTGTGAGGGTCTGTAAGAACTTACATATGGTGAAAATGTGTTCCAAGAACTTTTAAAATATTTATGTTGTTTGATCCAGTCATTACATTTCTGGGAATGCATCCATAACAGAGGAAAGAGAGCAGCCTTGAACTTCACATGTATCAGGGTTCACATCCTGACTCCATATTCACTTACTTGTCAAATGGGAACGTTACCTGCCCTCCTCTTATCTCCAACTCTCTCGATTGTGAATCAAGAGTCACAAGTCCAATGGACAGTGCTGAAACACAATGGTCACTCCATACTGACCAATGTTATGAATACAGAAAAACCACATTCACAAAGATGCTGTCACAGGTGTATTTAGAGAGTAGAAAAATCAGAAAAAATTAAATGGTGCAAAAATAGGGAGATTCATCCCAGAAATTTAGAGTTTAATTAGATGCGAATTTTTAGTAGATGCCACAAACATGGTGAACTTCCAAGGCCAAGGAGCCTGACCTACTGGCCAGAATTTGAAACCTGGGACACAACCAAGGGACAGAAAGACCTCTGAGCAGAGGTGAGGGTGAAAAGACAGAGCTGAGTTGTTCATATATTTTATGATCTGATTACAGTGAGAAAGAAGAAGCAAGTCCAGCTCTCTACAAGCAGGGTGCCCAATATCAGCCCATCAGTGTCCTAGAGTCACATCCAATTCAGCATTTGCCCTGAGTTTATTAATGAAATCTTATTACTAGTAGTTGTATTCAAATAATCCAAGATAAATTTTCAGACTGCCATTTTACACCTCAAGCTTCTGCTAAGGTCTGTTAAGTAGCATTTACAATGAACACGCACAGAGCTTTCCCACCAGCAGCTGAAAGGTGAAGGGAATAAGTCCTATGTAAACATCTCCCTTTCAAGGATAGAATGCCAGGTCACTGCTCCCATGCGAAAGCTCACTCAAACATAAGCCCTTAGGGACAGTTAATTGCTCCTGGCCACTGGGGTGATAGAAATATCCAAGGATACCACTCCTGCTCCAGGGGGGCCCGTGGTCAGTCATCCTCAGGCTGTGGCATGCAGCACCCCATGAACACATGTGGGAGAGTGAAGCTGAGGACTCCAGCTGTGACGCATGCACAGAGGACCTTGAAGTCTCTGCTACAGTGTTTGTCAGGCAGCCATTTACTTGCTTTATTATTCTGTAACACTTTCAAAAAATTTTTTTCAATAAGCACTTTCAGTAGAAATAAGCTCAAAGGAACTCATTCAAATTTACTGAAAATTAAGTACTGAATTTCTCCTTCTGAAGGAAGTTGGTAATAGATATGCACATTAATTTGCACCAAATGTCAACATTTACCATGAGAACCCTGGAAACTCAAAGCCCCAAACTTAAAAGAAAGGGATCAACTTTTAATCCAAAGTTCAAAGTCTTGTGTGTATGTGTGCTTTAACACTGTGCCATGTGATGATGACTAAACCCCACGATTGTAGGATGTACCACTCTATCTGTTATGCATGACTTTTATTTTTTTTAATGTAAGTATAACTGCATTTTTATATAGCTGGTTTCTTTGTTTTTATTTAATTTCATATTAAAGTATACTTCATTTGCAAGTATACTATCGTATTAGTTTCAAGTAGTACAGCATAGCAATTCAGAATATGCATATTCTCTTCAGATTCTCTTCCCTTGTAAATTATTATTAAAACAAGACATTGAGTATAATTCCCTGTGCTATACAGTAGGTCCTTATTGGCTATCTATTTTATATATAGTAGTTGCTATTTAGTGCTCAGTCGTGTCTGACTCTTTGCAACCCCATGGTCTGTCCATGGAATTTTCTAGGCAAGAATACTGGAGTGGGTTGTCATTCCCTTCTCCAGGGGATCTTCCCCACCCAGCGATTGAACCCCGGTCTCATGCATTGCAGGCAGACTCTTTACCATCTCTGCTACTAGTGAAGCCCATATTTAGTAGTGTGTACATGTAAATCCCAAACTCTTAATTAGCATGACTTTTTATTTACATCCACAGATATGCTCTAGAATGTATTTCTTTTGTTTTAATGAAGTGATTGATGTGTAGTTACAAAACATAAAGTGATAGTTGACTTCACCAGCAAAAAAAAACATCACACACAATGAAATGATGCCAGGTTTACACATTGTCCTTAGATGCCTCCAGTGGAAACTATTTCATTTCAGTAATGGTCTTTATTTTCTCATCAATCTAGGGAATCAACATCAAGCTTTTTTAAGTTCATTCATCAAAGGTGAAACATTTGACATTATTATGACTGTTATTATAAATCAGTTTAAAGGTTCAACGCTGAAAGTGAAATAATTGTTTTGCAATGATTACATGATTAAAAAATTTTAATAGCACACAGTACGTGGTACAAAAACAATATTCTTACTAAATTTAAAAAAGTGTAGCAAAATATATTTGGAATAAATTGTATTCTACATATAATTGACGGAGAAGGCAATGGCACCCCACTCCAGTACTCTTGCCTGGAAAACCCCATGGACGGAGGAGCCTGGTGGGCTGCAGTCCGTGGGGTCGCTAAGAGTCGGACGTGACTGAGCGACTTCACTTTCACTTTTCACTTTCATGCATTGGAGAAGGAAATGGCAACCCACTCCAGTGTTCTTGCCTGGAGAATCCCAGGGACAGGGGAGCCTGATGGGCTGCTGTCTCTAGGGTCGCACAGAGTCAGACACGACTGAAGCGACTTAGCAGCACATATAATTGATAATTGCATTCGAGAAAGCTGCACTATTTTATTTAAATAGAAAACACAGTTTTCACATTTAAAATACTTTTATACATACATAGAGAGATGGATTTCAAAATGATTATAATAAAACTGACATAGAAAACAAAAAATCACCAGATTACTCCTTTACTTTCTCTCTTTGTGGTCTATTATCAAGCTGATATTAGAAGTATTTGAAACTTCAAAGAACTACTTTGTGAACCAGCATAAATGGCTGAGTGATACTACACCTTTCTTCAAATGAGTCCATGAAAGTCTAGTTGCATTTAGACCAGAAGTATTCAAAGAAATACACACACACACACACACATACACACAAATTTGCTTTGAGACTTTTATCAAAATTTAATTTTTGGAAACAAACAGGAATCCATTGAAATTTGTTCCTTTCAAACATGAGCTTAACAAAATAAGCAATTAAAAGCTCAAGTTGTATATGAGGTTTTATATAAAATAATAAATTGTACTCTGTAATAGTTTCCCTAGTGGCTCAGATGTTAAACCGTCTGCCTGGAATGAGGGAGACCTGGGTTCGATCCCTGGGTCGGGAAGATCCCCTGGAGAAGGAAATGGCAGCCCACTCCAGTACTCTTGCCTGAACAATCCCATGAAGGGAGGAGCCTGGTAGGCTACAGTCCATTGAGTTGCAAAGAGTAGGACTGAGCAACTTCACTTTCACTTTCAATATTTCAACTCTTAGGGAGAATCTTTTAATAGAACTGTTTTTATTGCATAAATTTATGCTCTAAATTGTAATAAAATAAAATCAAGAAAGCCCATGATTTCACAGCATCTAAATTCAGCAAAATCTTCAAAAAATCATACAGATAACATAAAAAGTTTCTTTAAAGAAAGTGCTCATAGAGGAAGCTATGAGATAATTCCTACTGACATATTTGGGCTAACATTTTTCCATAAAATACAATTTTTAAAAAATTGCATGTAATCTTGTGGACAAAAAAAAAAAATTACCACACTGAAAATTACATTCTTTAGAACAATACCAGGAACAATGTACTAGAAAAAATAAATGGCTAAAAACTAGATGAACAGCAGTCAAATTTTAAAATCAAATTTAAGATAAAGTCAAGCAATAATTTATAACAATTGATATTTCATCAAAAAAGTTCTTTTAAAGAATGTATACAAAAAAGAGGGACTATATGTATATGTGTGGCTGATTCACTTTGCTGTACAGCAGAGACTGACACAGCAGTATAAATCAACTCTACTACAATTTTTTTTAAATGTATTTTGCCACTTTATTTTAAATTATGTTTAGATAAGATGTCCATGTCTAAACAACTATTATGCAATGCAACAACTACTCCATACTGTTACTTTATGATGTTGGTTGTAGGATAAGCATAATTCTACTGTACATTAGGTATTCTGAAGCATCCATTATTTACATAACTATTAAATCTATTGTCAGTCTCATTTTTTTTATAATTTTATTTTTAAACTTTACATAACTGTATTAGTTTTGCCAAACATCAAAATGAATCCACCACAGGTATACATGTGTTCCCCATCCTGAACCCTCCTCCCTCCTCCCTCCCCATACCATCCCTCTGGGTCGTCCCAGTGCACTAGCCCCAAGCATCCAGTATCGTGCATCGAACCTGGACTGGCATCTCATTTCATACATGATATTTTACATGTTTCAATGCCATTCTCCCTAATCTTCCCACCTTCTCCCTCTCCCACAGAGTCCATAAGACTGTTCTATACATCAGTGTCTCTTTTGCTGTCTCGTACACAGGGTTATTGTTACCATCTTCCTAAATTCCATATATATGCATTAGTATACTGTATTGGTGTTTTTCCTTCTGGCTTACTTCACTCTGTATAATAGGCTCCAGTTTCATCCACCTCATTAGAACTGATTCAAATGTATTCTTTTTAATGGCTGAGTAATACTCCATTATGTATATGTACCACTGCTTTCTTATCCATTCATCTGCTGATGGACATCTAGGTTGCTTCCATGTCTTGGCTATTATAAACAGTGCTGCGATGAACATTGGGGTACACGTGTCTCTTTCCCTTCTGGTTTCCTCAGTGTGTATGCCCAGCAGTGGGATTGCTGGATCATAATGCAGTTCTATTTCCAGTTTTTTAAGGAATCTCCACACTGTTCTCCATAGTGGCCGTACTAGTTTGCATTCCCACCAACAGTGGGAGAGGGTTCCCTTTTCTCCACACCCTCTCCAGCATTTATTATTTGTAAACTTTTGAATCGCAGCCATTCTGACTGGTGTAAAATGGTACCTCATAGTGGTTTTGATTTGCATTTCTCTGATAATGAGTGATGTTGAGCATCTTTTCATGTGTTTGTTAGCCCTCTGTATGTCTTCTTTGGAGAAATGTCTATTTAGTTCTTTGGCCCATTTTTTGATTGGGTCATTTATTTTTCTGGAATTGAGCTGTAGGAGTTGCTTGTATATTTTTGAGATTAGTTGTTTGTCAGTTGCTTCATTTGCTATTATTTTCTCCCATTCTGAAGGCTGTCTTTTCACCTTGCTAATAGTTTCCTTTGATGTGCAAAAGCTTTTAAGGTTAATTAGGTCCCATTTGTTTATTTTTGCTTTTATTTCCAATATTCTGGGAGGTGGGACATAGAGGATCCTGCTGTGATGTATGTCAGAGAGTGTTTTGCCTATGTTCTCCTCTAGGAGTTTTATAGTTTCTGGTCTTACGTTTAGATCTTTATGGCCAAATTGCTCCCCCAGGCTAACGGCTTAGTTGCTGACTCAGTGGCTAGAAGCACAGTGCTATTTCTCATTGCTTACTGTCTACTTACATGAAATTAAAAGACGCTTACTCCTTGGAAGGAAAGTTATGACCAACCTAGATAGCATATTCAAAAGCAGAGACATTACTTTGCCAACAAAGGTCCGTCTAGTCAAGGCTATGGTTTTTCCAGGGGTCATATATGGATATGAGTTGGACTGTGAAGAAAGCTGAGCGTCAAAGAATTGATGCTTTTGAACTGTGGTGTTGGAGAAGACTCTTTAGAGTCCCTTGGACTGCAAGGATATCCAACCAGTCCATTATGAAAGAGATCAGCCCTGGGATTTCTTTGGAAGGAATGATGCTAAAGCTGAAACTCCTGTACTTTGGCCACCTCATGCGAAGAGTTGACTCATTGGAAAAGACTCTGATGCTGGGAGGAATTGGGGCCAGGAGGAGAAGGGGATGACAGGGGATGAGATGGCTGGATGGCGTTGCTGACTCGATGGACGTGAGTCTGAGTGAACTCTGGGAGATGGTGATGGACAGGGAGGCCTGGTGTGCTTCGATTCATGGGATCGCAAAGAGTCGGAAACAACTGAGCGACTGAACCGAACTGTCTGCTTAGTGTGTATTATGTGCCAGGAGCCACACAAATAACCTGACAAATGTTATATCTCAGTTATCACAGTCCCCAACTTAGAAACAAGGGAAATGAAACTCAGAAGGCTTAAATTCCTATGCCAGGACCTCATGAGCAGAAAATGGGCTCCATTTATCATGACCTATGAAGTCCCCATGATATTGTACTGTCCTTCATCCCTAGAACACAAAACCTTTAAAGCCCACTTAAATTTACAGTGTCTCCTACCATTCATTTATTTCTTTTTCATGTTTTTCTTTTTTTAATCTTAACTCTTCTGTTATAAATTATTTTTGTCAAAATGGAAAATATTAGTTTTGCTTTTCTGATCTTACATACATAGTCCTCCTTGAAAGTGGGGGTTTTGCCTTCTTCAATACAGCTGTGATGAACAGGAGAGATCATGGGCCACTGTACATTATAAACACTGGCCAACACATTACTCAGTGAAATTTTGTATAGAAAAGAAAGAAACAACCATGAACTGAATTTCTCAAGTCTTCATTGATGAATGGAGCTTATTATTTGTCCATGTGGTCAGTCTCTCTCAGAGGCTGGAAATTTACCTTCTGATAACTGGGAATCACCAATTGATATCTGCAACCACTAGAAACATTCTGAGATTCTTTAAGCATGCACTGTTCCTTTAGGGAAGAGTAAGGAATGAAGAAAATAACCTTACTTTTGTTTAAAATTAATTTTTATTTGAGTATATTTGCTTTGCAATGTTGTGTTGTGAGTGTGAATCAAAGTGAATCAGCTAAATGTGTATATATATCTGTTGGGGGAGTATGTAATTTCTCCATTCTGTCTCACCACAGCAAAAATTTGAAGTGGCAGATCAGTGTTACAGCTCTGGTATAGCTCAGTTTAAATGGCAGACTAGTGTTACAGCTCAGTTTTATTTGGCAAGCAAAGGACAATACATCCTTGAGGTGTGAGGGAAGGCCAACCCAAAAGAAGCAAAAAGAAAAGAGAAGAGGTCAATTTTGGCTCCTCTTTTTATGTTTTTTCTCCTCCCCCTGACCCTGCCCTATATAAATTGAGCTAACCAGGAGGGCTTTTTGTTTCACCTGATGTTCTCACTCCAGTCCTCAGATCTTCCTTTGCTCTATTTTCATGGGCTTTATCCTGCTTTGTCTTTTAGCCACTGCCATTCTGGACTCCTTTTTCCTATTCCAACTACCTAACATTCCCCACTCAAGAGGCCCAATTCTTTCAGAATAGCAGTGTTGAGGTCTCTCTGGCTACTTCCTGCTGAGCTGGGACAGCAAGGGGCATTGGGCCTCCCCTTCTTACTATTCTCAAGCCTCGGAGTCCTTATAGTGGTGTCCGTCTAAGGGTGAGTGATATTTTCTGTGGTTACGTGTAGTTTTATATATCCTTGTTGAATTGGCACTGCATGTTGTAGCTTGTTGACCTGGGCAGAGACAAAATGGGTTAGACAATTGATAATACATAGAGTAATCATAAGCAGCATCAATATGGTGATAACAGATATTAGTATGGGCATTAGCTAACTCCAAATTCCCCCTCGCCAGGAGAAGAATCCCCTAAAGAGAGATTGTAGCCACCCCGAGAACTCTCCAACTTGTTCTTTAAAATCCTATGGGATCTGAATGTTTTTCTTGAGGACTGTAAGACTTTCTTTAACTTAACTGGAGGTATTGACCCAGAAACAGCATGTCTCATTCAAGATGGCTCAAGTCCCTCCTTGTTCAGGGATCAGAAGATCTATCTCCTATTTGTTTTGGAGTACAACCCCTGCCAAGCTGTGTTGGCTCTTTAGAGCTATCATGAGAAATCTTATCCCCAGAAACTTAATTTTGGGGGTCTTCATTAGAATGGCACTCATCCGTAATCCTTAATAGGTATCAGAGATCTCCCTCAGACTCATGGGTGTATTGAATGTCCTCTTCTGTTTTCTTCCCCAGCTTGACTCTTGAGTAGTGAATCCAGGAATTGTGTCCTGGTACATTGACTGCTGTGAGGGTAGAAAGTATTACAAGGTAGGGGCCCTTCCATGTGGGCTGGAGTTGAGCCTTTCCAGACCTATCTTTCCCTACTTTAATTAGGATTTGAGTCCCTGGGGTATACAGTGGTGGCTCTTTAGAATATTTTGGGTCCTGGTTGACACCCCACAAGTGTATATCTTGTTGGAATTGCCAAATGGCCATGGCATAAAAGTGGACGGTCTGAGCCTCTGGATCTAGGAAGAGGTCACTGTCATAAACAAAAGGTGTCCCATATAGCATCTCATAAGGACTAAGACCAACCTCTTCCTTAGGGGAAATACAGGTGTGGAAGAGATCTATTGGTAAAGCGCCTTCCATTCCAGGGAGGTCTCCTGGGTTATCTTTTTTATTGGTGATTTTAAGAATTGGTTGGCTTTTTCTACATTTCCTAGAGACTGAGGCCTACATGCACAGTGGAGATAATAAGGAATGCCCAACTCTTTAGAGACCCCTTGGGTGACCTTAGAAGTAAATGATGTCCCATTGTCACTTTGTAATGACCTGGGCAGACCAAATCTCAGAATGAGTTCATGGAGCAGTTTTTTCACCACCTCTTCAGCCTTTTCATTCTGGGTGGGAAAGCCTTCAATCCATCCTGTGAATGTATCTATCATGACTAATAGGTATTTATACCCTTGAGAAACTGGCATCTGGGTGAAGTCCATCTGCCAACCCTCTCCTAGGTAGGTCCCACGCCGTTGGACAGACTGGGCCAGCTGGGGCCTTTGAGCTTCTTGGAGGTTGTTTAATTGGCAAGTGGGACAAGAGAAGACCACTTGCCTTATAGTCTTTTGGACCCCTGTTCCTCTGAAGGACCTTTCTAGTAATCTTTGGAGGGCCTTCTCCCCTAAATGAGTGGTTGCATATAAGGAGTTAACCTACTTCCATTGGAGATTCCCAGGTAGAAAAAGGAGTCCCTCCTTTCGGAATCACCCCATATGATCTTCTTGAAAGCCATCACTCTTAGCTTTAAGAGTCTCCCCTTCAGTATATGAAGGAATTTCTGGCAAATTAGTCTGTGAAACTAAGGTTTCAGTAATGAAACCTATTAAATCATTGTTTTGTAATGTTAGTCACAGCTGCCTGATTGGCTGCTTGGTTCCCTCATACCACTTCTGTGCTCCCTTTTTGGTGTCCTTTACAGTGGGAGACTGAAATCTCAGAGGGAAGATGGACTGCCTCCAAGAACCTAAGGATTTGATCACCAAATTTGATTGGGGACCCTCGGGTGGTCAAGTGGCCTCTTTCTTTCCAAATAGCAGCATGTACATGTAGCACCAGAAAGGCATATTTGGAGTCAGTGTAAATGGCTACTCTTTTCCTTTGTCCAGCTCTAAAGCTCGAGTCAGGGATATGAGCTCAGCCAATTGGGCTGAAATAACTTGTGGCAAAGGTTTAGTCTTTATGCTCTCAAAATTGGAGACTAGTGCATATCCAGCTCTTCTTTTTCCATCCAAGACAAAGCTGCTTCCATAAGTGTACCAGATTTCCTCAGGATTGGTCAGACAATCTTCTGATAATCCCTCTTGGGGTTTTGTCCAGTGGTCCAAGGTTTCTAGGCAAGAGTGAAAGGGGAGTGAGCCCTCAGGGGTAGGCAGGAGAGTGGTTCAGTTAAGAACCTCACAAGGGGATATAGCCATGCCTGAATTTTCCATCAGCACTACTTGATATCTGAGGATTCTTCGATCAGACAACCATAAATGGCCTCTCCCATTCAGGAGTTGTTTCACTTGGTGGGTTGCCGGGGTCCAGCCCTGGTGGATCCAGGGAATTCGAAGGGGAGACGGCTTCGGTGATCAGGATACGATAGCTTTAATTAAATATTAATTAGAGATATAAAGAGTAATAGAATGAGGATAGGTCGGTAGGAAAATTCAGTGGAGAAAAGAGGCTGAATAACTTGGTTTACGTGGAAAGCTAGTAAAATTCCAAGGCAAGGAATTTATGTCACCTACGTAGGCCGCAGGCATCCTCCTGTTCTCCCGAAGGAGAGGAGACACTAAGGCCTCCCTGGTCAGATCTTAGAAGCCCAGGCATAATTAGTAGGCTTGATGAGCCTCCACGTTCCAGATGGGGATTCAGCCAGAAGGTGAGAGAAAGAATGACATGGGGAGACCAGTCTTTTGAGGAACTGATCCCATTTTTTATTTTTCCAGGGTCTGTTTTTATACACTGAGATGTTATACAAAAGTCACACATGGTCAGCAGTCCTGACTTTTATTAAAGTCAGGTGCTTCATACAAATGTATACAGAGGTCTTAGGGGTGTTACATCATCTTCTGGCCAGGGGGCCTGCTGACAATTTATGACCCTCTCCTTGTGACAGTGGTCAGTCAACCAGAACACTTATTTCTCCAGGGGTGATTATTCTTAAAATAGATGCCACCTTCCGAAGGTACCAGATAAAGTTACATTCCTATAGGGTGAGGGTGTAGTGGGTTTTAATTAAGAAAAGAATTTACTTAGCCTAAGGTCCAACGTGATTAATATCAAAGGTTAATACTTATTTCTTCTATATATTCATTAATGTGTATAAGGGCAGGGGATGTGGAGACTTAGCAGTAAACATTGGCTCAACGAATGAAAAACCCTTCACCAATACAATTTCTAATCAGCCCACTATACTTATACTAATAGTTTTCTAACTTCTCTAAAGAACCTGTTTTTAGAAGGTTTAAAGCATCTCATGCCTCTCATGGTTGGGAGGCTGTGAGCAATCACATGTGGCCGGACAAGCCTGTCAGGCAGGCTAGAGAACCTTCAGAGGAGTTTGTAGGTTAAAACACTCCCGTCACGCCCAGGAATTATTATTAACTGGAGCTCTAAGTTAACTCCTTCTCCGAAAGAGGTGGTGGGGGACAGCCCCCCGTAAAGTTAGAGGTGCAGGTGAGAGCACAAAGTAGTAAAGTAGGCAGGCTCTGGTTTTGGGGGTAGATGCTCGAGAATTTCCAGGGGGGCTCCTGAGGCTCGATCCCGCCTTTGTGTATGCTGAACCTCCTTCCTAATGACCTTTGCCACAGGCAGAGGTCCTCATGCTGGCTCCTGGCAGTGGATGGTAAAAATAGTTTGTCCCCAAGCGAGAGTTTTAAAGCATCTTCTATCAGGACTGAAATAGCTGCAAGATTTCAAAGGTAGGAAAGATTTCTTCCCAATAAGGCAGTAGGACACTCAGGGACCCCCAGAAACTGGAGGGAAAATATTTGTCCATCCAAGCAACAAAGAAATGCTCAGGTGAATATTTTTGTAATTGTTTTTCCTGTAGCACCCAAAATGGTACAGGTTTGGGAGGAGAAGGCTCCAGAGTAGGAGGTCAGGACAGAGTAGGTAGACCCTGTGTCAACCATGAAATTCTCAGGCCTACTTGCCACATCCAGTTGCACCCTTGGCAACTGTGATAGTTATCTGTGACAGGTGAGCTGGCTAGATTGGGCTGCTTCAGTCCTGTTGAACCACCGTGAGGGAAGGCTTGGCGCTTGACCTTGAGGCTCTTGTGTCTCAAGGGCAGAGTGCCACCCAATGTCCCAATTGATGGCATTTGTAGCAAGCCATTTTAGGAGACTTGCCATGGTTTGGACACTCTTTGATCCAACATCCTGCCTGTCTACAAATTAGGCATATGCCTCATGCCTTGTCCTTTAAGGACTCGGGGTTTGCCATAGGGTTTCCCTAGAGGGCAGCCAGCATCTGGGCATGCCTTGTCTCTTCTCTTCTCTCCTTTTCCTGGACCTTGGCCTCCCTCTCCTATTCTCTGTTATAAAAGATATTGGTGGCTGTCTGGACCATCTTATCTAAAGAGGCAACAAGGTCCTGCTGCTTTAGCTGTTATAACTTTATCCCGATATTTGATGCACTTTGGGACAGGAATTTGTTAAAATCACCTGTCCCTCTTAAGAGTCTAAGTCCAGATTGGTAAACATTTGAAGGGCTTCTTTTAGCCATTCCAGAAAGGCAATGGGGTTCTCATTGGGCTCTTGAGTTATTGTTGAGACCTGGGCATAGCTCATTACTTTTTGCTGGGATACTTTTAGTCCTGCCTTTACTCAGATCAGAAAATGATCCCTTTCCATGATGTGCTCAGGGTCGTTATAATTCCAGCTAGGATCTGAGGAAAGGACCGCAGTTTCCCTCACTGGGTATTCATTACTTGACATGTGAAGCCCTGTGGCATACCTTCAGGTTTCCTTTAATACCCTAGCATACTCAGGTTCAGATAAAATTTAACTAAATATGGCCAGGATGTCCTTCCACGTCAAGTCAAAGGTCAAGGTAATGTGTTGGAATGTATCTATATATTTGCCTGGGTCATCTGTATAACTTTCCAGGTCTTGTTTAATCTGTCTTCATTCTAAGAGGGATAAAGGCTTATAGATCCAGGTTGGCCCAAATTCTCCTCCAGTTTCAACTAAGGGACATACTCGAGTTGGCTTTTGTGGAGGGGTGCTCCCAGATATGGGGGCACATTTGAATACAAGGAAGGAGGACCAAGCAACTCGGGAGCTGTAGAAGGTGTGCTATCATGGACGGCTTCCTTCTCTTGGTTGTCTGCTTAACACCATTTGCCTAGTAGGCTCACTTTTAGGGCATACAACAATCCCATACTTAAGATAGAGTTCCTTCATATCTCTTAGTCAGAAGAAAATTTGGACACAGGGGATTTCTGTCCATTTCCCTTGTCTTTTGCAGAATAAGTCTAGCTGCAGGATGGTATTGTAATTTAAACTCTCATCCGCAGGCCAGTGTTCCTTATGCTCCAGAGGATACCGCAGCTGTGTAGCACCACAAAAGAATTTTAAGCCACTTCTCCTTAGAGTTAGAGAACTGAACAGCTTCCAGTTATCAAGGATGCATCTCAAGGGTGTCTGTCAGGAAGTGGATTGGTTATTTCCCATCTGAAATACAGTGATGACAGGGAGGGGGGAAAAAAAAAACCTAATAGGCCTCCTTCTATTTTATTGGTGGGCATTTTTAGGGGTAAGTCTTTCTGAAGCTTATCCTACCCAGTACTGTTACAACCTGAGAGTCGGATGTACCTGGGTCAGGGTGCAGATCCCCAGGCAGGCTGAGGTGTGACAGTCCTCTTGAGATCAAATCTCTGCGCAGGTCGAAGCAGGTCAACCTCCTGGGACCCCCTGACTGGAGTTGGGCATCCCCAAGGTCTTCAGCATCACCACTGCTGGGTAGGATTAAGGGGTTGTAATCTTAACTCATTGCTATTTTGTCCACCATGGATGGGAATAGATATCATGATGTAAAGCAATCCAAGCCTGTGCCCTGAGACTGGAACCTGGTGAAACAGCCATAAGCCTTATCCTCTTATTGCTCTGAGGGAATGTAAGTCACAGATTTCCTTCCCAGTCCTCCGTAAGAACAGCTTAGGATGTTTCCAATGCTAAACATCTCATTGTCATAGACGTACTTTAGGTAATAACAGAAGTAATGACAAAGGAGTGGGTTAACTGGTCCTGTTAGGGGTATTAGGAGTATTATAATAATGAGCAGGATGTTGCCTACAAGGGGGCAGGGTCCTGGCTGTAGAAGTTAGTAAGTGGCTTAAGAACAAATTGATAAAAGGCAACAGACCAGATGTTCCATAAAAGTGAAATGGAGATTTGATCCAGGGGATATGTTTGTAGCTTCAGGAGAAGGGTGGTAAGGGTTGGGGCCCAAATGGCTTGCAGGGCTAACTCCCAAAGTGGCAAACATTGTCCCTTGAAGCCCAATTGCCATTGAAGTGATGCAACCAATAGATGGACTTCTAGCAGGCATTATGTGCCTGTCACCCACCCTAGTGCATTCACTGAGAGATGCTATTGTTGCAAATGTTGTAGGCAACATAGAAGATGAATGCCTGAATACCTAGACAGACTGGATATTATACAGTATTTCCCTCCCAAGAGCCAGATATTTTCTGGTTGTCCCTCCAGAAGATTGTTGAGGCAACATTGTGGGCCTGGACGGGGCTTGGGGAAAGAGCATGAAATAGGAGCAAAGGGGGCAGGGCACAATTTTTGAAAGAATGACATCAATTCAGTTCAGTTCAGTCGCTCAGTCACGTCTATTTGCGATCCCATGAACAGAAGCACTCTAGGCCTTCCTGTCCATTACCAACTCCCAGAGTCCACCCAAATCCATGTCCATCGAGTCAGTGATGCCATCCAACCGTTTCATCCTCTGTGGTCCCCTTCTCCTCCTGCCCTCAATTTTTCCCAGCATCAGGGTCTTTTCCAATGAGTCAACTCTTCACATCAGGTGGCCAAAGTATTGGAGTTTCAGCTTCAACATTAGGCCTTCCAATGAACACCCAGGACTGATCTCCTTTAGGATGGACTGATTGGATCTCCTTGCAGTCCAAGGGACTCTCAAGAGTCTTCTCCAACACCACAGTTCAAAAGCATCAATTCTTCAGCACTCAGCTTGCTTTATAGTCCAACTCTCACACCCATACATGACCACTGGAAAAACCATAGCCTTGATTAGACGAACTTTTGTTGGCAAAGTAATGTCTCTGCTTTTTAATATGCTGTCTAGCTTGGTCATAACTTTCCTTCCAAGGAGTGAAGCTGCAGTCACCATCTGCAGTGATTTTGGAGCCCAGAAAAATAAAGTCAGCCACTGTTTCCACTGTTTCCCCATCTGCCCAAGGGAATAACATAAACCGATTAAAATCAAATGGGTCCAAGATGATAAGTCAAATTCAACTAAACCTTGATTCTTAATCTGCAAGCTAAATGACACACCCAGAGGTGCCAGGACAGTTCCAAATCACAATCAAAAGACTGAGGGGTGGGTGGTTCCCCAATTGTTGGAATGATCCTCCACTCATTAGCATATGAAATCACCCAGCTCGTGAAAACTAACCACATCATATTCCATGGCCACTGCACTCACCCTCTGTAATGGTCCGCACTCTTGGAGTGTGCTTCTCTCTAAATCTGAACAAATCCACCTCTTAGCTATTTTTTGTGTCTCTCACTGAATTTATTTTCAATGAGACATCAAGAACCTGAGCTTCATTCAGTTCAGTTCAGTCTTTCAGTCGTGTCTGACTCTTTGTGACCACATGGGCTGCAGCACACCAGGATTCCCTAACCATCACCAACTCCTGTAGCTTGCTCAAACTCATGTCCATCGAGTCAGTGATGCCATCCAACCATCTCATCCTCTGTCATATCCTTCTCCTCCTGCCTCCAACCTTGCCCAGCATCAGGATCTTTTCCAATGTGTCCATTCTTCACATCACGTGGCCAAAACATTGTAGTTTCAGCTTCATCATCAGTCCTTCCAATGAATATTCAGGACTGATTTCCTTTAGGATGGACTGGTTTGATCTCCTTGCAGTCCAAGGGACACTCAAGAGTTTTCTCCAACATCATAGTTCAAAAGCATAAATTCTTCAGTGCTCAGCTTTCTTTATAGTCCATCTCTCACATCCATACATGACTGCTGGAAAAACTATAGCTTTGAGCTCATTAGGTCCTGAAACCAGGCACCATTGGTTTTGGTTGGGCTCAAGTCCCAGTAGGATACAACTGAGTGACAAAGCATAACACAGAGTCCCTGCCATGTGGGTTTGAGTCCCAATCTTAGGTAAACAGTTCCAAACACAACTTTTCCCCTTCAGGAAGGATGGTGACCTGCCCAATACTTGTAAGCAGTGGCATAGCTGGAGAGATGAGCTGAAGAACAGGAGGGAAAAGCAGTGGGAAAAATCTGCTGAGGAATCCCTTTCACAACCTGCTGGAAAATCTGCTGAATGTCTAACTTGTGCTCACAGTTTTCATTGCCCTTATCCTTGGCACAAAGAATATTAAGGATAGAGGAACCCTCACCTGCTTGGGCAACAGCTACTAGGGCATAGCAGATAGTGGAGTCTTCAGGACACACTGGGGAGTAGCCCCTGCCAGAGTCCCTCAGTTGCACCCACTGCCACTCACCTGTTCACATGGTATTCGAGGAAACAAGAAAGGAGAGATTGTAAAAGAATTAAGATTTTGTTGGCCATATGTACTTCCAGCCATAGTAGCAAGGACCTCCTACCTTAACCTGAGGTTTTCTGGAATCTGAGACTGAGTCACATGAGCTTTCTGCCGAGTTTGTTTTTGCTGTCCTGGTTTCCAGCATGTGGGCTTCTTGTCACTTCTACTGTGCTGGGTTTTCTTTGCATTCAGCTTCCACAGCGGGAGCTTTTGCCCAGTTGGGCTTCTGCTATGTTTGGCCTCTACCTTGCGAGGGCTGAGCCGAGGTTGTTTCAGCCAAGTTAAATCTGAGTAACAGCACCAGAGATGTCAGGGGAGTGTATGTGTAATTTCCTTGGTTCTGTCTTGCTGCAACAAAAATTTGAAGCAGCGGACCAGTGTTACAGCTTGGTTACAGCTCAGTTTAAATGGCAGACCAGTTTTACAGTTCAATTTTATTTGGTAAGCAAAGGAAAATACATCCTTAAGGTGTGAGGGTGGGCCAACCCAAAAGAATCGAAGAGAAAAGAGAAGAAATCAATTTGGGCTCCTCTTATGTTTTCTCCTTCCCCTGAGCCTTGCCCTAGGTAAATTTGGCTAGCCAGGAGGACTGTTTGTTTCACCTGAGGTTCTCACTCCAGTCCTCAGACCTTCCTTTGTTCTATATTTATGGGATTTTTCCTTCTTTGTCTTTTTGCTACCATCATTCTGGACTCCTTTTTCCTATTCTAACTACCTAACGTATCCATGAGTTTATGGGTTTCCTCCCAATTTAAGTAACCACAGAGCATCAAGTAGAGTTCCTTGTGCTATACAATAGGGTCTCATTAGTTGTCTGTTTTATATATAGCATCAATAGTGTATATATGTCAATCCTAATCTCCCAATTTCTCCCTCCCTGTTTTTTTTCCCCTTGGAATCCATACATTTGTTCTCTACATCTGTGTTTCTACTGCTTTGCAAATAAGATCATCTATAATGGTTTACTAGATTCCACATACATGCATTAATATTTTTCTCTTTCTGACTTACTTCAGCCTGTGTGATAATCTCTAGGTCCATCCACATCACTACAAATGAATGACCCAATTTCATTCATTTTTATGGCTGAATAATATTCCATTGTATATATGTACTGCAGCTTCTTTATCCTTTCCTCTATTGATGGACATTTATGATTTTTTCCATGTCCCGGCTATTGTAAATAGTGTGCAATGAACACTGGGTTGCATGTGCCATTTTGAATTATGGTTTTCTCTGAATATATGCCTAGTAATGGGATTGCTTGGTCATGTGGTAGTTTTATTTTTAGCTTTTTAAGTAACCTCCATACCATTCTCCATTGTAACTGTATCAATTTACACTCTCACCAACAGGGCATGAGGGTTTCCTTTTCTCTACACCTTCTCCAGCATTTATTGTTTTTTTTTTTTTTTTTTCCATGATGGCCATTCTGACCAGTATGAGGTGATACCTAATTGTAGTTTTGATTTTTATTTCTCTAATAATTATTGAGAGCTTCCCAGGTGGCTCAGTGGTCAAGAATCCACCTGTCAATGCAATAGCCACAAGAAACAAGGGTTCAATCCCTGGGTCAGGAAGATCCCCCAAAGGAGTAAATGGCAACACACTCAAGTATTCTTGCTGGTATAATCCCATGGACAGAGGAGCCTGGCGTGTGTCCATGTGTCCATGTGTCCATGGGGTCACAAAGAGTTGGACACAACTGAGTGACTGAGCATGTACACAATAATTAGTAACGTTGAGCATCTTTTCAACATTGAGTATTTGTTAGCCATCTGTATATCTTTTTTGGAGGAATGTCTATTTGGGTCTTCCATAAAATAACCTAACTCAACCATAGTGATTCCTTTAATTAAAACATAAGTGTTATAGTCTGCTATTTTCATTTGTAACTCTTACTTTCTAAGGGCATTCTAATTGCAGACAACTCTAACTAAGAATTTGATAGATATCAAATATGAAAATTAATGAGGAAGTATTGATTATTATATTCCTGAGAAATACATCTACTAGGTCAGTAATGTTTTATGAAATTTTGATATCCCAGAGAAGATCACACAAAGTATATTTGCAAAAAGCTAAACAAAGTGGAGAAAAAGGAAACTTATGCATGCCCCTATCTGAAGTCTCCCAAGCTTCATCATCATCCTCTCTACTTCTTAATTAGCACTGTTTCCCTAAGAAGGTACTAAGTTCAGCATTTTACACATTGGTTATGTATTATTTTCCTCTTCTTATAAATAAGGAAACAGGTTGAGAGAAGTTATTAAATAATTTTGGCAAGATCACTCCACTTGTAAGTGGCATGGTAGAATTGGATAAGAGCTGCCTAATTCAAATCCACCTCAGCCTTCCTCTTCTAAACTATCTGAGAAATGGAAGTCCCCGGCACAGAGCAACTCTCTCTTATTATAGATTTAACATGTGGAGGCAGCCATAAAAAATGCCATTATCTAAACACAGACTATTTTTTGTTTATTTATCTTTTAATTGTAGTAAAATACATATAAAATAAAATTTACCATGTTATCCATTTTTAAGTATATAGTTCAGTATGGTTTTCCAGCGGTCATGTATGGATGTGAGAGTTGGACTGTGAAGAAAGCTGAGCACCAAAAAATTGATGCTTTTGAACTATGGTGTTGGAGAAGACTCTTGAGAGTCCCTTGGACTGCAAGGAGATCCAACCAGTCCTTCCTAAAGAAGATCAGTCCTGGGTGTTCATTGGAAGGACTGATGCTAAAGCTGAAACTCCAATACTTTGGCCACCTCATGCGAAGATTTGACTCATTGGAAAAGACTGATGCTGGGAGGGATTGGGGGCAGGAGGAGAAGGGGACCACAGAGGATGAGATGGCTGGATGGCATCACCAACCCGATGGACATGAGTTTGGGTGAACTCCGCGAGTTGGTGATGGACAGGGAGGCCTAGCTTGCTGTAATTCATGGGATCACGAAGAGTCAGACACAACTGAGCAACTGAACTGAACTGAACTGGAGTGTTAATTACATCTAATTGCTGGGCAACCAGCCTCCAGAACTTTTTCATCTTTCAAACAGAAACACCAATTCCCTGTTTCCTTTTACACCCAACCCCTGGTGACCACCATTCCACTTTCTGTTTCTATGATTCTGACTATTCTTTAGGTACCTCACACATGTGGAACAGTGATGTATGCAAGGTTCTTCTCCATTGTAGCATGCATCTGAGTTTATTATTTTTTAAGACTGAATAACATTTGTTCCATTGTATGTATATGCTACATTTCATTTATCCTTTCATCCATTAACGGACTCTTGGGTTGCTTCCACATTTCGGCTATTGTGAATAATCCTACTATGAACACTGACGTACAGATCTGTGTTCAGATACTTCTTTGAGACTCTGCTTTCAATCCTTTGGAGTACTTACTCAGAATGGAATTGTTGGATCTTATGTTAATTCTGTTTTTGTTTTTGTTTTGAGGAATGGCCATAGTGACTCTACCACCTTATGCTCCCTTCAATAGTATTCAAGGCATCCAATTGCTATACACCCTTGCCAACACTTGTTATTTTTATTTTTTTATATTAGCTATTTAGTGGGTGTGAGATGACTTTTGATTTTGATTTGGATGTTTACTAGTTAATGATATTAAGCATCTTTTCACGTGCTTCTTAGCCATTTACCCATCTTTTCAAGTCCTTTGCCACCACACACAAAAATTAGCTCAAAATGGTTTTAAGATTTGAAATCATAAAACTACTAGAAGAAAACATAGGAGAAAAACTCATGAACATTGACCTTAGCAATGATTTTTTTTTTAATTTGAGACCAAAAGTACAGGCAACAAAAGCAAAAATAAGTAAGTGGGACTATATCAAACTAAAAGTTTCTACATAGCAGAGGGAAAATTTTGAAAAATGAAAATGCAACTTAGGTAATAGGAGAAAACATTTGCAAGCCAAACATATGATAAATGGTTAATATTCAAATTATATAAGGAACTCATGCAACTCATGCAAAGAAGTAAATAACACAATTTTAAAATGGGTTAAGGACCTGAATAGATATTTTTCTGATGAAGACCTACAGATGGCCAATAAGCACATGAAAGGACGACCAGCATATCAGAATTTTATAGTTTTAGGCCTATGTTTATTTATCAGGGAGATGCAATAAAAGCCACAGTGAGATTTCACTCCACATCTCTTAGGATGGCTATTACCATAAAGCCAAGAGACAAGTATTGGTGAGGATATGGAGACAACAGAATCCTCTTAATGGGAATGTAAATTGGTGTAGCCATTATGGAAAACAGGATAAGGTTTCTCAAAAAAATTTTAATAAAGCTATCATATGATCTAACAATTCTATTTCTGGGTACAAATCCAAAGGAAAAGAAATCAAGATCTCAAAAAATATTTGCACTCACATGTTCATTGAAGCATTATTTATAATAGTTAAGATATGGAAACACCTAAGTGTCAGTTGATGGTGAATGGATAAAAAAGAGGTGGTATATGTAAATAATGGGATATTGTTCAGCTTGAACGGAGAAGGCAATGGCAACCCACTGCCGTACTCTTGCCTGGAAAATCCCATGGATGGAGGAGCCTGGTGGGCTGCAGTCCATGAGGTCGCTAAGAGTCGGACAGGAGTGAGCGACTTCACTTTCACTTTTCACTTTCATGCATTGGAAAAGGAAATGGCAACCCACTCTAGTGTTCTTTCCTGGAGAATCCCAGGGACGGGGGAGCCTGGTGGGCTGCCGTCTATGGGGTCGCACAGAGTCGGACACGACTGAAGCGACTTAGCAGCAGCAGCAGCAGTTCAGCTTGAAAATGAAGGAAATCCTGCCACTTGCTACAATATGGATAAACGTAGAGGACATTATGCTAAATGAAATAAGCCAGATACAGAACAAAAAATATCCCATGATCTCAATTTTATATGGAATCTTAGAGAAAAAAACCCAAATGCATAATAAAAAAGGGTAGTATTGTAGTTACCAGAGGATGGGGACAGGGAAATAGGGGAGTTATTGATCGAAGAATACAAACTTCAGTGACAAGACAGGCAAATTCTGGAGACCTACTGTATAGCCTGGTGACTATAGTTAATAAAGTATTGTATACTCATATTTGCCTAAAGAGTAGGTCTCAAGTGTTCTCACCACACCACACACACACACACACACATACACACACATGCACGCACACACACACATGCCAATGGTAACTATGTGAGGTGATAAATATATTGATTAGCTTGATTGTGGTAATCATCTCACAATATATATGGATAATAAAACATCACATTATATTTCTTATATATAAAATCTTTATATTTGTCAATCATACCTCAGTAAAACTGGGCAAAATCCTTTGCCCATTTTAAATGAGTTGTTTTATTGTATTGTTACTGAGTTTTAGGATTTTTTTAATATTCTATCCAGATTAACCCCTTATCAGATACATGATTTGCAAATATTTCCTCCCATTCCATAGGCTGCTTTTTCAATTTGTTGCTTATGTCCTTTAATGAAGAGAAGTTTTTAATTTTGGTAGAGCCCAATTTATCCATTTTCACTTTTGCTGTCTGTACTTTGGTGTCATATCCAAGAAATCAATGCCAAATCCAGTGTCATGACGCTTTTCTCCTATATTTTTTTCTCAGAGTTTCATAATTTTAGGCCTTATGTTTAAGTCTTTGAGCCGTTTGAGTTAATTTTTGCATATGGTGGGAGACGAGTCCAGCTTCACTCTTTCTCATGTGGATATTCATTTTTCCTGGCACTATTCACTGAAATGACTACCCATTGAATAGCCTTGGAACTCTTATCAAAATAATTTGATCATATATGTTCAAGGGTATTTCTGGGCTCTCTATTCAATTCCACTAGTTTTGTATGTCTTTCTTTAGGCAAGTACCAAACATTTTGACTACTGAAGTCCTATAGTAAGTTTTGAAATTAGGAATAGTAAGCCCAACTTGTTTTTTCTCTTTCAAGATTATCTTGGATATTCAGGATTCTTTTCTATTTTTGCAAAAAAAAAAAAAAAATCATTATGTTGTTTTTAGGAACTGTTGAATCTGTAGGTCACTTTAGGTAGTATTGACAACAGTGTTAATTATTGCACTCCATGAACACAACATGTCTTTCCATTTATTTGTGACTTTAACTTCTTTCAGCAACATCTTATGTTTTTCAGTGTTTAAGAGTCTTCGGTCTCATGGTTAAGTTTATTCCTAAATATATTGTTCCTTGGATGCTATTGAAAATGGAATTATGTTTAATATCCATTTAAGAATGTTCACTGTTAGCAAGAATAAATGTAACTGATTTGTGTGTGTTGATTTTATACCCTGCAAGTTTGCTGAATTTGTTTATTTATTATAATATTATTGTTGAATCTTTTGGGTTTTCTACATACAAGGTCATGCAAATAGAGATAATTCTACATGCTCCTTTCCAATTTCAATGCCTTTTATTTCTTTTTCTTGTCTAAAATTTCTGCCTAAGACTTCTAGCACAATGTTGAATAGTATTGGTTAGACTGGGTATCCTTGTCTTGTTCCTGATCTTAGAGGAAAAGCTTTCAGTTTTCATCATTGAGTGTAATGTTAGCTGTGAGCTTTTCATGTATAGCCTTTATTGTTTTGAGATAGTTTCCTTCTATGAACATAGATCTTTTAACTGCAGCCTGAAAAAGTGATTTAAAAGTGACCTCAATGCTCCAAACGACAAATATTGATATAGCACCGTCCATGGCCCTGACACTATGCAACTCCATGTGAAGTGATTCACAGTCTTGGCCTTGAAGATAGTTATCTTTGTTGGAGAAATAAAACAGCAAAAAGAAAACTTATAACACAGTGTAAACTACAAAATAAAGGAGAGTAAACATGGCAGTTGTTCTGAAGGGAAATGGACACAGGCTCTAGTGAGCAAGATGCCATCCATCCTGGAAAAGGAGAACTCTGAACTGAATTTCAAAGATGAGCCTGATTTAAACAGGCAGATTGTGGAGAGCACCCTCCACAAACACTCTGCCCACCTGCCACATATCAGACAACCTTTGGGGATGATCTTATGTAAATGTCCATCTCCACTAGATTGCTTCCCAACCCTTCCTAGTTTTATAGCATGAACCACCACTGAAATCTTGCTCTGTATTTATCTGTTTGCCTGTTTATTGTCCCATGGCAGAATGTGGACTCCATTAGAGTTGTATTTTTGTCTGCCTTGTTCACTCCTAAATGCTCAGGTTCTACAACAGATTCTGGCACATGGTAGAGGGAACAAATTAACAAGTGGATGAAATATAAGGCCTTAGAGTCAGAGAAGTGAAAGTGTTAGTTGCTCAGTTGTGTTCAACTCTTTGCAACACCATGCACTATAGCCCACCAGGCTTCTCTGTCCATGGAATTCTCCAGGCAAGAATACTGAAGTGGGTTGCCATTTCCTTCTCCAGGGTGTCTTCCAGACCCAGGGACCAAATTCAGGTCTCCTGCATTACAGGCAGATTCTTTACTGTCTGAGCCACCAGGAAAGTCTTAAAGTCAGAGCAGAAATATGTGCTAAAGACAACATCAAAGAGGTGATGAGTTGGACCAGATGCCCAATGGCTAGACAAAGTCTTGATATACTGATTTAGGGCAGGCAGTGACATGAAAGAAAAGTATAAGGGTTTGGTGACATCTATGCCAAAGAAACAAAAAATCTATGACTTTTTCCTGTGGAAATTGACCAGAATCTTTAACAGATACTGTCTCTGAATACGAAGGTTATGAGTGAGTTTTAAAAATCCATTTCTCCTAATTTTCTATATTTGGGTGGTTTATTTAATAAATGTATATCACCTTTATAATAGAAAATATATTTTTAATTTTAAAAGACCAGGAAAGTGAATATAGTAGTAGTTTGCAGAAGAAATAGAAAGGACAGAAGGACAGAAACTAAAGATGAAAAACCCAATTTGCCAGAATGTTAAATAAATAAAAATTTCAACCTATGTGAAAGCTATTAAATCCCTTGTCCTCAAAAAAGTAAACAAATGATATTCAACAGGATTTTCTAAGTGTTTTAAGATATAAACTTTTAATTAATGAGGATCATAAGACCAATCATAACATATTGATGTGCCAAGTTATTAGAAAGAACAATTCAATTATCTCAGAATTTGGTTGACTCTTGGCACCCTGCTCTGAGAACTGGAGAGCTGACTGACCTGCCAAATGACAGGTTCTCACTGAGGATTTTAACACTATAAACAGCCTCTGTCTTGAAGGCTTATTTGAAATCAAAACACGCATCTTTAAGATCCTAAGAGGTGCTCATAGGGAAATGGATTTGAGTGGCAAAGTTGGCTCCAGCCCAAGGTTTCTGCAGGAGTCCTTTTACTACAAAAATATATATTTGTAATTAATGGAGATGAGCATATGGCTCCCTGGAACCATGAGGGCACAACCTCAGGTAGAGACAACCTCAAAGAGGAGGTGATATGGAACAAGGTTCTCAAAGACAACCACTCTGGCTGCTTAATGTTTGGAACAGCACCCTTGGGTGTAATCCAGAAATAAGAGGGTGAACCAATGAGGCCCTAGACAATTATAGAGGCTAAGAGAGAGGGGCACAGAATGATTATAGCCAGAGGACACCCCACACAGTGGAAACAGCTCATCTGGAGCTTGCCTCTCTCCTGTCAAAAGTAAGTCACTAAATATCTCTTATACTACTTCAATATAGAAGACATGGGCATAAAGAAAAACAAGTGACAGGAGGCAGTAAAAGAATATTTACAGAGTAAACTTTGAAGCGACATAACCCTCTTTATGCTTCAGCATTTTCACTAATATTCTCAGAAAAATAAGCTACTCCTCAAGACTTAGAATTACACTTGGTGGTGACTCAGCACTCACTGCATGAGTCAGAAGCAACTATAAGTCGAGAGCGGGCTCTGTGAAAATAAAGTGCACTAGGAGAGATTGACCTGCTGTCACAGACACCTGTGAGCATCATGGTAGGCACAGGGAATGAGCAAGAGCATGGCTAGGTGTAGCACTTCCATAGCAAGAAAGGATGGGAGTTATATCAGAAAAGAAGGTGCGTTTGTTGTATGTGCTACAAGTGTGTCTGAATGTGTTATCTATGATATGTGTATAGAGACATACACATGCATGAGTGAGTTATATATTACATGTGTGTGCATAAATATACATGTAGGTGTATGCATTGTGCTGTATATGCTATACATATGCATCAACTTGCACATATATTAGTACTATATATAGTTTACTACAAAATATGCTGGATCACAACAAACTGTGGAAAATTCTTAAAGAGAGGAATACCAGACCACATTACTTGCCTCCTGAGAAACCTGTATGCAGGTTAAGAAGCAACATTTACAACTGGACATGGAACAACTGACTAGTTCAAAATTGGGAAAGGAGTATATCGAGGCTATATATTGTCACCCTGCTTATTTATCTTTTATGCAGAGTACATCATGTGAGATCCTGGGTTGGATGAAGCTCAAGCTGGGAGAAAAATCTCACATATACAGATGACACTATCCTAATGGCAGAAAGCAAAGAGAAACTAAAGAACCTCTTGATGAAACTGAAAGAGGGAGGGTGGGAGAGGGAGACGGTGGGAAGATTTGGGAGAATGGCAATGAAACATGTAAAATATCATGTAGGAAACGAGTTGCCAGTCCAGGTTCGATGCATGATGCTGGATGCTTGGGGCTGGTGCACTGGGACGGCCCAGAGGGATGGTATGGGGAGGGAGGAGGGAGGAGGGTTCGGGATGGGGAACACATGTATACCTGTGGCGGATTCATTTTGATATTTGGCAAAACTAATACAATTATGTAAAGTTTAAAAATAAAATAAAATTAGAGAAAAACTAAATGCAAAAAAAAAAAAAGAAATAAAAGTACTTCAGTATGATTAACTACTACAAAAAAAAAAAAAAAAACTCAACATTCAGAAAACTAAGATCATAGCATCCAGTCCTATCACTTTATGACAAATAGGGGAAAAAATGGAAACAGTGACAGACTTTATTTTCTTGGGTTCCAAAATCATTGTGGATAATGACTGCAGCCATGAAATTAAAAGATGTTTGTTCCTTGGAAAGAAAACTATGAAAAACCTAGACAGTGTATTAAAAAAGCAGAGATATCACTTTGCTGGCAAAGGTTCAGATAGTCAAAATTATGGTTTTTCCAGTAGTTATGTACGAATGTGAGAGGTGGACCATTAAGAAGGCTGAGCACCAAAAAACTGATGCTTTCAAACTGTGGTGTTGGAGAAGACTCTTGAGAGTCCCTTGGACAGAAAGGAGATCAAACCAGTCAATCTTAAAAGAAATCAACCCTGAATACTCATTGGAAAGACTGATCCGGGAGCTCCAATACTTAGACCACCTGATGTGAAGTGCTGACTCATTGGGAAAGTCCCTGATGCTGGGAAAGATTGAAGTCAGGAGTAGAAGGTGGTGATAAAGGATGAGATGGTTGGATGGCATCACGGACTCAATGGACATGAGTTTGAGCAAACTCTGGAAGATAGTGAAGGACAGGGAAGTCTGGCATGCTGCAGGCCATGGGATCACATAGAGATGGACACGACTGAGCGACTGAGCAACAAAGTTTACATATACCTATATATGCATATGTAAGTATTCACATACGTGCATACTTGTGTGTGTGTAAAAGTCAGTTTTGTAGTAAACAGTATATAGTTCTCTTCTGTAGACTGGCTTCAATTATTCTCTGTCCCAGAGGCCACCATATTTTGCTCATGGATACAGCAGACCTGTCCCACATGGTCACAGCATAAACCTTCAACTCACTCCAGTGAGCTCTTGTGGATCTTCACACAGCATTCTTACAAGACCATGAGCTTCATGAGGGAGGCTGGGGCCAGAGGCAAAAGGGACAGATGTGGGCAGGCTACAGACCTGCTCAATAATTATGAGTGAAAATGAAAGAAGGGATAGCTAATGAGTAAGAGAGTGAGTGAACAAACTAATGAAAGAGCCCAGGAAGGTTTCCTCCACTAACACAAATAATTCACACTGCCACAATAGATGTCCATGTACTCAGTTTTCAAAATCCCAGTAAATCAATTATTTTAGAACAATAAAAGAAAAGACAGAGGGAATAAATCTTCCCAGGGCAAACCATGGTTTGAGGAAAATGTATGTTCAAGGGAAGTGAAGCCCACTGGGAAAGTCAGAACAGACCCTGCATTTCTTGGGAGAAATTCTCCTGTTTAAATCACTGCCCCTCTGCTAATGATGTTTTACTTCCACTGGCATAGATGGCTACCATGTATTACTTGTTCTTGACCTGTGGGAGTCTATATCTTAGAGTATTTTTTCACACCAAGGAAGTTTTTACTTTGTTATTACTATTATTATTATCATTAAAGCTGAATCAAGGGAGTGAATTCAATATGAGAAGCATCCATTCATTGCAGGCCTCACCAGCTGAGATCAGCTTCATGACCTTGGCAGCAGAAGACAGCAGAGTTGGGAGGAGACCAGCCACAGGGAGTCTCGATACAAGTGGTTTATTTTGTCACCATGTTTATTGTATTCATTCAGTGCTTATTTGAGTGTTTCACAGGTATCTGCTGCCCAAGGCCAGAAGTAATGGGGCAAGTCCATTTTTTCTTAAAGGCACTCAACTTCAAAGGGAGAAAGAAAAGCAAAAAGGACCCATGCTCACTCAGAAGTGAGGGGCCTTTGACCTGTGAGAGGAAGGCTGGCTTTTCCTGCAGTGGAACCCCACCTGCTAGAAAGCCCACCCCTCAGTGGAGAGTCTGTTTCCATTTGTCACACAGCTGGAGGTTCCACTATTATCCTAGCACCTGTGGGTCACTACCTTCAAAACTACAAGTGACCAGGGTGTCACCAAGGCCTCCACAGGGCCAGAGTCTCCTTGCAGGATCTGGAGGGGCTGCCAGAGCCAAGGGTAGCTGCCCTCAGTACCCTGCTGGAACACACTGAGCTTCACAGCTAAGCGTAATACAGGCCACCCCAACTGGTCCAACAGGCAGGTTCTGCAGGGCAATGCTGGGTCTGCAACACCTCCTGCTAAGCCAGACAGGCTTGAGTCCTAGGAAAGGCTTTCCTCAAAGACACTGGGTGACCTCAACCTAGCACTATTTCCCTGGGTCCTTTGGTTTCCCCATCATGTAATGAGGTGAATGAGCTGAATGATGGCTCTCTGAGGGCCTTTTAAGCTCTAGCATATACATGATGATTTTACGTTTTTCACTTCCTTCCAACAGCTGTTTTTGCATTTTCTAAAAGAAAATTAATTTGCTTATGTGTTTTTTCATCTACTGTCCTCCTTTCCACCACAATCCCATCTTGTGAAATATGCAAACTGCGCTTGCCACCCAAGATGAAGTTAATTAAAAATGCTAAAGGAGTGTCCACCACCAGGTCATCTTCGTCAGCAGTGGTGAGTGATTATAGGTCCAAAACACAGACCTCCCTGCACCATCTCAGACACATGTCATCATCACAGTGATCATGGGGGCAAATCATGCTCCAAACCACACAACGAGCACTGAAGTCACTGAGTGGGAGGACTGCTCCCCCTTCTCCACCCCTTACCCCCCAAAAAACACACAAAGGTACATTAGCTTAACTTTAAATGTCTAGTATGCATTATTAGCTGCTAATAAATCTAATAAACCTAATGAAAAATGTCCTCAGGACGTTCTCCCAAAAATTCTTTTTATTGGAAGTTTATTTTATGGAAAAAATGGTTTGAATTATAGCAAGAAAAATCCAAGCTACAGAAAGGAAGCAGCAATTCAACAATATCAGTTCCTAGGAATTTAATAAAAATGGTACCCAAAGCAAGGTGCAAAAAAAAACCACAGTTGACTCTCAGTAGTGTTTGACTTTTCTTGAAACATCCTCTTCCCTGGCTTCTGTGTCAACATTTCCCACAAGTTGTCTTCCCACGTCTCCTGTCTCTTTCAATCTCCTTTGAACTCATTCTCTGGGCCCTGACTACAAATGTCTGAGCTGTTCAAGGTGCCTCTCAGTCTCCCATTTCCCTCCTGGATGCCATCCCCTGGCCAGCCCCAGCCATGGGTGCCACCTGCTTGCCAGCAACTCATCTCTTTATATCAACCCTGACCTCATCTGTGGCCTCTAGACTAGCTGACCTGCCATCCTGCCCTTCCTCAACCCCTCCTCTCGGATGTTGCAATGGTATAGCAAACTCAATACATCCAGCGGAGTTCATCTTGTTCTCCAGTGGAAACTCCATCAATTGGATCATATAAGCCAGAACCTGAAACTCTGTACTAAGTTGTCCCTCTCCATCCTCAGCCCATCATCAAATCAATAGATACTGGCTTCAAAACCATATATATATATATATATATATATATATAAACATATATATCAGTTCAGTTCAGTCACTCAGTCATGTCTGACTCTTTGCAACCCCATAGACTACAGCACACCAGGCTTCCCCATCCATCACCATGTCCCAGAGCTTACTCAAACTCATGTCCATCGAGTCAGTGATGCCATCCAACCATCTCATCCTCTGTCGTCCCCTTCTCCTCCCATCTTCAATCTTTCCCAGCATAAGAATCTTTTCCCATGAGTCAGTTCTTTGCATCAGGTGGCAAAAGTATGGGAGTTTCATTTCCTTTAGGATTGACTGGTTTGGTCTCCTTTCTGTCCAATGAACTCTCAAGAGTCTTCTCCAGCACCACAATTCAAAAGCATCAATTCTTCAGTGTTGTGTCTTCTTTATGGTCTAGCTCTCACATCTGTACTTCACTACTGGAAAAACCACAGCTTTGAGTAGACAGACCTTTGTTGGCAAAGTGATATCTCTGCTTTTTAATACACTGTTTAAGTTTGTCATTGCTTTCCTTCCAAGGAGCAAGCATCTTTTAATTTCATTGCTGCAGTCACCATCTGCAATGATTTTGGAGCCCAACAAGATAAAATCTGGCACTGTTTCTACTTTTTCCCTTTTATTTGCCATGAAGTGATGAGACCAGATGCCATGATCTTAGTATTTTTAGTGTTGAGCTTTAAGTCAGCTTTTTCACTCTCCTCTTTCACCCTCATCAAGAACCTCCTTAGTTCCTCTTTGCTTTCTGACGTTAGAGTGGTATCATCTGCACACTTAAGGTTGTTGATATTTCTCTCTGCTATCTTTATTCCAGCTTGTGACTCATCTAGCTCGGCACTTCACATGATGTACTCTGCACATAAGTTAAATAAGCAGGGTGACAATATACAGCCTTGACATACTCCTTTCCCAATTTTGAACCAGTCCATTGTTCCATGTCCAGTTTTATATGTTGCTTCTTGTCCTGTGTAATGTTTTCTCAGGAGGCAGGTAAAGTGTTCTGGTAGTCCCATCTCTTTAAGAATTTTCCACAGTTTGTTGTGATACACAGTCAAAGTCTTTAGTATAGTCAATGAAGCAGAAGTAGATGCTTGTCATGTATAAGGCCAAATGAAAATGGCAAATAATTCCCAAATTATTTGGGAATATTCAAAAGCAGGAATTATACAAACCACAATCATTATCCACAATAAATGGACCACAAAAGGATACCCCCCACCAAACTAATTCACTCGACAAGCAGGAAGTTGACCTGAGTAGACCTCCTGTGTACCTTTCCTACAGGTAGGGATGAGCACAAGTAATTGGAGATGCCAAGGGGCCAGGGAAGGGAGACGCTAGGTTCAGAGCCACATAGCTAGGCTTTAACCCTCCTTGTCCCGTTTTGAGTCCCCATCTCCTAGTTGACAGTCCCTTGTACCCAGCCCCTTCCAAGCCTGCCATCCTGTGTAGACCACTGATAATTGAAGGTGTGAGAGTCTGGGTGAATGCAGCCTAAAAACCTGAGGCTCGGGTCTGGGTCTGCTTCTCCAGGATATGTTTGCAGAAGGCCAAGAAGAGGCTGAAACAATAATTTACAAGAGAGTCAGTTCACACCCTTACCTGCCAGGACAGGAGGTACCAGAGCCAAGGAAGAAAGGGCTAGTCCTGAGCCTGCCTAGTTCCTGTCATAAAGCTTATGCCCCAGTATAATCCTAGAGACTAGGCTTGGGTCCTAGAAAGAGAACTATGTGTGAAGTTGGGCATCTCACTACTGCTTCTAAGAGAAGTAAGAAGTCAGCCAAGGGCAGCTTGGGTACCTCTGGATCCAGCAGGCTGAGAGATATGGTGTGGGGTTGGGGGGAGGCATTTCTGCCTGTCAAAAGACAGTGCTGGTCATGACCAGCAATCATGGCTTTGGTGGGAACAATGGCAAAATCATCATGACCCTGAGTGTTGCTGAGGGCAGGAGACATTGCCCTCCAAGCCATAGGAGCAGGAGGAAAATGGTAGCCCCAGAATGGCCAAGAGATCCAGTTCATGTCACTCGTGACTGACCCTTGAATTCCCAGAACTCCCTGGGGCTGGATTCAAAGTTTAAACCTGGCTTGAGCCAGGATAATACAGATTCCTGATTGTTAATAGTTATTTTACTTTATAAGAAGATATTTGTCTGGGTCTTTATTTTTTTTTTTTTAACAGTTAGCTCCACAAGCTCCAGACCCCTGCCTCTTCACAGAGGAGGCTCACCCAAATCTTGAGCAAAGGATAAATATTCAACACTGAATGGCCTGGTAAATGAGATTGTAATATTTCATATTTGCAATGTTCTTCATCAAATAAAGAACATGCATACTTTCTCAATGGATGCTAAGTGAGGATTGCTATCTTATAGATCAGAAGATTGAGGCATAAACCAATTCCGGGCTTACACAGAACCACTTAGCTACTGAGTGTGGGGGCAACATAAACCCAGGTCTCCTAGCCAACCAGACTCTCAACCCTCCTCCCTGTGTTTCCTGGTGGAGGAGAGATGCCCTGAGCTAGTCCTTCCCCAAGAAGGCTCCTTGGCAGTGAACATTTAGAAGGTTTTTTAGGAGAGTCACATTGAATGGTAACATTTCAAAGGCTTGGAGAAGTTCTGCAAAAAGGAAACCTAATGTTTCCTAAAATTTTTAGAACACCAACCAATTTTCTTTTCCTCAAATCCCCACTAACATTGAGGAAAAGCAATGTGGAAATCTGTTCTTTACTAAAAATGAAACTAGCTTATACTGAGGTATTAATGAGAAAGGAATGGCTACCCATTCCAGTATTCTGGCCTGGAGAATTCCATGGACTGTATAGTCTATGGGGTTGCAAAGAATAGGACATGACTGAACCACTTTCACTACTTCAGTTCAGTTCAGTTCAGTCACTCAGTCGTGTCCGACTCTTTGAGACCCCATGAATTGCAGCATGCCAGGCCTCCCTGTCCATCACCAACTCCTGGAGTTCACTCAAACTCACGTCCATCAAGTCAGTGATGCCATCCAGCCATCTCATCCTCTGTCGTCCCCTTCTCCTCCTGCCCCAGTGCCTCCCAGCATCAGTCTTCCAATGAGTCAACTCTTCACATGAGGTGGCCCAAGTACTGGAATTTCAGCTTTAGTATCATTCCTTCCAAAGAACACCCAGGACTGATCTCCTTTAGAATGGACTGATGATTAATAGCTTAATTTATTTTCCCAGCCTATGGATTTAACATTTCAACCACCCAATAAAATCAGAAATTCTGTATAATGGGAAGAAGAATCAATCAGCTAGCAGGAAGAGGCCCTTTTTTTTTTTTTTCCTTGACAAATGCTCCCTGAAATGTCTGAGGAAAATCTTGACAGCTAGCCCAGGGCAGCACAAGAACTGGGGTGATATGGACCCTGAGGCCCAAGAGAAGCAGAGGCCTGGGCAGAGGCTCAGGGCAGATTTGGGGTACTCAGGTCATGTCAGAATTTGGCTGTTTTTAATGCGTCTAGGCCTCAGATTTGCCATCAGTCAAGTGAGGAATCTTCTCATCCTTGAACATTTGTAAGCTCAATTTATTTGTAAGCCCAACAAATTTAGCAAAGGACCCAACTAACACAATCAGCTATATATAGTACTGTATTGTAATAACACTTTTCACAAAAATAATGCATAAGAAGCAAACATAAAAAATGAAGAAAGCATTTTGAATCTTACAGTACAGTACCTTGAAAAGTACAGTAGTACAGTACAACAGCTGGTATACAGGGGCACATTCACATCTTTGAAAGTTTGAAACTTGAAGGTTCTTACATAGGAGACTTACTATAGTGGTGGAAAATGAGCATATGGAATGAGAAGTACTCTGCACTTAAACAGCACCCAGCTTCCCCATGCCTCAGCTTCCTTCTCTACTAGATAGTTTCTTATTACCTGCCCCTCCCACCCAGAGTTTCCACAAGTCTATGAGGATTATGTCATAGTGTATAAGCCATCACATAAGGGGAAGTGACTTTTATTGTTATCTAAAGGGATAATAGTGTTAGTAGCTCAAGTAGTAAAGAATCTGCCTGCCAATGCAGGAGACACAAGAGACACAGGTTTAATCCTTGGATCAGGAAAATCCTCTGGAAGATGAAATGGCAACTCACTTCAGTATTCTTGCCTGGAAAATTCCATGGACAGAGCAGCCTGGCAGACTACAGCCCCTGGGGTCACAAAGCGTCAGACACGACTGAGTGACTGAGCACACAAAGAGATAATGGAGGTGTCTATGTTGATGGCACCCTGTATTATTTTCATTAAGTCACACTGAATTAATCATAGGCTTCCCTGGTGGCTCAGACGATAAAGAACCTGCCAACAATGTAGGAGACACAGGTTCAATTCCAGGTCAGGAAGACCCCCTAGAGAAGGGTATGGCAATCCACTCCAGGATCCTTGCCTGGAGAATTCCATGGACAGAGGCTCCTGGTAGGCTATTGGTCCATGGGATCGCAAAGAGTTGGACATGACTGAGCGACTATTTTCACTCAGTAGCACTGAATTAATTAGCTGCTAATAATTAAATACCTGGTGCTGTGGAAGGCTGGGGGAAAGGAGCAGGTTTGACGAGAAAGATTATGAGTTGGTTTTGGTGCAAATGCCCCAGAGGGGATGGCACGTGCAGATCTGGTATGGAAGATACCAGTTAGGGAGCAGGTGAGACCACACAGGGATGCCAAAGCCCAGTCCTGATCCCCACAGGCAGCCCAGCCTCCTAACCTAGGTCTCAACTGAGGAGGTTTCTCCTCCTCCCCATAGGTGGTCATGGTCCCCCATGTGGCCACGGACCCAAGCCCCTACCCCTTTTGCAGAAGGCTCACCCTTTAAATGTCCCTTCCTTCTAATCCCCCTGTCTCTCCCCTTCCTATGATCATCCCCATCAGCAAACAAGCATTCTCTAGAATCTCCCATGAAAAAAGGATGATTCCTTCCAGATACTTCTGCATTTATCTTATTCTCTCCTCACAAGAAAGCCTTTCAAAAGAATTGCACACACTTGCTCCCTCTCCATTCCTCCTCCCGTTTGCTCCATCAACTTTTGTTCCATCAACTCCTCCCTTCAGGAGGAGTTCCCTCCTCCTGAAGTACAGCTGTCACACCTTCAGGACACAGCACACAGAGCCCTCTCTGTATCCCATTTTCTGGAGCAGTTCCCCCATTTGTTTTTATGTTCTTGTCACATTACCTGTTTAACTCCATCATTACATAGTCCATAACTGTCCTGTTTATTATTCAATTGCTTACAGCCTTTCTCTTTTACTAGGATATGAGTGAACACCATGAGGGTAAGAACTTTGTCTTGCTGTCACTTACACTGTGACCCAGCATAGCAGCCCAGTACAATTTGCTGAATAAACACATGAAAACATTTATTTCTGAAGGCACAAGGAAAAGCCACTCATTGATCACCATAAGTTGGGGCTGGGCTCAAAACAATGAAGGCTTATTTTGTAGCTGAAACTTTAAAACTGTTGTAGGTTAGCAGAGGAGTCCTGCTTGTTGCAGTGATGGGGAGCCAGGTGGACAGGACAGCTGCCAGTTTGGAAGGAAAAAGAAACTATGGAGGGCTACTTGGCAGCATTCAAATGTCCCTGCTCAAAAGTGATATATGTCACTCTGGGCTCACTGTCCAGATTTGAGCACAGGGCCATGGAAAGCCCGAGGAAATGAGGAAGCCCAGCCTCCCACATGCTTCAGGAGAAAGGTAAGGGAATGGCAGAGCACCATAGAACTGCCATGGCCATTGAGGAATGGTCAATCCAAGAGAGAGAGAAGAACCATCCAAAGGCGTAGGGATCGGGGGTCAGTAATGCCCAACCCTGCAGAGAAGTCTCCAAGTATCTGCTGCATTTGGCAACTAATAACTGACTAGAGCACATGAACTTCTGGTGCTCTGGGAGTGTGGGGAAATCCAAATTCAATGGATTGAGCAAAAGAGAGAGGTGAAGAAGTGAAAATAGAACAGACAAAATTTTCAGGAATGTAGCTGCTAAGGAGGGACTGGGGCACTAATTTAAGACATAAAGTGGTAATGTTCTAGGAGCAAGAGAGGAGCACATATCCACTGGGGGCTGGGGTGGGAAGACTGAAGAGCCAAGGAGGAAACAGGTGGAAGTGGAAGAAGGTGACCTGGAGACCCTTCTGGAATCTTGGGGGTGGAGTGGGAAGAGGACAATGAGTGAGAAGTGATGTGCTTTTCGGTGGAGGACTGGAGATCCTAACAGCTCTGTGGGAACTCTGAGGAGACACTGCATTTTGTCAGTTATTACAGGATTATTGTCCTACATTTTGCTTCTTCAATAAGATCAGAAACTGCAGCTGTGAGAGAAGGAGGCCCAGATGGCAAATAACTGGTAATGTAACTTCTTGGGTCATTATTACCCCACTGGAGATGGAGAGAATGGAAAGGAAAAGGGTACTACCAACAGCAGTCAGAGCACAAATGCTGAGGCTAACCAGCCCAGAAGGAAGAGTGGGACAAGTGCCAGGAAAGATATGGACAGAGGGGCTGAAAGTTCACTCCCAAAATTGGGACAAGTGAGCATGGAACCAACCGCCTCTGTCTAGGACAACGCAGGGGCTGGCTCATGTTTGGCCAGCAGTCAAGGACTCGGGATGAGAAGTCAGGCCTCACTGCCAAGCTCAGAAATAACCTGGTGGCTCAATAGTGAAGAATCCACCTGCCAATGCAGGAGAGATGGGTTCAGTCTCTGGGTCAGGAAGATCCCTGGGAAAGGAAAATGGCAACCCATTCCAGTATTCTTGCCTAGAATATTCTTGCTGCCCTTGTGGCTCAGCTGGTAAAGAATCAGCTAAAAATGCAGGAGGCCTGGGTTTAATCCATGGTTTGGGAAGAGCCCCTGGATAAGGGAAAGGCTACCCACTCCAGTATTCTGGCCTATAGAATTCCATGGACTATATAGTCCATGAGGTCGCAAAGAGTTGGACATGACTGAACAACTTTCACTTTCTCACTTTCTCATACATGTTTAATATTAGTGATAAGAAATTTTGACTTTATTAATTTTTCTTACTTTTTCTTTATTTTCTTTCTTCTCTATTACATTTTTCAGCACATAAAATTTTAAATTAATAAGTATCCTACCAAAAATCCTTATGTTAATGAGAAATGTTACTAGAACTAAGAGTTAACCTTCCCAAGATTCAAAGACTTCTGAGATGAGAAGGGGATGAAAGGGATGTTTGTAGCACGAAACATTGCTAAGATTATGTTACATATTTTACGGACCTTATTTGATTTCATGTTTCCAATGAGATTGTTGCTGTTGTTCAGTTGCTCAATTGTCCAACTCTTTGTGACCCCATGGATTGCAGCACACCAGTCTTACCTGTCCTTCACCGTATCTCAAGTATGCTCAAACTCATGTTCATTGAGTTGGTGATGCCATCCAAACATCTCATCCTATGTCATTCCCTTCTCCTCCTGCCTTCAATCTTTTCAACATCTGGGTCTTTTCCAATGAGTCAGCTCTTCGCATCTGGTGGCCAAAGTATTGGAGCTTCAGCTTCAGCATCAGTACTTCCAATAAATATTCAAGGTTGATTTCCTTTAAGATTGACTGTTTTGATCCCCTTGCTGTTCAAGGGACTCTCAAGAATCTTCACCAGCCCCACAGTTTGAAAACATCAGTTCTTTGGAGCTCAGCTTTCTTTATGGTCCAACTCTCACATCTGTACATGGCTACTGGAAAAACCATAGCTGTGACTAGACAGACCTCTGTCAGCAAAGTAATGTCTCTGCTTTTGAATACACTGTCTAGGTTTGCCATAGTTTTTCTTCCAAGGAGTAAACATTTTTCAATTTCATGGCTGCAGTCACAGTCTGCAGTGACTTTGGAGCCCAGGAAGATAAAATCTGTCACCGTTTCCACTTTTTCCCCATCTATTTGCCATGAAGTGATGGAACCGGATGCCATAATCTCAATTTGTGGAATGTTGAATTTTAAGCCAGCTTTTTCATTCTCCTTTTTCACCTTCATCAAGAGACTCTTTAGTTCCTCTTTGCTTTCTGACATTAAAGTGGCATCATCTGCATATCTGAGGTTATTGATATTTCTCCCAGCAATCTTGCTTACACATTGAGTTTCATCCATCCATTTCACATGATGTACCCTTCATATAAGTTAAATAAGCAGGGTGACAATATACAGCCTTGACGTACTCCTTTTCCTATTTGGAACCAGTCTGTTGTTCCATGTCCAGTTCTAACTGTTGCTTCTTGAACTGCATACAGGTTTCTCAGGATGCAAGTAAGGTGGTCTGGTATTCCCATCTCTTTAAGAATTTTCCACAATTTTTTGTGATGCACACAGTCAAAGGCTTTCACATAGTCATTGAAGCAGAAGTAGATGTATTTCTGGAATGTTCATGCTTTTTCAATGATCCAACGGATGTTGGGAATTTCATCTCTGGTTTTTCTGCCTTTTCTAAACTCAGCTTATACATTTGGAAGGTTTCAGTTCACATACTATTGAAGCCTAGCTTGAAAGATTTTGAGCATTACCTAGCTAGCACGTGAAATAAGTGTAATTTTGTGGTAGTTTGAACATTCCTTGGCATTTCCCTTCTTTGGGATTGGAATGAAAACCAACTTTTCCAGTCCTGTGGCCACTGTTGAGTTTTCCAAATTTGCTGGCATATAGAGTACAGCACTTTCAGAGCATCATCTTTTAGGATTTGAAATAGCTCAGCAGGAATTCCAACACCACCAGTAGCTTTGTCCATAGTAATTGTTCAAGTAAAGTTTGTAGCTTCGTTCAAGTAAAACCGACTTGAATTTACACTCTAGGATGTTTGGTTCTAGGTGAGTGATCACACCATCATGGCTATCTGGGTCATTAAGACTTTGATTGTATACTTCTGTGTATTCTTGCAACCTCTTAATATCTTCTGCTCTGTTAGGCCAATAACTATTGCTGTCCTCTGTTGTGCTCATCTTTCCATGAAATATTCCCTTGGTATCTCTAATTTTCTTGAAGAGATCTCTAGTCTTCCTCATTCTATCGTTTTCCTCTATTGCTTTGCACTGTTCACTTTGGAAGGCTTTCTTATCTCTCCTTGCTATTCTTTGGAACTCTGCATTCAGATGGGGTTATCTTTCCTTTTCTTTTTTGCTTTTCTCTTCACTTCTTTTTCACTATTTGTAAGGCCTCCTCAGGCAACCATTTTGCCTTCTTGCATGTTTTTCTTGGGGATGGTCTTGATCACTGCCTCCTGTATGATGTTATAAGCCTCCATCTATAGTTTTCTGGCACTTTATCAGATCTAATCCCTTGAATACATTTGTCACTTTCATTATATAATCATAGTTCAGTTCACTTTAGTCACTCAGTCATGTCCGACTCTGTGACCCGATGGACTGCAGCACGCCAGGCCTCCCTGTCCATCACCAATTCCCAAACCTTACTCAAACTCATGTCCATCGAGTCGATGATGTCATCCAACCATCTCATCCTCTGTCGTCCCCTTCTCCTCCTGCCCTCAATCTTTCCCAGCATCAGGGTCTTTTCCAATGGGTCCATTCTTTGCATCAGGTGGCCAAAGTATTGGAGTTTCAGCTTCCAGTCCTTCTAATGAATATTCAGGGCTGATTTCCTTTAGGATGGACTGGTTGGATCTCTTTGCTGTCCAAGGGACCCTTAAGCGTCTTCTCCAACATCACAGTTCAAAAGCATTAATTCGTTGGCTCTCAGCTTTCTTTATAGTCCAACTCTGTCATCCATACATGACTACTGGAAAAACTATAGCTTTGACTAGATGGACTTTTGTTGGCAAAGGAATGTCTTTGCTTTTTAATATGCTGTCTAGGTTGGTCATAGCTTTTCTTCCAAGGAGCAAGTGTCTTTTAATTTCGTGGTTTCAGTCATCATCTGCAGTGATTTTGGAGCCCAAGAAAATAAAGTCTCTGTTTCTGTTGTTTCTCCATCTATTTGCCGTAAAATGAGGGGACCAGATGCCATGATGTTAGTTTTCTGAATGCTGAGTTTTAAACCAACTTTTTCACTTTCCTGTTTCACTTTCATCAAGAGTCTCTTTAGTTCTTCTTCACTTTCTGCCATAAGGATGGTGTCCTTAAAAAACTGGAAATAGAACTGCCTTATGACCCAGCAATCCCACTGTTGAGCATACACATCGAGGAAACTAGAATTGAAAGATATATGTGTACCCCAATGTTCATCGCAGCACTGTTTATAATAGCCAAGACATGGAAGCAACCTAGATGTCCATCAGCATGTGAATGGGTAAGAAAGCTGTGGTACATATACACAATGGAGTATTACTCAGCCATTAAAAAGAATACATTTGAATCAGTTCTAATGAGGTGGATGAAACTGGAGCCTATTATATAGAGTGAAGTAAGCCAGAAAGAAAAACACCAATACAGTATACTAATTCATATATATGGAATTTAGAAAGATGGTAACGATAACCCTATATGCGAGACAGCAAAAGAGACACAGATGTATAGAACAGCTCTTTGGACTCTGTGGAAGAGGGAGAGGTGGGGATGATTTGGGAGAATGGCATTGAAACATATATAATATCATATAAAAAATGAATCGCCAGCCCACGTTCAATGCAGGATACAGGATGCTTGGGGCTGGTGCACTGGGATGACCCAGAGGGATCATACGGGGAGGGAGGTGGGAGAGGGGTTCAGGATGGGGAGCACGTGTACACCTGTGGCGGATTCATGTTGATGTATGGCAAAACCAATACAATATTGTAAAGTAATTAGCCTCCAATTAAAATAAATAAATTTAAATTAAAAAAAAAGGATGGTGTTATCTGCATATCTGAGGTTACTGATATTTCTCTGGCAATCTTGACTCCAGCTTGTGCTTCATCCAGCCCAGCATTTCACATGATATACTCTGCATATAAGCTAAATAAGCAGGGTGACAATATACAGCCTTGACGTACTTCTTTCCCAATTTGGAACCAGTCTGTTATTCCATGTACAGTTCTAACTGTTGTTTCTTGACCTGCATAGGTATTTGATTTAGGTCACACCTGAATGGGCGAGTGGTTTTCCCTACTTTCTTCGACTTAAGTCTGAATTCTACAATAAGGAATTCATGACTGAGCCACAGTCAGCTCCTGGTCTTGTTTTTGCTGACTGTTTAGGGCTTCTCCATGTTCAGCTGCAAAGAATATAATCAATCTGACTTCAGTATTGACCAATGTCGATGGTCAACACTATCGGTACTGACCTTCACAAGGTGATGTCCATGTGTAGAATCATCTCTTGTGTTGTTGGCAGAGGGTGTTTGCTATGACCAGTGTGTTCTCTTTACAAAGCTCTGTTAGCCTTTGCCCTGCTTTATTTTGGGCTTCCCTTCTGGCTCAGGTGGTAAATAATCCAGCTGCAATGCAGGAGACCTGCTTTCAATCCCTGGGTTCAGAAGATCCCCTGAAGAAGAGAAAGGCTACCCACTCCAGTGTTCTGGCCTGGAGAATTCCAAGGACTGCATAGTCAATGGGGTCACAAGGAGTCGGACACAAGTGACTTACTTTCACTTTCTTTCTGCTTCATTTTGTACTCCAAGTCCAAATTTGCCTGTTAGTTACTCCAGGTATCTCTTGACTTTCTACCTTTGCATTTCAGTCCCATGTGATGTAAAGATATCTTTTTTTGTGTTAGTTCTAGAAGGTCTTGTAGGTCTTTATAAGACCATTCAATTTCAGCTTCTTTGGCATTAGTGGTTGGGGCACAGACTTGGATTGCTGTGATATTGAATGGTTTGCCTTGGAAACGAATGAAGAGTCTGTCATTTTTGAGAATCAACCCAAGTACTGCATTTCAGATTCTTTTGTTAACTATGAGGGCTACTCCATTTCTTCTAAAGGATTCTTACCCACAGTAGTAAATATAATTGTCATCTGAATTAGATTCACCCACTCCCATCCATTTTAGTTCACTGATTCCTAACATGTTCACTCTTGCCATCTTCTCTTTGACCATTTCCAATTTACCTTGATTCGTGGACTTAATGGGCTACTGTGATAGCTCAGTTGGTAAAGAATTCACTGCAATGCAGCAGACTGTGGTTTGATTCCTGGGTTGGGAAAATCTGCTGCAGAAGGGACAGGCTACCCACCCCACTATTCTGGGGCTTCCCTTGTGGCTCAACTGGTTAAAAAAAAAAAACTGCCTGCAATGCAGGAGAACTGGGTTTGATCCCTGGGTTGGGAAGAGCCCCTGGAGAAGGGAAAGGCTATCCACTCCAGTATTCTGACCTGGAGAATTCCATGAACCGTAACCATGGGGTTACAAAGAATCAAACACGACTGAGCGACTTTCACTTTCAAGGACTTAATATTATAGGTTCCTATGCAATATTGTTCTTACAGCATCAGACTTTACTTTCACCACCAGACACATCCACAACTGGGCATCATTTCTGCTTTGGCTCAGCCTTTTCATTCCTTCTGGAGTTATTTCTCTGCTTTTCTCCAGTAGCACACTGGACACCTTTGGACCTGGGGAGTTCATCCTTCAGTGTCATATCTTTTTGCCTTTTCATACTGTTCATGGGGTTCTCAAGGCATGAATGCTGAAGTGTTTTGCCATTCCCTTCTCCAGTGGACCACGTTTTATGAGAACTCTCCACTATGACCTGTCTATCTTGGGTGACCCCACATGCCATGGCTCATAGTTTCATTAAGTTACACAAAGCTGTGATCCATGTAATCGTTTTGGTTAGTTTTCTTTGATTTTGGTTTTCATTCTGTCTGCCCTCTAATGAATGAGGGTAAGAGGCATATGCAAGCTTCCTGATGGGAGGTACTGGTTATGGGAATACTGGGTCTTGCTCTGGTGGTAAAGGCCATACTCAGTAAATTGTTAATCCAATTTTCAGCTGATGGGTTGGGCTGTGATCCCTCCCTGTAGTTTGGTCTGAGGACAAACTATGGTAGGGGTAATGTTGGCCTCCTCCAGAAGGACTTATGCCAGCACACTGTGCCTCCCCAGATTGCTGAAGTCAGTGTCCCTTGACCCCGCAGCAGGCTGCTGTGAACCCATGCCTCCACTGGAGACTCCCAAACACTTCAGGCAAGTCTGCTTCTGGTAAGGTCACTGTTCCTTTCTCCTGGGTCGTGGTACACACAAAGTATTGTTTGTGCCCTCCAAGAGTTTCTGCTTCCCCAGTTCTGTGGAAATTCTGAAATTAAATCCTGCTGACTTCAAAGTCAGATTCCTTGGGGATTCTTGCACCCCTTTGCAGGATCCCCAGGTTGGTAAGTCTGTTGTGGGAGGTAGAACTTTCACAACAGTGCAAGAACTTCTTTGGTATATTTGTTCTCCAGTTTGAGTATCATCCACCCAGTGGCTTTATAGTGGGGCTCATGGCAATCTCCTCTACAAGGATTTATGCCACACTCTGAGCCCACCAGGACTGCTGCTGCCAGATCCCCTGTCCCTGCAGCAGGCAACTGCTGACCCATGCCTCTGAAGGAGACCCTCAAACAGCTACAGGCATGTCTGGCACAGTCTCTTGTATGTGTGTGTGTGGGGGGGTGGGGGGGGGAGGGGGTCACTGCTCCCTTCCCTGGGTCCTGGTGCACACAAGGTTTTGTTTGTGCCTTCCAAGCATCTCCTGAGAGTATGAGGTTTGATTTAAACATGACTGCACTCCTCCTACCATCTTGCCACAGTTTCTCCTTTGCCCTTGGATTCGGGGTACCTTTTTTTGGTGTGTTCCAACATTCTCCAATTGATGCTTGTTCAGCAGCTAGTTGTGATTTTGGTGTTCTTGCAGGAGGAGATGAGTGCACATCCTTCTACTCTGCTATCTTCGACTGTAGCCTCCCAGTCTCTTCTGCACATGGAATTCTCCAGGCAAGAATACTGGAGTGTGTAGTCATTCTCTTCTCCAGGGGATCTTTCAACCCAGGGATCAAACCTGGGTCTCCTGCATGGCAGGCATATTGTTTTACCATCTGAGCCACCAGGGAAGTCCTTCCAATGAGATGGTTGAATATTAATATTTTATTTGGTTCAACATAAAAAATTAATCAATGTAATATATTAGATTAATAAAATGAGGAGGGAAACACATGATCATCTCAATGAAAAAAGAAAAAACTTTTGACAAAATTATGCCTCCATGATAAAAGTGTCAGAAAACTAGGACTATAAAAAGCTTTGCTAAAGTAATAAAGAGCATATGTAAAAACTCATAGCTATTCAATGGTTAAAGACTGAAAACTTTCTCCCTAAAATCAGGAACAAGTCAAGAATGACCACTTTCATCATTGCTATTCAATATTGTGCTGGCTGCTGCTGCTGCTAAGTTGCTTCAGTCATGTCCGACTCTTCGTGAAGCCATGGACTGCAGCCCACCAGGCTCCTCCATCCATGGGATTTCCCAAGAAAGAGTACTGGAGTGGGGTGCCATCGCCTTCTCCAACATTGTGCTGGATGTACTAGCAAAAGAAATTAAGCAAGAAAAATAAAAAGAAATGAAATTCTGACACATACAAGAACATGTGGTGGTTTAGTCACTGTCATGTCTGACTCCTGTGACCCCATTGATTGTAGCCCACTAGGCTCCTCTGTCCCTAGGATTTTCCAGGCAAGAGTACTGGAGTGGGTTGCCATTCCCTTCTCCAGGGGATCTTCCTGACTCAGTGAGCAAACTTAGGTCTCCAGCACCTCAGGCAGATTGTTTACCTGTTGAGCCACAAAGTAAACCCAAAAATAGTGGAGTGGGCAGCCTATCCCTTCTCCAGAGAATCTTCCCAACCTAGGAATCAAACCAGGGTCTCCTGCATTGCAGATGGATTCTTTACCAACTGAGCGATCAGGGAAGCCCTACAGAAAGGTCCCTCAGAGATTTGAACTTGGATCACTGGATTCAGAGTCCAGAGTGCTAACCATTACTCTAGAAACTAACCACAAATGGGCTTCAGCACACTTTCTGGGATGCTATAAATGCTCCATCCCTGGAGAAGGGCATGGCAACCCACTCCAGTATTCTTGTCTGGAGAATCCCATGGACAGAGATGCCTCATGGGCTATGGTCCATAGGGTCACAAAGACCCGGATATGACTGAAGTGACTTAGCTTGCATTCATGCATAAATGCTCCATACTATGATACAGATGTAGGTTACATGAATGTGTACATTTGTCAAACTCTATACTTATGTGCATTTCACTTATGTAAATTATATCTCAATATAATTATTTCTAAATTATATCTAAATATAAATATATTGGAGAAGGTAATGGCACCCCACTCCAGTACTCTTGCCTGGAAAATCCCATAGGCAGAGGAGCCTGGTAGGCTGCAGTCCATAGGGTCGCTAAGAGTCGGACACGACTGAGCAACTTCACTTTGACTTTTCACTTTCATGCATTGGAAGAGGAAATGGCAACCCACTCCAGTGTTCTTGCCTGGAGAATCTCAGGGACGGGGGACCCTGGTGGGCTGCCATCTATGGGGTCGCACAGAGTCAGACACGAGTGAAGTGACGCAGCAGCAGCAGCAGCAGCATAATTATTTCATGCATATAAAATAATTGACACTTTCTAAAGGGGTGTTAAGTGTTTGACATTGTGCTTAATGTTTTTAATTTTCTTAAGTCAGGGAATTCTTTTTTCAACTAATACAGCCTGTATTTAACAGAGTATCTAGAATATAGAGGCTATCAATAATTAATTGTTGTTGAATGAGTGATTGAGTGTGTATGCTCTAAGGTATCCTTTAAATTATCTTCAGTTCTCTGGATTACATTCCACTTGCTAAATGAATTTAATGATTTATTTACTAAATAAAATAATAATTTATTCTCTACATAGTTATTCTGAAGAGTAAATGAGATTCTGTTACACAAACTGCTCTATGAATGTTGGTAGTAGTTGTTGTGGTGATGGTCACAGCTGTGGTTATATTGCATTATATATTGTTGATGCTGTTGAAAGTACACTCTCACAACAAATGTTGCCTTCATTTTCCTGGGGGAAGGTAAATGGGTCTATATATAAAACTTTCAGAGACTAAAGGAAATGATAAGACTATTCTGAAAGTTCTATTGGGTGATAAACAGTCATCCTTGGTCCCCGTCCCCTTAAAGCCTCACTCTACAGTGAAAATAAAAGACACTTACACCTTGGAAGGAAAGTTACAACCAACCTAGACAGCATATTAAAAAGCAGAGACATTACTTTGTCAACAAAGATCTGTCTAGTCAAGGCTATGATTTTTCCAGTAGTCACGTATGGATGTGAGAGTTGGACTATAAAGAAAGCTGAGCGCCAAAGAATTGATGCTTTTGAACTGTGGTGTTGGAGAAGACTCTTGAGAGTCCCTTGGACTGCAAGAATATCCAGCCAGTCCATCCTAAAGGAGACCGGTCCCGGGTGTTCATTGGAAGAACTGATGTTAAAGCTGAAAGTCCAATACTTTGGCCACCTGATGCGAAGAGCTGACTCATTTGAAAAGACCCTGAAGCTGGGAAAGATTGAGGGCAGGAGGAGAAGGGGACCACAGAGGATGAGATGGTGTTATGGTATCACCGATTCAATGGACATGAGTTTGGGTGAACTCGAGGAGTTGGTGATAGACAGGGAGGCCTGGCATACTGTGGTTCATGGGGTCACAAAGAGTAGGACACAACTGAGTGACTGAACTGAACAGTGAAGGAAGAGGACCCCTCAAATATTTATATTGTCTCTTCAGGGCTCCTGCATGACCAAGATGATTAACAATGTACCTCACTTTATACAATATATAAATTAATGTGATACAGTCCTTAAAAATCATATCAACTTTCGAAAATTAAATTTATATTTTAAATTCATTAAAGGAGCTGGATATTTATGAATAATCTTCCTTGTTTCTTTTAGGAAAGTTCTAATTTTCCCCTAACGGGTTTGCTCAAAGGCAAGGGCAACCTATCTTCAGGAATCATTTCTACAAACTGCACAGCCCTGGAATGAGCTCCAGAGAGTAGCAGCCAAGTGAGAAGCCCAGCCAGCTCCTAACCCTCTGGAGTCCCAGGAACCATCCTCAGTAGTTCTAGAGTTTTCACTTGATGTTTTTGTCTTTTCCAAGGAATTCCTCTTTTGCTATCAGTGAAAATTCATAGGGGGTTGGTCCTGATGAAAAAGGCCAGTAACCCAGATATTCCTGAACCCAAAATGAGAGTCTCATCTGTTTTTACTTACACGGGCCTACTTGGGACTCACAAAAAGTCCTTAGGGTACACAGGTCGGGGACTGTTGGGATAATGATAAAGATGATGACCACCATTCTATAAGAGTAAAGAGTGGAAGATCTGATCCCAGAACCCAAGGCTAGTGGGCTTTCACCCACCCCACCCCAAGTTGCTTTCCGAGCCATATTCACCATCTCTGGAGGTAACCAATGATACCACCACTGTTACCCTAAAGCATCAGAGATGTGATCTCACCCAAAGAGCCTGAATAAGAGAGCAGAAATGTCTCTTTTTCTCCAGTGTTTAAGAGAAGCATTAGACAAAATAAACTCCAAACTTAAAGAATACTGAGTTCAGTTCAATTGAGCAACATTTAGAGAGCAACCTGTACTAAGCACTGAAGTTACAGCAATGTCTCAAAGAGTCCAGAGTCCAGAAGACAGAGAAGAGCAGGCCAGCTGCCCCTCACTGCCATGAGCAGTTTTGGGGTCAGCACCCCACCTCCCAAGCCCGCCCTTGTGGGGAGAGGTCTGTGCCATCTATGGCCTGGAGGCAGGGATGTAGCATTTGTGTAGGGAGTTAGGGGCAAACAGGGCTTAGCCAGAGACACAGCAGGTAATGAGCCATCCATAAGCCTGAGCAGCCCCTGGGAGATGACTTCCCTAAGAAGATTTGCTATTCTGACAATGACTTGACCTGGCTCAGCTTACAGTGGACAGTTCATGATTCCTCTCCCTCGCATCAGCCCTACCTCAGCAACCCCTTGAAAATCCTTGACTCTTTGGCCCTGGGAGTCAACCCCTGCCCTCCTAGAGGGCAGTACTCACTGAGAGGAGGGACTAAAGCAGGTGCCCATGCATGCTCCAGTCCCAGGACACAGGGCTTCAGCCCTGGACACAGGCCAGTAGCAGGGCCTCAGCACATCAGAGTCCTGGAGGAGAGCCACCCTCCATGCTGAGAGCCCAAGGCACCACCCCTGCCCCTGAGCACATCTATTCCTGCACTCCCATCTCAGTCACTGCCCAGGCTCCACCCTTACAGCCTAGACCTTTCCTGGGCAGCATGGGAAGCTTCAGGCTCTCAGGTGACTCTCTAGCACAGCCTCTGTAAGACAGACTCTCCCACAAGTCTGCAGGGCCAGCTCGACACCACCTCCCCAGAAAGCCTCAGAACAGATCCTCAGCTCAAACTCTGTCAGAGCCACTCCATGGGCCCAAAGCCTCCACTGATACCCTCCCAGCTAAGATGTCTGTGTCTTGCCACTTGTCCTTCAAGACACTCACTTACATTCACTTTTCCCTGTGAGCTACAAGCCAGGGTGTGTCCTGGGATGTTGATGTGTGCAGAAGACCTGATTCAGTCGCTCCTGACAGCAGAACTTCTCAGGCTTTTGTCATCATCACCATCCACAGATTACACTCTCCCCCACCTCAAATCCCCACCCCCCACCAAGGAAAAATATTGCACTTAATTTTATGAGAGAAATAAATGAGGAAAAAAAAAAAAAACAGAAAAAAGTAGGGTAGGAAGAGCAGGTCACAGGGAAGAGAAATAATATTTAATGATTATTCTATGTCAAGTGTACACTAATTTATTAAGAGAGAAATTAGATATTAAGGAATATGAGTTTGTCATATAGACTTGAGCTATTGAGAACAATTAACCAATGTAATAGTTAAGATTTTTGTCTCCCCCAAAAACCAATGTTTTGTTCCTTTGGGGATGATATCGCCCTACTGAGAATCATGCCATAAGAGAAAAATCCTCAAGTGAACAATTACATTAAAATGCAGCCTGAGACCAGCCCTTTCCTCCAGCTCCATGTTCCCCATGGGTCCACAGAGGTAGGCCAGGTAACCCCTCTGCAGTACATCTCCAAGTTCTGCAGGGCCCACCTCCTCCTGGCTTTGGCTGGGCATTTTTTCCAATGTTTCTACATCAAAGTCAATTCTCTCCAAATTGTGAAAGAGCTCTACGTGGGCAGACAAGAGATGCTTCCAGAAGCCCACAGGTTTGCTCCCTTTGTCAAAGAAGAATTCTGCTGTCCCCAGGACTCTGACCTCCCCAAGAAAGAGCTGTGGTCACTTGGTAACTTTGCTACAACCCTATCCTACACAGACATAGGCCAGCCCAGTTCCTATGGAACAGAGGAGGTTAATTGAATTGTGAAAGTAGGTACAGCTCACTGTTTCACAGTCTTTCTAATTATTTACTTATTAAAAAGAACCTTAACTGTTTATCAAGGGACTGAATATGTATTAATCGTAGACAGGGCTATTTGTGTGATGCCTTTGATGGAGAAACTAAATATTACTTGACACCTTACCACAGAGCTTTCTGACAGGGCTTTAAACATCAATCAATTATTTAAAGTCCCACATACATTGACTTTTTTTAATTACAGAGCTTTCCAGAGCAAAGGGAGTGTAAAGGAAGAAAGAATGAGGTTGCCGCGAAGAACATTCCATTTGTCTTAGGGTTTGACCCATTTCCCTTCTGCTTTATTAAGACCTCACTTTGTTTTATAGATCCTATGACCAGTAGCCAATTTGTTTTCAAGACACAGAGTTTTGCTTATTTTTTCTCAGGGCAGGAGCCTTTCCACTTAATTGGGCCTGTCTGGAATGGATCGAGCCTTCAGGAGAGGACATGGATTCTGAGTGAACTGAAGTCGCATCTGGGAGCTTGAGGCCTGTGGGTAATCCTTCCCCACTCAAACACCCACTCTGGTTGTTTTGGGAAAGAAGTAAGGAGATTGTGCAAAATCTTTCCCCAAGGAGGAAAATGAAACCACACATTAGAAAATAGACCTACCTTTATGGAAGCTATGATATGCTATTTTTTTTATAGCATATATGATATGCTATTTTTTTTAAACAATAAGGGTCAGTGTTTCTTCATTCCAGAACACTCCACAGTCCAGAAGTCAGGCAAATTTATGCTTTATGAGCATCAAGTCTAGCCTTGTGCTGGGCACTGGAAACAGTGTAAATATGGCAGAATAGCTGCCTTCAGAGAGTTTGTTGCAGTCTTCCAGTAAAGACAGCCAGTAAAATACTTAAATAAACAAGGTAACTTCAGGTATGGAGAAGTGTGATGGAAAAAATAAAAGGTGCATCATAAACAGCTGTTTATGATGACCCAGGACAGCTCACTGAGATGGTAGCATTTGACATGAGACCTGAGGAATGAGAAATAGGCAGTTATGTGTGGGTGTGAGGGAGAGGCATCCTGAGAGGAAGGAGCAGCAGATGCAAAGGCTCTGGAACAGGGCAGAAATGAGACTAAGAAGACATATGGATTGGTTTCCCTGGTAGCTCAGATGGTAAAGAATCTGCCTGCAATGCGGGAGACCTAGGTTCAGTTCCTGGGTTGGGAAGATCCCCTGGAGGAGGTCATGGCAACCCACTCCAGTGTTCTTGCCTGGAGAATCCCCAAGGACAGAGGAGCCTGGCAGGCTATAGTCCATGGGGTCACAAAGAGTTGGACATGACTGAGTGACTAAGCACAGCACATGGACGGGAATGAGGCCAGAGTATGGGGAGGTCACAGTGAGGAGGTCCCAGAAGGTTTCCAGGTTTCCAAGAAAGGGCTAGCATTTCAGGGTGACCCCAAAGCCACACTGGCTCATCTCTGTGCCACATGGTAGGCCTCCTCAGGGACACCCCAGTGCCATCTTCTGGGAGGATGACCTCTATGTAGGTATAAGACTTCATTGCAAGCCATATCATCTTTATAACCAAGATCAGAGATAGGTTCTCCCCAGGATGCTCATCTTCTGGTTGGCCAGACACAGCGACGCGTTTAGTCTAAAGACCATGGGGATTCTCCTCAACCGTTTTTCACACTCCTTAAAGACAACCCCACCTCTACTAGTCTCCCATCCCTCATTCATCTATTTGTCCATTCCAATAGCACTTGGGCCAGACAGCCAGACCACCCCAGGCCCTTGGGAGACCCCAGTCTCAACAGAGAAGGACATAAATAGTGCCATGCCACGGGGCAGTGTAGGACTGGATGCAGGGACAAGGCACACAAGTGTACCCCACAAAGACCACCGGACACTGCCTAGGGCAGCCAGGGGGCTTCCTGCTGTGGGTGATTCTGCTGAGGTTCAGTCACTAAGATTTCTTCCCTTTTTTTTAACTGGGTGAATGTTTTATTTTGACTCAATCTTTAGAAACACAAGGCATCAGATAGAAATGCAGAAACTGACAAGTCCATCATAAGATATATATGGAAACGTAGTAGACTAGAAGGACCATAACAATCTTAAAGACTTCCAAGAATGTCAGAAAAGTAATAATACCACATTTACCAATCTTAAGGTTATAATGTTCAAGATTGTGTCACAGTGGCATATGGTTAGACAAGTAGAACAATAGAACAGAACTGTGTGCTATTTATACATTAAGTCCAATGCTAAGGACATCAGCTACTCCTCAGGATACATAAAATTCAAGTTGTAGAACAAAATTATAAATCTAAGTACTATACATAGTAGATTGGCAAAATATAGTGTATCAGCTGACTTATTTCTTATGAATTTTCCTCCTGAAGGATGAAACTGCTTACATACTTGTGGAGGTATATCAAATGGAATATTAAACTGTTGTTAGAACTTGAAGGGGCCTCAAAACCACAGTGGACATTGCAGTCATCATTGGGCATCCGCTAAACAATGTTTCCCCTTCCTTCTTTCCAACAGACTCCAGTCTGTTCAGCTTTCCATCCTCCACTATGTATCTGTGTGCTCCAGAGGAAAGGGCCAATCCCTGAACAGGGAGTGGGATGGGGCCCAAAGCATTTCTCATGCCATCAATTAATCTAGGCATGGACCTGTGACATATAAATAATCTTCACAATGGAGACACAAAGAGTCTTCTTGGGATCGTTTTGGGAAAGTTTTCCACATTGATAAAAGACACCTAGAAGAAGAAACACTCCTCTTCTTCCACTGGAGGGGGAGTCAGCACATGACACCTGGCACTCTGGCAGCTACATTGGGAACATGAGGATGCCATCTCTGGCAGACTGAGAATAATGGAGTGGCAATGTGGACAAGGACATGAGCCACTGTTGAAAGTCTGGATTCACTAAAGCCAGAGCCATCCAACCTCAGCTGACATGCCTGAAAAATTGCCTCAGAGGCTCCAGCATCTCTGACAGGCCAAGGGATGATCAAGTGTAACTGCAGACCCACTCAAGACCCTCCACTTACACTTGAGTGTAGACTCTTAGCAGTTTAACATCCTAGGGTACATGTTGCTTGTGCTTTTACATCTGACTTAGAAGCAAAGTTTTAGATTAAAGAGATGAAGCTCTAAGTGTCTAGTCTCATACTGCCGGGAGTCTAGGGATCCCCTGGGAGGGAACAGAACTCAGATTCATGGAATATCTCAGCTAGTGGCAGCAAAGTTTGGGAAATGACCTAGTCCCATGATCTAGTCCTCAGTTTATCACAAGGACATACATCCCACTGTGAGTGTGAGACAGCCCAGCACAGAGCCCGAGTGCCCAGCTTCAGCCAGCAAAACTTCATTCACACTGATTCTAAGAAAAAGCAGGGACTTTAGACCAGAGACTTGCATTAGGTCAAGACCTTGCTCCTCACCTCACCCAGCAGGGAGCCTCAGCCTGCCTGACCTCCCAGGGTCTTCCCTGCCTCCCTGTGAATAGCAGCTGTCCTCACTGCCATCATGAGGACTAGAGGAGATGACGTGGCAAAAGTGGCCAGTGCTCCCCAAGCCCCTCTCCCCTTCTAGACACAGGAAGGCCACATTCTCCAGCCTCTCCAGAGTTTGGTGAGGCCAGTGGCAAGTGGCACACAGCACCTGCAGGCCAGACCCACCCATGCTGAACAGCAAGCCCTCTTTCTCTCCTGAATGTTGACTGCTGGATCCAGAGCAACCAGTGGAGGATGCTGAGGAAGCCCTAGCAGATAGCAACACTTACACATTGAAGAGCCTGGATTCACAAATTGCCAAGCTGAAAGCTGCCTGCTGAATGCCTGCTCAGGATTTAATGTCAACAAAACTAAACCTCTATTATGTTGGGTTGTTTGTTACATCAGCTAGCATTAAGAATCCTGACTAGCACAAATGTCATGTAAGGCATAATAGTAACACAGATGCTTTTAAAAATCATGATTTCCTTTTCTACCTCTTGCTTTCTTCTCTCTTCCTAGAATTTGCTCTGCCCTTTAAAATTCAAGGAGCAGGCATTCGTACTGAGACGATGAGCAGGAGGCTCCTTTAAAACCCTTCCAGTGGACTCTGCCCACTCAGCTCCTGTTGGTCAACTCTGAAACTCATAGAAGTTTAGGATCTGTGCCATCTGCAGGAGGCTTGTACCTCCAGGCACTTCCTCTGATCCCCACTGCTGGCCCAAGATGTGTGCCAAGTGCCTGGGACCTGGAAAGCAAGGCTCTCTCCTGTCTATTTTGACCTCATTAAATGTCCCTGTTTTCAGGAGGCTGGAGGAAACAGGGTAAAGCAGGTGAGGACAGTTCTCCAAAACTAGCCTTGAGGCTTCTGCTTCTTACAGGGCAGTGGGACTGAGCATGCCCAGGGACATCTCTGAAAGGCGGTTTCCACCCTTGAACAACCTCAGAAAAGAGAGAGTGTGTAGCCTCACCTCAGATAGGATGATGATTCTGAATCTGTTCTTAACAGTCTATGTTCTGGGGACATAAAATGGTTTGGTTTGTTTGCAGTTTATCTATGCGTCCAGTTCTATGACCCTTATGTTCCACACATAGTCTCTGTTTTCTTTCAAAACACAGCATCTCTTCAAGGTTCCAGAAAAAATCATCTCTCATAAAAAAGCCAGGAAGCATCCATACTTTTGCTGCTGGACTCAAGATACATAGACAGGGAGGGAATTAAATCACACACAACTTTGCCAAAAACTTTTGAATTCTTGTTAGACTTTTAGTCTTCCAAAAAACAATCCCCACCCAGGACACATCACCACTGTTCCCTCTTTCCTCAGTGTTGCAAGGGACTCAGGGCTTTCACAGTGACTGCCCCCAAGTCTACATAATAAGCCCCCAGTGGCCACCAGAACAAAGGCCTCCTTAGAAGGTAACTGAGCTGCATCTGTTCTTTGTCAGGTTCTTCCCTCAGGAGCCAAAACTCTCCCCAGTGAAGGATCCCATCCCCCATCAGCCACGCTTTGTCATCCTCCTGCAGCTACAGAGCTGAGCCTGCCTGTCCAGTGAGGTTGGGGAGAGCTCTCCTGAAGTAACACTGGGTCAAACTGAGAGGAAGTACAGACAGGTGAGAATTCAGGTGACTGAGCTGACTGATGCGCTGGTTATCAGGGTGGAAGAGAGAGGGCTAGAAGTGGCCTTGTTATATCAAGGAGAAGCTGAGACTCAGAGGAGGCAGCCCCTTTCCCTGGGTCACAGTCAAGTTCCTGACCTTTAAGAAGAAGACCCAAGCCCCCGCCTGGCTCTAGTATGTCTCCTAGCATGTTCCCTCTGAAACTCAGAGCCACGCAGTCCAGGAGATTTCCAGACAGAGGGTTGCAGTGGGGCTGGGGAGGGATTGGGGAGGGTAGGTTGGTCCTTAGTGCCCCTTGGCAGATGCCAAATGGAGCAGCCCAATCCTACAGTCACAGGCTCTAGACCAGGGGAACACAGGCTTGCCTGGGGTGCTTCAGATGGGAGCAACCCACAAGAGTCCTGGGTGCAAGGAACACACTCAGCCAGAAACCAGGAAGGACTGTGTGGCTCCCCTTGGGGAGGGGAAGAAGGGAGTGACACTCAGTGTGTCTGAGGAAGAGGGGGTAACCTCGATGTGGGCTCTAGTGTGCCACAACCATGACTTTTGTTTTAACTGAAGGAGGGTTTTAAGCCAAGCAGTGACTTGGTTTGTAAAGACCAAAAAGGCAGAAAACTTGCATTCGTCCAAATGGAAGAGGTGAAGGGTGTTTGGTGGTGGCCATGGAGAGTTGTCTGCATTCAATTATAATCCGAAGGTGGACTCAGGAAGAGAGCCCAAGGGAGCAGAAGAGAAGGTGACATCCAGAATGACCCCGAATTCACTGCCTGTGAGGTCATGAGGGGACCATTGAGACAGGTGGTCGAGGGAAACGACCCACTGGGTGGGGAAGATCAGGACTCAGGACAGGAAGGTCCACTGGAGGTACCTTCAGGACATCAAAGAGGTAGCTGGACATGCAGTCCAGAGCCACAGAGGAGGTGACCTGGAGTGACAGCCTTGAGTGACAGTGGTGTAATGATAGTAACAGGAGTGTGGCACAGGCAGGATGACAAGCACGCGTGCCTGGAAAAGAGAGCTACAGGCTGCAGAGGCTAAGTGCGGCACCTGCCAGGCAAGGCCGAGTGAAGGGCAGCAGCAGTGTGACTGTGGGGAGGCCAGGCCCCTGGGGCCCAGCTCAGGGCCTGCTCCATGCTCTCCAGGAGATCATTACCCTATCAGCCTGGCTCAGAGCTGCTGTCAGGTGGGCAGACAGGCACAGACCCGCCCCCGATGGATTAGTCAACAGGGGTCAAGAAAATGCAGGATGCGGCTCTTTGGCAGCTCCCACACCCACAGCATCCCCGCCAGTCACAGACTGTGCTCCTCTGTGCCTCTCAGGCTTGTATCTGTGAATGAGGAGCTGTACTAGTTCCACCTCTGTACACAATCAGGAGAAGCGACTTCAGGACACAGTCATTAGAATGACACAAAACAAAACGTGTGGACGCTAAGAGGGGAAAGGGGGGGATGAATTGGGAGACTGGGACTGACATGTGTATATACTATTGATACTATGTATAAAATAGATAACTAATGAGAACCTGCTGTACAGCACAGGGAACTCTACTCAGTGCTCTGTGGTGACCTAAATGGGAAGGAAATCTGAAAAAGAGGGGATATATGTATACATATGACTGAATCACTTTGCTATGCAGTAGAAACTAACTCAACATTGTAAAGCAACTATACTCAGATAAAACATTTTTTAAATAAGAAAAAAGGACACAGTTATGCATGTTGATTGTTGTTGTTTAGTTGCTCAGTCAGTCAGTTCAGTCGCTCAGTCGTATCCGACTCTGTGCGACCCCACAGACGGCAGCCCACCAGGCTCCCCCGTCCCTGGGATTCTCCAGGCAAGAACACTGGAGTGGGTTGCCATTTCCTTCTCCAATGCATGAAAGTGAAAAGTGAAAGTGAAGTTGCTCAGTCGTATCCGACTCTTAGCGACCCCATGGACTGCAGCCTACCAGGCTCCTCCATCCATGGGATTTTCCAGGCAGGAGTACTGGAGTGGGGTGCCACTGCCTTCTCAGTCGTGTCCAACTCTTTCATGACCCCTTGGACTGTAGCCCACCAGACTCCTCTGTCCATGCAATTTTCCAGGTGGGAATACTTGAGTGTGTTCCCATGCCCTCCTCCAGGGGATCTAATCCACCCAGGAATCAAACCTGCATCTCCTGCATTGCAGGTGGATTCTGTACCCACTGAGCCACCTGGGAAGCCACCTGATGAGTAAATGGAATCAATCATCAAAAGCAATTAGCAGATTCTTGGTCAATGAAATTGATTACGGAAAATGAATGAATTAGGACCACCCCCAAAAATACTGAATTTAAAATAATTTTCAGCCCAACAATGTTTGGCAAATCAGCCAGCATAATCTCTGTGTACAGTGTATTCCATAAGCAAGTAAACCTTGTAAGTTTCTCAGGAAAATGCACTGATTTTGATAATGATGTCAAGATGCAACTATTCCACTGGAAAGACACCCAGTGTGATACAGCAGTTACTCCTGCTCCCCACTTCAAAGTTCTCCTCTAGAAGTTTCTTGCCAATACTTTATACATAGGTCTTCATTACGTCCCAACATGGACCCACTAACCATTTTTTCTACATTCAGGAGAGAACTGATTTAATTGATGGAACAATAAGAATTTATTGGAATATTTTTCATAGCTCAAATCTGCTGAAAAAATGCAAAATGTTAATTTAGGAAAGTATTAATATGTTCTCTATAGATAATACACTTCCCGTTGCCTGATACATTTTAAAGCAATTTGAGACAAACACTAGACATATGCAATTATGGGTCTCATGAGATATCAACAGCATCTTTTTCTTAAAAACAACCTGGGCAGCCTAAGAGTATTAGCAAGTGATATAAAAGAAGCTAATTATCACAGCAGACTGGGGCAGCAATCTTTAGCACATAGATAATACAGCCTTCCTTCAAACAAACAGGTGAGAAAGGATTTTTTTCTCCAAGACCCATCTGTACAGAAGAAACAGATATAAATAAGATCATTGTTTGTATGTGCAGAGGATGACACCAAAGGCCTTTCTTGGCACGTTGGTGACCATAGTCCAGCTTCACCATCTTAAACCCATCCCCCACCTTGCAGCCCTTCCTAAAGAGCAGCTTGTCCACATCACAGCTTCAAACATCTCCGTGCTTTGCTGGCCCCAAGGTGCAGTCCAGACGCTCATGAGGTTTGCACAACCTGGGCCAAGTGACCCGTCAGTCTCTGGGCCCCTATTCTGGCTCTAGCAGACTCTGTGCTCCAGTCTCTGCCACACTCCCCTACTCACTTTTAGACTTTCAAGGACCAGCTCAGGTGCACTCTCCAGAACCCACCTTCCAAGGACTCCACAGCATCTTGTTAGCTGTGTCTCACCTGCAGTAGGCTCTCAGAAATATTCTGTTGAATAAATGAATAATGAGCGAATGGGGGAGCGGTTGACAGACCATCCCAAATCCCTGACCAGTTCCCACCAAGATGAGGTAAGCCTGTGAGCACGATGACTAAACAGTGTCCCCTTAGAGAAAAAGGGGGCTGCCTGTGGCTTGGGTCTTCTGACAGGCCCAGGGCTCTGTCATGCTACCTCTCCAGACTGGGACTAAGGCACAGCCTGAACCAGCAAAGTGAGTGACCCTATGTTAAGCCCAGGAAGGCTGATGGCAGCTTTTCTGTTCTAAGCAGTGTGTTTCCTTGTGCTCCAGCAAGCAGATAAACTCTCCTGTGTGGCAGTGCAGCTCAGTGGAGAGATGGCAAGAAGGGCTGTCCCAGAACAGCAGCTGGGTGTGTTCCTGAGCTAGAAGGTAGCTGTCTGCAGGGGGAGGGGGCCAAAGCACCCTGCTCCAACCTACCACCACCACTCTCCCTTCCCTGCCCTGCACAGGAGCAGGTTTCCTGAAAGAAGAACAGAATCCTGGAGGTTCCAATGCTGCACAGGATTCAGCGATCAACATTGATTGGATGATAGATAGATAACATGTGAGGGCACCAGTGGGTGGGGTCTCCCCAGGTAAAGCTGTCTGGAAACAAGGTTCACTTTGCAGAGCTGCCAACTACAAACCATGCAACATGACCTGGTGCTCATCCCCGGGAAATCACGGCTTAGAAGGACAACTTGTCTGTAGGTAAAAGTCGATGTCCCCCAAAGCATACTCTAGGACCCTCTACATACATTTCCAGAGCTAAAATTACCACTCATATGCCAACAGCTCCCAAAGCTGGGACCCCAGCACAGGCTCTCAACCTAACATCCCACAGCCTGTCACATGGATGTCCCACAAGAACTTGAACTCAGAACTGAGCTTGGCATTATTCTCTGTGCCCAGATCCAATGAATTAGACTAACAGTCAACCAGTTTTCCAAATCTAATGTGGGAAATTCATCCCTGATTTCTCCTTCTCCCTCTTCCTCCACTACTCTAGCTATTCCCCAAATAGCAAGGACTTTACTTTCCAAATAACTCTCTAGCTGACCTTGTATCTGCAGGCCAATTCTCATAGCTTTTCTCCAAAACTATTGGTACAGCCTCTTTAAAGTTCCCTGAAACCCCATCCTTTTCATTCCATCCTCCACATGGGCCACCAAGGTGGCTGTATCACCTTTGCTGCTTAAAATCCTGTCTTTCATCCCCAACCCTGTCTTTCCCTACTCTATTCTGTGACAGCAAGTCTGAAAATCTGCACACAGCCATTCCCAGACTTCAGAACCATCTGGTTCTGGTTAAGATGCACCACTGGAAGGCACTGGTAACAGGAAGGGAGAATGGGCTCCTGTCGGCACCAACATCACTAGCTTTCCTGTAGAGGAGTAAAACATGTTAGCTCCAACGTTCTGTGGAACTCCCAGCCCTGGCTCTGCAGCACACCCCTCAGGATTATGACAACTGCTCTTGAAGTACCCCTCAGCAGCCCAACAAAGATACTGTGCCCTCAGAAGTCCAGCCACAAGCCAACTCCTTGAAGATCTCAGTGGCACTATCTCTGAGTTTCTAAGGCCTGGGGAAATCCATTTGTTTCTACAACCTTAAGCATAATAGCTTTTCCATGTTGTTCCTCATACCAGAGTTACTACAGGGCTCCCTTCACTCTGCTCCCTTCACTCTGCTCCAACACCAGTGTGCTAAGTCACTTCATCATGCCCAACTCTTGGCAACCCTATGGACCATAGCCTGCCAAGTTCCTCTGTCCATGGGATTCTCGAGGCAAGAATACTGGAGTGGGTTGCCATGTCCTCCTCCATGGGAATCTTCCTGATCCAGGAAATCAAACTCACATCTCATGCATTGGCAGGTGGGTTCTTTACCACTAGCGCCACCTGGGAAGCCCCCAACACCAATACCTTGTGCTAAATCTCCTCTAATTGAAATGTCTTACTTGGTTTCTGTCATCCTCACCATACCTCATTTGATACAGATAAATTGAAAATACAAGTCTGTGTCTATTCCTTCATAAAATACCACTAAAGTAACAGTTTCAAAAAATTTAAAGGTATAAATCTTCAAGTATAATGAAAACACATGAAAAGATAACAGCAGATGAGAGATATCAGCCACATTTTGCAGAAGGGAGAGCAGCTAAGAAAGTGGCAACTAATTTGGCAGACCAGAGAAAACAGAAACCTGGGTACCTACAGTTGCTTGGAGAAGTTAGGAAGAAAGGCAACTTAAATAGCAGAATTCTAGAAAAGCCCAGAGCTGGGGACTACAGACACTCCTGGTGAGCTTAAAGGGTGAGGCTAAAAAGCGAAAAGAGTTGTTGTTGTTCAGTTGCTAAGTCGTATCCAACTCTCTGAGACCCCATGAACTGCAGCACTCAAGACTTTCCTGTCCTTCACAAATTCCCAGCATTTGCTCAAACTCATATCCATTGAGTCAGTGATGCCATCCAACAAGCTCATCCTCTGTCACCCTCTTCTCCCCTTACCCTCAATCTTTCCCAGCGTCAGGGTCTTTTCCCATGACTCAGCTCTTCCCTACACAAACCTATAATCTACTTACCAAGACAAATCCTTTCCTTCAGCCATAACAGCAGAAGCTGTTCCTCCCCATGAGTGAAGGATCACTGAGTAAAGGATCACTGAGTGAAGGATCACTACTGAAGAGGGAGGAGTTGTTAGGAACACAGGGAGTGGGGTGGGGTAATTCAGCAACAATCTGCAGCACAAATCAGTTAGCTTCTTGTTTCCCCTCTCTCTGCTTCCTGGGAGCTACCAGAGCACATGCACCAGCAAAAGGAAGACAGGAATAGGCTTTTAGACACCACGCCAAAAACACAGGTGACAAAATGTAAAAAATAGATGGATATCATTCAGAAAGTAAAAAGATAACTTTTTTTTTTTACCTTTTATAGAATAGAATGTGGAGAAAAGGGAACATTATTGTACTGTTGGTGGGGATATAAATTGGTGCAACCACTGTGGAAAACAGTATGGAGGTTTCTTTTTAAAAAATTGAAAATAGAACTACCGTATGACCCAGCAATTCCTGAATATACATCTGGAAAAGATGAAGACTCTAATTTTGTTTTATTTTTTTTGTAATAATATATTTATTTTATTGTATTTTTTAACTTTACAATATTGTATTGGTTAACCCTCCTCCCTCCTCCCTCCTCCCTCCTCCCTCCTCCCTCCTCCCTCCTCCCTCCTCCCTCCTCCCTCCTCCCTCCTCCCTCCTCCCTCCTCCCTCCCCGTATCATCCCTCTGGGTCATCCCAATGCACCAGCCCCAAGCATCCAGTATCCTGCATCAAACCTGGACTGGCTCAAATCTTAAAAGTTCATGTACTCAAATGTTGATAGCACTATTTACAATAGCCAAGACATGGAAGCAACCTGAATGTCCATCAAAAGATGAAGGAATAAAGATGATGTGGTGTGTATATATATATATATATATATATATATATATATATATATACACTACTCATCCATAAGAAAGAATGAAATTTTGCCATTTGCAACAACATGTATGGACATGGAGGGGATTATGCTAAGTAAAATAAGTCAAGCAGAGGAAGACAAATACATATTTGGAATCTAACAAATAGAGCAAACTAGTGAATATAACAAAAAAGAAGCAGACTCACAGATATAGAGAATAAACTAGTGGTTACCAATGGAAAAAGGGAAGGGGGGGTAATATAGGGGTGGAGAATTAAGAGGTATAAACTAATTAGGTATAAAATAAGTTACAAAGATATGTTATAAAACACAGAGAACATAGACAAAATATTACATATTTCACTCTAAGTGAAATATAATCTTAAAAATAGAATGGAGAGAATATTTGTACATCATGTATTCCATGAAGGACTTGTATCTAAATATATAAAGAATTCATAAAAATCAATGAGAAAAATTTAAGTAACCTGATTAACAAATGGACAAAGGATCAGAAAATAGACAAAGGATCAAAATGGATATTTCTCCAAAGATACACAAATGGCCAATAATCACATTAAAAAATGCTCAACATCATTAGGGAAATACAAATCAAAACCACAATAAGATTCCATTTCACACCCCTTAGGATTACTATAATCAGAAAGGTAAAATAAGAAGAGTTACTGAACAAGTAGAGAAATTAGACCCCTCATACACTACTGGTGGGAAAGTAAAACTGTTCAGCCTCTGTGGAAAACTGTCTGGTGGCTCTTCAAAAAGTTAAATACAGTTTCACCATATAACCCACAATTCTACTTTTTTGATATACACGCAAGAGAAGGGAAAACGGGTCCTAAACAAATGCATGCACATCCCTGTTCATAGCAGCACTGTTCACAATTTTCAAAAGGTGGAAACAGCCCAAGTATCAGCATATCAATTGATTATTTTAAATGTAGTATATACACACAATGGAATACTGTCCATTCATAAAAGAATGAAGCGCTGATAAACATTATGTGGATGAACCTCAAAAACATTATACTAAGTGAAATGCCAGAAGCAAAAGGCCACATATTATATGATTCTATTTATACAAAATATTCAGAATAGGCAACTCTATAGAGAAAGAAAGTAGATTAGTAATTGCCAGAGGCTTGGAGAAAGGGTATTGGGGAATAACTGCTAGTGAGTATTAGATGTCTTTGAGGTGTGATGAAATACTCTAAAATTACAGTAATTGCATAACTCTTATTACACACACACACACAAAAAAAAAAAAACCAAAATACTGAATTGCCCACTTTTAATGGCTGAAATGTATGGAATGTAAATTTTATTTCACCTGACTAAACAAAGTTGCCTGTGTGAGGTGTTTCAGATAATTAACATATTCCATACTAGCCTTACCTGGGCAGGACATAACCATAGCCACAGGGCAGGAATCACGCCTTCATTGCAGAAAATCTATGCAGCAATTTATGAAGGATTATGGCTCCAAATGATGATCTAACTAACTGGAACACTCCTGAGATAACAGAAATAACTTTTGTACAATATTTTCCACTTTGAAATGTGCTTTATAATTGATCTGAAGGCTCTCAGCCTACATCATTTCTTCATGGGTGTCCAGCAATCAGTTCAGTTCAGTCGCTCAGTCGTGTCCAACTCTTTGTGACCACATGAACCACAGAACTCCAGGCCTCCCTGTCCATCACCAACTCCCGGAGTCCACCCAAACCCATGTCCATTGAGTCGGTGATGTCATCCAACCATCTCATCCTCTGTCGTCCCCTTCTCCTCCTGCCCTCAATCTTTCCCAGCATCAGGGTCTTTTCCAATGAGTCAGCTCTTCGCATGAGGTGGCCAAAGTATTGAAGTTTCAGCTTCAACATCAGTCCTACCAATGAATATTCAGGACTGATCTCCTTTAGGATGGACTGGTTGGATCTCCTTGCAGTCCAAAGGACTCTCAAGAGTCTTCTCCAACACCACAGTTCAAAAGCATCAATTCGTTGGCGCTCAGCTTTCTTCACAGTCCAACTCTCACATCCATACATGACCACTGGAAAAACCATAGCTTTGACTAGATGGACCTTTGTTGACAAAGTAATGTCTCTGCTTTTGAATATGCTATCTAGGTTGATCATAACTTTCCTTCCAAGGAGTAAATGTCTTCTAATTTCATGGCTGCAATCATCATCTGCAGTGATTTTGGAGAAATCAGAAAAATAAAGTCAGCCACTGTTTCCACTCTTTCCCCATCTATTTCCCATGAAGTGATGGGACCGGATGCCATGATCTTAGTTTTCTGAATGTTGAGCTTTAAGCCAATTTTTTCACTCTTCTCTTTCACTTTTATAAAGAGGTCCTTTAGTTCCTCTTCACTGTCTGCCATAAGGGTGGTGTCATCTGCATATCTGAGGTTATTGATATTTCTCCCAGTAATCTAGAGTCCAGCTTGTGTTTCCTCCAGCCCAGCATTTCTCATGATGTACTCTGCATATAAGTTAAATAAGCAGGGTGACAATATACAGCCTTGACGTACTCCTTTTCCTATTTGGAACCAGTCTGTTGTTCCATGTCCAGTTCTAACTGTTGCTTCCTGACCTGCATACACGTTTCTCAAGAGGCAGGTCAGGTGGTATGGTATTCCCATCTCTTTCAGAATTTTCCACAGTTTATTGTGATCCACACAGTCAAAGGGTTTGGCATAATCAATAAAGCAGAAATAGATGTTTCTCCAGCAATCAGACACACACAAACATGAACCCTCATACACACATACCTTACAAACATGTGACAGAGTTATGTTTAGGGCAGATTAAGATGTCAATCTTCTTGCAGTGTCTGATTTCCTTTTAGAAATATGTTAGCAAAAAGAAGGTTTCCCAGGTGGTGCTAGTGGTAAAGAACTCACCTGCCAATGTAGGAGATGCAAGAGACCCAGGTTTGATCCCAGGGTTGGGAAGATCCCCTGGAGGAAGGCACTGGCAACCCACTCCAGTATTCTTGCCTGGAGAATCCCATGGACGGAGGAGTCTGGCGGGCTATGGTCCATAGGGTCACAAATAGCTGGACATGACTGAAGCAACTTAGCACACAGCACACACACACACAAACACACACACAGCAAAAAGGACAGCTTTGAGTTGATGAATTCAATATGAGGATGATCTGGTTGTGACGACAGTGTCACATCAGTTTGGTCAGTCTCAGAAGACTGGGAAGGTCCAGGCAAGCACTGTCCTTAGCAGGTATAGAGGAGGGGGAAGAGCAAAGGGAGTCAAGCAGATATGGCATCATTTGACTATTCTCAAGGAAAGCTGTCACCAAGAGTTTGTGCAAACTATTGCCACAAAAGAAGGCAAAAAAGACACCATGGCAAGGCAGACAGAACTTCTAATCAGGAAGCCAGGCTCAGATTTGCAGGACCCAGGTAGGAGGATGGCGGGGGTATGAGGCGCCTGTGCAAGGGGAGGCCGAGTGGTCAGAGGAGCAGGCCTGTGAGCACCTGCTGTTTATCTGCAGGTCTTCTTTCCCCTCCCATCCTTTCCCTCAGCACCTCAGCCACTGCCCTCCTGAGACCATCCAATGAGGAAGACCACCCCCATGCCTGTAGATGGTTTGTGAGTTGCTCCATCAACGTGCAAGCCTACTGTGAAACTAGCTTCAGCCCCTCTGCCACTAGATTTGACAGGAAAAGGTCATTTTTCAACTCGAACACAGAACAGTCCACCAGCATGTGTTCAAGATTGTAAAGCACCCTCTCCTGCAATCTCTTTTCCCACAAATCTTCTTTACCAGCCCCCACACACCACAAGCCAGTGGCTCTCACACTTCAGCCAGCATCAGAAACACATGGAGGGTTGTTAAGGCATGGGGTACTGGGACCCTAAGTGGAGACACCACACGCTGAAACCCATCTTCCAAAAATTCTGCCCAAGCCCTCAGGTGTGCTTGATAGCCATGTGACCTCAGAGAAGTTCTTGAACCTTGCCTAGCCTCAGTTTCCTTATCTGTACAATGGGGGTGAGAGTACCTCCCAGCTCACAGGATTGTCATGAGGATGAGTAAGCTAATGGGTATGAGGTTTGGGACAGTGCCTGATACTCATTAGGTGCTGCACCCGTTTCCAAGCTTGTGACCATCCCTCAGTGACTCACCACCACAAGGATCAGGTGTTTGATGCATTCAGTCTCTGGTGGAGAACCCTGTTCATTTTCTCATGAGAAGTGGATCTGGTGCAATTGTTTCTGCCTATATCATAGTTGACATTTCAGTTTAGATGCCAGCTGTACGCATCTCTTCACAGGTGTGTCAATTAGTCTGGTAGCTTTGAGTGAGAACTTCCTTTCCAGATGTGATGTGCTGGCATCCGCCCCGACTTCTCAGCTCATTACAACCCTCCCTGCCCAGGCCAGGTTGGGGAGAATGGAGAGGCTGGCCTGTCCAGCTCAGTTCAATTTAGGGGTAACAATTACTTGACTTATGTTCTAGTTTTGTACCTCTAAATAAACTACAAGTTAGATATAGACAGATGGATACATAGATAGATATGTAACTGAATCACTATGCTATACATCTGAAACTAGCACAACATTCTAAATCTACTCTGCTGCTGCAGCTAAGTCACTTCAGTCGTGTCCGACTCCGTGCGACCCCATAGACGGCAGCCCACCAGGCCCCGCCGTCCCTGGGATTCTCCAGGCAAGAACACAGGAGTGGGTTGCCATTTCCTCCTCCAATGCATGAAAGTGAAAAGTGAAAGTGAAGTCACTCAGTCGTGTCCAACTCTTAGCGACCCCATGGACTGCAGCCTACCAGGCTCCTCCGTCCATGGGATTTTCCACCTCAATTTAAAAAATAAGCCACAAGTTCTTTGTAGGCAGTGATTCCTTCTTTTGTGCTGACAAGACATGGGGGTGCCCTGGGGAGAAACAAAGGTGCCCGTGCCTGAGTGAGGCCATTTGTGAAATGAGGGGTCAGGTGAGCAAAGCCAACACAGAGTCCCATGGAGAGACCGCTACTTGGAAAACCAGAAGGGACTGGGGCTTGGACAACCTGCTGGGACTCAGCTCACAGCAGGCACTCACTAGAAGTTGTGATCCAGCATCCACCATGTGGGCAGTCTTTACTGGCCTCTCTGTAGGCACAGTGGAAAGACCAGGCTGCCCCATGTGGGATCCCAGCACCCAGCACAGCCTGGCTCATGGAGGGTCTCAGCTGGCATGGACAGAATGCGTGGCTGGGCTTGTGGCTGAACTCTGTGCTGCCAGGGGGCTGGGCCCCCACTCGTAAGGGCAAGTCAGGCATTCATCCTACTCACTATCTACTGTAGCCTATCGATTGCTACATGCTTGTTTCTGCTCTCCCAAGCAGTTGCAAATTGATCATTTGATGATCTATTCCAGCAGCTTCTTAAGCTGATAGATGCCTAATTGTGGGCCCAGCCTTCCTGAGAGTGTATTGTGACCAGAGCTCCTTAGGGGCAGCAGAGAGGCCAGGCTGTGAGCTGAGAAGTTCTTTCTACAAGTTTTTGATCTGCATCTCTGCAGCAGTTGTTCTCAAAGTGTGGTCCCAGGCCAGCACCATCAGCATTACCTGGAATCTTAGAACTCCACATTGACAGGATCCAGCTGAGATCAGCTGGCTCTGACTCCTGGGGGTTGGAGCCCATCACTTTGCGCTTTATGAGCCTTCCAGGTGATTTCAGTGTACAGTAAAATTTGAAAGCCACCATTCTGAGGACCCCAGGAGAAGGTTAGGATTGAGGCAGTAACCCCATATTAAAGGTGAAGAAATGCAAAGCCAAATGCACATGATTTGTTCAGCGTGACTCGTTTGTGTGTTCTTCTATTCTCTCGTTAATTTGTCAAACACTTATCAGTTGCCTGCTCTTTGCACAGCACTGAGATAGGCACATGGGCTGCTGCTCTTCAGACTGAAGTCTCTTCAGTCGTGTCCGACTCTGTGTGACCCCATAGACGGCAGCCCACCGGCTCCCCCGTCCCTGGGATTCTCCAGGCAAGAACACTGGAGTGGGTTGCCATTTACTTCTCCAATGCATGAAAGTGAAAAGTGAAAGTGAAGTCGCTCAGTCGTGTCTGACTCTTAGAGAACCCATGGACCGCAGCCTACCAGGCTCCTCCGTCCATGGGATTTTCCAGGCAAGAGTACTGGACGAGCCCCATATTCAAGAGTTCACAGTCTGGTGAGAGGACTCAGCCCTGTGGAAGATGGGATTAATATCTGCCAATGCAGTCAGCAAGCACTCTCGTGGCCTAGAAGTGCTGGGCAGCTGCCTCCGGACATGATGGTGAACATGTCACCACATGTCCAGGATCATGGAGGCTGTGCTGAGGAGGGTGCCAGATTTCCAGAGAAACACTCAATGCTACAAAGGTTCCCAGGGCAATGTGGGCAATGACGCAGCAGATGAGTAGACTGGTCTGCAGGGTCCAAACAGCCTATGGGGGTGAAAGCTGCACTGACGGGGAAGGATGGACAGGGATGGGAGGAAGGGAGGGGCATCCGCATGTGCCAGGCTGCAATTCGGCACATCCAAGGGTCCAAGCATTGTCGGTCCAAGTGAGATGTCAAGAGAGCAAGAGAATATTTGGATCTGGGACTCTGGATCAAGAGACCAGGCTGAAGATGAGCAGGTGACAGTCTGCATGTTTGGGATCTGTGAATCCTGACACTGCATGGGGAAGGAGTGCAGGCAACCCACCTGATGGATAGGGGTGGAGGGGTAAGGGACAGGGTGAGACTGGCAAAGATGAGAAGTTCCACTGTGAGGACATGACTTCCTAGCTGGTTCTCTTGTGTGCTCAGTTGGTTTTTTCTCCATACCATAGGAGACATGAGAGTTAGAGGGGAGGTCTCATGGACAAAGAAAGATCCCAAAGCAGAAAGAAAGGGCAGAATCCAGAGCATGGGAGGCTGTTGTCCTCAGAAAGAGAAGCTCACAGCTCCTCTGCTATGACAGGAGGGGGAGGAAAAGAATGGCTATAGATGCAAGATGATAGATGGCCTTGGAAATGGAAGCTACAGGTATCCCTGGATGGCTTCCACCTTCCTGGAGAAATATGTAGGTGTCCCCTGCTAAAGGAGAGGGAGGAGCTAGAGGTGGGAGGACAGTCCAGATATATTGTTGCAGGCAGTGAAAGTGCAAGCTAGCCGGGCAGATATATTGATGTTATTGTTGTTCCATTGCCCAGTCATGTCCGACTCTTTGCAACCCCATGGAACAGCAGCATGCCAGACTTCCCTGTCCCTCACCATCTCCCGAGGTTTGCCCAAGTTCATGTTCATTGCATCGGTGATGCCATCCAGCCAGCTCATCCTCTGACACTTTCTTCTCCTTCTACCCTCAATCTTTCTTAGCATCTTTTACAGAAAGATCTACCAACACTGCCAGGCTAATGGAGGGCTGGGCAGGATGGGCAACACAGATGTACATCCTCCACAACAGCCAGCCCTCTGATTCCTCTGCCTGACAGACCCAGAGAGATGCCTGTCTCCAAGCTAAGGGGAAAGACTCGAGGGCAGGCAGAAATTTTATGAAAATGGCCGTGCATTATATGGGCCCGGGGCATGTTTCAAGCCTTGGTTCTGATCAGGATTAGTGGTGGCCTCTGGAGCAGCCTAGGTGGCTTCACAGAGCCTCGCCTTCTTCCTTAGCAAAGAGGGATAATCACACACTGTGATTAATCATGGCACCGTGCTGGTCCACAACAGTGGTGCAGTCACTGGCAAGAGGTAAGGCCATCTCACAGGCTTCCCCAAGTCAGACCTTCACGTAGCCACACAGCTCTTCATAAAAGTGTTCAGCGAAGGTCCCCAGAGAGAACACCTCAGCTTAATCACTTTTTCTCACCCTAATCCAAAATAACTTAGCCATGAACAGCCACAACGTTTGTCACCCTAGGCCTTAAGTGGTCATTCCTTCAAAAGTAAATCTCTGGATTTTCTAAAGCTCTGAAATCAGCTAAGCTGGTCTTCACTAAAGAGGCTTATGCACTTCACCTGTGTAATGCTCAGTGAGGCCCGGTGTGAACAGAGCAGCTGCTTCCTGACGCACTTGCCTGGGGCTACACAAGTTCTGCGGGACCCCTTTCCCTCCCCACTGTCGTCCCCGGGTTTGCAAGAAGAAAGAGGGGCATCATCCCGCTTGCAAACAACAGAAGGAAGAAAGATTCCAGTAAAGGGTAAATTATATAGGGAGTGGCATTCAAAATGTGAGGCTGCTCCTATAGACATTTCTCCAAAGAAGACGTACAGTTGGCTAACAAACACATGAAAAGATGCTCAACATCACTCATTATCAGAGAAATGCAAATCAAAACCACTATGAGGTACCATTTCACGCCAGTCAGAATGGCTGCGATCCAAAAGTCTACAAGCAATAAATGCTGGAGAGGGTGTGGAGAAAAGGGAACCCTCTCCCACTGTTGGTGGGAATGCAAACTAGTACAGCCACTATGGAGAACAGTGTGGAGACTCCTTAAAAAACTGGAAATAGAACTGCCCTATGACCCAGCAATCCCACTGCTGGGCATACACACTGAGGAAACCAGAAGGGAAAGAGACACATGTACCCCAATGTTCATCGCAGCACTGTTTATAATAGCCAGGACATGGAAGAAACCTAGATGCCCATCAGCAGATGAATGGATAAGAGAGCTGTGGTACATATACACAATGGAGTATTACTCAGCCATTAAAAAGAATACGTTTGAATCAGTTCTAATGAGGTGGATGAAACTGGAGCCTATTATACAGAGTGAAGTAAGCCAGAAGGAAAAACACCAATATAGTATATTAACACATATATATGGAATTTAGAAAGATGGTAACAATAACCTGGTGTATGAGACAGCAAAAGAGACACTGATGTATAGAACAGTCTTATGTACTCTGTGGGAGAGGGAGAGGGTGGGAAGATTTGGAAGAATGGCATTGAAACATGTAAAATATCATGTATGAAACGAGATGCCAGTCCAGGTTCGATGCACGATATTGGATGCTTGGGGCTAGAGCACTGGGACGACCCAGAGGGATGGTATGGGGAGGGAGGAGGGAGGAGGGTTCAGGATGGGGAACACATGTATACCTGTGGCAGATTCATTTTGATATTTGGCAAAACTAATACAATTATGTAAAGCTTAAAACTAAAATAAAATTAAAAAAAAAAAATGTGAGGCTGCTCCTTTAGGAAGAGTATCTGCTTAGGGAGCTTCAAAGACTGGCCTCCACAGCTTACTTCAAGGCTGAACTCTAATGAAACCTGCACATCTAAAACTATACAAATTAACTCTCTCATTAGGGCCCCAGCTACAGACACTATGCAAAACAGGCCCATTTAAATGTAAATCTTGACATTCAACCCAGGACTAGAAAAGAAATAGTTTCCACACCTAAGCACTGGTTAAGAGGATGAGGATTAAATATTAATTCTTTATGAAGGAAGATTTTTTAATCATGTTTACTTTTAGGCTATCATGATTCTGAGTCTCCTTTCCTTCTTGGAGAATATTGGATTTTTAATTATCCGAAACTCAGAGACAGCATCCACACACTTCTTGGGTCTCCCTCTAGGCCACAGATAGTATGATTAAGTGTAATTTTGTTAAAAGTGGAGCTCCCAGCACTGTTAATTGGCAGGGATCCAGGGGACACTGAAAATTTTCAATCAGAAATGCAAACGTGTGATTCTGGCCAAAAATGAAAAGAGAAACCTGCTCTGTATAATAAAGCATGCTACTGATAAAGTTTCTTTTCTTCATAAGACAGCAGAAAAGCTAACATCCCCTATGTGTTATGCTCTGCTAAAACAATCTTGGCAGAAATGTAGTCATTTCAGCTATCTAAGAGCAGTGTGATTTCCCTGTCTGCTTTTGCATCAGACAGCCTGGGCTCAAATCCCTACACTCCCCTAATGAGCTGGGTGAAAGGAGTCTTGTAACTCATCTGAGCCTGTTTGATCAGTAGGGTGAAAACACCCTTCTGGCAGGATGTTATAAAGGTCAGTGTGATGGCCCAAGCCAGCATCCAGGTGCCCAGGCCCTCACAGAACCTCTCCCACCTCCCCAACCACCCACTGGGGTGGCCACACAGAGATAACAGCAGAACAGTGGGGACCAGGTTCTAGCTTTTCTTAATTGTGGCCATGCAATCCTGAGAATACGGCCCAGAGTCCTCATTGGCAAGACAGGGAGCACCCCACTTTGCTGGACAGCTGTGAGAACACACCCAGCATCAAGTCAGTGTTGCTTCACTATCACGTCCATTTGCCCACAAGAACAACATGTGCCTGGATCATCCTGGAAAATGTGAAATAGCGAGTATCAATTTCCCCTCTTGAACGTACTTAGAACACATACCTCTATACACAGGAAAGGCAACCAGGTGGTACCAACCCAGGACATCCACTGAGGCTCCATGGTGGCAATGAACAAATCCTCAGGGCATCTGCTACATCTCAGAGCTCCAGAACTGACCTGGCTGGGTGCCCATGAGCCCTGGGCATTGCATGCACAGCTACAACTGCTGATCCCTCTGCCCCTCCCTCAGGACCCCTGCTTGTCCTTGAAGTTCTGCCCTCACACTCCAACCACATGAGAATGAGTGTCTTCTCCACTGTATGCGTATTTTGATTTCTCACCCATGAACCTTGCTGCCCCACCAGCCATTCATATGTGCACTGTGGAGTCTATGTACTTCTCAGTACCAGGCACTGGCAGAAAACAGTAGTGGTCCTAAGTGGAGCCTTGAAGACATTTAGAACCTCAGATCTCCATAGGCTTTAAACCACTCTAAATTATCATTTGGTCTAAGCAAAAGCAGTTTTCCTATTCAAATGCAGTCTTCCAAGAGTCACCTAGCACCCTAACCCATTCTGAGTCCCTCCACTACAGAAATTCTGGAGTTTCCACTGGGCTACAATCTTAATAAAACTAACTCTTGCTTTTAAGAGCCTCACAGTCCAGTTAGAAGCAGGATGGTCAAGAGTCAAAAGAACACCCCGGCACCAGCAAGCCCAGAGTGACACAAGCCCCTATGCTCCTGAAGGCCAGCACCCAGAGCCTGTGTGGCTTAAGGAAATATGGGCTAGAGAAATGGGCAGGAATGAAAATGGAATGGGCCCCATGCCCCAGGACAAGGAACATAACCATCATTAGGGCAGCTTGAATCTGGGGAGTGACTGGTCTCCTTGAGAACCACTCAGTACAGATGTTGGATGCAGGAGACCCAAGAGGCAGGTAGACCTCTTAGTGGAGAGACTGCTTCTTGGGTCTAGGAAGACAGAGGGTGGCAATGGAGTGGATGCATGTGAGGCAGAGATAGCTTAGAGACAAGGATTGGGGCTTTGTTCATTCATAGGAGGCTATTGCAAGGTGGATTAAGGGGAAGCAGATGCCATGATGTCTGGGTGTGAGATGTCTGCACTGGATACAAGAAAGGCATCAAGAACCTGTGAAAAGAAGTAGAGATGGTAGGGCCAGGCAACACAGTGCAGGTTGGAGAGGGCTTGGCCAGGCAGGAAGCCCTTTGGGGCATGTGTTGCCATCAGGATGGTCCTTCACCAGGCTGAGGTGGCAGGGCCTTTGCATACCCATCTCACGAAGACCGCAAAAGAGAACCTGAAGGAGCTGACTGTTGGATGCTGTCCACTGCCCTTGAAGGGGGTCAGTGGTTGACTCCATGTTCACCACTGGCACCTTCAAGAGAAGGGCAGTTGGAGGTGACACCTCTTGCTTCTGTCACTGTTTGAGGAAGCAGACATGGGGATGAGGGAGGCAGGAATGGGGCTGAGTACAGTGTGGGGGGAGAGAGGATTTAGGGGCCTGCTGAAGGTGCTGGGATTTCTGTGTCCTCTTCGCAGAGTCCAAAGATGTGTCCTGTTCATTTGAGAAAGCACAAGAAAGTTCCATCAGGCACTGCAAAAATAAAACACTCTAGAACAAGAATTCAAAGAAAGAAAGTTCTGCTTTGCATATTTGTAGTAAAGGTAACTGCTTCCCATGAAATTATATAGACTCCTCCTTTGATAGTCCAATGTGAGAGCAAGTTGTGAAATACAGGAAATTTCAAGATTTAATTAAAACCCAGTTCACCATACTGAGTTCACTTACAAAATATAGCAAAGATTAATGACAGATATCAAACCAAACTATTTGTGCATGACCTGTTGGGTGATAATTTATGGGCATGAGAGGGAAAGAACAAGATCATAGCCTTAAAATAAATTTACTGCTTTTCTAGCTTAAGTAAAATGGAAATAATAAAAACCCTTGGGTCAGTTAAACTGCACCAGAATGAAATGGTAGGCAGGCCAGGTAGGAGACAATCAATCAGCAGGTATCTTTTAGTCTGTTAAATGCACCACTACACTCACTGAGAAGGGCACAGGGAGAGAGAAGGGGACCCCACCTTACTCCATTTATTCCTCACATGACTACAGTGGTGATTAGCCCTGCTTTCCAGAGGAGGAAACTGAGGCTGAGGGAGACCAAGTCACTTGCCCACAGCTGAAGTGCCAGAGGGCCTCCAGGTAGCTCAGTGGTAAAGAATCTCTCTGCCAATGCAGAGATACAGAGACTTAAGTTCAGTTCCTGGGTGGGAAGATCCCCTAAAGTAGGAAATGACAACCCACTCCTGTCTTTTTGCCTGGGAAAGCCCAAGGACAGAGGAGCCTGGTGGGCTATAGTCCATGTGTTGCAAAGAGTCAGACTCAACAGAGCACACACACATGCAATGCCTGAAGGTGGTGGAGCTGGGACTGGACCGGCCATCTGGCTCAGAGTCCATGCTCTCCCACCATAACCTGCAGCCACCCTTACACTCCATCATTCCAGGGCCCTGACCATCTAAGTGAGCAGATGTGGATGGAACATGCCAAGTACCAGATCCAGACAGGGACACCCAACTTAGGACAGAGTAGCTGGACAATGAATGCCCCAAAAATGCCCATGTCCTGATCCCTGGTACCGTGTTCCCCTATGTGAAGGTTAATTTCAATGTGTCAACTTGGCTGGGCCACAGAACCAGCTATTTGGTCAAATATTATTGTAGATGTTTCTATGATGGTGTTTTTAGAAGAGATTAACACTCAAATCAGTAGACTTTTAGTAAAACAGTTGACCCTCCATAAGGTGAGTGGATTTCAGCCAATCAGTTGAAGGCCTTGAAAGCAGAGACTGAGGTTATCCAGGGAAGAGGGAATTCTGCCAGCTTTTGGACTTGAGCTGCAACACTTCTTCCTGGGCCCTCCCTGCTGGCCCTCCCTGCTGGCCCACCCTGTAGAGTTTAGTCTCACGGGTCAGTTCCTTAAAATGAATCTAAGTGGCTAGACAGACAAATAGACAAAAGAGATAATATTGCAGAATGTGGAGAGTGATGGATATCAGCATGTGTATGTGTATATGTGTATGTGTATGTGTATGTGTATGTGTATATATATATATACATATATACATATGTATACAGACAAATAGACAAAAGAGATAATATTGCAGAATGTGGAGAGTGATGGATATCAGCATGTGTATGTGTATATGTGTATGTATATGTGTATGTGTATATATATATATACATATATACATATGTATACATATACATATATACATATGTATATACATATATATATATGTGTATATATATATATATATATATATATATATATATACACATATATGTATATATTCTAACTCTCTGGAAAACCTGTTGTTCAGTCACTCAGCCATGTCTGACTCTTTGCGACCCCATGGACTGCAACGTGCCAGGCTTCCCTGTCCTTCACAATATCCCAGAGCTTGCTCAAACTTATGTCCATTAAGTCGGTGATGCCATCCAACCATCTCATCCTCTGTCACCGCCTTCTCCTCCCTTCAGTCTTTCCCAGCATCAGGGTCTTTTCTAATGAGTCACCTCTTCACATCAGGTGGCCAAAGTACTCCAGTACTTTGACAATACATACTACATGATGAAAGAAGGATTTTGCAGATGTGAATGTTAATGATGTTAAGATGGAGGGGATCATTCTGGGTTTTTCCAGGCAGGCCCAGTGCAATCACAAATACCTTTGTAAAAGGGAGGCAGAGGAATTTCCCTTGTGACCCAGTGGTTAGGAATCAATACAGAGGGCACAGGTTTGATCTCTGGTTAGAGAACTAAGATCCTGTATGACATGGGGCAAAACTCACATGCCACAACTACAGAGCCCACATGCTCTGGAGCCCATGCACCAGAACTAGAGAGAATCTCACATACCACAGTGAAGATCCCATGTGCTACAACTAAGACCAAACGCAGCTGTTAAAAATAAATAAAAATATTATAAGAAAGAAGAGGAGGGAGGCAGAGAGTGGAAGGATGCAGTCAGAGGCCAAGGAAGGCCAGCAGCCCCCAGAAGCTGGAAGCAGCAAGACACAGATTCTCCCCAGAGGCTCTGGAGGCTGGAGCAGCGCTAACACCCTCATTTCAGACTTCTGACACCCAGAGCTCTGAAAGAATAAATTTCTATGGTCTTAAGCCATCCAGTTTGTGGCAGTTCATTATACTAGCCCTGGGAAACTAACAGGGGGCAACTTTCAGAAGAAAGCAGGGGGTCTTCCTGGTGGGTGGAGTGCCTATCATTGAACAAAGCCTCAAGGGGTACTGCTTAATGTGCTCCCTCTCACCCACCCCAGTCCCCAAAATATCCTCTCTGGCAAATCTCCTCAACTGCACCTTTTTTCCTTTCCTGGAAGGGGCTGGCATTGCAAACAGTTTGACCACACTGCAGACCATTGAGTGTCTTTGGGGCTGCCACACTCCTCCCCCGCAAGCCACAAGCACAGCCCAACTAGGCTGAGGAATCAGGATATTTGCAGGGGTATTAGGAAGATCATGGAGCGCAGGAGCTGAGTGGGAGTTCTTTGTAACGCAGGCTGGGAGGGGAAAGGGAACCTTCTTCACATATTCCGCTTAACAACCGTGCACCAGGTCCCAGCCTGCTGTTAATTGCTCTCCCTTCAACCACTTTTCCAGTCTTAACAAAGCTAAGCTCCTTCTCACCACACTTAAGGACTCAAGAGGAGCGAGACTCTGAGTCAAGAGCAGGACCACAGGCCATCCCACCCATTCTGCCCTCAGTTCATATGTCAGGGAAGTCCAGCCACAGCTGAGTCCAGGGCCCAACCCTAGGGTCTGCTCAGGACTCCCAACTCAGACTCAAGTGCAAACTCTCAGAGGAGAAGGTGGGGAAAATGAGGGCACTGAGGGGAAAGCACTGTGGGCTGATGCACAGCAGTTTCCAGGATGATGAGTATAATGTCCACCACCACAGTTCATGGACACCCCCTCCTACACTCAAGAGCAGCTCAGTCCTTCCCTCCCTCTGGGGTCACTTGCCCAGCATCAGTGATAACACATGTAACAATCATCCCTCGTTCTGCATGGTGTTCTGAGGTGGCAGCCCACGCTCAGCTCTGGCCTTTGGACTTTACCAAGTATTGCAATCAACCTGGGAGCCACCCACATGAGGTTGTAGAGACAAGGAGGGGAGCAGGGCAGTGCCGGACACAAGCCACATCCACCTGACCTCAGAGGAATCATCTCAACAGCCTTACTGCCTACCCCAACACATGTCTGAACTCATGTGATCTTCAGAGAATCCTGTGACTTTAGGCAACAGCAAGACATGAGGGTGAAAGCAAGACAGAGGCCAGCCAACTAGGAATTGTATACCAACTACATCCAAACAGGACACCAAACAGAAATGAGATGCCATAAAAAAGCATTCAACTCAGTAGGGTCATGGTGCAGGTGGCCATGTACTGATCTGTGGTCACAGTGATGCCCATCAGTGGAGGGCAGCTGCAAGTTGTGCCCACAAGGAGAGGCTCCCAGGGCCAGCACTTCTCTTACTTGGAACTGTCACTCCATCCAAACTGATGTCCTTAGAGATGTGCACAGACTGTTCATCAAAGTTTCACTTGTAAGAACTAAGAAGTACAAACAACCCAAAGTCTACCAATAGTGGAATGGGTACATAGATGATGGCAGACCATGGAATAATACAGAGCAACAAAAATGAGTAAACTACAGCTACACAAAACCACATACAAATCTCAAAGTAATCCTTCATTAACTAAATAAAATCTTTGATGTGCTTTTATTTAAAAAACAAAAAAGAAAGCAGACACAAAAAAGAACATACTATCTATACAATAGGGATCATGGTTACCATTGAGGAAAAGGGCATAATGATGGGAAGAGGCTTGAGAACACAGAATGATTTTGGAAATTAAAAGCATGATAGGTGAGAAGCAATCTACAGATGTATTGCAATCCCTGTCAAAATACTCAGGACATTTTCCATAGAACTAGAACAAATAACCCTAAAATTTGTATGAAACCACAAAAGATCCAGAATTGTCAACTCCAGAAAAATAAATGACCCAATCAAAAAATGGGCCAAAGAACTAAATAGACATTTCTCCAAAGAAGACATACAGATGGCTAACAAACACATGAAAAGATGCTCAACATCACTCATTATCAGAGAAATGCAAATCAAAACCACTATGAGGTACCATTTCACGCCAGTCAGAATGGCTGCCATCCAAAAGTCTACAAGCAATAAATGCTGGAGAGGGTGTGGAGAAAAGGGAACCCTCTCCCACTGTTGGTGGGAATGCAAACTAGTACGGCCACTATGGAGAACAGTGTGGAGATTCCTTAAAAAACTGGAAATAGAACTACCTTATTATCCAGCAATCCCACTGCTGGGCATACACACTGAGGAAACCAGAAGGGAAAGAGACACGTGTACCCCAATATTCATCGCAGCACTGTTTATAATAGCCAGGACATGGAAGCAACCTAGATGTCCATCAGCAGATGAATGGATAAGAAAGCTATGGTACATATACACAATGGAGTATTACTCAGCCATTAAAAAGAATACATTTGAATCAGTTCTAATGAGGTGGATGAAACTGGAGCCTATTATACAGAGTGAAGTAAGCCAGAAAGAAAAACACCAATACAGTATACTAATGCATATATACGGAATTTAGAAAGATGGTAACAATAACCCTGTATACAAGACAGCAAAAGAGACACTGATGTATAGAACAGTCTTATGGACTCTGTGGGAGAGGGAGAGGGTGGGAAGATTTGGGAGAATGGCATTGAAGCATGTATAATATCATGTATGAAACGAGTCGCCAGTCCAGGTTCGATGCACAATACTGGATGCTTGGGCTGGTGCACTGGGACGACCCAGAGGGATGGTATGGGGAGGGAGGAGGGTTCAGGATGGGGAACACATGTATACCTGTGGCGGATTCATTTCGATATTTGGCAAAACTAACACAATATTGTAAAGTTTAAAAATAAAATTAAATTAAAAAAAAAAAAAAGAAATCCAAGAAAAAAAGAGCAAAGCTTGAGGCATAATCTTCCAGACTTCAGTTGCAAAGCTACAGTAATCAAAGCAGCATGGTATTGGCACAAAAACAGACATATACATCAATTAATCTTTGACAAAAGGAGGCAAGAATATCCAATGGATAAAAAATAGTCTCTTCAGTAAAAGGTGTTGGAAAAACTTAACAGATACATACAAATGAATGAAGTTAGAACATACCTTTACACCATACATGAAAATAAACTCAAAATGACTTAAAGGCCTAAATATAATACATGATATCATAAAATTCTTAGAAGAAAATGTAGGCAGAACATCCTCTGACCCAAATCTTAGTAATATTTGCTTAAGTCAATCTTCCAAGGCAAAAGAAATAAAAGCAAAAAATAGACAAATGGGACCTAATTAAACTTTAAAAAGCTTTTGTACAGCAAAGAAAAGCATCGTCAACCACACACACACACACACACAAAATGACTACAGAATGGGAGAAGACATTTACAAATAATGTGGCCAACAAGGAGTTAGTTAACATTCAAAATGTACAAAAATCTCATATAACTCAATTCAAGGGAAAAAATAATTCCATTAAAAAAATAGGCAGAAGACCTAAATAGACATTTCTACAAAGAAGACATACAGATGGCTAAGAGACACATGAAAAGATGCTCAAATGTTGTATGGCAGAAACCAATACAACATTGTAAAGCAATTATCCTCCAATTAAAAATAAAATAAAAAGATGCTCAACATCGCTAATGCAAATCAAAACTGCAACCAAGAATCACCTCACACCCATCAGAATGGTCATTATCAAAAAGTCTACAAACAACAAATGGGGAGGATGCGGAGAAAAGGGAACCCTCCTACACCATTTGTAGGAACATAAATTGGTACAGTCACTGTGGAAAAGAGTATGGATATTATTTTTTAAACTAAAAAAAAATATATAATCTGATCCAGCAATTCCACCCTTGGTTATACACCTTGAAAAGACAAAAACTCTAATTTGTACCCCAATGTCCAGAGCATCTCTATTTATAATCATCAAGATGTGGGAGCAAACTAAGTGCCCATAGACAAACAATTGGATTAAAAAGACGTGGAATGTGTATACAATGGAATATTATGAACCCATAAAATGAATGAAATACTCCATTTGCTGCAACATGGATGGACCTAGAGAATGTTAGGTTTAGTTAATTAAGTCAGACAGAGAAAGACAAATACTATTTATCACTTATATGTGGAAGCTAAAAAATACAAGCACAAGTGAGTCTATATACAAAAAAGAAACACTCACAGAGAGAAAACAAACTTATGGCTAACAAAGGAGAAGGGAAGGGAGGGATAAATTATGAGTATGTGATTAGGAAGCACAAACTATTATACATAAAATAGATAAACAACAAGGATTTGTCATATAGCACAGAGAATTATAACCTATTATCTTTTAATAATCTATAATGGAGTATTATCTGCAAAAATACTGGGTCATTACTGTTCTGTACACAACTAACACGATGTTGTAAATTAACTATACTTCAATTTTTAAAAAGGTGAAATTTTAAAAGTCCTAGAAAAGTTAGAAAATAAAGTTAACAAAATCTTCAAGAATTCAAGATAAGTATAAGAAACCATAAGAAAACTGAAGGTCCGATGTAGAAGATTTAATAATGGGAGTTGCAGAAAGAGTGAAGATAGGTGATGCCAGGCCAGGGGTGCAGTTTGTTTTTTTTTTAAATTAAAATTTATTTATTTTAATTATATGCTAATTACTTTACAATATTGTATTGGTTTTGCCATACATCAACATGAATCCACCATGGGTGTACATGTGTTCCCAATCCTGAACCCCTCTCCCACCTCCCTCAGCAGATGAATGGATAAGAAAGCTTATATATGTGTATATTATTATATACATAATGTTCCATTGTGTATATGTGGTACATATACACAATGGAATATTACTCAGCCATTAAAAAGAATACATTTGAATCAGTTTTAATGAGGTGGATGAAACTGGAGCCGATTATACAGAGTGAACTAAGCCAGAAAGAAAAACACCAATACAGTATACTAATGCATATATATGGAATTTAGAAAGATGGTAATGACAACCCTGTATGCAAGAAGCAAAAGAGACACAGATGTATAGAACACTTTTTGGACTCTGTGGGAGATGGGAGCAGATAATTTGGGAGAATGGCATTGAAACATGTATAATATCATATAAGAAACGAATCGCCAGTCCAAGTTCAATGCAGGATACAGGAAGCTTGGGGCTGGTGCACTAGGATGACACAGAGGGGTGCAGTTTTAACACAGCCCAGTTTTCTCCTTGCAGAGAGAAACAAGTAAGGCCACCTCCCAAGCTCTACATCACAGTCATCACGTCCCCCAGAGAGACTAGCTCCCTCCACAAGCCCTACGCTCAGAAATCTGAGAAAAGGAGACAAGTGGACCAGATTGAATAAACAGGCCATTGTGACTGCTGGTCAACTACAGTCAGGGCTAGAGAAGCCTGCCAGTACAGAGCCAAATGTTGATCCTTGGGGAAAAGGTCCACTGACCAACAGGCCAGCCCCACACATCCATTCATTCACTCACCCATTCATCAGGCTCTTGTTGCGAGGGCCAGCCCTGGGCTGGGAACTCAGTAGTGCTCCTGACCTCTGAAGATGATGACTTAGCAATGTCCTGTGGCCACAACTGCCAGTGTGTGGACAGCATTGCTGTAGGAAAGGTCTATTGAGCAGCCTACAGGATGTAACTGGGAATTTAACAATGCAGTGAAATCTTGAGCTCTGGAATGTCTTGCTTCACTATCAGTTTTGCACAGCTGATTCCCTTTGGTCAATGTCTTTGGAGGGAAAGGAAACTTAATGCTTCTTTAGCTTCTACTGGGTTTTACATGTAATTAACCACACATCTCAGAGCACTTGCACTGGAGGCAGCTAAAATGGCAGCAGGGATGTGCACAAATGGGATACTGAGGGGAAGAAGAAGAAAGAAAAAAAAAAAAAACGCGTGAAAAAAAACTGTCATTTTTATGAGGCTGGAACCTCTCAGTTGCCTTATGTTACAGGGAAAACTACTCTCCAGTCTTTGTGGAGGGAGCCATGCCAAGCACTTGCCCCAAGGGAGAGAGAGGCTTATCCTATGGAGTGGTTAGGAGAAGGGGGCTCTTGGCCCCCTCTCCCCCCTCTCACCTGGGGTTCTCCTCTTATGGGGCTCACCCACAGAGGGTGGGATGGGTCTGAGCCAACAAGGAGCCTCTCATACACTACGAGTCTGTCTAAAGTTGGAGACTGGTATTAGAAAACCCAGTTTCTATCAGGAAAATAGTTCACTGCTTGCCTTTCCCTTAACTGATTCAGACAGAAATTAGGAGAAAAAAAAATATATTGAGTTCCTTCAAACCCCCCAAAGTTGACCAACAGAGAAATCACCCTGAATTTCTCTAGGTTTCATGGGTCTGTGGAATGTTTAGCTCTACCCCAGTATCTGCAATGATTCTCACATCATCCATACCTCAGGCCTCACCAGCCCCTCTACTCTCTGTCCTGCAGCAAGTCCCCTGCAGGCCTGGCTGCCTCACACACAACCCAACTTACCTCTTCCTCAAGAGGGGCTCACATGTTCCTGGTCTCCCTGGAACCCACCACCCCCACCCTCACAGCCTGAGGCTCAGTAACACACACTCAACAAACAAGTGAGCCAGACCTCACTCACTTCCCACAGCAAGTCTGGGCTTCTCTAACTCTCTGTGGAGAAGGGCCTATTTCATTAAACTCCCGTATGTTGCAGACTGATTATTTAGCACAATGCAATAAAAATAAAATACTATAAAAATGAAATGAAAAAACAATGACACACAGAATACAAGCCCCCTACACCCTTGTGATTAGACCTAACACACATGAATTACTCAGAAGAACTACAGTTTCTACAACAGTTTCTAGCTACATGCCTCTATTCTGCCTTTATCTTCTTGTGTATAGGTGGTTCATGATGTGAGCACACTTGCACAGGGTCCCCTCCTTGTCACCTCTCTGCCTGTGCATAGCTCTGGAAGCTCAGCACAAGCCAGGAGGTTTGACCAAGCAGCCTATGTTCCTGAAACAAATTGCTTTTCTGGAGCCATAAAATTAACTTCTGGAGTAAAATATTAAACTTCACTCTGAAAACAGAATGATTTATGCTCTTTACTGAAGAAAAATATCAGTGCAGCTTTTAGCTTCCCAAAGTAATTTAAATCTCAACTTAGTTTCAACTTAGAGAAAAAAATAAATAAAAACAACAAAAAGCACTACTAAAGAAAGTCTTCCTTACTCAGGGAAACGTATGGCATGGGGATTTCAGCCCTTCTCAGTGCAAAGCCAGGTCCCTGTGGGACACTTCAGGGAACTTGCTGGAGGCCTATCTGCTGCCCATCTATCTACTGCCCTCACCATGCTGGTCCACCACTTCTGCCTCTGACAGCCACAGCTCCCTGCAAACAGGATTAACCTGCAAGGCAGCAGCTAGTTAAAAGAGCAATTAGAGGCACTGCCTTAGGGCTCTGTTCCTCTTTTCTACCAGGAAGGCACAGTCTGAGAGAGACTACAGGAGAAATGCAGAACTGCCACCATACTGGTCAGCATCTGGATTCCTGCAGCCCCTATCTGCATACACTTTCTCCATCTCCCTCTGTCCTCAAGGACTGAGGGCACCTTCATACTTCCAAGTCAAGCAAGCAGGCAACTGCTAAGAGCTGAGAGGTACACAAAGCTTTGGGCAGTCTTTCAGGACTGTGCAGTGGGAGTTGAGTCTTGCCCAATGAGGAAGAGGTGATCTGGTGAGCACAGTCATGTCTCCCAGAAGGCTCACCTCACAAACACTAAGACCCAGCTTCAACTAGAGCAGGTTAAGGAGATTTCTTCATGTTAAAAGCCTGCCAGAAACACATAAATCCTATCTGGAGAAGCAGAACCCTCATCTAGAGCTTTGAATTGTATCCATGATTAAAAAAAAAAAAAAAAAGCTGTGCAAAAAGTCAAGAACTGACCAAAACAAAAAGGAACAAGAGACATGAGAAACAGACCACTGGAGATCTGAGTTATCAGAAATTTGTATTAAATAGCTGTGATTACTATGTTCCATAAGTTAAATGATACAAGGTTTTAGCAAAAAAATCAAACGAAATTTCTAAATTAAAAACAGAAGTGAGAATTCAATAAACAGCAGTTTAAAGATAATTAATGAAATAAAAAATGATTTACAAGAACATACGTAGACTGAGGCACAGAAGTTGAGAAATACAGAAACAAGCAAGAAACACAGTGACATGGTGGAAATGTCTTTAATATGGTAACTGTGGTCCCACAGGAGGAGAAGAAGGATGAAGCAACAACCAAAACATGATGCAGAGAATATTCTCCCAAAAGATGAAAGATATCAAACCACAGATTCAAAGAGGTCATAACCTGTAAGAAAACAACACTGAGTATATCAAAAAGCCAAAAGAGAGAGAGATTTTTTAATGCAGCCAGAAGAAAAAATTACCTGTAACAGAGTAATAAGACTGAAATAAAATCCCTCACAGAAGTAATGGAAGCCAGAAGAAAATGGAACAGCATCTTTAAAGTGCAGAAGAAACAAAGTAATTGTCAATCTGGGTACTCTATACCCAAAAAAATATATCCTTGAAACAAAGGCAAAATAAAACATTTCAAACAAACAGAATTCATCATCAGGAAATTCACTCTAAAAAATACCACACACACACACACACACAAAATACCAGAGTAATTTTTTTGAGCAAAAATATGGAAGTATAGGAAGAAATTAAAAATGCAAAAGATAAAAATATGTAAAAATCTAAATGAATGCTAACTATACAAACAAAAATAATAATAATGCCATGTGTGGTTTAAAAATATATGTAGAATTTGTATACATGACAAAAAATCACAAAAGTTGGAAAGCAATAAATAAAGTTATTTATTAAATAAATAAATAAAATAAATGAAGGTCCAAACATTCCTGGAAAATAGTAAAAATACTACTTTAAATTAGACTGTAATTAGTCAAAGATACATGCTGTAACCTTAAGTGTAAGCCCTTAAAAAATAAACAAATGTATGCCTAAAATGGTATTGTTGTTGTTCAGTTGCTCAATCATGTCCAACTTTTTGCAACCCCCTGAACAGCAGCACACCAGGCCTCCCTGTCCTTCACTGTCTCCCTGAGTTTGCTCAAACTCACATCCATTGATTCCATGATACCATCCAACCATCTCATCCTCTATCATTCCCTTCTCCTCCTGCCTTCAGTCCTTCCCAGAATCAGGGTCTTTTCCAATGAGTTAGCCCTTTGCATCAGGTTGCCAAAGTATTAGAGCTTCAGCCTCATCATCAGTCCTTCCAATGACTATTCAGGGTTGATTTCCTTTAGGACTGACTGGTTTGATCTCTTTGCTGTCCAAAGGACTCTCAAGAGTCTTTTAATTAAGAGGTTAAAAAAAATGAATAATAAAAATACACCTGACTACTCCAAAAAAAAGATAAGAAACGAAAGAAAACATAGTTTAGATGAGAAAGAGAGACTGAAAAAGAAAATGATCAATTTAAGCCCAAAATATTGCAGCAATTGAATTAAATGTAAATGGATTGAATACTCCAAACATTGAGACTTCAGAAAAACTTTCATGTTGCTTGTAAGTTGTTGTTGTTGTTTAATTACTAGGTCATGTCTGACTCTGCGATCCTATGGACTATAACCCACCAGGCTTCTCTGTCCATAGGATGTCCTAGGCAATAATCACACATCCCTGGTGGCTCAGACAGTAAAGTGTCTGCCTGCAATTTCAGGAAAACTGGATTCAATCCCTGAGTCAGGAAGATTCCCTGGAGAAGGAAATGGCAATCCACTCCAGTACTCTTGCCTGGAAAATTCCATGGACGGAGGAACATTGTGGGCTACAGTCCATGGGGTTGCAAAGAGTCAGACACGACTGAATGACTTCACTTTCACTTTTAATAATACTGGAGTGGAGTGCCATTTCCTTCTCTAGGAGAGTTTTCCAGCCCAGAGATCGAACCTGAGTCTCCTGTATTGGCAGGTGGATTATTTACTGCTGAGCCACCAGGGAAACCATTGCATATAAGAGATACATCTTAAACATAAGAACAAAAAGATTGAGAGAGAATGAAAAAGATATACATGAAAAAAACTGATCAGAAGAAAGCTGATATGAAGCAACTTAAATATAAGAACAAAAAGATTGAGAATGAAAAAGATATATATGAAAAAACTAATCAGAAGAAAGCTGATATATCAGCCAAAATAGATTAAGTCAAAAATTTTGAAAACACATTACTAGATAGAAAAAGGAATATCTTCATGTGATAAAAGGATCAATCCATGAGGAAGAATTAACATTTCTAAACATGGATGCACCTGATAAAATAATTTTAATATACATAAACCAAAAACAGATGAAACTAAAAGGAAAATCAGACAAATACACAATCATAGTGACAGACCTGAACAATTAATAAGGCAAGTAGACAAAAAAAGTATTGAGAATACAGGTGATTTGAACAGCACCGTCAACAAATCCACCTAGCAGACATGTACAGAAGGCAGTATCCCTCTGCAGGTTGCATGCTCCTTCCAAGCCCACATGAAATAATTATCAAACAGTCCATAATATTAAGCCTTAAAGTAAGTCTCAAGTCTTAGAATCACTCAGAGTATATTCCTTGAGCATTCTAGATCAGTAGTCAATAACAAAAGGTAAATATAAAATCCTCACATTTGGAAATTTAAGCAAAATACGTGAAAAAAAAATTCATGTGTGTTCAGTTGCAAAGTCATGTCCAACTCTACAAGGCCATGGACTGCAGCCCACCAGGCTCCTCTGTCCATAGGATTTTCCAGGCAAGTATACTGGAGTGGGTGGTCATTTCCTCCTCCAGGGGATCTCCCCAACCCAGGGATCAAATATGGGTCTCCTGCATCTCTTGCATTGCTAGGCAGATTCTTAACCACCTGAGCCACCCGGGAAGCCCAATAAATTCAAAAGTCAAACAAAAAAGTCACAGTGGAAATTTTAAAATACTTTTAACTGATGATGAAAATATGACACATAAAAGTTTGTGGGATATAGCTAGATTCAAAATTAGTGAGAATTGTATAGCCATAAATGTAGATATTAGAAGAAGGAAGGCTAAAAAATAATCTCAGAAAAAGCAAAGAAAATAAAAACAAAGAAAATAAAGACTTCCCTTGTGACCTAGTGGCTAAGGCTTCATGTTCCCAATGCAGGGGGCCCAGGTTCAATCCCTGGTCAAGGAACTAGATCCCACGTGCCACAACTAAGACCTAGCACAGCCAAATAAATAAGTAAATACTTTTAGAAGAACAAAAAAGTATTAGGAACAATAATATTAAGAATAGAAATTAAAGAAACAGGAAACATATAATACAAAAAATAAGCATCACCAATTCTTTTTTTAATTCTAAGATATCCAGCCAAGAAATAAGGGGAAAAGTCACAGCCAACTAACATCAGAAACAAAAAGCGGATCACCAGTATAGATTATACAGAGATTTAAAAGATAGAAAAATAATTTTATAAAAAGTTTATGGTAATACATATGAAAATTTAAATAAAATGAATAAATTCCTTGAAAAACACAACCTACCAAGACTGACCAAAAAGAAAATCTAAATAAGTAGATATATTTTAAAAATTGAATTATTAACTAAAATTCTTCCCACACAGACATCTTCAGGTCAAGCTAGCTTTAACAATAAATTCTATTAAATATTAAAAAGAAATAACACAAACTCTTCCAGATAGTGAGGAAAAAAGGAACATTTTCCAGCTCATTTTAATCTTGCTACCTAGATAGCATATTCAAAAGCAGAGACATTACTTTGCCAACAAAGGTTCGTCTAGTCAAGGCTATGGTTTTTCCTGTGGTCATGTATGGATGTGAGAGTTGGACTGTGAAGGAGGCTGAGCGCCGAAGAATTGATGCTTTTGAACTGTGGTGTTGGAGAAGACTCTTGAGAGTCCCTTGGACTGCAAGGAGATCCAACCAGTCCATTCTGAAGGGGATCAGCCCTGGGATTTCTTTGGAAGGACTGATGCTGAAGCTGAAACTCCAGTACTTTGGCCACCTCATGTGAAGAGTTGACTCATTGGAAAAGACTCTGATGCTGGGAGGGATCGGGGGCAGGAGGAGAAGGGGACGACAGAGGATGAGATGGCTGGATGGCATCCCTGACTCGATGGACGTGAGTCTGAGTGAACTCTGGGAGTTGGTGATGGACAGAGGCCTGGCGTGCTGCGATTCATGGGGTCACAAAGAGTTGGACACAACTGAGCAATTGAACTGACTGAACTGAATCAAAAGTCGACAAGGGCATTACAAGAAAGAAAAACCACATACCAATATCTCTCATGAACATGGTTGCAAAAGTCATAAACAAAATACTAGCAAATTAAATCCAGTGACATATACAAAGAAACAAGCTATATTTATTTTAGGAAAGCAAAATTAGTTTACAAATAAATTCAACTAATGTAATTCAACAGAGTATCCAATAAGGGAGTAAAATCAACTGAGCATCTAAATAGATACAGAAAAAGCATTCGATAAAATTCAACATCCATTTAGGGAACAAAAAAGATTTTAGCAAACTAGGAACAGAGGCAACTTCCTTAATCTAATAAATAGTATCTACTACAGAGAAGGCAATGGCACCCCACTCCAGTACTTTTGCCTGGAAAATCCCATGGATGACGGAGTAGCCTGGTAGGCTACAGTCCATGGGGTCGCTAGAGTCGGACACGACTGAGCAACTTCACTTTCACTTTTCACTTTCCTGCATTGGAGAAGGAAATGGCAACCCACTCCAGTGTTCTTGCCTGGAGAATCACAGGGATGGCGGAGCCTGGCTGGCTGCCGTCTGTGGGGTCACACAGAGTCGGACACGACTGAAGCGACTTAGCAGCAGCATAAACAATCCCTGCAGAAAATATTTCCCCTAAGCAGTAAAATATTGAAGACCTACTCTCTGAATTCAGGGCCAAGAAGGATGACCACTGATTATCACTTCTATTTAACACTTTATTGGAGATACTGGCCAATGCCTAAGGCACGCAAAATCTAATACAAGATTTGGAAAGGAAGAGATAAAACTATAATTTATATTTCTATATTCCAGCAACAAAAAAATAGAAAATGAAATTTGAGAAAGGATATCCACTTATAACAACCAGGAAACATGAAATACCTAGGATTAAATCTGACAAAGGAGGGGGGGCACATCCTCTACACAGAAACACAATATTATAGAAGGAAATCTTAAGACACATAAACACATACACTGTAAGTTTCTGTGATGCAAACATGTCAGTTCTCCCCAGATTCAGCAACAAACTCAAAGCCATCCAATCCAGCTCCTGCCTCATCTTGGTCAGTCCCGGTCCTGAGCCGAGCACAGGCCCCTCCAGGGCTGCCTACTCCAAGCCTGGGAGCTGCACTTGCTTCCCCAAACAGCCACAGCCTGACTGGAGGCTTTGGAACGCCCCTAGGTCCCCAGTCAAGGCCAGTCTATGAGTCCTCAAGTGTCACCTGCCATTAGCAGACCTGCCTGCCAGCGTCCTGTGCTCTGGAATGACTCCTCACATCATCCTCTTCCCTGTCCTGCTCTGAAGATGCTCTGCTGACTGCATACATCTGCCCCACCCCACTGGGTATGCTTACTTTCCTCTGAAATAGGCAAGCTAGAGTCAGGCCAATGCCAGTTTTCATCCCAGCGTGGTCAACCTGCTGAAGCTTGTGTGTTCCCCCCGAGCTTGCATGTCCACACACACAATCCTGACATTGTAGTGTTGATGTGAAAAGTACAATATAATGCAGACAGTACCTGGTCAGGTGAGGGCCTGACATACAGTAAATGGTTCAAAATGAAGACAGATGGGAGATGTCAGGAAAACACGCTTTTCTATGAGAGTGTTCACATCTTCCTAAACAGTGGTGGGTCTAAAGCCAAACTTAATGGGTTTTTCCTGTCCTTCTTGAAATAAACTCAGCCCTTCTGTGCTTGTCTTTGCAAGTTTCCTCATAGCACAGGTATTCTAAATATCCTGCTCTAGTCCAGCCACCATAAAGTAAAATGGAGCCTTCACAGTACAAATTAATAGTAGGTCTTACTTAATTAAGATTAATTTTATGTGAGATCTTGGGAGCCTAATCACTTCATATGATCCATCCTTATTCTTGATCCCAAAACCTCCTTTGGAAACATGCTTGGTTAGGTACAATTTAAGTTTTCTAGTTTAATTATTTATTGAGCTTCCACTATGTGATACTCACTTTGTATACCTTATCTCTAAACCTCATAACAACCTTACAAAATTAGGTATTAATACCCCCATTTTACAGATGAAGAAAATGATGCTTGCAGAAGGAAGACGACCCTGCCTGGGGTCACAAGTGAAACACTCCTGGAGTGGAGTTTACCATGAGTCTCTAACCCTAAATCATGCAGCCTCCCAGGGCCAACAGCTGGGAATGAGTTTCCAGGCTCTCCTTCTGAGCACTGGGGATTTCTCTTATCCCAGTAAGTATCACTGGTCCATAGAAGTATTAACAGGAGAGAAGGAGGTGCATCATTTCAACAAAATTGTCATGACACTATGAATTCAGAAGTTACTTCTCTACTTGGTCTTATGAAGACCAACAGGCCAGTACTCACCTTGATTTGGTGTCAAGATTGATTTTCACTGCAGAGTACATCATGAGAAATGCTGGACTGGAAGAAACACAAGCTGGAATCAAGATTGCCAAGAGAAATATCAATAACCTCAGATATGCAGATAACACCACCCTTAAGACAGAAAGTGAAGAGGAACTAAAAAACCTCTTGATGAAAGTGAAAGTGGAGAGTGAAAAAGTTGGCTTAAAGCTCAACATTCAGAAAACTAAGATCATGGCATCTGGTCCATCACTTCATGGGAAATAGATGGGGAAACAGTGTCAGACTTTATTTTGGGGGGCTCCAAAATCACTGCAGATGGTGACTGCAGCCATGAAATTAAAAGACGCTTACTCCTTGGAAGGAAAGTTATGACCAACCTAGATAGCATATTCAAAAGCAGAGACATTACTTTGCCAACAAAGGTTCGTCTAGTCAAGGCTAAGGTTTTTCCTGTGGTCATGTATGGATGTGAGAGTTGGACTGTGAAGAAGGCTGAGCACCGAAGAATTGATGCTTTTGAACTGTGGTGTTGGAGAAGACTCTTGAGAGTCCCTTGGACTGCAAGGAGATCCAACCAGTCCATTATGAAGGAGATCAGCCCTGGGATTTCTTTGGAAGGAATGATGCTAAAGCTGAAACTCCAGTACTTTGGCCACCTCATGCGAAGAGTTGACTCATTGGAAAAGACTCTGATGCTGAGAGGGATTGGGGACAGGAGAAGGGGACAACAGAGGATGAGATGGCTGGATGGCATCACTGACTCGATGGACGTGAGTCTGAGTGAACTCCAGGAGTTGGTGATGGACAGGGAGACCTGACATGCTGCGATTCATGGGGTCGAAAAGAGTCGGACATGACTGAGCGACTGATCTGATCTGATCTGAATGATTATGAGTTGAGAGTAGGATCCAGAGAAGCTGCAGAAAGTGACATTTCAGACTTCTCACTCTCAACGTTCTGGGCACTCAGTGAGAGGAAGCAGAGTCCCCTCAAGCACACTTCACCCAGATGTCACTCAGAGGTGTGCACCATCCTGGCTATGAGACCCTCTCTTGTGAATTAAGCACTTAGCTAAAAAGCAGGAAGGAATTGACAAAAAGTGAACAATGCCTCTGAGTCAGCCTGGCTGCTGTACATACAAATCTCATCATTGCATCATTTGTCTAAGAAAATTAAAAAAAAAAAAAAACTGAAATTTGAAGAATTTATGTGGTTAGTTCAAGATCACATAGCATGGTATAGTGGAAAAAGCATGGGGCTTGAATCTTGGTTCCAACATCTATTAGCTTGGACAAACTACTTAAAATCTTTGAGTCTCAACTCTCTAACCTGTAAAATGAGGTAACAAGAGATTCTTACCTCTGGCCAAGATGGAGTGACAAGACCAGATTCTCCCTCCTATTTGAAACAGTTGAAAAAATAGACAAAATACATGAAAAAACAGTTTTTAAGATACTCTACATCAAGCAACAAAGGACAGGGGCCACTAAGAGGTGGCCAACAAGTGAGAACAGCCTTATGATGGTTCCAGCTTACTGCTCAGAAAAAAGTTCCAGGCCACAGCCAAAGGAGAGAATTCCCTAGGACTCACAGTCTCTCTGAATTGAGGTTCTAGGGAGACTGGCTAGTTTCCAGAACAGAGTATCTGAGAAAGAGAAAAAAGAGAGAGAAAACTGCAGACTAGCAGAGGACCCTTCTTGAGTATTCACAGAGTCCTGATATATGCATAATCATGCAAGGTAACATAATCATGCAAGGAAACTATGGTCAATCAGGGAAAAGCTACCTTAAAAAAATGGAAGGTAGCAGTTCCGAGAACTCACATGGGGATGGAAATATTGCCTATCTCCAACACTCAGACTGGAAAATCTCAAGGTTAAAGGACACTGGGTGGAGTATACCGAAGGGTCTTGCCTCAGGAGTGTGGAAAAATTAACCTTAGGGTGAGTAAAACAGTAAAACATCCAGTTCTATCGAAAAGAATTTTAAATCCAAAAAGGATCAAAGTTGACCTAAATAATTTAACTGAATCTCACAACAAAATTCAAGGAAACTGGTGGCACTACAAGGTAACTATACAAAGGCTGTTGTTGTTGTTCAGTCACTAAGTCATGTCTGACTCTTTCCAAACCCATGGAATGCAGCACACCAGCCTTCCCTGTCCATCACCAACTCCTGGAGCTTGTTCAAACTCACGTCCATTGAGTCAGTGATGCCAACCAACCATCTCATCCTCTGTCATCCCCTTCTCCTTCTGTCTTCAATCTTTCCCAGCATCAGGGTCTTTTCCAGTAAATCTGTTCTTCGCATTGGGTGGCCAAAGTATTAGAGCTTCAGCTTCAGCATCAGTCCTTCCAATGAATATACAGGGTTGATTACCATTAGGGTTGACTGGTTTTATCTCCTTGCAGTCCAAGGGACTCTCAAGAGTCTTCTCCAACATGACAATTTGAAAGCATCCATTCTTCAGTGCTCAGGCTCCTTTATGGCCCAACTCTCACATCCATACATGACTACTAGAAAAACCATAGCTTTGAATAGATGGATCTTTGTCAGCGAAGTGATGTCTCAGCTTTTTAATATGCTGTCTAAATTTGCCATAGCTTTTCTTCCAAGAAGCAACTGTCTCTTAATTTAATGGCTGCAGTCACCATCCACAGTGATTTTTGGAGTCCAAGAAAATAAATTTGCCACCATTTCCACATTTTCACTATTTACCAGGAAGTGATGGGACCAGATGCCAATCTTAGTTTTTTCAATGTTGTTTTAAGTCAGTTTTTTAATTCTCCTCTTTCACCCTCATCATGAGGTTCTTTAGTCCCTCTTTCTGCCATTACAGTGATATTATCTGCAGTCAAGGTTGTTGTCTCCTGGCAATCTTGATTCCAGCTTGTGATTCATCCAGTTTGGCATTTCACATGATGTATTCTGCATAGTTAAATAAGCAGGATGACATTATGCAGCATTGAGGTACTCCTTTCCCAATTTGGAACCAGTCCATTGTTTCACATCTGGTTCTAGCTCTTGCTTCTTGACCTGCATACAGATATTTCAGAAGGCAGGTATGGTGGCCTAGTATTCCCCTCTCTTTCAGAATTTTCTAGTTTGTTGTGATCCACATAGTCAAAGGCTTTCATGTAGCCAATGAAGCAGAGATTGATGTTTTGCTGGAATTGGCTTGCTTTTCCTATGATCCAGCAGATGTTGGTATTTGATCTCTGGTTCTTCTGCCTTTTCTAAATCCAGCTTGTACATCTGGAATTTCTCAGTTCATATACTGTTGAAGCCTAGCTTGAAGGATTTTGAGCATTACCTTGGTAGCATGTGAAATGAATGCAATAGTATGGTAGTTTGAACATTCTTTGGCCTTGCCTTTCTTTGGGATTGGAATGAAAACTTACCTTTTCCAGTCCTGGGGCCATTGCTGAGTTTTCTAAATTTCCTGGCATATTGAGTGCAACATTTTAACAGCATCATCTTTTAGAATTTGAAATAGCTCATCCAATCAAAAATTACCAGACAGGAAAAGACACAGGGAAATACAACTCATATTTCTGACTGCAGGCTCTTAAGAAAAAGAAATTGGCAAGACAGGAAATGATGTTTCATTTAACTTTGGGTTATTTGTCTTGCCTCAAATCTTCATTAAAAAACCAAAAACAAAAATGTTAATCTTCTTAGAGAATAATAGAAAAGAGATCATCTGAAATTTATAAAGTATTTCGGTTAATAGGCTCATTTTAATAATAGCTGATCCGAGGAGAGGTTATTCTGCCAGCTCAGCAAGTCTCCTCGAGGACCTTCCAGGGTGATATTTACTGCTAAAACATAATAAAAATACAGAGAGTGGTTGCCATTCTTGGAGAACAGTAACACCCTGTTCTAAAATCTTACAAGTCATTTGATTCATTTTATTAACTAATTTTTATAAATGTCCAGCCAATGCTAAGCCAGAATTAGTGAACACAGTTCCCAGTTCACACAGGAAGGACTTTACCAAGGTAAAGAATAAATTGGTGAATAAATTGTCGGCCTCTACAGATGCAGGACCTGACCCAGACCTGGCCAAGAAGTCTTGCTTCTGCCAAGATGGACCCTTCAAACTGCTCCCAGACCCCATAGCTGGGCCTCTTGTGTGGCCAGCCAGAACCTGTTGCCTCTGCCTGCCTTGTCCACTGTCATGAGCCCCTGTAGCCTGTCTGCCTGGACGACAGCATGTGTCCAGCAGTTTTGGCTCACTGATCCTTGAAGTGCTCCAGGCTGGAATCCCTCTAAGATTATTTCTTGCCAGGCTTCCCACCCTCAGCCCCCAAAGCCTACATTCTGGACCCTGGGCTGGCTTGTTTCTGACTCTGTTGTTCCCATCAGTATTCACATGGCACTTTATCCCTGGAGTTCAGTCTCCACCTTCAGCTGCCCCGACTTGGGCCCTGGGGATGCAGAGGTGAATGGAAAAACACCCTCCCACCACCACTGAGCAGTACCCAGGCCAACAGACCAGAGCTACTTCCATTACTCCTAAGGTTGGGAAGGACTTGTGAGCAACTGAATGCCAGATTCTCTTTGGGGGAAATGTCCTCAAGAAAACAGCTGTTTTTGTTCCCAGAAGATCAAAGTGCAACACAAAAAGTTCTTAGAAAATATAAAACACTAAACAAGTGTGTTCATTATTGGCCACAACTTTGCTTTCCACAAAACCACCCAGATGTCCATGCCCCTAGCAGATGTTCAATAACCACAGACCACTGGGTCACACCCAGAATCTCACACCAGACCCTGCATGAAAGGTTTTATTGCTCCTTTAATTCTCACAACAATCCTACAAAAAAGGCCTATAGTTGTCCCAGTTTATAGAAAAGAAACTGACATGCAGAGAGTCAAAGTGACCTGCCCAGGAAGGTCATGCAGCTGAGAAGTGCAGAGCAAGAATGGAGCCGAGCACATAGCTCCAGTGTCTGAGTACCTAACCACTCTACAACACTGCCCTCTACAAATGCAGCCTGCAAGATACTGCAGAGGACTGCTCCTGCAAGAAAACATATATTGGGCAAACACTAAGTAGTCCTGCTACATGCCAGGTCCAGAAATGAGAATATCCAGCCCAGGCATCAAGGAGTCCTCATCACAAAGACCAGTCAGATTTGCAACAAGCCAGGATGACTTGGATTGTTAGTAGACTGGCAGTGCTTATCCACACAAGGTCCAAGTGCTTCCTCGCAGTTCACATGTGGAGCTTGGCTCACTGATCTACACACATCAAACCTGATCATTTTAATAGAGTTATCTCCCTTCTCCATGGTCACACCAGCAGCCTCCAATTTCCTATGGCCGCTGGGAAGCTGCCCCTGCCCACCTCAGGCCCTGCAGACAGACACAGAAACATAGAGTATTAGGATGTCTCCCCCTCTTCCTGGTCTGAAAAATCTATGCTTTTTACAATTTATTGTTTTTAATATTACCCCAGAAGTGGCAAAATTGCTTCTTTACTCGGTCTGCAAACAGGAGTTAAATACTCATGAAGTTGTTAGAAAGAATAAATATGTTATAAAATTGATTCTAATAAGCTTCTTTCCTCAAAAAACCAATTTAATGAATACAGTTTGACTTCTATTCCATTAATAGTATGCCCAATCACTCTGCTTTGTAAGAAGTGACTATATGCAGAGGATATTACTGTAGGACTACATTTTTTTCTGTACAATTAGCTGCACACGTTTTCTGACAGACTAATTTATGTACTAATGCTTTTTAAAAGCAAAGGCATTTTGCATAGAACTGTACTTCTTGGAATCCATCTGTTGACAAACGTGTGTGTTTCTCACTTTATTTGTTAATGTTGTCCCCTGCTCTGGGATGATCTGGCAGAGGAGTCAGCCTGTTTCCTGGATGAAATAAATACTAAAGGGTAATTAAAGACCAGATGTTAGAAGGTAGGAAAGTGCCCAAAAGGTGTGGTGAGTTCTTGGGTTGAACTTTTTGCTGCTATTAAGTGGGAATTGAATTAAAACATGATTAAAAGTTCTACTTTGGATTTCCTTGTTTGCCTATCACCTTCTCTACCAGGTGGAGGTCATTGCAAGTTTGTTAAACTAGCCCAAGAAAGCATCAAACCACAGTCCATCAATTTGGAATATGCTGGACTTCGTCAGGCTGGTTTGATATACAGGTAGAACTTGCCATCATCCACAGGGCACAGCTGAAGCTGTCCTCAGGGATTCAATCCTTTGTCCCAGGAGAGGAATAAGCCTGCTCCTCACTTGCAGAGGGCTTTGAAAATTACAAAACACCTTGATTTCCAATATTTTATTTTGTCCCAATCTTAACTGTTGATGCTCACCAGCCAAAGACCACCAGGAAGAGAAATAGAATTGGGTGCTTTACTTGATGGAACAAGGGAGGCGGCATACACAGGTGACATGAGGTGCTTTGATGCAAGGGAATCCAGAAAGCCTTACTATAGGATTGGGGCTTATGTCCGTGACTTTGGAAAACGTTCAAGGCAGCAGGAGTGTATTGTAGGTTGAGTACTGCAGGACAAGGAAACAATTCAAAAAGCAGATGTCTTGGTAAATTTTATCTGGGAGGCAAGGAGAACAGATCAAGGCTGGAGCTGTTGTGGGAGGAGAGTTTTGCATAGAACTGTATGCATGTGTGGCTGCCTAGTGTTGTTTGTCTGTCTGTTCCAGCAGGACTGGGAGGTAGGATCTTGTTCTAGCATGCTCACAGAGTGTTCAATTGTGTGTGCACCTGGGAGCTGTGAGCTGCTGCCTATGATCTCATAGCAATCCCCTGGGCAAGGTACAGTTCCTGGGATGGAGCAGCCAACAAATGTCAGTCAGATGACAGTAGGGCAGGTAGAGGGGAATAAATGAGTGGGTACCTACGATCAACATTATCAGCATTTTACCAATGAGGAAATTCAGGCTCTGAAGGGGGTTGGAGGTCACTTTCCCTATTATGCTGGGGACCAGCCCCGGCTGATCCAGGGTATTCGAAGGGGAGACGGCGTCGGCGACCTATTCAAATGGTAATTAGAGATATAAAGAGTAATAGAATGAGGATAGCTCAGTAGGAAAATTCAGTGGAGAAAAGAGGCTGAGTAGCTTGGTTTACGCGGAAAATCAATATAACCCGTGACACCAGGTTAGCTCTGACCACGGAGGCCGCAGGCGCCCTCTCGAATAGCGGAAGGTGCCCCACCTTAGACACCTTCTCGAGTGGGTCTTAGAAGCCCAGGCAAATAAGTGGTCGCAGAGGATATCCACGCTCCAGATGGAGACTTCAGCCGGAAGTTAAAGGAAAGAATGACATGGGGAGACCAAGCATTGGTGAGCAAGGCCCGTAGCTTTATTTTTAACAGGGGCTTTTATACCCTAAGTTACACATAGAGGATAATAGGGGATGCAAAGTCAGCAGTCTTTGATTCTTATCAAAAACCAGGGTTTCTTTCCTGCAAATTTATCGTATACAAATGGTTTAGGTGATTTACATCATCTTCTGGCCAGAAGGCCTACTAACATTTTATGACTCTTGACAAGGACTTATCAACAAAGACTTATTTTCTCTAAGAGTAATTATTTTAAGGTTTGGCGCCATCTTCCAAAGATAAAATTGCATTCCTATAGGGTGGATGTGTAATGGGTTTACAACAAAGGAAAGAATTTATTACCTAAGGGTCTAAAGTTACTAACACCAAGGCCGCTACTTATTTTTTCTACATACCAACTATATTAATTAATACACATTCAAGGATACAATTCAGGGGATGTGAAAACTTGGCAGCAAGCATTGGCTCATCAATGAAATCCTTTACTAGTTTATTCTGACAGTTTCTAACTCTCTTAGAGGCTCTAAGCTATTTGAATATCTTAAGCTTCCTGTGCCTCTCGAGGCTGGGAGACTGTAAACAATCGTATGCATAGCTGTAGGAGTCCAGGTAAACTTGTCAGGCGAGTTAGAGAGCCATCTGAGGGGTTTGGATTTAAATACTCCTAATTGCCCAGGAACTTTATGAATTGGAGCTGTAAGTTAACTCTTTGACAGAGAGAGCGAGATGGTGGTAGCGGACAGCCCCCAGTAAAGTCAGAGGTGAGAGCACAAAGCAATAAAGTAGGCAGGCTCTGGTTTTTTGGGGGAAAATGCTCGAGAATATCCGGGCGGACTCCTGAGGCTCGATCCCGCCTTTGCGTATGCCGAGCCTCCTTCCTCATGACCTTTGTCACGAGCGGAATGCCTCACCGGCTCCCGGCACTATTAGGCTTGGGAGGCAGAGAGAAGACCCACTCAGTGCCAACCTCTGGAATCTTACCTTAGTAAGCTTTTCACAGCACTATTAGCACCAACCTACCTTACAGGTCTGAAAACTATGGATGAAGTGATCGACTCATAATCATCAAATGATTAGATACATAATTAACAAAAAATAGCCTGTGGCTAACTCAAATACTCTGGTCTTTCTACCACTCCAGCTTTCTCAGGTCAGCTCCTATCTAGAGAGAGCTGTAAATCGAACCTCAGGTCACAAAGTTGGTGGGTTTCCAGCATCAGTGGAGGTGAGGTTGGGGGTGCCTCCTGTCTGACTCTGCTCCTGTCACACTTTGGAAGCCCAGCCAACCCTGGCCCTGTTGTCTGCAGAGGCAGAGACACAGAGAAGGAAACAGGATCCCTTGATCCTGCGGAAGGCCAGGGCCAGATGGCTGTGGAAGGAGCCTGAGCTCAACCAGGCAGCTCCCTAGAGGAGGTGTCTGTGAGCCAAAGGACAGGAAGAGAGCAGCTGCCCCAAGAGGGCACAGAGCAGCATGATGTTCATGATGTTTATGAAACAGCTGCTGTGGGGTGGTCATTCCTGTCCCTGTCACAATGTGAAAAACCTGAACTCTGCAGAGGCATGAGTTAGCAAGTTAGTGCAGCCAATGCTCAAAGTCAGGCCCACCGTGTTCCACAGTGCTATCTGGCACATGACAGATGGACAATGACTAACCTTTACAATGGGAGTTAGAGAATGCAGAAGGACCCATCCCTAGCTCTGCCATCTGCCTCCAACTCTCTCTGAGTTCTGAGGCATCTCTATGTCTGAAATGGAGCCCTGCCCAAATGAGCACTCCCCAGGCCAGGTTCATGGAGCCCAGGGACACACAGAAACTTGGAGACCAGTGAAGCTTCTTCACCAGCTTCTCCTCCTCTCCAGAACTGCTGCCCTCCAGGCTGGTTTCCAGGTGGGAGTGAACTTTGGGTTGCATTTACACAAAGGTTCTGTTCAGATGCCATCACTCTAGGATGTTCCTATTCAGATGAGATGCCTCTGGACTCACTTCCCCACCTCCCAGTCAGGCTCCCCAAGTCTGCAAGGCTTGCCAGTGGGGCTTGTGGAGCCACCCACAGGTTCACCCAGGCTCCCTGGCAGCACTGTGGGCACTAAGGAAACACAATCTCCCCCGCCAGCTTTCCTGCCCACCCCACTGCTGCTCTCCACCCCAATCTGGGGAGGGATTTGAAGGAGCAACTCTTCACAGCAAGTTCAAATACCCAATTTCTTTGCCTGCTCACCTAACACTTGCCCTGCCACACAGATGGGCAAAATGCACCTTCAGCCAATGACATGAGCATCCTCCCACCGTGCACTGATAAGCAGTCACTGCTTTCCGAATCGCTCTCATCTTGACATCCTGGGACATAGGTACACCCTGTCAGTTTTCCTCTGCTTGCTTTGAGACTGAACTTAATCTTATAATTACATGAGATAAACTGATAAACTATTACTGACTTTGGGTAAAAGACCACAGTTAACTTGGAATCCTGTTCCCTCTCACTGAAAGATAGCGCACTTTGATTTGTTTGTGGTTGTTTAGTTTTTTTGTTTGTTTGTTTTAAGCAATTGAATTACAACTTCACAGAGCAGCCGGCAAGTGTGAAGCAGAAGGGAAAGTGTGCATGTATGAGAAATCACCCTTCATTTTCCTTCCAAATGATTCAAAGCATAAATTTGCTTGAGATAGCATCTTGCAAATAACAGGACATCAAAAGGGAAGGAAGTGAATCTTAGCAGCAAAATCCTGGTGATTCCAAGACATGAATTTACCAAATGGTTCTGGTGAACTCCCTTCAAACATTGGTTCCTCCATCTTCTTGAAGACCCACCAGCAGAGGCCAACTCAGAGGAGGAGGAGGAAAGCAATGCTTCCAGGGAGAGAAAAGCTAGCCTGTGTCCAGCAGCTCCTGCACCAATCACACATCCCACCAGCACAGGCTCCTGAGGATTAATCCCCAGATTGTCTACCAGTTTGCTTGCTCCTCCCACAATATGACCACTCCCTACAAAAGTTATTGGATGAGAACAGATCAAACCCAGTGATCCATTGGCTAATCATCCATCAATCACCTCCACCTCAAAGGTTGGAAATGAGAGACAGAGAAAGCATGTGCAATTGGTAAGAGAATTTTAGTTAACGGGGTTGCATTGAATTCAGGTTTCATGATCATATTAGACAGAGGCACAGAGAAAAGGTGGCAGAAACAGAGAAGGAAAGAGGCAGTGCAAACAAGCTCATACATGGAGGGGAAAATAAAAGCCATGGAAGGGAAGTTGTCACTAAAGGACAGTTGTCACTAAAGGAAGTTGTCACTAAAGGAGTGTTCCAGCTCCCAGCCCTGTACCTATGGTTCTAATGTGTCTCCTCTTGCAGCCTGTCCAATCTTCCTAACAGGCCTGCAGTGCAGTAATGAGGAAGCTGAGGTGTCAAAATTTTAAGTTATTTACCAAAGTTATGCAAAGAATTGTTATTGTTGCTGTTGTTCAGTCACTAAGTCATGTACAACTGTTTGTGAACCCCATGGACTGTAGCACACCAGGCTCCTCTGTCCTCCACGGTTTCCCAGAGTTTGCTCAAATTAATGTCCATTGAGTTGGTAATGCTATCTAACCATCTCATCCTCTGCCTCCCCCCTCTCTTTTTGCCTTCAATCTTTCCCAGCATCAGGGTCTTTTCCAATGAATTGGCTGTTCATGTCAGGTGGCCAAAGTAGAATGCCTGATCCCAAGGACATTCTCGATTTTTGAAGCCCCAGTCATCCAACCTCAAAAATGAAATTTGTAGGAAGACCCTCTTGGCCTCGATCATATGAGTCTTTTTTTTTTTTTTTTTTTTGCTCATCCACTCATCAATCTTTGAAAGCACCACCAAGCTCCAGGTCCTTCCAAGGCATTGGGATACTCAGACGCTGACTCTGCCCACTATGTTTCACGAGGAGCTTGTGTCCTGACTGCTAAGTCCCACCAGAGCACTCTGCAGGCATCCATCCTTCAGCCCAGCTTGTGTCCTAGTGTGGCCTGTCTGGGTCCTGGTCATATATAACGTGGTATTCTTTGTTCTGGCTCATTTTTTAAAAAATTTGAGATTGTCCCCATGTACCATCTTGTGCACTTTACACACTATCTGTCTTTAGCACACTCATTCACACACTCACACCTGACTGGAGAGAAACTGGGTGGGTAACATACAAACCTCTGTCTTTGAACGGGGATGTCCTGTTTCCCAGTTCTGCACTCATTGGGACCACAGCTCTTGTGTGGTGGGAGTGGTTTCCACCTGGCGTGATCCCATCTGAAAACGAGTCCCTGGGGGCCTGCTCAGTCCCTGAGGGCCATGCTTCCTCCCCACCTCCTCTGTAATGAGGGGCTGCAGAATTCATCTGTGTGGTTACTTACACAGATTAAATGACTCCCCAGTTTCAATTACACGATTTGGGACAAGTTAAACCACCCCATCTAGGGCTTCCCAGGTGGCTCCATAATAAAGAATCTGCCAACCAATGCAGGAAGCATGGGCTCAATCCCTGGGTCAGGAAGACCCCTTGGAGAAGGAAATAGCAACCCACTTCAGTATTCTTGCCTGGAAAATTCCATGAACACAGGAGCCTGGCAGTCTACAGTCCATGGGTTGGCCAAAGAGTTGGACATGACTTAACAATTAAACAACAACAAACCAACCAACCTTTAAACTTTAATTTTCTCACTTTCAAAACAGGGTAATAAGAAGGACCATCTCCTAAAACTAATGAAATAAAAGGAACTAAGCTCTTAACACTCAAGCAGGGCCTTGGTGGCACTGCACCCTCACTCTCCTCATTCTGGCCTCATTGGCATCACCCTGGGCCCTCTCCCCACAGCCTTCTGCTGAAGCTTGATACTGGGAAGACACTTAACCCCTTTGTGAGGGGAGATACCTCCTCCCTCTCCCTTCACCAGCAAACAGCCCAGCAGAGTCCAGATATTGTGTCCATCCTAAACCTGCATGCAGGTGTTGGGTGTGTGCATGTGAAGTCCTGGAGGAGCTCCTCAACCCATGGCTCGTGAAGATGAGAAAAGTGCTTGTAGCAAGGAAGACCCCACTTGGAGAACTGAGCTCAATGTATGTCACATACTTAAAATAGAAAAGCTACAGTGTGGGCTCTGACCTGTTTTTACTTTCATCCATCAGTGAACAAAAACAATATAGGTCTTAATATAGGGAATTCACTGTAGTTTGTCACAAAAGGAAAATCACACCAAAGGGTCACAGCTGCATTGTTTTCAGCCTGCATATATATCACACACACACACATACATACATACATTCACACTCAAAGTCCAGGTGAAAAATCAGGCAGAAAACTGTCAATTCACTTAGAGAATTTTTGACAGTTAACCAAAGGTGTTATGAAATTAAAATTAGCATAGGCACATAGTTTTCTTTTAATTTAAAAATAAAATATTGAAAGACTTTGGGCAGGGAGTGGTCAAGATGGCACAGTAAGAAGGTCCTGAGCTCACCTTCTCCTACAAGCACAAGAAAATTACAACTATTTGAGCCCCTCCTTTCTGCAGCACTCGAGGGACCACGGCCAATCCTCGAGTGAGGCAGATCAAGATCAAAACCGGCGTGGTGAAGTGATTGGTCAAAGAAAAAATGATGTATGAAAAAGAAGCAAAACAACAAGAAGAAAAGATTGAAAAAAATGAAAGCCAAAGATGGTGAAAACTATGCTATTAAAAAACAGGCTGAGATCCTGCAGGAGTCCTGGATGGTGATTCCATACTGCCAGCACAGGTTGGAAGCTGCACACACTGATCTTCTGCAGTTATTAGAGAGTGAAAAAGACTTGGAAGAAGCTGAGAAATATAAGAAGGCACGTTTAGTACTGGATTCAGTGAAATTAGAAGCCTGAATTTTTCTGTACAGGGTATTTTTTGCATTAAATCCTGGGATCCATTCCACAATTTATTATTTTTGACCACTGCTATGTGTTCAAGTAGTACAAAAATGTGATTCTTTTTATGCAGTGCATATATTTTTCTTTGCCTAATTTAATGTGTCAAATAAATGAGTTCATCTAATAAAATTGCTTCTTTCATACAAAAAAAAATTACAACTATTTACAGAGTAACTATCTATGAGAACAACCTGAAGGCTAGCAGAAAAGATCTCCTACAACTAAAGACATAAAGAGGGAACCACAAAGAGGCATGTAGGAGGGGTGGATTCACGGTACAGTCAAGGCCCAAACTCCAGGTGGGCAACTTCCATAAAGAAAGATAATCACAACTGCAGAGGTTTTCTCCAAGGAGTGAGGGGTAGAAACTCCCCAGCCAAAGATCCTGCATTGAGAAGATAAGCCCCCAGAAGATCTGGTCTTGAAGGCCAGGGATTTGCTTTAGGAGAGTCAGAAGCTGTAGGAAACAGAGACTCCACTCTTGAAGGGCAAAATCTCATACTCCAAGACCCAGTGCAGAGGCAGTAATTTGAAAAAAGCCTGGATCAGACCTACCTGCTGATTTTGGAGAGTCTCCAGGAGGCAGCTGACACTCTCCCTAGAGACACAGACAGTGGTGAAGCCATTTTGGGGATCTTACTCCCCCACAAAAACACTGGTGCTGACAAATATCAGATCGGAATCTTCCCTCTAGCCTCTTGCCTGGGGCTCACTGCCCACCAGTCAGCTGGAGTCAGTCCTGAAACCAAGTCTCAAGCAGCCAGCTATGAGAAGAACCACATACAGCCACAAATGGCACCAGCCCCAGGACTCCCTGGAACCCCCAACTAGCCACTCCTCTGGGACTAGCCCTTCCTACAGTGACTGGCAACCTTCACATGAGGAAAGACCTGACGGCCAGTAGGGCCAGGAGCCAGCTCTGTGATTGTCCGATCACATCACCCAGACCCATGCAGCACAAACAAGACGCACCCCTAGAACATAGAGGTCCAGGAACAGAGGGGAGTACTCTGCTGGGACACACACATCTCCCACATAAGGTGATTCTCCAGGACTGGAAAATGTAACTGATATACCAATGATGTTGTTGTTTAGTTGCTAGTTTGTGTCTGACTCTTTTGTAACCCCATGGACTGTAGCCTGCCAGCCTCCTCTGTTCATGGGATTTCTCAGGCAAGAATACTGGAGTGAGTTGCCATTTCCTTCTCCAGGGGATCTCCCCAACCCAGGGAGTGAATCAACATCTCCTGAGTCTCCTGCATTGGCAGGCAGATGCTTTACCACCTGGTAAACCTGATATACCCAATATGTAGAACTAAAAAGAGAGTCAGGCAAAATGAAAATACAGAGGAATATAGTCCAAAAAAAAAAAAAAAAAGAATAAGACAAAAACTCAGAAGAAGAACTGAGCAAAGTGAAAATAAGTGATATGCCTAATAAAGAGTTCAAGGTAATGATCATAAAGATGCCCAATGAACTCAGAAGAACTGTGAAAAGTTTAACAAGTTAGAAAATGTAAAGAAGAACCAAATATAAATGAACTGACTAAAATAAAATATATATTAGTAAGAATCAACAATAGATTAGATGATACAGAAGAATGGATCAGAAGGCAGAATAGTGGAAACCACCCAAGCTGAACATTAAAAAAAAAAAAAAATCCAAAGAAGGAATTTAAAGAGAACTCTGAAAGAACATCAAGTCTACTAACATTTGCGTTATTAGGGGTCCAAAAAGAAAAGAAAGGGAGTGGTTGTGGTGGTTTAGTTGCTAAGTCGTGTCTGACTCCTACAACCCCATGGACTGTAGCCCACCAGGCTCCTCTGTCCATGGGATTCTCCAGGCAAGAATACTGGTGTGGGTTGCCATTTCCTTCTCCAGAGGGTCTTCCCAACCCAGGAATTAAACCCAGGTTTCCTGTATTGCAGTCAGATTCTTTACCAACGGGGCTATGAGGGAAACTCCAGAGAGAGGGGGAGGGGCAGGGAAATATTTGAAGAAATAATAACTGAAAACTTCCCTAACCTGGGAAAAGAAACAGACATCCAGGTCCAGGCAGCACAGAGAGTCCCAAACAAGATGATCCCAAAGAGATCCTCATCAAGACACACTGTAATTAAAAGGGCAAATACTAAAGATGGTGAGAGAATATTAAAAGCAGAAAGGGAAAAACAATTAGTTACATATGCAAGTGAAAGTCACTCAGTTGTGTCTGACTCTTTGCAACCCCATGGACTGTATAGTCCATGGACTTCTCCAGAATACTGGAGTGGGTAGCTGTTCCCTTCTCCCGGGGATCTTCCCAACCCAGGGACCAAACCCAGGTCTCCCACATGGCAGGTGGATTCTTTACCATCTGAGCCACCAGGAAAGTTACATATGAGGGAACTCTGTATGATAAACAACTGATTTTTCAGCAGAAATTTTGCAGATGAGAAGGGAATGGGTGCAAGATATACAAAGTGATGAAATGAAAAATCTACAACCAAGAATACACTACTCATTGAAGCTATTATTCAGATTTGAAGGAGACAAAAAGTTTTAAAGGCAAGCAAAAGCTCAAAGAGTTCAGCTCCTCTAAGCCAGCTTTAAAAGAATGTTAAAGGGACTCTTCTAAGCCTGGGGGAAAAAAAGACCACAAGTAGAAATATGAAAATTATGAAAGGAAAAATCTCACTGCTGAAGGTAACATACACTAAAGGTAGTAGAACAATCACTTATAAGGCTAGAAGAAGCTTAAAAGACAAAAGTAGTAAAAACCATTTATATCTACAATCAAATAGTTAAGACATACACAAAACAAAAACATACACAAAACAAATAGTTAAGACATACACGTAAAAAAAAAACACAAAACATGTAAAATATGATGTTAAAAACTTTAACTGTAAGGGGAGGGGTAGAAATGCAGGATTATCAGAATGAGTTCAAAATTAAGAGATTAGCAACTTGAAATAACTATTCAATCCTTGGTTCAGAAAGATCCCCTGGAGAAGGAAACGGCAACCCACTCCTTGCCATTCTTGCCTGGATAATTGGTAGAGGAGCCTAGCAGGTTACAGTCCATGGGGTCACAAAAAGTCTGACATGACTGAGCAACTAGCATACACACACAAACTATGATTCTGGTGCAAAATTATTAATAGACAAATGGAACAGAATAGAGACCCCATAGATAAACCCACAGTTACATGGTAAATTAATCTATAGCTAAGGAGGCAAGAACATACCTTGCCTGAAATAACCTGAAATAACCAACTATTGTTGGTTTGGAGGCAAATAACATACCTTGCCTGAGGCCAGTGCAGGAGACAAGGGTTAGATCCCTTTGTCAGGGAGATCCCTAGAGAAGGAAATGGCAACCCACTCCAGTATTCTTGCCTTGGAAATACCATGGACAGAGTCTGGTGGGCTACAGTCCATGGGGTTGCAAAAAGTCAGACATGACTAAGCGACTACACTTTTACTTTTGACTTTCAGACTTGACTAATTCAATAGGGAATAGACAGCCTCTCCCATAAAAGATGTTGAGAAAACTGGAGAACTACATGCAAAAGAATCAAACTGGCCTATTTCTTCACACTATATACAAAAATAAACTCAAATGGATTAAAGACTTTAATGTAAGATCTGAAACCATAAAGCTTCTAGAAGAAAGAATAGGCAGTATGCTCTTTGACATTCTTAGCAATATTTTGTTGGAAGTCTCCTCAAGGAAGGAAAACAAAAGTAAAAATAAACCAGTGGAGCTATGGCAAACTAAAAAGCTTTTGTACAGTTAAGAAAACCTATCAACAAAGTGAAAAAGCAGTCTGTTGAATGGGAAAAGGTAAGTGCAAAGATATAGCCATTAAAGGTTTAATAAACAAAATATACAAAGAACTCACACAACTCAACATCAAAAAAATAATTTTAAAATGAGCAGAAGAACTGGATAGACATTTCTCTAAAGACAACAAACAGATACCCAACAGGTACATAAAAATATGCTTAGTATCAATCATTATCAGGGAAATGCAAATCAAAACCACAATGAGATTTAACTTTATACCTGTCAGAATGGTTATTATCCAAAAGACAACAAATAACAATGGTTGGCAAGGATGTGGAGAAAGGCAACCCTCTTACACAATTTGCAGGAATGTAAGTTGGTGCAGCCACTAAAGAGAACAGTATGGAGGTTTCTTAAAAAACTAAAACTAGAGTTGCATATGATCCATCAATTCTGCTCCTAGGCATATAACTAGAGAGTACTTTAATTCAGAAAGGTACATATACCCCAATGTTCACAGCAGCACTATTTACAGTAGCCAATACATAGAAGCAACCTAAATATCCATCAATAGATGAATGAATAAAGATGTGCTACATGTATGTAATGGAATACCACTCAGCCATTCTTTCTTAAGAATGAAATATTGTGATTTGCAGCAACTTGGAAAGACCTAGAGATTATCATACTAAGTGAAGTAAGTCAGAAAGGGAAAAACAAGTGAAAAGATATCATTTATCAAAATGGCTAAAATAAAATATAGTAATAAAACCTGGTGAGTATGCTAAGAAACTGGACCACTCGTACATTGCTAATAGTGATGTGAAACAGAACAACCATTCTAGAAAATAGTTTAACAGTTTCTTTTAAAATTAAACGTGCTTACCAATTGCACTTTTGGATATCTATCCCAGAGAAATGAAAACTTACATTCAAGGACTATTCTTAGCAACTCTAATCATTATAGACAAAAATTGAGACAATGCAAATTTCCTTCAATAAATGAGTGGCAAGAATGGTCCATCCGTGATGCAGAGTAAGACTCAGCAATAAAAATTGAATGAACTAGTGATACATGCAGTAACTTGGATCAATATTAGGAAAATATGCTGAGTGAAAAAGATAATCTCAAAATTTTCCATCCTGTATGATTCCATTTATATAACAGTCTTGAAATAACAAAATTATAGAAATGTTGAACAGATTGTTACAAAAAGTGGGGTTCAGCTGCTTGCCACTCAAAAGCCAAAAAGAGGCCTGATTGGTGAAAAGAAGTTTGCTTTATTTTGGATGCCAGCAACTTGAGGGTAAGGGTGTTGTCTGTCCAAAGGCTGACTCCCACTACTGACAATCAGAGGGTGAGAGCTATTGTAGACAGAGGGAGAAGGCTCCATGCAAAAACAACACAGTCAGCTCTGACAGTCATCTTCAAATTGGTTATCAGTGGACTGACCAGTGTCATGTTGGTTGTTCTAGGTACAGTTAATCTTCTGTTACAGGATCAATTTGTTTCCATTTCTTTGAGGCCAGTTCTCAAGGAATTGTGGCAGCTTGTCATGCGGGCTGCTTAGGTGGCTCAGTGCTAAAGAATCTGCCTGCCAGTGCAGGAGACAAGGGTTAAATCCCTTTGTCAGGGAGATCCCTAGAGAAGGAAATGGCAACCCACTCCAGTATTCTTGCCTTGGAAATACCATGGACAGAGGAGCCTGGTGGGCTACAGTCCATGGGGTCGCAAAAAATCAGACATGACTGAGTGACTTCACTTTCACTTTTCACTTTCAGACTTGACTAATTCAACTCTGATTAAATCTAGATGGAAACCCTCACAGCTCCAAAGATAGAATAAAAAGTAAACTCTGCCAGCTTGACAACTCTGCCCAAATATGTCTGTTCCAGTTTGAACCAAATGTTCTCAGCAGACACTTCCTCATACCTGGATGGGGAGAGAAATGCCATTAGTCCAGGTAACATCAGGGTCATTTTGCTCTAAGCTGACTTTACATCTTTAGGTAAACAGGAATTTGAGTCCTATTTTCCATCGCTAGACTCCAAAGTCTATGGAGTGTCTTATGTGTGGCACCATCACCATTATTATCCCTGTTTCGCCTGTGAAGATACCTAGATTCACAGCGATTAAGCAATCTTTCTAAGGTCACAAGCCAATAGGTGCCAGAGCTAGGTCTAACCCCAGGATAACCTATGTCCAAAGTACATATTCTTTCTACCCCACCCACACCACTGCCCTGTGCCCAGCATCCTAAACACTGTGCAAATGAAAACAAAATTAAGTCCTTGCTCTTAAAATCCCCTGGTGGCTCAGATGGTAATGAATCCTCCTGCCAATGCAGGAGATGCAAGTTCTATCCCTGCATCAGGAAGATCCCCTGGAGAAGGAAATAGCTACCCACTCCAGTATTCTTACCATGGGATTCCCCATGGACAGAAGAGCCTGGCAGGCTACAGTCCATGGAATGGCAAAGAGTCAAACATGACCGAGTGACTACCACTTCACTTTCTTTCTTTCTTAGGGAGTGCAGCTCTGCATATGCATACAACACAAGAGGAGTTGTTCCATTTAGTTACAGTGTGTTCATCAGATCATGAGAGCAGGAGAGCATCTAAGAAGGGAGTGGTCAGTAGCCTAGAGGGCCAGAGGGGAGAGATGTTGGGGGGAACAGCCCCTGTGAGGACAGGCAGCATTTGGGCAGGAATAGGTAAGTTATTGTTATTGTGCTTTGTAACAAAATATATGCATTTTCATTTTATTTCCTAACCATCTTATTTTGACTTCCCAAAGCTAGTGTCTCCGTGTATGGGGACATAGGTCATTATATCAGAAAACAGTGGTTTTCATTGTATTGTTTAATGTATTTATATATTTATTTTTGAGGAAAAATGAAACTGATTTCCCACCCTGGACCCAAAGCAGCTGATACTCCAGGCAAGTGAGTCAGGCAGCATTTCAATAAGAACAAGCATTATTTATTGAAAGAGTATGTGATCTTCATTCTCATTAATTTGCATCCTTTTTTTCCAGAGAGTACATCAGGGGCTGGGTACCTACCTGATGTTTTTATAAGTCTTGTTTCTCAACACCATGCCCTCAACATTCCTGGGAGACTGTTCTAGTTATCAACATGGAGAGGACCAAAACATTATGGTGCCCCCAACTCTGACACCAGAGCATCAAGGACTCCTCCTAGAGATCAGCTGTATAATACACAGTTACACCAACACAAAGAAAGCAAACACCACCTTACAGATGCAGATGATTCCCTGAACAAGATAAGATTATCTCACTAAAGACAGTAAATTACCCAAAGGTTACAGTTTATGTTCCTATAGTACTTTCAGCAGTGTTGTATCTAGCCCAGTAACTACTTTCTTTATTAAATTACCTATAATACCTAACTCTTCAAGTGTTCTTCAGGCTGGCTTTGATGTTTTATTTGTTCCCTCATTAACTGGTGAGCTGAATAAGCTCTTTGATGTATGTTTGTTTTATATTTGCATCAGTCATGATTTGTAACCTTAGGAAAATTATACTTTAACAGTTTAAACACACACAAAAAATAAGATATCTCCCTGAAGGAGACAAGAGCTTTGTGGCCAAGCAAATGTAGGCTCAAACTGAAGCCTTTCTACTCATGTCTTGGGACAGAAGTTACTTCACTCTTAAATCTCCAGCTTTCACACTTGTAAAATAAGGATAATATCTACCTTGCTAACGTTATGAAAATTAAATGAGATAATACATGCAGGCATTTAACACATTACATAATCCCATAAATGGCATCTATTACTACTGTAAATATTGATAATATTATGAATAATTCTTGGGGTATCTGCCCATAGTGTCACCTTGTCCTTGCCTATAACTGACTAGAACAAAGATGAACACACCAGGGCCCATAAAAATTCCATCTCTCTCTCTCTCTCTCAGGAATTCAGAATAGGGATTCAAAGATATTAGTTTTCCTTTGTTCATTATTTAAACTAAAGATATGTCAGCTTGGACCTGAGGCTACTTCTGTGGGGTAACCACATTCAGCCACATGCCTGAAGTTGGTTTTTAAAGAGATTAAATGCAAACAGTGAAAGCAATAAGCACCGAGGCAAAAGAAAAAGAGCAGGAAAGAAGGAAAAAAAGGAAGGAAGGAAGAGAGAAAGAGAAAAAGGGGCCCAGCTCAGAGAGGGTTTCAACTCAGGCAGCCCTAGGCCCTGCCTTCAGTAGCACAAATTGCCCTTGGGTACTTAACAATAAGCATCTCTTTACGATTGAAGCTGAAGCTATGATGAAATTGTATCACACACAGTCAGGTGAACTTTGACTAACACTAATGTTATTGTAACTACTATTATTACTACTATTACTATCATTATTGTTGTTTAGTCACTAAGTCGTGTCCACATCTTTTTTTTTTTCTTTTTTCTTTTTCCTTTATTTATTTACTTTAAGTGGAGGCTAATCACTTTACAATATTGTGCTGGTTTTTGCCATACATTAACATGAATCAGCCATGGATGTACGAGTGTCCCGCATCCTGAAACTCCCTCCCATTTTGCTCCCCATCCCATTCCTCAGGGTCATCCCCATGCACCAGCCATGAGCACGTGACTCATGCATCGAACCTGGGCTGGTGATCTATTTCACATATGATAATAAACATGTTTCAATGCTCTTCTCGCAAATCATTGTACCCGTGCCTTCTGCCACAGAGTCCAAAAGTCTGTTCTTTATATCTGTGTCTTTTTTTCTGGCTCACATATAGGGTCATTGTTACCATATTTCTAAATTCCATATATATGTGTTAATATACTAAACTGGTGTTTTTCTTTCTGACTTACTTCACTCTATAAGCTCCAGTTCCTTCCACTTCATTAGAACTGATTTAAATGAATTCTTTTTAATAGCTGAGGCAGAAAGTGAAGAGGAACTAAAAAGCCTCTTGATAAAAGTGAAAGTGGAGAGTGAAAAAGTTGTCTTAAAGCTCAATATTCAGAAAACAAAAATCATGGCATCCCGTCCCATCACTTCATTGGAAATAGATGGGGAAACAGTGGAAACAGTGTCAGACTTTATTTTTGGGGGCTCCAAAATCACTACAGATGGTGACTGCAGCCATGAAATTAAAAGACAATCCTTGGAAGGAAAGTTATGACCAACCTAGATAGCATATTCAAAGCAGAGACATTACTTTGCCAAAAAGGTCCGTCTAGTCAAGGCTATGGTTTTTCCTCTGGTCATGTATGGATGTGAGAGTTGGACTGTGAAGAAGGCTGAGCGCTGAAGAATTGATGCTTTTGAACTGTGATGTTGGAGAAGACTCTTGAGAGTCCCTTGGACCGCAAGGAGATCCAACCAGTCCATTCTGAAGGAGATCAGCCCTGGGATTTCTTTGGAAGGAATGATGCTAAAGCTGAAACTCCAGTACTTTGGCCACCTCATGCGAAGAGTTGACCCATTGGAAAAGACTCTGATGCTGGGAGGGATTGGGGGCAGGAGGAGAAGGGGACGACAGAGGATGAGATGGCTGGATGGCATCACTGACTCGATGGACGTGAATCTGAGTGAACTCTGGGAGTTGGTAACGGACAGGGAGGCCTGGCGTGCTGCGATTCATGGGGTCAGAAAGAATCCAACACGACTGAGTGGCTGAACTGAACTGACTGAACTAACACACACTATTAAAGTAAAGCTTAAAATTCTCCATGTCAGGCTTCAGCAATACGTGAACTGTGAACTACCAGATGTTCAAGCTGGTTTTAGAAAAGGCAGAGGAACCAGAGATCAAATTGCCAACATCTGCTGGATCATGGAAAAAGCAAGAGAGTTCCAGAAAAACATCTATTTCTGCTTTATTGACTATGCCAAAGCCTTTGACTGTGTGGATCACAATAAACTGTGGAAAATTATGAAAGAGGTGGGAATACCAAACCACCTGACCTGCCTCTTGAGAAATCTGTATGCAGGTCAGGAAGCAGCAGTTAGATCTGGACATGGTATAACAGACTGGTTCCAAATAGGAAAAGGAGTATGTCAAGAATATATATTGTCACCCTGCTTATATAACTTATATGCTGAGTACATCGTGAGAAACACTGGGCTAGAAGAAGCAGAAGCTGGAATCAAGATTGCCGGGAGAAATCTCAATAACCTCAGATATGCAGATGACACCACCCTTATGGTAGAAAGTGAAGAAGAACTAAAGACCTCTTGATGAAAGTGAAAGAGGAGAGTGAAAAGTTGGTTTAAAGCTCAATATTCAGAAAACTAAGATCATGGCATCCGGTCCCAACACATCATGGCAAATAGATGGGAAAACAGTGGAAACAGTGGCTGACTTTATTTTTCTGGGCTCCAAAATCACTGTAGATGGTGATCGCAGCCATGAAATTAAAAGACACTTACTCCTTGGAAGAAAAGTTATGACCAACCTAGACAGCATATTAAAAAGCAGAGACATTACTTTGTCAACAAAGGTCCATCTAGTCAAGGCTATGGTTTTTCCAGTGGTCATGTATGGATGTGAGAGTTGCACTATAAAGAAAGCTGAGTGCTGAAGAATTGAAGCTTTTGAACTGTGGTGTTGGAGAAGACTCCTGAAAGTCACTTGGACTGCAAGGAGATCCAACCAGTCCATCCTAAAGAAGATCAGTCCTGGGTGTTCATTGGAAGGACTGATGCTAAAGCTGAAACTCCAGTACTTTGGCCACCTGATGTGAAGAGCTGACTCATTGGAAAAGACCCTGATGCTGGGAAAGATTGAGGGCAGGAGGAGAAGGGTACGACAGAGGATGAGATGGTTGGATGGCATCACCGACTCAATGGACATGGGTTTGGGTGGACTCTGGGAGTTGGTGATGGACAGGGAGACCTGGAGTGCTGTGATTCATGGGGTCGCAAAGAGTTGGACACAACTGAGCGACTGAACTGAAACTGAATATTCCATTTTGTATATGTACCACAGCTTTCTTATCCATTCATCTGCTCATGGACATCTAGATTGCTTCCATGTCCTGGCTATTTTGCACAGTGCTGCGATGAACATTGGGGTACACGTGTCTCTTTCAATTCTGGTTTCCTCGGTGTGTATGCCCAGTAGTGGGATTGCTGGGTCGTATGGCAGTTCTATTTCCAGTTTTTTAAGGATTCGCCACACTGTTCTCCATAGTGGCTGTACTAATTTGCATTCCCACCAACAGTGTAAGACGGTGTATTTTTCTCCACACCCTCTCCAGCAATTTTTGCTTGTAGACTTTTTGATAGCCATTCTGATTGCTGTGAGATGATACCTCATTGGGGTTTTCATTTGTGTTTCTCTGATAATAAGTGATATTGAGCATCTTTTCATGTGTTTGTTAGCCATCTATATGTCTTCTTTGGAGAAATGTCTGTTTAGTTCTTTGACCTATTTTTTTTATTGAGTCGCTTATTTTTCTGGAATTGAGATGCGGGAGTTCGTTGTGTATATTTGTGATTAATTCTTTGTCAGTTGTTTAATTTTCTATTATTTTCTCCCATTCTGAAGCCTGTCTTTTCGCCTTGGATATAGTTCACTTCGTTGTGCAAAGGCCTTTAAGTTTAATTATGTCCCATTTGTTTATTTTTGCTTTTACTTCCATTACTCTGGGTGGTGGGTCATAGATGATCCTGCTATGATTAGGTCAAAGAGTGTTTTGCCTATGTTTTCCTCTAGGAGTTTTGTAGCTCTGGTGTTGTGTTTAGATCTTTAGTCCATTTTGAGTTTATTTTTGTGTATGGTGTTGGAAAGTGTTCTAGTTTCATTCTTTCACAAGTGATTGACCAGTTTTCCCAGAACCACTTGTTAAAGAGATTGCTTTTTCTCCCTTGTATATTCTTGCCTCATTTGTCAAAAATGCGGCGTCCATAGGTGTATGGATTTATCTCTGGGCTTTCTATTTTGTTCCATTGATCTATATTTTGTCCTTGTGCTGGTACCATACTGTCTTGATGACTGTAGTTTTGTAGTATAGTCTGAAGTCAGGCAGTTGATTTCTCCAGTTCCATTCTTCTTTCTCAAGATTGCTTTGGCTTTTCAAGATTTTTTTTATATTTCCATACAAATTGTGAAATTATTTTTCCTAGTTCTCTGAAAAATACCATAGGTAGCTTGATAGGGATTGCATTGAATCTATAGATTGCTTTGGGTAGTATACTCATTTTCACTATATTGATTCTTCAGATCCATGAACATGGTATATTATTCCATCTAACTGTGTCCTCTTTGATTTCTTTCATCAGTGTTTTATAGTTTTCTATATATAGGTCTTTTGTTTCTTTAGCTAGATTTATTCCTAAGTATTTTATTCTTTTTGTTGCAATGGTGAATAGATTGTTTCCTTAATTTCTCTTTCTGTTTTCTCATTATTAGTGTATAGCAATGCAAGGGATTTCTGTGTGTTCATTTTGTATACTGAAACTTTACTATATTCATTGATTCAGATCAGTTCAGTTGAGTCACTCAGTCATGTCCGACTCTTTGTGACCCCATGAATTGCAGCACGCCAGGCCTCCCTGTCCATCACCAACTCCTGGAGTTCACTCATACTTATGTCCATCGAGTCAGTGATGCCATCCAGCCATCTCATCCTCCAATGTCTGCTTTTCCTCCTGCTCCAATTCTCTCCCAGCATCAGAGTCTTTTCCAATGAGTCAACTCTTTGCATGAGGTGGCCAAAGTACTGGAGTTTCAGCTTTAGCATCATTCCTTCCAAAGAAATCCCAGGGCTAATCTCCTTCAGAATGGACTGGTTGGATCTCCTTGCAGTCCAAGGGACTCTCAAGAGTCTTCTCCAACACCACAGTTCAAAAGCATCAGTTCTTTGGCACTCAGCTTTGTTCACAGTCCAACTCTCACATCCATACATGACCACAGGAAAAACCATAGCCTTGACTAGACGGACCTTTGTTGGCAAAGTAATGTCTCTATTTTTGAATATGCTATCTAGGTTGGTCATAACTTTCCTTCCAAGGAGTGTCTTTTAATTTCATGGCTGCAATCACCATCTGCCGTGATTTTGGAGCCCCAAAAAACAAAGTCTGACACTGTTTCCACTGTTTCCCCATCCATTTCCCATAAAGTGATGGGACCAGATGCCATGATCCTAGTTTTCTCAATGTTGAGCTTTAGTAATTTTCTGGTGATGCCTTTAGGGTTTTATGTGTAAAGGATCTTGATTCCAGCTTGTGCTTCTTCCAGCCCAGCATTTCTCATGATGTACTCTGCATATAAGTTAAATAAACAGGGTGACAATATACAGCCTTGACGAACTCCTTTTCCTATTTGGAACCAGTCTGCTGTTCCATGTCCAGGCCTAACTGTTGCTTCCTGACCTGCATATAGGTTTCTCAAGAGGCAGGTCAGGTGGTCTGGTATTCCCATCTCTTTCAGAATTTTCCACAGTTTATTGTGATCCACACAGTCAAAGGCTTTGGCATAGTCAATAAAGCAGAAATAGATGTTCTTCTGGAACTCTCTTGCTTTTTTCATGATGCAGTGGATGTTGGCAATTTGATCTCTGGTTCCTCTGCCTTTTCTAAAACCAGCTTGAACATCTGGAAGTCCACGATTCACATATTGCTGAAGCCTGGCTTGGAGAATTTTGAGCATTACTTTACTAGCATGTGAGATGAGTGCAATTGTGTGGTAGTCTGAGCATTCTTTGGCATTGCCGTTCTTTGGGATTGGAATGAAAACTGACCTCTTCCAGTTTGTGACCACTGCTGAGTTTTCCAAATTTGCTGGCATATTGAATGAAGCATTTTCACAGCATCATCTTTCAGGATTTGAAATAGCTCAGTTGGAATGCCACCACCTCCACTAGCTTTGTTCGTAGTGATGCTTTCTAAGGTCCACTTGTCTTCACATTCCAGGATGTCTGGCTCTAGATGAGTAATCACACCATCATGATTATCTGAGTCATGAAGATCCTTTTTGTACAGTTCTTCTGTGTATTCTTGCCACCTCTTCTTAATATCTTCTGCTTCTGTTAGGTCCATACCATTTCTGTCCCTTATCGAGCCATCTTTGCATGAAATGTTTCCTTGGTATCTCTAATTTTCTTGAAGAGATCTCTATTCTTTCCCATTATATTGTTTTCCTCTATTTCTTTGCATTGATTGCTGAGGAAGGCTTTCTTATCTCTCCTTGCTATTCTTTAGAACTCTGCATTCGGATGTTTATATCTTTCCTTTTCTCCTTTGCTTTTCACTTCTCTTCTTTTCACAGCTATTTGTAAGGCCTCCCCAGACAGCCATTTTGCTTTTTTTGCATTTCTTTTCCATGGGAATGGTCTTGATCCCTGTCTCCTGTACAATGTCATGAATCTCCATCCATAGTTCATCAGGAATTCTGTCTATTAGATCTAGTCCCTTAAATCTATTTCTTACTTCCACTGTATAATCATAAGGGATTTGATTTAGGTCATACCTAAGTTGTCTAGTGGTTTCCCCACTTTCTTCATTTTAAGTCTGAATTTGGCAGTAAGAGTTCATGATCTGAGCCAAAGTCAGCTCCCAGTCTTCTTTTTGCTGACTGTATAGAGCTTCTCCATCTTTGGCTGCAAAGAATATAATCAATCTGATTTCGGTGTTGACCATCTGGTGATGTTCATGTGTAGAGTCTTCTCTTGTGTTGTTGAAAGAGGGTGTTTCCTATGACCAGTGCGTTCTCTTGACAAAACTCTATTAGCCTTTGCCCTGCTTCATTCTGTACTCCAAGGCCAAATTTGCCTGTTATTCCAGGTGTTCCTAGACTTCCTACTTTTGCATTCCAGTCCCCTATAATGAAAAGGACATCTTATTTAACTTATATGCAGAGTACATCATGAGAAATTCTGGGCTGGAAGAAGCACAAGCTGGAATCAAGATTTCCAGGAGAAGTATCAATAACCTCAGATATGCAGATGACACCCCCCTTATGGGAGAAAGTGAAGAGGAACTAAAAAGCCTCTTGATGAAAGTGAAAGAGGAGAGTAAAAATGTTGGCTTAAAGCTCAACATTCAGAAAACTAAGGTCATGGCATCTGGTCCCACCACTTCATGGGAAATAGATGGGGAAACAGTGTCAGACTTTATTTTGGGGGGCTCCAAAATACAAAAAATTTTGCATTTTTAATATGATATTTTTGACAGTCTAACCTCTACTCTAGACTTTTAATCTTTGCATTTTGTATTTGTTATCAGTTTTGTACCTTTAGGAATCCAATATTCAGTGCCCATTTTTACTTAAGGGTATGATTACTGGCTTGATTGCTCTCTCCCCTTTTGACTCTCCCTTTTCTCCCCCAAATAACCTCTATCACCACCCTCCCCCTTGTCTTCTCTACTTAACTCTGAATCTCTCTGGGTGTTCCGGGCTGTGGAGAACACTTCAGTCAGTCAGTCAGTCAGTTCAGTCGCCAGTCGTGTCCGACTCTTTGCAACCCCACGAATCGCAGTACACCAGGCCTACCTGTCCATCACCAACTCCCGGAGTTCACTCAGACTCACATCCATCGAGTCAGTGATGCCATCCAGCCGTTTCATCCTCCGTCGTCCCCTTCTCTTCCTGCCCCCAATCCCTCCCAGCATCAGAGTCTTTTCCAATGAGTCAACTCTTCGCATGAGGTGGCCAAAGTACTGGAGTTTCAGCTTTAGCATCATTCCTTCCAAAGACATCCCAGGGCTGATCTCCTTCAGAATGGACTGGTTGGATCTCCTTGCAGTCCAAGGGACTCTCAAGAGTCTTCTCCAACACCACAGTTCAAAAGCATCAATTCTTCAGCACTCAGAACACTTAGGGAACCGATTACTGGCTAGATTAGTCTTTCCCCTTTTGAACCCCACTTCTCTTTCTGGTCATCTCTATCTCTCTCTTCCCTCTTCTCTTCTCTTCTCTTCTCTTTCTATGTAACTCCATGAACCTCTCTGGGTGTTCCAAACTCTGGTGAGCACATAGGGAATTGATTACTGGCTGAGTTACTCTCTCCCCTTTTGACTCCGCCTCTTCTCCTGGTGGCTCAGATGGCAAAGCATCTGCCTACAGTGCGGGACACCCGGGTACAATCCTTGCATCAGGAAGATCTCTAGCAGAAGGAAATGGCAACCCACTCCAGTATTCTTACCTGGAAAATCCCGTGGACGAAGGAACCAGGTAGGCTAGAGTCCATGGGGTAACAAAGAGTTGGACATGACTGAACAAATTCACTCACTTACTCTTCTCCTCCTGATCACCTCTATCTCCCTCCTCCCTCTTCTCTTCTCCATGTAATTCTGTGAACCTCTCTGGGTGTCCCTCACTGTGGAGAATCTTTTCATCATTAATCTAGATGTTTTATCATCAGTGCTGTGTGGATGGAGAAGTCTTGAGGCTACTGTAAGAATAAGATGGAAAACCAGAGACAGGAGGCTTAAATCCAAAACTTGAGAACTCCAGAAAACTCCTGACTCCAGGGAACATTAATCAACAAGAGCTCATCCAAAAACCTCCATACCTACACGGAAACCAAGCTCCACCCAAGAGCCAGCAAGTTTCAGAGCAAGACATATGAAACTAATTCTCCATCAAAGCAGGAACATAACCCTGAGCATTAAAATACAAGCGGCCAAAAGTCACACCAAACCCATAGACACCTCAAAACCCACTACTGGACACTTCATTGCACTCCAGAGAGAAGAGATCTAGCTCCACCCACCAAAACACAGACACAAGCTTCCCTAACCAGGAAATCTTGACAAGCCACTTGTCCAACTCCACCCACAGTAAGAAACCTCCACAGTAAAGAGGAACCACAGACTTCCAGACTACAGAATGGCCACCCCAAACCCAGCAACTTAAACAAGATGAAAAGGCAGAGAAATATTCAGCAGGTAAAGAAACACGATAAATGCCCACCAAAACAAACAAACAGGAGGAGATAGGGAGTTTACCTGAAAAAGAATTCAGATTAATCATAGTAAAGATGATCCAAAATCTTGAAAACAAAATGGAATTACAAATAGACTAGAGACAAGGATTGAGAAGATGCAAGAAATGTTTAACAAGGACTCAGAAGAAATAAAAAAGAGTCAATCAATGATGAATAATGCAAAAACTGAGACCAAAAGCAATCTGGAAGGAACGAACAGTAGAATAACTGAGGCAGAAGATAGGATAAGTGAGTTGGAAGATAGAATGGCTGAAATAAATGAAGCAGAGAGGAAAAAAGAATTAAAAGCAATGAAGACAACCTCAGAGACCTCTGGGACAATGTTAAACACGCCAACATTCAAATCACAGGAGTCCCAGAAGAAGAAGATGAAAAGAAAGGCCATGAGAAAATACTCGAGGAGATAATAGTTGAAAACTTCCCTAAAATGGGGAAGGAAATAGCCATCCAAGTCCAAGAAACCCAGAGAGTCCATACAGGATGAACCCAAAGTGAAGCACCCCAAGATACATATTAATCAAATAAACGAAGATCAAACACAAAGAGCAAATATTAAAAGCAGCAAGGGAAAGCAATAAATAATACACAAGGGGATTCACATTAGGATAACAACTAATCTTTCAATAGAAACTCTTAGGCCAGAAGGGAATGGCAGGACATACTTAAAGAGATGAAAGAGAAAAACCTACAACCCAGATTATTATACCAGCAAGGATCTCATTCAAATATGAAGGAGAAATCAAAAGCTTTACAGACAAGCAAAACCTGAGAGAATTAAGCACCACCAAACCAGCTCTTCAACAAATGCTAAAGGATCTACTCTAGACAGGAAACATAGAAAAGGTGTATAAACTCAAACCCACAACAACAAAGTAAATGGCAACAGGATCATACTTACCAATAATTACCTTAAATGTAAATGGGTTGAATGGCCCAACTAAAAGACAAAGACTGGCTGAATGGATACAAACACAAGATCCCTATATATGCTGTCTACAAGAGACCCACCTCAAAATAGGGGACACATACAGACTGAAAGTGAAGGGCTGGAAAATGACATTTCACACAAATGGAGACCAAAAGAAAGCAGGAGTAGCAATACTTATATCAGATAAAATAGACTTTAAAATAAAGCCTGTGAAAAGAGACAAAGAAGGACACTACATAATGATCAAAGGATCAATCCAAGAATATATAACAATTATAAATATATATGCACCTAACAAGGAGGTACCGCAATATGTAAGGCAAATGCTAACAAGTACAAAAGGGGAAATTAACAGTAAAACAATAATAGTGGGAGACTTTAATACCCCACTCACACCTACGGATAGATCAACTAAACAGAAAATTAACAAGGAAAGACAAACTTTAAATGATACAAGGCCCAGTTAGACATAATTGATATCTATAGGATATTTCAACCCATAACAATAAATTTCACCTTTTTCTTGAGTGCACACACAACCTTCTCCATGATAGATCACATCCTGGGCCATAAATCTAGCCTTAGTAAATTCAAAAAAAAAAAAAAATTGAAATCGTTTCAAGCATCTTTCTGATAACAATGTGATAGGATTAGATGGCAACTACAGGAAAAAACAATTAAAACTATAAACATATAGAGCCTAAACAACACACTTCTGAATAACCAAGAAATCACATAAAAAATCAAAATATGTATGGAAACAAATGAAAACACAACAACCCAAAACCTATGAATTCAGTAAAAGTGGTGCTAAGGGGAAGGTTCATAGCAATATAAGCTTACCTCAATAAATAAGAGAAAAATCAGTAAATAACCTAACTTTACACTAAAAGCAACTAGAAAAAGAAGAAATGAAGAACCCCAGGGTTAGTAGAAGGAAAGAAATCATAAAAAATTAGGGCAAAAATAAATGAAAAAGAAGCAAAGGAGACTATAGCAAAAATCAACAAAACTAAAAGCTGTTTTTTTTTTTTGAGAAGATAAAATAGACAAACCATTAGCCAGACTCATCAAGAGAAAAGGGAGAAGAATCAAATCAACAAAATTAGAAACACAAATGGAGAAATCACAACAGACAACACAGAAATACAAAGGATCATAAGAGTCTACTATCAGCAACTATATGCCAATAAAATGGACAATTTGGAAGAAATGGAAGAATTCCTGGAAAAGTATAACCTTCCAAAACTGAAGCAGGAAGAAATAGAAAATATTAACAGACCCATCAAAAGCACAGAAGTCAAAACTATAATCAAAAATCTTCCAACAAACAAAAGCCCAGGAGCAGATGGCTTCACAGGTGAATTCTACCAAAAATTTAGAGAAGAGCTAACACCTATCTTACTCAAACTCTTCCAGAAAATTGCAGAGGAAAGTAACTGGCAAACTCATTCTATGAGGCCACCATCACCCTAATACCAAAACTAAACAAAGATTACACAGACACACACACACAAACTACAGGTCAATATCACTGATGAACATAGATGCAAAAATCCTTAACAAAATTATAAAAAACAGAATCAAACAACATATTAAAAAGATCATATATCATGACCAACCGGGCTTTATCCCAGGGATGCAAAGATTCTTCAATATTCACAAATTAATCAACATGATACACCACATTAACAAGTTGAAAGATAAAAGCCATATGATTATCTCAATATATGCAGAAAAAGCCTTTATATATAGAACAGTCTTATGGACTCTGTGGGAGAGGGTGGAAAGATTTGGGAGAATGGCATTGAAACATGTGAAATGTCATGTATGAAACGAGATGCCAGTCCAGGTTCAGTGCACGATGCTGGATGCTTGGGGCTGGTGCGCTGGGAAGGCCCAGGGGGATGGTATGGGGAGGGGGGAGGGAGGAGGGTTCAGGATGGGGAGCATGTGTATATCTGAAATTAAATGAAAATTTAAAAAAATAAAAAAAAATTCAACATCCATTTATGATTTAAAAAAAAAAAAAACTCCAGAAAGCAGGCATAGAAGGAACATCAGATCAGATCAGTCACTCAGTCGTGTCCAACTCTTTGCGACCCCATGAATCGCAGCACGCCAGGCCTCCCTGTCCATCACCAACTCCCAGAGTTCACTCAGACTCACGTCCATCGAGTCAGTGATGCCATCCAGCCATCTCATCCTCTGTCGTCCCCTTCTCCTCCTGCCCCCAATCCCTCCCAGCATCAGAGTCTTTTCCAATAAGTCAACTCTTTGCATGAGGTGGCCAAAGTACTGGAGTATACCTCAACATAATAAAAACCATATATGATAAACCCACAGCAAACATTATCCTCAATGGTGAAAAATTGAAAACATTTCCCCTAAAGTCAGGAACAAGACAAGGGTGTCCACTCTCATCACTACTATTCAACATAGTTTTGGAAGTTTTAGCCACAACAATCAGAGAAGAGAAAGAAATAAAAGGAATCCAGTTTGGAAAAGAAGAAGTAAAACTCTCACTGCTTGCAGATTACATGATCCTCTACATAGAAAACCCTAAAGACACCACCAGAAAATTACTAGAGCTAGTCATTGAAAATAGTAAAGTTGCAAGATACAAAATTAATACACAGAAACCCCTTGCATCCCTATGCACTAATAATGAGAAAACAGAAAGAGAAATTAAGGAAACAATTCCATTAATCATTGCAACAAAAAGAATAAAATACTTAGGGATAAATCTATCTGAAGGGAAAAAAAGACCTATATATAGAAAACTATAAAACTGATGAAAGAAATCAAAGAGGACACAATTAGATGGAGAAATAGACCATGTTCATGGATCCAAAGAATCAATATAGTGAAAATGAGTATACTACCCAAAGCAATCTATAGATTCAATGCAATCCCTATCAAGCTACCAACGGTATTTTTCAGAGAACTAGAAGAAATAATTTCACAATTTGCATGGAAATACAAAAAAAAAAAACCTTGAATAGCCAAAGTAATTGAGAAAAAAGAATGGGACTAGAGGAATCAACCTGCCTGACTTCAGACTATACTACAAAACTACAGTCATCAAGACAGTATGGTACCAGCACAAAGACAGAAATATAGATCAGTGGAACAAAATAAAAAGCCCAGAGATAAATCCACACACCTATAGACACCTTATCTTTGACAAAGGAGACAAGAATATACAAGGGAGAAAAGATAATCTCTTTAACAAGTGGTGCTGGGAAAACTGGTCAACCACTTGTAAAAGAATGAAACTAGAACACTTTCTAACATTATGAACAGAAATAAACTCAAAATGGATTAAAGATCTAAATGTAAGACCAGATACTATAAAACTCCTAGAGAAAAACATAGGCAAAACACTCTATGACATAAATCACAGCAGGATCCTCTATGGCCCACCTCCCAGAGTAATGGAAATAAAAGCAAAAATAAACAAATAGGACCTAATTAAACTTAAAAGCTTTGCACAACGAAGGAAACTATAAGTAAGATGAAAAGACAGCCTTCAGAATGGGAGAAAATAAGAGCAAATGAAGCAACTGACAAAGAATTAATTTCAAAAATATACAAGCAGCTCATGCAGCTCAATTCCAGAAAAATAAACAATCCAATCAAAAAATAGGTCAAAAAACTAAATAGACATTTCTCCAAAGAAGACATACAGATGGCTAACAAACACATGAAAAAATGCTCAACATCACTCATTATCAGAGAAATGCAAATCAAAATGACAATTAAGTACCATCCCACATCAGTCAAAATGGCTGCTATCAAAAAACCTACAGACAATAAATGCCGGAGAGGGTGCAGAGAAAAGGGAACCCTCTTGCACTGTTGGAAGGAATGCAAGTTAGTACAGCCACTATGGAGAACAGTGTGGAGATTCCTTAAAAAACTGGAAATAGGACTGCCAAACGACCCAGCAATCTCTCTGCTGGGCATACACACCAAGAAAACCGGAATTGAAAAAACACATGTACCCCATTATTCATCGCAGGACTGTTTACAACAGCTAGGACATGGAAGCAATCTAGATGTCCATCAACAGACGAGTGGATAAGAAAGCTGTGGTACATATACACAATGGAATATTACTCAGCTATTAGAAAGAATGCATTTGAATCAGTTCTAATGAGGTGGATGAAACTGGAGCCTATTATACAGAGTGAAGTAAGTCAAAAAGAAAAACACCAATACAGTATATTAACATATAATGCGAAATTTAGAAAGATGATAATGATGATCCTATATGCGAGACAGCAAAAGAGACACAGATATAAAGAACAGGCTTTTGGACTCTGTGGGAGAAGGCAAGGGTGGGATGATTTGAAAGAATAGCATTGAAATATGTATATTACCATATATGAAATAGGTCACCAGTCCAGGTTCAATGCATGAGACAGGGCACTCAGGGCCGGTGAACTAGGATGACCCTGAAGGATGGGATGGGGAGGGAGGTGGGAGGGGTGTTCAGGGTGGGGAACATATGTACAGCCATGGCTGATTCATGTGAATGCATGGCAAAAACCACCATAATACAGTAAAGTAGTTAGCCTCCAATTAAAATAAATTAATTTTGTTAATGTAACTAATACAAAAAGAATATTGAAATTGGTGGCCATGCCCTCTTACAGGGGATCTTCCCAACCCGGTGATCGAACCCATGTCTCTTAGATAGCCTGCATTGGCAAGCAGGTTTTTCGCCACTAGTGCCACCTGGGAAACCCATCTAAGTCCTTGTGTGGATGTATGTATATTTGCATTTATCTTGGGTAAGTACTCTATTAGAGAAACATCCCAAAGCTCACCCATTGCTCATGCAGGGCCACCTGAACCCACAGAGCTTAGGCTCATCTGGCTTCCTGGGCGTGCTTTGCTCTTGTCCTCATATCCTGCTTTCTGGCTGGCAATTATAATCCCTTCCCCAGGGACCAGTATCTTTCTCAAGGCCTTGTCCCTTCTGTATTTGCTGGAAGCTTACTCAAGGAGGACTAATGAAAATTATAGCTATTTATCCACCAGCTATAAAATCATAAATTATGGTTCCCAAAGCCCCAGATCATTGTACTGTGATAAATAATATTGTTTCCTTGATTGCCCAGAGTGAGAACGACACAGAAGGAAAGGCATTGCACATCTTCCTCTCTGCTATCTGATTATCAAGAGAATAAGCTAGGATATTTTATCAGGAGAATTCAGCATAGAATATTTTAAAAGTATTAATCAGGTGCTTGTTAGGCATTTCAGTGAAAAGAGGCCTCTGCATCAACATACAGCCTGCCAAATTTAACACAGAATTCAAAAGTAAGCAATACTTCACAGAGAGGCCACCATGGAGAGGTAGAAACACTGTCTCCCAAACCAGGAGACCCTGGGTTGTCATTTCAAGCTCCTAGAGCTCTCCCTACTGACAAGTTTAGGGGCTGTCATGAGAAAAATGCAGTCACCAACCATGTAGGGAATGAAGAGCCCAGAAGGTGGGGTACAACTTGGCGCTCATGGATCAGGGAATCAGGTGATGGAGGAAACTCACAGAGCATGGGAAGGGCCTGTCATCCCAACTTCTCCGAAGGAGGCTTCTCAGAGAAGCCAGCTTTTGAGCAGAGCTTTAACATGTGAGAACACAATTTTATATGTCAACCATATCTCAAAAAAGCTGGGGGGAAAAAGACATGAGAACCCCATGATAAAGAGAGATTCTGGTGAAAAAGAGTAGAAAGATCTTTCTGGTAGGAGAAGTATCTTGTGCAAAACCACAGAATCCTGAGAGACCTATTGTTCAGAAACTTCCCAGATAATGGTGATTGGAGGACAGATGTTGGAGCGGGGGTGGTGCACAGGAGCCAAGCCAGCTGGGGATGTATGATCTGTGATGACACAGAGAGCCTAGGACATAGGCCAGGTGACACCCAGGCAGGAGGGTGTGCTGTGTGTGTGAGAGAGTATGTGAGAGCATATGTGTGTTTCACCATGTGTCAGTTTGTGCAAGTCCATGAGTCTGTGTGAATGTATGTGTGAGAGTGTCTGTGTGTTGTGTGTGTCTGTATGTGTGTGCATGTGTTTGTAGGGTCTCACCCCTGCTTCTGGCTAATTTCTCTGATGCTTGCTCAGTTTTTAAGATGGAACTGGGGCCAGTTTGTACTCACGGGGTCCCTGGAGAGCCAGAGCTCATGGGGTTACATTCCACCCAGCAGCATTGCTAACACTTCTTACACAATGTACACATTTCTCATTAACCCTCAGAGACAACTATACATTTTCACTCTCAGTTCAGTTCAGTCGCTCAGTCGTGTCTGACTGTTTGCGACCCCATGAATCGCAGCACTCCAGGCCTCCCTGTCCATCATCAACTGCCGGAGTTCACACAGACTCACGTCCATCGAGTCAGTGATGCCATCCAGCCATCTTATCCTCTGTTGTCCCCTTCTCCTCCTACCCCCGATCCCTCCCAGCATCAGTCTTTTCCAATGAGTCAACTCTTCACATGAGGTGGCCAAAGTACTGGAGTTTCAGCTTTAGCATCATTCCTTCCAAAGAAATCCCAGGGCTGATCTCCTTCAGAATGGACTGGTTGGATCTCCTTGCAGTCCAAGGGACTCTCAAGAGTCTTCTCCAACACCACAGTTCAAAAGCACCAATTCTTCGGTGCTCAGCCTTCTTCACAGTCCAACTCTTACATCCATACATGACCACAGGAAAAACCATAGCCTTGACTAGACGGACCTTTGTTGGCAAAGTAATGTCTCTGCTTTTCAATATGCTATCTATGTTAGAGGAGCAAACTGAGGCACAGGGGTGGTGCCAGTCAGGGAAAGAGCTCCATGCTCATTTCTGTCCCATTTCTGACCATTGGCTTCTTAACACAGCCACTGCATGAAACAAGGACCTTAGCCATCTCTAAAAGCCCTGCTTAAAGAGGAGGGTCAGCTAGGTGCTGGCCAGCAAGTATTGTGCTGAAATGGAAAGAAGCAGAAGGTGGAGGGGAGGCCAGAGTAGAGGAGAGGCTCTACAGCTCCCTTTCTAGCTTCTCACCCTCTAACAGACAATGGGTCAGGAGCCTACATTCTGAGTCAGCCAGGGCAGCTGACACTAAGTTTATAATCCTAAGATGGCTCAGCACAAGTGGCATGAGACGTGAGGTTGCTGTGTATCCTCAGCCTCTTTGGAGCCACATTCAGTACATCATCCAAGAACAGACATCTTCTATTTGTGGGGCCAGGGAGGCTCTGGATTTCTGATCTAGGAGTGGTTGCCCATGCTTGGAGGAAGCCTCATGCTACCCAAATACAGAGAAAACCAGGGCTCTTGCCCAAAATTTCAACCTCAGTCACTGTTTTCTTCTGCCTCTGCCTTTCTTTGTGCTTTGGAGATTTCCATTTAAAAGCAATTTTCACTGTTTTCAGCCCTGGCTTAATGAATTATTTATTGGAAGTCTTCCAGGTAACCAGGAGGCATGCATGTAGATAGAGGAGGCTTGTCACCTCATGGAGTGTTCTCTGGTCTCTGAAGTTCACTGTCAGTTTCCATGGAATGATTTCAGATTCTCTGCTTCTGTGATGAAAACCTTCTGTGGAATGAGGGCAAACAGTGTCAGCGGTGCCCAGGAGCCACTAAGAGCCATGAGATAGTATAAACCCACAAGTCACAGCTATATCAATTCCTCCGCAGGGAATAAGGTAGAGGTTAATTGACTTGAGATTGGCTGAGAAAAAAGTAATGTAATGGGTCACACACTGTCCTGAAAATATTTTTTTTTTTTTTTTTTAAAAACACAGAGCAATCATTAACCTGCCCCAGGGCAAACCTGTCAGCTCCATCCTAAGGAACCAAAGCTTAGAAGTCAGGTCTCAGCCTCCTTACAGGACAGGATACTAAGCAGGCACCCTGTCATTCAGTCTTTCAGATTTGGCTCAGCTCATCAATTACTGGAGCCATCTGGGCTGTCAACACAGGGAGATACCAAACATGCAACCGAGCCTTCACATCTAGTCTTGGGAAGTGACCTGAGACAGAGAGCTTCCTTCATGCCATTCATCAGTGAATTTAATCTATTCAACTGATATTTTTTGAGCACTTTCTGTATACTTGAGACTATTCAATCAACAGACAAACATTCTGCCCCCATAGAACTTATGTTGAGTGAGAGGAGGCAAAGAATAAACAATAAAGAAGATAAACCAGTGGTACAACAAAGGGTGATGAGTACTAATTGGAAAAGTTAAAACAGGGAAGCAGTAAGGAGTGCCAAGGAGGGGTGGGTGTTGCACATTTAAACATTTTATTTTTTATTTTATCTTCTTTTTATTTTTGCTGGATTATAGTTGATTCACAATGTTGTGTTTGTTTCAGGTAATCAGCAAAGTGAATGTTATATACATACATATATCCACTCTTGATTAGATTCTTCTTCGATATGGGTCATTACAGAGTATTGAGTAGAGTTCCCTGTGCTATATAGTAGGTTCTTGTTAGCTGTCTATTTTATATATAGCAATGTTTAGACATTTTATTTAGAAGGATGGCGAAGTTTCAGTTGATAAACAACATCTGCCAAGCCATGCAAACTGTTTGACCCAAGCCCTTACCAAGATTTGCTCACTATTGGGAAAAGTCCCACTGCCACAGCAGACACCTCCATTTCTGCTGCCAGTGCTGAGACCCGACATTGGTATGCAAGCCAATGTGATGCTCTGGCAGCCCCCAAACTCTTCTGTCATCTAGTAAAGACATACTGGCCATTGTACTGACATGCCCCTTATTCTATTAAAATTGCCTTCATGCCATTTCTCTTTTATGTCACCCAGAGCATAATACAGTGTTTTGAAACTGTGAGTGTAGGTGGGTGGGTTTCATTTCTGGACAAAGAGGAGGATTACTGAGCACTGGCAGGGCGAGATCCACTACCTTAGAGCCTCTGGGCAGAGCAGTAACGTATCATGACCTTGCTCGGGTTTGAGCAAAGTTACTACTAGCTGTTCCATGGGTTGGGCACATGGCCGGGTGTAGTGAGAGGTTGGTGCTGAACCTACTGACAGAAGGTGGTGGCCTGGGTGTGAGCAGTGACTGAAAAGGTGGACAGCAGTGGTCACATTTTGGTCATATCTTAGAGGTAAAACTTATGGCTTGCTGATGGATCAAATATAAGTGTATGAGGGGGAAAAAGGGAGTCAAAGACAATTCCAAAGATTTTTTCCTGAGAAATATGAAAGAATTGTCATGAACTGAGATGGGGAGAATTAAAGAAACACAGGGTGGGACTGAGGATGGGGTCAGATTAGATTTGGATTATGAAGTTGGGATTGCCTTTCATGGAAATGGCAAATGGGCAAATGGAACTATTGCAGAGGAGGCTGTAAGAGCAGAGAAGGGAGGCACATAACTCAGCCTGGAAGACAAGTGACCTCCTAGAGAAGGAGACACTTGGACTGGGCCTTTAAAGAGTCAATAAGAGTTTGCTGCAGTAAGACATCCCAAGCAGAGGAAATAAGCAACAAGACCAAAGGAGGTAATGAAGCAGGTATGCAAGACCTTCACACCATTCAGGTAGGCAAAGGTCTGTGGGTTCAGGATGCAAGGGTGGGAGTGGGAGCTGGAACTGGAGGGCCACAGGGCTCAGGTGTTCATCCCACAGTCAAGAGGAGCCACTACAAATCTGGGCAGCTTGTGCAGCTGCAGAGCTGGGCCACAAGCATGGGGTGGAGCAGCTTCTGCAGGGGAACAACAAGGCCTGCAGGACCCCGTCTGAGGGGGAGGGGGAGGAGGGCTGTGTCCACTCAGAGCATTCCTGCTCCCTCATTCAGCCTTCCTGTTGGAGATGCTGGGGCAGTGCCTGGCTACAATGAAGGTTGACTGGGTGCAGGGGCACCTGGGCCTGGTTGCTGCCCTGGGAGCTGACTCCGCAGTTGGTGCCTGTGCCCTTCCAGAAAAGAGGAAGCAAGGTGGAGTCAGCCTGGCTTGGGTGCCCTGGGAGTGAACCTTGAAGGCTGAGCAGTAATGATTCGGCTCAACAGTAGGAGTATGGTGGTTGCATATGAAGGTCAAGGAGTGAAGGCAGAGATGCCACCCCCATCCCTGCCTGCCAAGCATCCCTCCCTCATGCATTCCCTGGGCATGAGCTGAGGGCTGAGAAACCCATGGACCAGGCTCTGAGCCGACTCCAGGGACCCTGGTGACGAGCAGTCCTGCCCGCACAACATCCCAGCCATCAGAGCTACTTACCTGGAACAATCTCCCTGGGAGGAGCCTTTCTAGACCTGGTTATCCTAATCACCCCCCTTACATTTTAACATGACAGACATACTTCATTCTGTCTGTAAACCATGGCTGTCTGTGCTTCATACCTGAAAGGGTACAAGCCTCTCCCACTCAGTGCCCAGCGTTCACATGGGAAATGCATCCTGGAGCCCAAGGAACTCAGGGATGAAGAGAGAGGCACCTGGCTTCTGGGTATCATGGGAGCCTTAAGTGCTGTACAAAGGGGTTAAAGTTAACCCTTTGCCCTGGAGAACTGGGGGCAGAGGGTGGGGAGGGTGGGCAAAGGGAGGCTGGGAAGAAAGGACATTGGAGCTTCAGTGACTGGGAGAATGGAAATGGAGTGAAAGGAACAAGCCAACTTCGATCACAAGCTGATCCCATGAGAGACATTCCTCCCTGAATTCTGTCAATGGGCCTAGGAGTCACAGACTGTCACTATCCTCCTTCTGCCGAGAAGGGAACTGGGTTTAAAAGGCCTGAGCAACTGGTCCCTGTAGAAGATAGCCTAAAGCTGAGCCCTAGAGTCCCAGCCCTTGACTGTGAAGTTGCAGAACAGAGTCAAACTCTAGCCCCAGACACACTGCCTCAAGGGCAAATAGGCAGTAAACAGATAAATCAGGGACCACTGAGCCCAGGACACAAGGAGAGGGCAGGCTGAAGGCAGCTCTGTGAGGACACAAAGACATGTCCAAACTCCTCTGGAAGGAAAAGACTATGTGGGTGCTGGGGGAGCAGAGCGAGCAGCAGATTTCCAGGCCAGAGGTCACTGTGGCTACGAGCTGTGGTCTGGGGATATCCAGGGCTCAGCCAGCATACCAAGAAGAGGACTGAAAAGGCAGACTTGGCAGGGCCACTGTGGCCAGGCCCAGAGGAGCAACACAGGAAGGACATCAGGGATGGCCAGACAACAGTGCTTCTAGGATGCAGGCATCATAGGAGAAACTTGGGGTGCAGGAGGGAACTCCTGGAGCCTCCCAGTAGCTCTGAGATTCTGCAGTGATTCAGGAAACCAAACTCCTACAGAGATGCTGAATATTCTCTGGGGCTGAGTTCCCTTTGGCTCAAAAAACAGACTCATGAGTTACTGATTACAAATGTGATGCAAACTTTAGCAGCCCAGGCAACAGAACTTGTACAGGTGGACTCACAAAGTAATAATCCACTGAAAAAAAATTTCTGCCTCTTACCTCTTTGTCACTGCAACGGATGCCCATGCTATGTGATGCCAGGAGCCAGCATGGGAGTTCCCACCCATGACAAAGGTCATGCAGAGAGGCCTGATATGCAAAGGTGAGTCGGGGCTCAAGGGGCCCCCTGGATCTGCCTGAGCATCTACCCCAAAACCAGAATCGGTCTGTTTTACTATTTTATGACTTTCACCAACTACTCTGACATTAACGGGGGGCTATCCCCGATCACCTTTCTCTGAAGGAAATCAACTTAGAGCTCTAGTTAAATAGCCTCCTGGGCATATTAGGAGTGTTCCAATCCAAACCCCTCAGATGGCCCTCTAACTTGCCTGACAGGTTTGTCTGGACTCCTACAGCTATGCATACGATTATTTACAGCCTCCCAACCTCAAGAGCCACGGGAAGCTTCAGATCAGATCAGTCACTCAGTCGTGTCCATCTCTTTGCGACCCCATGAATCACAGCACGCCAGGCCTCCCTGTCCATCACCAACTCCTGGAGTTCACTGAGACTCACATCCATCGAGTCAGTGATGCCATCCAGCCATCTCATCCTCTGTCATCCCCTTCTCCTCTTGCCCCCAATCCCTCCCAGCATCAGAGTCTTTTCCAATGAGTCAACTCTTTGCATGAGGTGGCCAAAGTACTGGAGTTTCAGCTTTAACATCATTCCTTCCAAAGAAATCCCAGGGCTAATCTCCTTCAGAATGGACTGGTTGGATCTCCTTGCAGTCCAAGGGACTCTCAAGAGTCTTCTCCAACACCACAGTTCAAAAGCATCAATTCTTTGGTGCTCAGCCTTCTTCACAGTCCAACTCTCACATCCATACATGACCACAGGAAAAACCTTAGCCTTGACTAGACGGACCTTTGTTGGCAAAGTAATGTCTCTGCTTTTGAATATGCTATCTAGGTTGGTCATAACTTTCCTTCCAAGGAGTAAGCGTCTTTTAATTTCATGGCTGCAGTCACCATCTGCAGTGATTTTGGAGCCCCCCAAAATAAAGTCTGACACTGTTTCCACTGTTTCCCCATCTATTTCCCATGAAGTGATGGGACCGGATGCCATGATCTTCGTTTTCTGAATGTTGAGCTTTAAGCCAACTTTTTCACTCTCCACTTTCACTTTGATCAAGAGGCTTTTTTGTTCCTCTTCACTTTCTGCCATAAGGATGGTGTCATCTGCATATCTGAGGTTATTGATGTTTCTCCCAGAAATCTTGATTCCAGTTTGTGCTTCTTCCAGTCCAGCATTTCTCATGATGTACTCTGCATATAAGTTAAATAAACAGGGTGACAATATACAGCCTTGACGAACTCCTTTTCCTATTTGGAACCAGTCTGTTGTTCCATGTCCAGTTCGAACTGTTCCTTCCTCACCTGCATACAAATTTCTCAAGATGCAGATCAGGTGGTCTGGTATTCCCATCTCTTTCAGAATTTTCCACAGTTGATTGTGATCCACACAGTCAAAGGCTTTGGCATAGTCAATAAAGCAGAAATAGATGTTTTTCTGGAACTCTCTTGCTTTTTCCATGATCCAGTGGATGTTGGCAAATTGATCTCTGGTTCTTCTGCCTTTTCTAAAACCAGCTTGAATATCAGGAAGTTCATGGTTCACATATTGCTGAAGCCTGGCTTGGAGCATTTTGAGCATTACTTTACTAGCGTGTGAGATGAGTGCAATTGTGCGGTAGTTTGAGCATTCTGAGCATCCAAGTCTATGCCCCAACCAATAACACTGAAGAAGTTGAAGTTGAATGGTTCTATGAAGACCTACAAGACATTTTAGAACTAACACCCAAAAAAAGATGTCCTTTTCATTATAGGGGACTGGAATGCAAAAGTAGGAAGTCAAGAAACACCTGGAGTAACAGGCAAATTTGGCCTTGGAATACGGAATGAAGGAGGGCAAAGACTAATAGAGTTTTGCCAAGAAAATTCATGGGAAGCTTAAGATATTCAAATAGTATAGAGCCTCTCGGGGAGTTAGAAACTATTAGAATAGAACTAGTAGAGGATTTTATTGTTGAGCCAATCCTTGCTGCCAAGTTTCCACATCCCCTGTATTGTGTCCTTGGGAGTGTATTAATTAATATAGTTGGTATATAGAAAAAATAAGTAGTGGCCTTGGTGTTAACAACTTTAGACCCTTAAGATAATAAATTCTTCCCTTGTTGTAAGCCCACTGCACCTTTGCCCTATAGGAATGCAACTTTAACACTTTCAGAGGATGGCGCCAAACTTTAAAATAATTACTCTTAGAAAAAAACAAGTTTTCTGGTTAACTAACCTTTATTGGAACAAAGAGTCATAAAATGTTAATAGGCCTTCTGGCCAGAAGATGATGTAAATCGCCTAAAGCATTTGTATACGATAAGTTTGCAGAAAAGAAAGCCTGGTCTTGATAAGGATCAAAGACTTTGCATGATTTTACACCCCCTATTATCCTCTATGCACAACTTAAGGTATATAAGCTCCCTTTGAAAATAAAGCTACGGGCCTTGCTCATCAGGCTTGGTCTCCCCGTGTCGTTCTTCCTTCCTTTTCTCTCCTTTTCTTCTCTGTTCTTCCTTCAGGATGACTGATTTGGAGCTTGGGGGCTCTCTGAGACCACTTACCTGCCTGGGCTTCTAAGACCCACTCAAGAAGGTGCCTAAGGTGGGGCACCTTCAGCTATTCAAGAGGGCGCCTGCAGCCTCCATGGTCAGAGCAAGTTCAGTGTCACGAACTTTATTGGTTTCCCACGTAAACCAGTCAGGTCAAGCCTCTGTCTCTCCCCTTTGCTGTCTTTTCGCCAACGTCGTCCTCCTGAGGATATCCCTGGATCCAACCGGGGCTGGACCACAGTAAGTGGCACCCGGAACAGGCTATCCAAAGGTAAGTCTCCCCCATTGTGCAGTTTTCGGACGGCTAGGACCCCACTCAGGGTGTCACGGACCCCCCTGCATAATAAAGGTAGGGTGAGTAGGAGTGGGAACTGTTGAAATATTGAATCTTGCAATATAAGACAAGATTTCAGTGTTGAAGTGTTGAATCTTGCAATATAAGACAAGATAAAAATTTTCTGACATGGGTAACAGTGAGTCAAAAGAACGACAACTTTTTTTATGAGTTATTTTGCAATTGTTATGCAAAAAAGGAATTAAAGTCAAGAAAGCTAATGTTCAATCCTTTTTCACATTCGTACAAGAGCAGTGTCCTTGGTTTCCAGAAGAGGGCACTGTTAACTTAGATACTTGGGAAAAGGTAGGAAAACAGATAAAAACTTGTTATAGTCAACACGGTCCGAAAAAGGTGCCCACTGATGCCTTTTCCTTATGGAATATAACTAGAGATGCTCTAGACCCTGGTCCTGATTCTGAAAAGGTTCATGTTAAAGAGGAAAGTGAGGAAAAAAGGTGCATGTCCGAGAGGAAAGTGAAGAAAAGAAAGCTATACCTAGCTATCAGCAGCTAAATGAATGGCTAGCCACTATGACTGCCAATGAGCATGTAAAAGATAGGGATGAGAAGAAAGATCAGCTCTCCCCTCAGGATGAGGAAGATTTAGAGGAAACGGCAGCTCGATACCATTCTGATGAGGATTGGTCTTTTTATCTAAAGGCGCTCCTAAAAGTCTAAGAGAAACATCTCCAATCAGACCATCCGCTCCTAGGAGCTTGACGGAAATATCTCCAATCACACCATCCGCTCCTATGAGCCTGAGGGAAACATCCCCAATCAGATCATCTGTAAGATTTAAGTATGAAACAGGCAGAGGATCCCCGGAGCAGGAGAGGAAAAACAGGGAATGCTTCAGTCCCCGCTTGCCCCCTCCACCCTATAGGGGTGAGGGGCCTCCACTAGAACTTCCCTGGAGAAGGGTCCTCTCTAGCCCAGAGGATGAATTTGATCCCCACCTTGAGGCTTGTTTTCCAGTAGTGTTTCAGAAAAGGGGTGGGGAAGAGGTCCCTTTCTGGGAACCCCTTCCAATGAAATTATTTAAAGAACTCAGACAGGCTTGTGCCTTATATGGGGCTACAGCCCCGTACACTTTAACATTGTTAGAAGCCTTGGCAGTTATGGCTGACACCTCATGATTGGAAAACAATTGATAACCTCAAACAGGGCAGAAACAACATTGTAAAAGAAAAGTTGGTAGGAATTGGTGATTATGCAACACTCGGGGATCAGATGGATCTAGACAAAGAAACTTTAGAACAGGTATCAGCCTGCGCTCTTGGAGCCTGATGATTATTGTCTCAAGAAAAGAAATCAACCTCTTCCTTTTCAAACATTAAACAAAGGCCAGGGAAGCCATATGAGGACTTTGTATCACGACTTATAGAGGGAATCAACAGAGTAATTTCTAGTAATGAGGCATCTGAAATACTGATAAAACAACTGGCATTTGAAAATGCTAATTCTACCTGCCAGGCTATTCTACATTCTATAAAAAAAAAAAATCTGGGGGAGTAGGACATTACATCAAGGCAATGTGCAGATGTAGGACCTGCAATGATGCAGGGCGTTGCTATAGCTATGGCCATAAAAGGAAATTCTTATCAACAGACAGTTCAATCCTTTTTTACAAACAAGAATAACCCGCCAAAGAGTCATTTCAGTAATCAAGGCCGGAATGCTGGCTTGTCCAAAGCCTGCTTTTCTTGCGGCCAGGAGGGGCACTTTACGCACGCCTGCCCCCAAAGAACAGCTAACTCTTATCTGCCAAATCCTGCCTCCACTGCTATGACTCTTAATCTCCCTAAGACTCCTGTCCTCGTTGTCAGAAGGGATATCACTGGGTAAAAGACTGTAGATCAAAATTCCATAAAAATGGAACCTTGCTAGTTCCTGACCAGCAGTCAGGAAATGGGTTGAAGGGCCAGCCTCAGACCCCGACAGCAATTGGGGCAACATCTTTGAACCCATTCGTACCCTTCATCCCATCACAGAGCTCATCAGAGCAACCCCAGGCAGCACAGGACTGGACTTCAGTTCCACCACCTCAACAATATTAACACCAGATAGTCCTACTATAAAAATCCCTACAGGGGTTAAAGACCCATTACCGACAGGTTTGGTAGGATTTACACTGGGCAGAAGCTCCTTAGCCATGCAAGGACTCACAATTGTTCCTGGAGTGTTTGATTCAGATTACACAGGAGAAATTCAGATTATTATCTCACCCCCAATTAAAACTATACAAATTCATAAAGGACAGAGAATAGCTCAACTTTTACTTTTGCCTTATCACACTGCCTGACAAGAGAGAGGATTCGGATCCAGTGATATGGTCTTTTGGGTGACAGAGATTACTCAGAAGCACTCTATGAAAACTATCTTGGTTAGTGGCAAGTCTATTGTGGGGCTGTTAGATACAGGAGCAGATGTTTCCTGCATTTCTGGGAAAGACTAGCCCAGTTTCTGGCCAACACATATGACTGAAAACGACTTGGTGGGAATAGGGAGAGCCACCACAGTAGTTAAGAGTGCAAAAATGTTAGATTGGCAGTTTGAGGACACCTGTGGAACTTTCCAACCCTATGTAGTTCCTTCAATCCCCTTTACTCTATGTGAGAGGGACATGCTGTCTCAAATGGGAGTGCTACTTTTTAGTCCCGATGAAAAAGTGACCTCCCAAATGCTCCATATGGGCTATGATCCATCAAAAGGATTAGGTAAGCAACAGGAAGGAATAATTGAGCCAATCTGCCCAACCCCTCAACAGCAATGTACAGGATTGGGATATCCAAATTTATAATGTAGGCCATTGTTTTTGCTGCTGACCCCATTACATGGAAATCTCAAGACCCAGTGTGGGTAGAACAATGGCCTCTGTCTAAAGAAAATTAACTGGCAGCTAGCAGTAGCTGAGCGGGCACAGGAGGGCCTAGAGGAGCTATCCTATGTTGAAGGTCAGGAAGGGAGGTGGTGAGGAGATACCCTTCATCCAAGGTAAATAGCACCGGCTGCACTTTGCTGGAGCAGCAGTGAAGAGATACCCCACGCCCAAGGTAAGAGAAACCTAAGTAAGACTGTGTTGCAAGAGGGCATCAGAGGGCAGACACACTAAAACCATACTTACAGAAAACTAGTCAATCTAATCACACTAGGACCACAGCCTTGTCTAACTCAATGAAACTAAGCCATGCCCTTGTGGCAACACAAGACAGGCTGGTCATGGTGGAGAGATCTGACAGAATGTGGTCCACTGGAGAAGAGAATGGCAAACCACTTCAGGATTCTTGCCTTGAGAACCCCATGAGTATGAAAAGGCAAAATGATAGGATACTGAAAGAGAAACTCCCCATGTCAGTAGGTGCCCAATATGCTACTGGAGATCAGTGGAGAAATAACTCCAGAAAGAATGAAGGGATGGAACCAAAGCTAAAACAATACCCATCTGTGGATGTGACTGGTGATAGAAGCAAGGTCTGATGCCGTAAAGAGCAATATTGCATAGGAACCTGGAATGTCAGGTCCATGAATCAAGGCAAATTGGAAGTGGTCAAACAGGAGAAGGCAAGAATGAACATCGACATTTTAGTAATCAGCGAACTAAAATGGACTGGAATGGGTGAATTTAACTCAGATGACCATTATATCTACTACTGCGGGCAGGAATCCCTCAGAAGAAATGAAGTAGCCATCATGGTCAACAAAAGAGTCTGAAATGCAGTACTTGGATACAACCTCAAAAACGACAGAATGATCTCTGTTCATTTCCAAGGCAAACCACTCAATATCGCAGTAATTCAAGTCTATACCACAACCAGTAATGCTGAAGAAGCTGAAGTTGAACGGTTCTATGAAGACCTACAAGACATTTTAGAACTAACACCCCAAAAAAAGATATCCTTTTCATTATAGGGGACTGGAATGCAAAAGTAGGAAGTCAAGAAACACCTGGAGTAACAGGCAAATTTGGCCTTAGAATACGGAATGATGGATGGCAAAGACTCATAGAGTTTTGCCAAGAAAATGCATTGGTCATAACAAACACCCTTTTCCAACAACACAAGAGAAGACTATACACATGGACATCACCAGATGGTAAACACTGAAATCAGACTGATTATATTTTTGCAGCCAGAGATGGAGAAGCTCTATACAGTCAACCAAAACAAGACCAGGAGCTGACTGTGGCTCAGATCATGAACTCCTTATTACCAAAATCAGACATAAATTGAAGAAAGTAGGGAAAACCACTAGACCATTCAGGTATGACCTAAATCAAATCCCTTATGATTATACAGTGGAAGTGAGAAATAGATTTAAGGGACTAGATCTGCTGGATAGAGTGCCTGAGGAACTATGGATGGAGGTTCATGACATTGTACAGGAGACAGGGATCAAGACCATTCCCATGGAAAAGAAATGCAAAAAAGCAAAATGGCTGTCTGGGGAGGCCTTACAAATAGCTGTGAAAAGAAGAGAAGAAAAAAGCAAAGGAGAAAAGGAAAGATATAAGCATCTGAATGCAAAGTTCCAAAGAATAGCAAGGAGAGATAAGAAAGCCTTCCTCAGCCATCAATGCAAAGAAATAGAGGAAAACAACAGAATGGAAAAGACTAGAGATCTCTTCAAGAAAATTAGAGATACCAAGGGAACATTTCATACAAAGATGGTCTCGATAAAGGACAGAAATGGTATGGACCTAACAGAAGCAGAAGATATTAAGAAGAGGTGGCAAGAATACACAGAAGAACTGTACAAAAAAGATCTTCATGACCCAGATAATCAGATGGTGTGATCACTGACCTAGAGCCAGATATCCTGGAATGTGAAGTCAAGTGGGCCTTAGAAAGCATCACTACGAACAAAGCTAGTGGAGGTGACGGCATTCCAGTTGAGCTATTTCAAATCCTGAAAGATGATGCTGTGAAATTGCTGCACTCAAGATGCCAGCAAATTTGGAAAACTCAGCAGTGGCCACAGGACTGGAAAAGGCCAGTTTTCATTCCAATCCCAAAGAAAGGCAACGCCAAAGAATGCTCACACTACCTCACAATTGCACTCATCTCACATGCTAGTAAAGTAATGCTCAAAATTCTCCAAGCCAGGCTTCAGCAATACATGAACCGTGAACTTCCTGATGTTCAAGCTGGTTTTTGAAAAGGCAGAGGAACCAGAGATCAAATTTCCAACATCTGCTGGATCATGGAAAAAGCAAGAGAGTTCCAGAAAAACATATATTTCTGCTTTATTGACTATACCAAAGCCTTTGACTGTGTGGATCACAATAAACTGTGGAAAATTCTGAAAGAGATGGGAATACCAGACCACCTGACCTGCCTCTTGAGAAACCTATATGCAGGTCAGAAAGCAACAGTTAGAACTGGACATGGAACAGCAGACTGGTTTCAAATAGGAAAAGGAGTACGTCAAGGCTGTATATTGTCACCCTGTTTATTTAACTTCTATGCAGAGTACATCATGAGAAACGCTGGACTGGAAGAAGCACAAGCTGGAATCAAGATTGCTGGGAGAAATATCAATAACCTCAGATATGCAGATGACACCACCCTTATGGCAGAAAGTGAAGAGGAACTCAAAAGCCTCTTGATGAAAGTGAAAGAGGAGAGTGAAAAAGTTGGCTTACAGCTCAACATTCAGAAAACAAAGATCATGGCATCTGGTCCCATCACTTCCTGGGAAATAGATGGGGAAACAGTGTCAGACTTTATTTTCGGGGGCTCCAAAATCACTGCAGATGGTGACTGCAGCCATGAAATTAAAAGACGCTTACTCCTTGAAAGGAAAGTTATGACCAACCTAGATAGCATATTCAAAAGTAGAGACATTACTTTGCCAACAAAGGTCTATCTAGTCAAGGCTATGGTTTTTCCTGTGGTCATGTATGGATGTGAGAGTTGGACTGTGAAGAAGGCTGAGCACCGAAGAATTGATGCTTTAGAACTGTGGTGTTGGAGAAGACTCTTGAGAGTCCCTTGGACTGCAAGGAGATCCAACCAGTCCATTCTGAAGGAGATCAGCCCTGGGATTTCTTTGGAAGGAATGATGTTAAAGCTGAAACTCCAGTACTTTGGCCACCTCATGCGAAGTGTTGACTCATTGGAAAAGACTCTGATGCTGGGAGGGATTGGGGGCAAGAGGAGAAGGGGACGACAGAGGATGAGATGGCTGGATGGCATCACTGACTCGATGGACGTGAGTCTCGGTGAACTCTGGGAGTCGGTGGTGGATAGGGAGGCCTGGCATGCTGCGATTCATGGGTTCGCAAAGAGTCGGACACGACTGAGCAACTGAACTGACTGAACTGAACTGAAGATGTTAATCTCTTAACAGCTGCAATTGGGACATATTGAACCCTCTAATAGCCCCTGAAACACTCCTATTTTTGTCATTAAGAAAAAATCTGGCAAGTGGCGACTTTCACAAGATCTAAAAGCGATTAATGCCACTATGGGAGACATGGGGGCCTTACAACCTGGGCTGCCTTCCCCAGTAGCCATTCCAGAGGGATATAATATTATTATAATTGATTACAAGACTGTTTTTTCACATTCCCTTAAGTGCTGAAGATAAAAAGTGATTTGCCTTTAGTCTGCCATCAGAAAATTTTAAACAGCCTTATTTAAGGTTTCAATGGAAAGTGTTACCCCAGAGAATGAAAAATAGACCTACCTTATGTCAAAAATTTGTCAGTGCTGCTATAGAAGATATTAGGGCTAAATATGAACAAGTATATATGATTCATCACATGCATGATATTTTAATAGCTCATCCAAATAGAGCTCATTTGCAAACTGCTCTCCAAGATTTGACTCAGGCACTGTCAGCTAGAGGCTTAAAAATTGCCCCAGAGAAAACTCAAACCAATCCACCTATAACTTATTTAGGAAGGGTTATAAATTCTGAAACAGTGACTCATGCCCCTTTACAATTGAGAAAAGACCATCTTGTTATTTTAAATGATTATCAGAAACTTTTAGGTGATATTAATTGGATAAGACCCTATTTAAAATTAACCACTGCTGAGCTAAAACCTCTTTTTAACATTCTGTGCAGTGATCCTGATCCAACTTCAAAAAGGCAATTAACTGTTGAGGCTCAGGAAGCCCTAGACAAAGTAGAAAAGGCTTTATCTGATAGTTATGTAAAAAGAATTGAATTAGTAGCCGCCTGGCAATTCTTTTGCCTGGCTACCCCAACTGTACCTACAGGAATTTTATGTCAGAACACCCCCCTAGAGTGGGTCCATCTTCCTGCTCAAGCTAAAAAGGTAGTGGCTTCCTATCCGGGTTTAGTTGCTACTTTAATATTAAAGGGGAGAAACCGGAGCATTGAGTTATTTGATAAAGAGCCATCAGAAATTGTAATTCCATATTCCATATAATAAAGAACAGCTTGATGCTCTTCTAATGTTTGATGGAAATTGGCAGATTGCTATAGGAAATTATTTTGGTCAAATTCTGCATCATTTACCTTCACATGTTTTGCTAAACTTTATATCTAAACATCTAGTTATTTTCCCTGTTAGGTGCAAACACCCCCATTCCAGGCCCTCAAATGGCCTTTACTGATGGGTCAGCTAATGGCAGAGCTTCTATAGTTACAAGAGATAAGCATAAGGTTTTACAAACACAGGAAACTTCAGCTCAAAGAGCTGAACTCACAGCTGTTATAGAGGCTTTTGTTATGTTTGCAGAGGAGAAATTTAACCTTTACTCTGACTCTCAGTATGCATCAGGCTGTTTCCACACATTGAGACTGTGGTTCCGCCCGAGAACAAAACTGCTATATTTCACTTGTTAACTAAACTACAGCAGCAAATTTGAGAATGAAACTGAGAGCATATTTTATTGGCCACATTCGAGCTCATTCTGGATTGCCTGGACCTTTAAATGCCTTAAATGACTTGTCAGATTCACTAACTAAATTTACAGTGGCTCCTGCCTTTGAAGAGGCTCAAGCCTCTCACTCACTCTGTCATCAAAATGCTAATGCCTTAAGATATCAGTTTCAGATTCCCTGTGAATCTATGCGAGAAATTGTTCACTCCTGTTCACTTTGTCCCACTACTGTAAATAATTTACCTATGGGAGTTAACCCTCATGGTCTCAGACCTAATGTACTCTGGCAGATGAATGTAACTCATGTCTCTTCATTTGGAAAATTGTCTTTTGTTCACATAACTGTAGATACTTTTTCTCATGTCATTATTGCAACTGCTCGTACTGAAGAGGCCTATAAAGATGTAGTGCAACATCTCTTTACTTGTTTTTCATATTTAGGTTTGCCAAAGGGTTTAAAAACTGATAATGCCCCTACTTATACTTCTAAGCCTTTCCAAGATTTTTGTATAAAGTTTCATATAAAACACAATACAGGCATCCCTATAATCCACAAGGACAAGCTATAGTAGAAAGGGCACATCAAACTTTAAAAATTCAAATTCAAAAATTACAGGAAGGGGAATTTAAATATAGTTCCCCCCATCAGATCCTGCAGCATGCTCTCTTTGTAATAAACAACCTGAATGTTGATTCATCCGGAGCCACTGCAATGCTTCATCACTGGTGTCCCGAACAACAAAATAAAAAGCCATTGGTGAAGTGGAAGGACCTCCTCTCTGGACAATGGAGGGGTCCCGACCCATTATTAACTAGCGGCCAAGGATATGCTTGTGTTTTTCCACAGGACATAGATTCTCCAATTTGGATCCCGGACAGACTGATTCGTCATGTCACAGCCCCCCAGGCACCTGGTCCTTCCACTGCCGCGACCACAAAAAAGAAAGGGACCTCCTCTACCTCCACTCCCTCTGCCAACACGGGAAGCCCAGCTGATCTTGAGACGAATGACACAAGAGATCCCGGATGAACAGGAAGAGGAAGCACCCACCAGACAGAGGTCACAACTCCGTATAAGAGATACTATTCCCCCTAATTCTTTACCCCACAGGAAATCACTGGGATGTCCTACGCAGGCCACTCAACAAGCCTCTATACCTACCTGGGGACAGATTAAGACACTCTGTCACCAGGAACAAGGGATAGCTTCCCTGCAGGTCTCTCCAGAGAGAGTGTTTATTGCTATGCTTGCCTTACTATCTTGCCAGGTAAACGCCTCCTCCTCCACTGCAGAAAAGTATTGTGTATACTTCCCAGATCCTCCTACCTTTAAAGTAGTTACTTGGAACAGTGACCCTATACGGGTCCACACAAACCAGCCTCGTTTATTGGGAGGATCATATGCTTCCTATACAAAGAATGAATACCCTATTGATTTAAATTATACCTTTAGGGGATTAACAGATGATCTTCCTATTTGTTTTAACTTCCCTTCTCATACAGAAAGCTTTATTACTCCTACCAAAGTAGGATGTATTGGAGCCTCTAAAAAAGCAATTATAACAGATTCTCCATTCTTAACATTTCGCTCAGTTTGGATATTACTGGCTCGTATGCCCGGGGTCCTTGACCCTTATGAATCCCTGCATGTTTATGCTCCACCAGAATATCCAAATTGTCGTCGTGTTGCCCCTACAGATGCCATATGGAACACTATAGATCGTCGTTCAGGGTATCCGATTTGGAAATATTGTATTTATAATTCTAGAATTGACTACAGAATACCAAAAGGAGGAAATTCCATTCAGGACTGGAGCAACCCGGATCCAGGTCAGGATCCAAGGATTCATCATAAATTTACAAGGAGATTTGAAAATTGGAAAGCATATTTAATTCCTTGGCCATTACACGCCACTAGATGGCATCGTAATCAATTCGTTCCTCCTATGCTGTCTTATACAGCTAAGGGCAGAACTTATTGGCAACCAGAAATTTGGAGGGCCGTTACCGCTACTGCCCCTATTACCTTAACCCGGCCAGAAAATATTTCTACTTATTCTATTTTAGCTTGTCTACCCTCGCCTTATGTTTTTCTCTTCACTAATGACTCCAAGAGACTTAATATACACATGAATTATACAGGTGGACCTAATATAGTAACTTGTGAACAATGTATGCTCTCATCTTGTTTGACCCCTCAATATAATGTTCGCTCTTTTGTGGTGTTGCAACGCCCCGCATTAGTATGATAATTATGGTCTTGCTGTATTACAACAACTACAAGATTTAATGCGATCACGACAGTTTGTGGACTTACTTATCCTGGGAATAACAGCTTTAGTAACCGCAATTACTTCTGTTACTATGGCAGCAATATCATTGACTCAACAAGTACATACTGCTCAATATGTTGATACTATGTCCAAAAATGTCTCTTTAACATTGGCAACACAGGAAGCTAGAGATGAGGATAGATGCCCTAGAGGAAGCAATAATGCATATTCGAACTGAATTGCAGGCTTTAAAAGTGAGATTGGCACTGTCCTGTCATGCCGACTACCTGTGGATTTGTGTAACACCCCTGAAAGTAAACGAGACAGATTATAACTGGGAAAAAATTAAAAATCATATTTCAGGTGTCTGGAACAGCTCTGACATTAGTTTAGATTTAGGGAAACTTCACAATCAAATAACAACCATGGAACACTCCCAATTAGATTTTACTGCCGCAGGAGTAGCAAGTGACTTCTTCCACACATTCTCTAACTTCATTTCAGGAAAGAACTTTCTATCTACTATTTTTAGCTATGCTGCTGTGGTTGTTTTAATTCTGCTTCTCGTAATTATTCTTCCTTGTATTGTCAGAACTCTTTGACAGAGCACTCAGAAGCTCGCGACTGAATTGCATCTGGCTGTCTTAAGGAATAAAAAAGAGGGAGATGCCGGGAGCCAGCATGGGAGTTCCCACCCATGACAAAGGTCATGCGGAGAGGCCTGATATGCAAAGGCAAGTCAGGGTTCGAAGGGCCCCCTGGATCTGCCTGAGCATCTACCCCAAAACCAGAGTCTGCCTATTTTACTATTTTATGACTTTCACCAACTCCTCGGACATTAACAGGGGGCTATCCCCGTTCACCTTTCTCTGAAGGAAATCAACTTAGAGCTCTAGTCAATTAGCCTCCTGGGCATATTAGGAGTGTTTCAATCCAAACCCCTCAGATGGCCCTCTAACTTGCCTGACAGGTTTATCTGGACTCCTACAGCTATGCATACAATTGTTTACAGCCTCCCAACCGAGAGGCATGGGAAGCTTGAGATATTCAAATAGTATAGAGCCTCTCGGGGAGTTAGAAACTATTAGAATAGAACTAGTAGAGGATTTTATTGTTGAGCCAATCCTTGCTGCCAAGTTTCCACATCCCCTGTATTGTGTCCTTGGGAGTGTATTAATATAGTTGGTATATAGAAAAAATAAGTAGTGGCCTTGGTGTTAACAACTTTAGACCCTTAAGATAATAAATTCTTCCCTTGTTGTAAGCCCACTGCACCTTTGCCCTATAGGAATGCAACTTTATCTAACACTTTCAGAGGATGGCGCCAAACTTTAAAATAATTACTCTTAGAAAAAAACAAGTTTTCTGGTTAACTAACCTTTATTGGAACAAAGAGTCATAAAATATTAATAGGCCTTCTGGCCAGAAGATGATGTAAATCGCCTAAAGCATTTGTATATGATAAGTTTGCAGAAAAGAAAGCCTGGTCTTGATAAGGATCAAAGACTTTGCATGATTTTACACCCCCTATTATCCTCTATGCACAACTTAAGGTATGTAAGCTCCCTTTGAAAATAAAGCTACGGGCCTTGCTCATCAGGCTTGGTCTCCCCGTGTCGTTCTTCCTTCCTTTTCTCTCCTTTTCTTCTCTGTTCTTCCTTCAGGATGACTGATTTGGAGCTTGGGGGCTCTCTGAGACCACTTACCTGCCTGGGCTTCTAAGACCCACTCAAGAAGGTGCCTAAGGTGGGGCACCTTCAGCTATTCGAGAGGGTGCCTGCAGCCTCCATGGTCAGAGCAAGTTCGGGTGTCACGCACTTTATTGGTTTCCCACGTAAACCAGTCAGGTCAAGCCTCTGTCTCTCCCCTTTGCTGTCCTTTCGCCAACACCATCCTCCTGAGGACATCCTTGGATCCAACTGGGGCTGGACCCCGGGAATGTGAGGTCACACCATTTGTTATTCTGTCACTCAGTTGTGTCCTAATGTTTGCAACATGGACTGCGTCACGCCAGGCTTCTCTGTCCTTCACCATCCCAGAGTTTGCTCAAACTCATGTCCATTGAGTCCGTAATGCCATCCAACAGTCTCATCCTCTGTCATCCCCTTCTTTTCCTGCCTTCAATCTTTCCCAGCATCAGGATCTTTTCCAAAAAGTCAGCTCCTTGCCTTAGGTAGCCAAAGTACTGGAGCTTCAGCTTCAGCATCAGCCCTTTCAATGAGTATTCAGGGTTGATTTCCTTTAGGATTGACTGTTTTTATCTCTTTGCTGTCCAAGGGACTCTAAAGGGTCTTCTCCAGCACCACAGAATCTGGTGGTTTGCATATTTCACAGTCCTTAGAGATAAAAGATTGGTGTGATTCCAGTGCTGGAAAAAAAATACCAAAGGAACTGGGTAGGGGGTCAGACATTTCTCCAGCAGAGTCAGCAGATCCCAGCCCTAAACACCCCCACCCCCCAACCCTGAGTCCCAGGTATAACCTGTACTTCTACCATTTCATTTTGCATTTTAAAATATTGCTTTCAAAGTGACAGTTGTAAGTCACAAGTCATTTTGTCTAATTCTATGGTCTTTATTTAACTAAACCTCAAATCTCACTGTGGCTGGAGAGATCTTCCACACACGTGGCATGATTCATACATACCCAGTGTGTTTCCTCTTGGACTGGAAATGATGGGGCTGATTTCTTGAGAGAGAACATGTGGATTTTGAATGCTGGTGAGTATATGAGTATGTGTACATGTGTATGAGCAGGTGTGAATGCCTAAGAGAGAGTGTGAGTGTGTTTTTGTAAGCAGCGTTTGGCAGGAAATGAGGTAGGAGGTAGAAGGGCCCCTGGGCAGAGCAGTTGGAGTCTTTCAAACAGAGTAAATTGGAGTTCTATTCTCCCTGACACTCTAAGGACAGAGTTAATGGCAGGGACTGAGAGATAGGAGGACCACATATATCAATCCTGAGGTCAAGGAAGCCTCCCTATCTGCACATGTGCAGTAAAGCTCCTTGCATCTCAAAAAGGGAGGGGTGCCACCCCATAATAAGTGTGGACATGTTCCCACAGGCCTCCGCACTGGAATCCATCTTGGCATAAAGTTTCACACGCATGTTGGGGAGGGTCCTAGGTCAGGTCAGGTGTGGAAAAAGAAACCAGATAATTGTCCAAAGGTAAACAAAGACCCAGAAGGACTGCCCTATATAAATGATTTAACCACCTCTTCATTGCACTCTTCCTCTTTAGGGAAGACGCTCAAACCCTTTCTCTCCTGGTCTGTATCTCTGCCTTGCTTCTGTCTTAAACAAACTGTGTCTCTGATAATAAATTTTGTACCTGTTTTTGCAGGCTTTGCCTCTTAGAGAAATTTATTTTTCAAGCAGAGCAAGAGCCCAGGCTACTTTGCTTCCACACTCGAGACCCCGGTACTCCTGACTTTCCTCCATGCCTTGCGCATGTGTGTATGTGTGTGCTAAGTTGCTTCAGTTGTGTCCAGCTCTTTGCAACCCCATGGGCTGTGGCCCACCAGGCTTTTCTGTCCATGGGATTCTCCAGGCTAGAATACTGGAGTGGGTTTCTGTGCCCTCCTCCAGGGGATCTTCCCAACCCAGGGTTTGAACCTGAGTCAAGACCACCCTCTGCCATCTCTCTAAGAGCAGAAGGTGGTCTTTGCAGGAAAGAGCTATCTGCAGGAGATACCTTTGGTCTGGTCACTAACCTTTAACCAGGCACCCTCTCTCCATGCTCTACTCATATCCTGCCCTACCGCACTTTTCAAATCTTTTAATCATACAATATCTTGCCTATACTCTTGATTCTTTTCTTAGATCAACGAAGTAGAAATGAAGAATAAGTAACTAACAGATGACCAGATCTGTTCCTTTGCTTCCCCTTCAGTAATATCTAGAACAAACTGTGTGAACAAGACAACTTTGAAAGGAAGATCACAAGAAGTCCACATGCCTGAACACAATGGGGAATGGTGACCACTCTGACCCCCATCTCAATGATTAACTTACTTCCTTTTTGCCTTTAAAAACTTTCATGGCCTAAGAGAATCTTCATTTGGGGGGAGGGGGGATACTGAGTCCACCATCTCCCCAGATAGCTGGCATCATGATTAAAAGCATTCTTCCTTTCTATCAACATTTGCCTCTCTCTTGGGTATTGATTTTCCAGCAGTAAGGAGTCAGACCTGAGTTGGGTAACATTTTCTCTTCCATGCTTAGGAATTCAGGCAGGCTTTCCATCTCCCCCTCTACCCACAGACACTAATAACTCCACAGCTGGAGAAGTCACTCCTCAGCCAAGCACTGTGAATAACTCATGGATGGAAAGAAGAACAAATGGGCAGTGGAGTTCCTTCCTTGGGTGCTGGGACAGAGCCAGATGGTCAGGCCCTGCAGGGGCTGGGGCAGGACAATCATGGGCTCAAAGCCAAAGGCCTGAATCCAGATGTTCCCTCACAGGCCTGTGCAATCCTTACAATTCCTCTAAAAGTGAGAGCCACCACATTCTGAAAAGCAGAAAATGTGCCAGTGATCCATCTCCTAAACTTCACAGTAACCCAGGTAGCAGGAAGAGGAACCTCAGGGAAGTCACTGATTTAATTATTGCTTTGTTTGTTCTGGGAAGGCTTTCTGCATTCACTGAAAAGAAAGAAACTAAATGTAGGTGGGGGAAGAGGCAATAGGAAAATGACCGACAGTAAAAAAGTGAAATGGAGATAAGAGCATATGAAGAAACATTACTGTCTTGTTGAAAGATAACCATGGCCAGCAGGCTCAACAAAGAGATGACCCGCTAGTGCTGCCTGAAGCGAAGGTAAAGCTTATGGCCCATGCTGACAGAGGATTTTGATGGCAGTCCAGAGGCAAGATGATGGATATTCTCTATCTGAGCTTCAGGAAACACCTTCCGCCCCATGGCTCCTCTCTGCACACAGACCCTGCAAGATGCCCCAGCGAACCTACACTGCAGAAGACATGAAATGAGTCAGTAGACTTTTGGGTGGGACAGCAGTTTGAGCACTACCTTAGTCTGGGCTTGGTCTCCTGGCCGGTGGCCTCACAATGTGCAAGGGCTGGGGAATATCACATGAACTTCAAGATGAAGCACAAGCTAAACTTCTTCAGTCATGTCTGACTTATTGCAACCCCATGGACTGTAGGCCGCCTGGTTACTCTGTCCATAGGATTCTCCATGCAAGAATACTGGTGTGGGTTGCCATTCCCTTCTCCAGGGGATCTTCTGACCCCAAGAATTGAACCCACAACTCCTGTGAGTTCTGCATTGCAGGCAGATTCTTTACCACTGAGCCACCACAGACCTGGGCTGAACCCCAGCTCCAGTGCTATTGATGGAAAAGGATTCAACCTAGAACCTCTGCTCCACATCTCTAGGATACAACAGTAGTTTTGCCTGTGATGTCTTCCAGGAGCTCAAAAAATAGTCCTTTCCATATGCATTTTCCAGTATAAAGAGGCAAGTTTCCACGAGGGAATGGCATGTGGGGCCAAGGGAGCCCCATGCCTGTTAGGAAATCTGTCTGGCTGGTAAAAACACTGAGAGAAAATGGAGCATGTTGTTGGGGCATCTTCAGGCCCCCTAGGCATATCTTGTTCATCTCTTCCACCTCCCTGAAGCCGATGATTCAGACGACTCCCCCACTCCTTCATTTATTCAACAAGGATTTTTGAGCTTCTACCCCATGCCAGGTGCTAGGAACACAGCAGTGAAGAAGGCCCTGAAGTCCTGTCCTGTGAGCTCTATAGTGTGGTCTTATCCCCAATTCCCAGCCCACCTCCCCATTTGTGTTAGCCCATCTCCTGAACTGCCTTCTCCCATCACTACAAATCAGAAACCCACCTTTCCCTCAAGACCAACTTCAAATGGGCCAGCTTCTGTGCAAAGTCCTCCCTGACTGTCCTATTGGAAGGGATCTCTCACCCTGCCATCTCAAAAAGACATTTTTTCTGCCCCTTTTTCATGGCTTTTAGCATTGGGGCATTTTCTTTTTTTTAATTTAAAATGAGTCAGCTTCTCCCATGATAGCACCTTATAAAATTATTTGTCCAGCTCATCCCTTGCTCACATCTCAGTCTCCCTCTATCTAGTAAACTACTGCTTCCAGAGGACTCCAGGGATTGATCAACAAGTTTGATGTGAAGAAAAGATAAGTGGAAGTCCCTGTCCCAATACACAGTCCACAATGGACCACCTTGTATTGGGGGCTGGATAACAGATATATTAACATAGAAATATGTTTCCCCAAAAGAACCCATTAAGATGGGAATATTAATTTACAGCCTTCTGATCCCTCATCACAACTGTAGTTAAATAATTCCTGGTGATGACTTTGCTAAGTTTTCAAAGATTCTATTTTGGTGGTGGGTGCACATCAGGGGCAGAGCTGAGCTAGCATTCCATAATCCACAGAACATATCTATATCTTTATTAGTATTTATTTATATTTATATTTCTAGGTGTTACATATAACATGTATATAGTTGTATATTACATGTCTATAGACATGTCTATAGACATGTATATAACAAGTCTATATCTATATTAGTATTTATTTATATTTCTAGGTGTTCCTTAGAAATATAGGAAATATAGATAGCTCCCACTTATCTCTTACTCCCATTCTCATTCCTCAAATGCATTCAACGAATTTTGATATATGTCCTTAAATATGCACAGATCTTTATAAAAGATATAGTACCATTTTATATCTGTATATACATATATCTATGTAAATTACATGAGTTATATTAGCCTTTTATATCTGTATATACATATATCTATGTACATTACATGAGTTATATTAGCCTTTAAACTTCATTCTGTTTCTTCTTATATTTTAACTTGACCATAAGTTTTGAATTTACATCATTTCACTCTATGCAGGCAATGGCACCCCACTCCAGTACTCTTGCCTGGAAAATCCCATGGACAGAGGAGCCTGGAAGGCTGCAGTCCATGGGGCACTGAGGGTCAGACATGACTGAGCGACTTCACTTTCACTTTTCACTTTCATGCATTGGAGAAGGAAATGGCAACCCACTCCAGTGTTCTTGCCTGGAGAATCCCAGGGACAGCAGAGCCTGGTGGGCTGCAGTCTATGGGGTCGCACAGAGTCAGACACAACTGAAGTGACTTAGCAGCAGCACTCTATGCACATCTAGATTACAGCTTCTCAATGCTGTTGTTGACTGTTATTTCACAGCTATCTTCCTCCTTATTTTATTTCCAGCACCATATAGTGGACACCAAGTTGCCCCTATTTCAGTCCATCATAAATGAAAAGACACATGATCTCCCAACAGGCCATCAAAGATTCTCTGAGGCACTTAGCAAGAGTTGGGTTGCTATTCTTAGGGCACATGCTCTAAATTTCACCAAGTCCTGTGGGATGTTCACACACTTCACACTCCAGAGTTCCTGTCTACCCACATCCTTATCAACACTTGATCTTGCCTCTTATCTAATTGTAGCTATTCTGTTGGATGTGAAGTAGTTTCTTGTATTGATTCTAACTTGCACTGTGAACATCTCTTCATGGGTTTGTTAGTCTTTGGTGTTTCCATGTGTATGAATTGCCTGCTCACTTCTTTCACCTATTTTTCTACTGGAATGTCCCTTCTTTTCCTTGTACTTTGAAGGAATTCCTATTGTCTTTTCCCACACCTATTGGCTTTCACTACTATTACTCTCGTTGAACAGAAACCCCTAATTTAGAGGTAATGAAAAGTTCATTTGCTTTATGGTTATTATTTGACAACTTCATTCAAGTAGTTATTTGCTTCACCCTGCTGGCCTCCAAGCATTAGAGCCATGGAAGTTTTGTGTTCCCAGTATGTATAACAGCGCTTGTTACACCAGTTCATGAATAAATGTTTGGGAATGAATGAGGCCAGCACCTGGCTCAGTGTAAGTATTTGATAAATAGAAGATATTATTTTTAACAAATGAGGTGTTTCCCAAGCAAAGATTCTAAAGAAATATAATGAAGCAATCTTCTTCAGAGAGAAAATCAAAACAAGACAAACAAAAGCTAAATTACCAGTGAAGCTCAGTAAATAGGAAGGGTTTCCTCTTTTGCTTAAGAGGTTTGAATGATTTTCTTTAGTGTAGGAAGGCTCTGTGAGGAGTAGATACAGATTTCTGACTTGAAAACAGCATTGTCACAAAAGAGTTTTGATTTTAGTTGGTTTTGCTTTCATTTTAGTTGGTTTTGCTTGTTTGTTTTGACTTGGTTTGATTTGAAATAGAAGTGTTACAGTTATGCTTGAGTAATGTGGAAATTCAGGATAATGTTTTATGTCCCAGTGATTTCAGCACTATGGATTCTTGTTGGAATCCACATAGAATATATGATTAGCCCCCCTAATTTGATAATAACATCCCATGGATATAGCACTGCCTTCTCTAGATTCTTTGAGAGTCACCTGTGAGGTCTCATACATCACCGCTGAATTGCCACATGTCTAAAGTTTTATAGCAGGAAAAAGAATTGCATCTATAACAGCTTCAAGGAATACAGCCCTGTACACAAGTTCCCCTAACCGGGTGGGACACCCACAGCTTTTCTCCCTATTATCTGGAAACTGTCTGAAGTCAAAAATGGACATAAATGTGGGACACAGGTCAAGTCAGTGAAGATTATGATTCTCAAGGTCAGTTCCAGTACAACAGTGTGAAGCACTCCACTGAACTGCTCCCTAGTAAAAATAATGCAGATTATTTTTTTAATATATTCATGTAAAGCCTCTAAAAATGATCTTAAGGACAAAAAGCAAATGAAGAATTATATATTCAAGAAAATCTACACAATTTGGTTAGGGGGTCTGTGGTGTTTCAACCTAGACAATTCCCTTCCTCCCTTTTCCAAGTTCAGCAAAACAAAGACTCCACTCCAGACTACTTGCAGCCAAGAACCCAGGGCTCCCTCTCCCCAGCTCCCTGCTAGAGGGCTTTCTTCCTTGGAGAAGCTGAACATCAATATTTCTTATCTTGCCCCCAACTACCTGTTGCTGAATGACTGCAGTTACGGGGGGGACCTCCATTTTTCCAACCAGTTCCCACTCATGGAATTGAGGCTTTATTGTGGGGGCGTGAACTGAGATTACCAGGCCTGTGATGGCTCTTCCTCCAGCTCATAGGATTGTGTTTCCACATCAGGAGAGGAAACCAAAAGGAACTCAGTTCACCACCTCCTCTGCACCAAGAATTCAGATCCTAGAGCATATGTGTCACTTAGAGAGAAGCTTGACATTGTCCCTATCTCCAGCCCAAAGCTTTAATTAAGAGATTTTCCCTGGTGGGAAATTAGCAGGCATTAAACATACAACTCTTAATTTCTTCCCAAAGGAACTAACTATTTGCAACAGAGTATGGAGAAGTTCAAGCTTAAAAGTGCTCACAAGAATGATGGAAGTTATGGTGACAGGCAATTTTGGAAGAAATGCATGAATTTAATGAAGATACTGCCCAGACTATAGGCTGGCTAGTTTGCAGGAGCAAACTAAGCACTAAGTTAGATGAGAGAAACCCTCTTGGTACAGAACAGACATCAACAGAAACTAGGTCTTAAAAGAAGCCACAGATTCATCCACCTCATTAGAACTGATTCAAATGTATTCTTTTTAAAGGCTGAGTAATACTCCATTGTGTATATGTACCACAGCTTTCTTATCCATTCATCTGCTCATAGACATCTAGGTTGCTTCCATTTCCTGGCTATTATAAACAGTGCTGCGATTAACATTGGGGTACACGTGTCTCTTTCAATTCTGGTTTCCTCGGTGTGTATGCCCAGCAGTGGGATTGCTGGGTTGTATGGCAGTTCTATTTCCAGTTTTTTAAGGAATCTCCACACTGTTCTCCATAGTGGCTGTACTAGTTTGCATTCCCACCAACGGTGTAAAAGGGTTCCCTTTTCTCCACATCCTCTCCAGCATTTATTTCTTATAGACTTTTGGATTGCAGCCATTCTGACTGGCGTGAAATGATACCTCATAGTGGTTTTGATTTGCATTTCTCTGATAATGAGTGATGTTGAGCATCTTTTCATGTGTTTGTTAGCCATCTGTATGGAGCCTATTATACAGAGTGAAGTAAGCCAGAAAGAAAAACACTAATACAGTATACTAATGCATATATATGGAATTTAGAAAGATGGTAATGACAACCCTGTATACAAGACAGCAAAAGAGACACAGATGTATAGAACAGTATTTTGGACTCTGTGGGGTGGGGGGGGGGGGATGATTTGGGAGAATGGCATTAAAACATGTGTAATATCATATAAAAACGAATCGCCAGTCCAGGTTCGATGCAGGATACAGGAAGCTTGGGACTGGTGCACTGGGATGACCCAGAGGGATGCTATGCGGAGGAAAGTGGGAGGGGGGTTCGGGATGGGGAACACATGTACAGCCGTGGCAGATGCATATTGATGTATGGCAAAACCAATACAATATTGTAAAGTAAAAAATAATAATAATAAATTAAAAATAAATTAATTAAAAAAATAAAATAAAATCAATGCAAGACTGAAAAAAAAAAAAAAGAAGCCACAGAGAATAGACTTATGGACATGGAGAGAGGGGAGGAGAGGGTGAGATATATGGAAAAAGTAACATGGAAACTTAAATTACCATATGTAAAATAGATAACCAAAGGGAATTTGCTGTACGGCTCATGAAACTCAAACAGGGGCTCTGTATCAACCTAGGGTGGTGGGATGGAAAGGGAGATGAGATGGAGGTTCAGAAGGGAAGGGATTGCTGATTTGTGTTGAGGTTTGCCAGAAAACAGCAAAATTCTGTAAAGCAATTATCCTTCAATTAATTTTTTTTTAATTTTTAAAAAAAGGAGCCACAGTTTGATTGGTTTAGTTTCAAGGTTAATTTATGCCCTAGGGAATTGTTCAAATGAAGACATACAAATGACCAATAAGCACATGAAAAGATGCTTAACATCATTAGTCATCAGGAAAATGTAAGTGAAGACAATAATAAATATCACTTCACACCCACTAGGTGGCTAGAATATAACAGTCAGATAATAACAAGTGTTGGTGAAGGTGTGAAGAAATTTAATATTCATACACTAGTGGTGGGAATGTAAGATAATCCAGCTGTCTTAGTAAACAGTGTGAAAGTTCCTCAAACAATTAAACCTGGAGCTACCCAATGACTGAGAAAGTCCACTAGTAGGTGTATACTCAAAAAGAAGAAAATGAATGTTCACATAAAAACTTGTACCCAAATGTTTACAGCAGCATTATCTATAATAACCAAAATGTATAAACAACTCAAATATATATTACCTGATGATGGATAACAAAATATGGTCTAATCTGAAACCATAAAACTTTTAGAAGAAAACATGAAAAGTACACTCTTTGGTATCAGTCTTAGTAATATTTTTCTGGATATGTCTCCTCAGGCAAGGGTGGTGGTGGTTTAGTCACTAAGTCCTGTCCAACTCTTGCAAACACGTGGACTATAGCCTGCCAGGCTCCTCTGTCCATAGGATTCTCCAAGCAAGAATACTGGAATAGGTGGCTTTTAACAAATGAAAAAATAAGCAAATGAGCACTCACTTCGGCAGCACATATACCAATAAATTGGAACGATACAGAGAAGATTAGCATGGCTCCTGTGCAAAGAGGACATGCAAATTCGTGAAGCATTCTATATATTTCATCACTATTCACAATAGTCAGGATGTGGAAGCAACCTAAATGCCCATCAACAGATGAATGGATAAGGAAGTTGTAGTGCATATATACAGTGGAATAATACTCAGCTGTAAAAAAGGAGTAAGTGTGAATCAGTTGAACTAAGGTGGATGAACCTAGAGCCTGCCATACAGAGTGAGTAAGAAAGAGAAAAACAAGTGTCATATAATAAGGCATATGTATGGAATATAGAAAAATGGTACTGATGAACCTATTTGCAAGGAAGAAATGGAGATACATGTGTAGAGAACAGACTTATGGGCACAGTAGGGGAAGGGGAGAGTTGGATGAATTGAGAAAGTATCATTGACATATAATTACAACTGATTCATGTTATTGTATGGCAGAAACCAACCCAACATTATAAAGCAATTATCCTCCAATTAAAAAATAAATTGAAAAGGAAGTAAATAAGACTACATCAACTAGAGAGCTTTTGCACAGCAAAGAAAACTATCATCAAAATGAAAAGAGAGCCTAGTCAATGGGAGAAGACATTTGCAAATCATATATCTGATAAGGGATAAATATCCAAAATATATTTTTAAAAGCTAGTACAACTCAACATCAAAACACACACACACACACACACACACACACACACACACACATCTTGATTTTAAGAATGAACAAAGAATCTGAATAGACCTTTTTCCAAAGAAGACATAAAGATGGCCAACAAGCACATGAAATGTTCAACAGCACTACTTATTAAGGGAAATGCAAATCAGAACCACAACCTCATACCTGTCAGAATGGCTATTTTTAGAAAAACCAGAATATAATAAATGTTGGTAAGGATGGGGAGAGAAGGGAGCCCTCATACACTATTCATGGGAATATAAATTGGAGCAGTCACTATAGTAAACAGTACAATTTTTCCTTGAAAAAATAAAAATAGAACTACCATAGGAACCAGCCATTCCACTGACTCCTTTACCCAAAGAAAGTGAAAATAATTTGAAAAGAATATGCATCCTTATGTCCATTACAACATTTTTTACAAGAACCAAAATATGGAAGTAGTTTAAGTGTCCATCAATAGATGAATGGATAAAGAATATTACTCAGCCACAAAGAATGAAATCTTGGCATTTGTGACAACATGGATAGACCTAGAGGATGTGCAAAGTGAAATGAGTCAAGCAAAGAAAAAGTACCATATGGTTTTATTTCTATGTGGAATCTAAAAAATAATGAGCAAATATAACAAATCAGAAACAGACTTATAGATACAGAGAACAAACAGGTGGTTGCCAGAGCAGGGAGTGGGGGGAGGGAAGTGAATGGATGACAGAAATATGTGAGTGGGATTAGGAGAGACAGACTTCAAGTTACAAAATAAATGAGTCACATGGATGAAATATACAGCATGGGCAATAGTCATTAATGATGCAATATCTTTGTATGGTAGCAGATGGTAACTAGACTTATCATGGTGAACATTTTGTAATATTTAAAAATACTGAATCACCATGTGTTTTAGGAACTAACATTGTATTGTAGGCCAATTATATTTCAAAAATAAACAAACTCATAGAAAAAGAGATCTGATTTGTGGTTTCAGAAACAGAGGTAGGACTATTGGATAGTGAAGTGAAAGTCACTCAGTCGTGTCCGACTCTTTGTGACCCCACAGACTATACAGTCCATGAAATTCTCCAGGCCAGAATACTGGCATGGGTAACCTTTCCCTTCTCCAGGGGATCTTCCCAACCCAGAGATTGAACCCAGGTCTCCTGCATTGCAGACAGATTCTTTACCACCTGAGCCACAAGGGAAGCCCAAGAATATTGGAATGGGTAGCCTATCCCTTCTCCAGGGGATCTTCCCTACCCAGCAATTAAACCGGGGTCTCCTGCATTGCAGGAGAATTGGATGAAGGTGGTCAAAAGGTAAGAATAGTTATAAGATGAATAAGTACTGGGGATATAATATACAACATGATTAAAATAATTAACACAGTTGTACTTTTCATGTTATATATGAAAGTTATGATAGCAAATCCTGAGAGTTCTTTTCACAAGGAAAAAAGCAGTTTTTTCTTTTTCTTTTCTTTTATATCTATATGAGATGATGGATATTCACTAAGCTTATTGTGATACTCATTTCATGATGTATGTAAGTCAAATCATTATGCTATTCACCTTAAACTTATAAAGTGTTATATGTCAATTATATCTCAATAAAACTGGAATAAAAAATAAAAATACATTTTTAAAATACTTTAATGTGGTCTATCCATAAAATGGTATATTTTTTGGCCATAAATAAAAATGTAGTACCAATAGATGCTATATCATAGATAAACCTTGAAAGCATGCTAAGTTAAACAGTCACAAAAGACTACATATTATGTGATTTCATTCATATGAATAGCCCAGAATACAGAAATCTGAAGAGATCAAAAGTAAAATAGTAGTTGTTTAGGGCTGGGAGATGGGAATGGGAAGATAGGAGTATGGTAGCTAACAGGTACAGGGTTTCTTTCTAAGGTGATGAAAATACTCTAAAGTTAACCACGGTAATGGTTTGCACATCTATGAATGTACCAAAAACCAATGAATTGTACTTAAATGGGTGAATTTTATGGCATGTGAATTATATCTCAATAAAACTCTCAAAAAGAAAGCCTTGAGGTGTTTCCACAAGTATACACACAGAGCAGAACCTGGTAAGGTTGAGCTCAGAAGATTTCTACCATAACTTTCAAGTAATAAACTGAGGTATGGCTGAGTCTACAGCATGTTACCACTGTGTTCAAATATGAGGATGTGCCTGCATTTGTTTGTTTAGAGTATCTCCACATGGATGTATAAGAAAGACACTGGCAACACACATGTCTCTGAAAGGGGAGTTTCATGGTTTGCAGACCAGAATGAGAAGAGGTACTCATTTTTCAGTCTACCCTTTGCATATTTGTATTTGAAAGTGCATATTCAAAAGAGTGGTAGCTCAGATGGTAAAAATCCACCTGTAATGCAGGAGACTCTGGTTTGATTCCTGGGTCAGGAAGATCCCCTGGAGAAAGGATAGGCTACCCACTCCAGTATTCTTGGGCTTCCCTAGTGGATCAGATGGTAAAGAATCGCTTACAATGCAAGAGACCTGGGTTCAATCTCTGGGTGGGAAGATCCCCCTGGAGGAGGGCATGGCAACCCACTCCAGTATTCTTGCCTGGAGAATCTTATGGACAGAGGAGACTGGTGGGCTACAGTCCATGGGGTCACAAAGAGTGGGACACGACTAAGCAACTGAGCACAGCACAGCACAACACATTCAAAAGAGTAATGAAATTATAATAAATAAAATTCAGTGGCTCCTTGTGGTATTCACAGTGAAACCACATTTGCAAACTGGCGTAAAAGTCCTTTCATGATCTTGATTCTACCCTGTCTTCAACTTCTCCCCAGCACATCTTCTCTTCCATTCCCAGCCTTGGACACCTCTTAGCTTTGTCTTCGGAATATACCCACTCCTTCAATCTCATCTCCCCTTGGCCTTAACTACACAAGCACTCTGAGAAGACTCTCCTGACCTGCCAGACTGTATCAGATGTCTATCTCTGAGCTCTAACATCTCTCTGTGCCCTAATTCATCAAAACTGGCTGGGAGCAACCAGGCACAGAGCACAGGGCCTGGAGCACAGGAACAATTAATTACTGTGTGTCAATGAACGAGTGAGTGAGAGAATGAGTAAGTGAGTGAGTGAAAAAGTGAGTGAAGGGAGAGGAGTGGAAACCTCTTAGGACCCACTCCCACAGAAATAACTAGCAGATACATTGAACTGAACAGTCCCCATGTGTCTAGCAATGTATTAACACCAGCTTCTGAATGAGCCCCCAAAAGAGAATACCTTAATCTGTGTCCATATTGAGGGTTAGCAAATTCACAGAAACAGCCCAAAACTACACAGCATCAGCATTTCATCACAGACGCGTCTTCTTACACACTTTGCTAACATGCCCATGAAGGTAGCATTCAACTCAACTAACATACTCACGAAGGTACCATTCAACAGGTGAGGATCATACAGAGAGGTGAAATGACCTGCTCAAAGAGGTGTATCTGGGACTCAGAGCTGACTCCAAAGCTCAGACTCTTTCTGCTCTACCATGCTGCCTTCCAAAAGCTCCTCAACCCCTTAAAGAAGGAAATTAACAGCTTTTAAGGGATTTTCCTTTGTTTTTTTGGGGTCCTCTTCACCAAATTTTTGAATCCTTTTTCAAAACATCTGTGTACATCTTTTATCATTTGGACTGACAGAGGTTTAGAATTTTATTTCCTTGATTATTTCAGTCCTTTAAAATTCTAGATGGAGAATTTTCTGATAAAAATATCAAAAAATTAAAAAACTCTACTAACCAAGTTGTCAGGTAGTCAGTTCAGTCATTCAGTCATGTCCAACTCTTTGCGACTCCATGGACTGCAGCATGCCAGGCTTCCCTGTCCATCATCAACACCCGGAGGCTGCTTAAACTCATTTTCACTGAGTTGGTGATGCCATCCAACCATCTTGTCCTCTGTCATCCCCTTCTCCTCCTGCCTTCAATCTTTCCCAGCATCAGGATCTCTTCCGGTGAGTCAGCTCTTCACATCAGGTGGCCAAAGTATTGGAGCTTCAACTTCAGCATCAGTCCTTCCAATGAATATTCAGGACTGATTTCCTTTAGGATGAACTGGTTTGATTTCCTTGCAGTCCAAGGGATTTTCAAGAGGCTTCTCCAGCATCACAGTTCAAAAGTACCAGCTATTTGGTGCTCAGTCTTCTTTATGATTCAAATTTCACATCCAAACATGACTACTGAAAAAAACTGTAGCTTTAACTAGACAGATCTTTGTTGGCAAAGTAATGTTTCTGCTTTTTAATATGATGCCTAGGTATGTCATAACTTTTCTTCCAAGGAGCAAGCATCTTTTAATTTCATGGCTGCAGTCACCACCTGCAGTGATTTTGGAGCCCAGAAAAATAAAGTCTGACACTGTTTTCATTGTTTCCCCATCTATTTGCCATGAAGCGATGGGGCCAGATGCCATGATCTTTGTTTTCTGAATGTTGAGTTTTAAAACACCCTTTTCACTCTCCTCTTTCACTTTCATCAAGAGACTCTTTGGTTCTTCTTTGCTTTCTGCCATAAGGGTGATGTCATCTGCTTATCTGAGGTTACAGATGTTTCTCCCTGCAATCTTGATTACAGCTTGTGCTTCATCCAGCCCAGCATTTCACATGATGTACTCTGCATATAAGTTAAATAAGCAGGGTGACAATATACAGCCCCAACGTACTCCTTTCCCAGTTTGGAATCAATCCATTGTTCTACGTGCAGTTCAAACTGTTGCTTCTTGATCTGCATAAGCTTTCTCAGGAGGCACGTAAGGTGGCCTGGTATTCCCACCTCTTGAAGAATTTTCCACACTTTGTTGTGATCCACACAGTCAAAAGCTTTGGCATAGTCAATGAAGAAGATGTTTTTCTGGAACTGTCTTGCTTTTTCTTTGATCCAACAGATGTTGGCAATTTGCTCTCTGGTTCCTCTGACTTTTCTAAATCCAGCTTGAACATCCGGAAGTTCTTGGTTCACATACTGTTGAAGCCTGGCTTGAAGAACTTTGAGCATTACTTTGCTAGTGTGTGAGATAAGTGCAATTGTGTGGTAGTTTTAACATTCTTTGGCATTGCCTTTCTTTGGGATTGGAATGAAAAGTGAGCTTTTCCAGTCCTGAGGCCACTGTTGAGTTTTCTAAATTTGCTGACATGTCAGTGCAGCACAACCAAGTTGTATACTATGGTATTTATTCCAAAAATAGTGCTGATATATTTTGGGTGTTATATTTACTGTGGCTTTCTTATGGGGTGTTCCACCTCCTGATAGTTCCTAGGAAAAAATATGCTCACCTGGTCACTTCTAAGTCATGGTCCTAGCCATATGAAAGCACCCTGTGATCTGGCACAGAACAAGAAACACTGGATGAATATGTGAGAATGCAGTAAGTGATATCAGTGATACTCAGGGAATGTGAAAGCCAAGCATCTCAGTCTAGTTGGGATGCCTCTAAATGCCACTCAAACCCCAGCACTGCCTGAGTCAGTAGAGGCTGTCAGCAGCCTGCACAGCACTGGATTTGTCCCCTTCCCACTCTTCAGTTCAGTTCAGTCTCTCAGTCGTGTCCAACTCTACAACTCCAGAGACTGCAGCACGCTAGGCTTCCCTTTCCATCACCAGCTCCGCAACTTGCTCAAACTCATGTCCATTGAGTCGCTGGTGCCATTCAACCATCTCATCCTCTGTCATCCCCTTCTCTTCCTGCCTTCAGCATCCTTTCTCAGCATCATGCTGCCTTTCTCAGCATCAGAGTCTTTCCAGTGAGTCAGCTTTTCAATTCAGGTGGCTAAAGTTGGAGCTTCAGTTTCAGCATCAGTCCTTCCAATGAATATTCAGGGTTAATTACCTATAGGATTGACTGATTTGATCTCCTTGCTGTCCAAGGGACTATAGAGAGTCTTCTCAAGCACCATAATTTGAAAGCATCAGTTCTTTGGCACTCAGCCTTCTTTATGGTCCAACTCTCACATCCATACATGACTACTGGAAAAACCATAGCTTTGACTAGACAGACTTTTGTCAGCAAAGTAATTTCTCTGCTTTCAAATACACTGTCTAGGTCTGTCAAAGCTTTTCTTCCAAGGAGCAAGCATCTTTTAACTTCGTGGATGCAGTCACCATCTGCAGTGATTCTGTAGCCCAAGAAAATAAAATCTGCCACTGTTTCCATTTTTTTCCCCATCTATTTATTTGCCATAAAGTGATGGAACCAGATGCCATGATATTAATTTTTTGAATGTTGAGTTTTAAAGCAGCTTTTTCACTCTCCTCTTTCATCTTCATCTAAAGGCTCTTTCATTACATGAAAGTGAAAGTGAAGTCGTTCAGTCATGTCCGACTCTGTGTAACCCCATGGACTGTAGCCTACCAAGCTCCTCTGTCCATAGGATTTTCCAGGCAAGAGTACTGGAGTGGGTTGCCATTTCCTTCTCCAGGAGATCTTCCCAACCCAGGGATTGAACCCAGGTCTACCGCACTGCAGGCAGGATGCTTTACTGTCTGAGCCACCGGGGAGTATTTTCATTACATGAATATGTCTCAAAAAGAATATCCAGTTGTTGCAGGAACTTTCTCTATATATTTCCTTTGTGTTTTTGTCAAAATAATCTTGGTCTATTTCTTAATTTTTATGGATCCAATTCCATTAACCTATTCTTCTGTGTTTATTGTGTATTACTGTAGTTGTATACTAAGTCTTAAAACCATGGAGTGTTAGCTTTTCTATTCTCTACTTTAAGTTGTTTAGACTATTCTAGATAATTTGAATTTTAATATAAACTTTAGGATTACTTTGTCATTTTCTATCAAAGAAATTCTAGTACTGTTTTCTCTGGGATATCTTGGAATCCTAAGAATCTATTTGGGGAGAATTGGCTTTTAAGAACATTGAGCCTTTCAACCTCTAAAAATGGTATATCACTACACTTATTTAGGTCGTTTTTATTTCTTTCAGCAATATCTGGTAGTTGTGAATGTACACAGGCCTTGCATATTTTTTATTTTGTTTATATCTGAGCATTTCATAAGTTTTATATTATGTCAATAATATTTTTCAATTTCAACTTCTGATTAGTTATTACTAGTATATAAAAGTACCATTGATTTTTCTATGTAGATCTTTTATCTTGCAACCTTGCTAAACTCATTTATTAGTTCTGCTAGCTTTTTTGTTGATTCCATTGGATTTTCTTCCTATTCAGGTACATGCCTTCTGTAAAAATAACTTCACTTATTTATTTCCAAACTGGATGCCATTTATTTATTTTTCACAACATAGTAGATGGGCTAGAAATTTTAGTACAACTTGAAATGAAGATACAAAATCAGATGTCCTTGGTTTTTAGCTCATCTTTGAGAGAAAGCATTCAGAATTTCAAAATTAATTATGCTGTCACATTTGATTAAATGCCCTTTATCAGATGAGGGAGTTTCACTTTTATTTTTATCAAAAATGAATATTAAAGATATCAAATGCTTAGTGATATATAATTACATATGTAATATACACTTCATATATATAATGCATATATTATCCATACATTCATCGGTGGACACTTAGGTTGTTTCCATATCTTGGTGACTGTAAACAATGCTGCAATGAACACAGGGTACATATATCTTCTTGATTTAGTGTTTTCATTTCCTTTGGGTAAATATCCAGAAGTGGAGGAGCTGGAACCTATAGTGGTTCTATTTTTTACTCTTTGAGGACTCTACACATTGTTTACGATAGTGCCTGAACCAATGTACATTCCCACCAACAGTATACAAGTACAACTTCACTAGCCCTTGCTAATTTTCTAATTTTTCTAAATTTATTTATTTTTTAATCAAAGGATAATTGCTTTACAAAATATTGTTGTTTTCTGTCAAACATAAGCATGAATCAGTCATAGGTATGCATATGACTTCCCTCCCTCTTGAACCTTCCTGGCATCACCCTCCCCATCCCAACCCTCTAGGTCTGTACAGAGCTCCTATTTGAGTTCCCTGTGTCATACAGCAAGTTCCCATGTTGCTGTGCTTAGTCATTCATTCATGTCTGACTCTTTCTGACCCCATGGACTGGGGCGCACCAGGCTCCTCTGTCCAAAGGGATTCTCCAGGCAAAAAAACTGGAGTGTGCTGTCATGACCTCCTCCAGGGGACCTTCCCAACACAGGGATGGAACCCACATCTCCCACATTGCAGGAGGATTCTTTACTCTGAGCCACCAGGGAAGCCCAGTTCCCATTGGCTATCTATTTTGTATATGGTAATGTAAGTTTCCATGCTACTCTCTCCATACATCTCACCCTCTCCACCTCTCTCTCCCATGTCCATAAGTCTGTTTTCTGTGTCTGTTTCTCCGTTGCTGACTGCAAATAAATTCATCAGTACTATATTTCCAGATTCCATACATATATGCTGCTGTTGTTGTTCATTTTCTCAGTCGAGTCTGACTATTTGCAACCTAATGGACAAGCCAAGCTCCTCTGTCCTTCACCATCTCCCAGAGCTTGCACAAATTCATGTCTATTGAGTCAGTGATGCCATCCAACCATATCATCCTCTGTCATCCCCTTTTCCTCCTGCCTGCAATCTTTCCCAGCATCAGGGATTTTTCAAATGAGTCAGCTTTTCACATCAGGTGGCCAAGTAGTGGAGCTTCAGCATCAGTCTTTCCGATGAATATTCAGGACTGATTTCCTTTAGGATTGACTGGTTTGATCTCCTTGCAGTCCAAGGGACTCTCAAGAGTCTTCTCCAACACACAGTTCAAAAGCATCAATTCTTTGGCTCTCAGCTTACTTTATGGTCCAAATCTCACATCCATACATGACTACTGGAAAAACCATAGCTTTGACTAGACAGATGTTTGTCGGCAAAGTAATGTCTCTGCTTTTTAGTATGCTGTCATGGTTTGTCAAAACTTTTCTTCCAAGGAGCAAGTGTCTTTTAATTTCATGGCTGCAATCACCATCTGCAGTGATTTTGGAACCCAAGAAAATAAAGTCTGTCACTGTGTCCATTGTTTCCTCATCTATTTGCCATGAAGTGATGGGACCAGATGCCATGATCTTCATTTTCTGAATGTTGAGTTATAAAACAGCTTTTTCACTCTCCTCTTTCACTTTCATCAAGAGACTCTTAGTTCTTAGCTTTCTGCCATAAGAGTGGTGCAATCTGCAAATCTGAGGTTACTGATGTTTCTCCCAGCAATCTTGATTCCAGCTGTGCTTCATCCAGCCCAGCACTTCGCATGATGTACTCTGCATATAAATTAAATAAGCAAGATGACAATATACAGCTTTGATGTACTCCTTTCCCAATTTGGAGCCAGTCTATCGTTCCATGTGCAGTTAGAACTGCTGCTTCTTGACAGGCATACAGGCTTCTCAGGGGACATGAAAGGTGACCTGGCATTCCCATCTCTTGAAGAATTTTTCACACTTTGTTGAGATACACAAACTCAAAGCTTTCACACAGTCAGTAAAGCAGTATTAATTTTTTTTTTCTGGAATTCTCTTGCTTTTACTATGATCCAATGGATGCTGACAATTTGATCACTGGTTCTTCTGCCTTTTCTAAATCTAGCTTGAACATTTGGAGCTTCTTGGTTCATGTACTGTTGAAGCTTAGCTTGCAGAATTTTGAACACTACTTTGCCAGCATGTGAAATAAGTACAATTGTGCAGTAGTTTGAGCATTCTTTGGCATTGCCTTTCTTTGGAATTGGAATGAAAACTGACCTTTTCCAGTCCTCTGGCCACTGTCGAGTTTTCCAAATTTGCTGACGTTAACAGCATCATCTTTGAGGATTTGAACTGGCACAGCTAGAATTCCATCACCTTCACTAGCTTTGCTTCTAGTGATGCTTCCAAAGGCCCACTTGACTTCACACTCTAGGATGTCTGTCTAGGTGAGTGATCACACTATTGTGGTTATATGGCTTATTAAGGTTTACAGTGTCAGACTTTATTTTGGGGGGCTCCAAAATCACAGTCCAAGGAGATCCAACAAGTCCATTCTGAAGGAGATCAGCCCTGCGATTTCTTTGGAAGGAATGATGCTAAAGCTGAAACTCCAGTACTTTGGCCACCTCATCGAAGAGTTGACTCATTGGAAAAGACTCTGATGCTGGGAGGGATCGGGGGCAGGGGGAGAAGGGGACGACAGAGGATGAGATGGCTGGATGGCATCACTGACTCGATGGACGTGAGTCTCAGTGAACTCCGGGAGTTGGTGATGGACAGGGAGGCCTGGAGTGCTGCAATTCATGGGGTCGCAAAGAGTCAGACACGACTGAGCGACTGATCTGATCTGATCTGATCTGAAAATCACTGCAGATGGTGATTGCAGCCATGAAATTAAAAGACGCTTACTCCTTGGAAGGAAAGTTATGACCAACCTAGATAGCATATTCAAAAGCAGAGACATTAGTTTGCCAACAAAGGTCCATCTAGTCAAGGCTATGGTTTTTCCAGTAGTCATGTATGGATGTGAGAGTTGGACTGTGAAGAAGGCTGAGCACCGAAGAACTGATGCTTTTGAACTGTGGTGTTGGAGAAGACTCTTGAGAGTCCCTTGGACTGCAAGAAGATCCAACGAGTCCATTCTAAAGGAGATCAGTCCTGGGTGTTCATTGGAAGGACTGATGCTGAAGCTGAGACTACAATACTTTGGCCACCTCATGTGAAGAGTTGACTCATTGGAAAAGACTCTGATGCTGGGAGGGATTGGGGGCAAGAGGAGAAGGGGACGACAGAGGATGAGATGGCTGGATGGCATCACCAACTCGATGGACATGAGTTAGGGTAAAATCCGGGAGTTGGTGATGGACAGGGAGGCCTGGCATGCTGTGATTCATGGGGTCGCAAAGAGTAGGACACGACTGAGTGACTGGACTGAACTGAACTAAACTGAACTGAAGATCTTTTTTGTATAGTTCTTCTGTGTGTTCTTGTCACCTCTTCTTAATATCTTCTGCTTCTCTTAGGTCCATACCATTTCTGTTTTTATTATGCTCATCTATGCAGCTCATCTATGGAGAAGGAAATGGCAACCTACTCCAGTGTTCTTGCCTAGAGAATCCCAGGGACGGGGAAGCCTGGTGGGCTGCCGTCTATGGGGTCGCACAGAGTCGGACAGGACTGAAGTGACTTAGCAGCTTAGTAGCATGCATGAAATATTCCCCTGATGCTCTAATTTTTGAGGCAATCTCTTGTCTTTCCCATTCTATGGTTTTCCTCTATTTCTTTGCATTGTTCATTTAGAAAGGCTTTCTTATCTCTCCTTGTTATTCTTTGGAATTCTGCATTCATATGGGAATATCTTTCCTTTTCTCCTTTGCCTTTTGCTTCTCTTCTTTTCTCAGCTATCTGTCAGGCCTCCTTAGACAATCATTTTGATTTTTTACATTTCTTCTTCTTCTTGGAGATGGTTTTGATCACCATCTCCTGTACAATATTCATGAACAATGTTCATTTGATCATGAAACTCTGTCCATAGTTCTTCAGGAACTCTGTCAGATATAATCCTTTAATTCTCTTTTTCACTTCCCTGTATAATCACAAGGTATTTGATCTAGGTCATACATGAATGGCCTAGTGGTTTTCCCTACTGTTTTAATTTTAAGTCTGAATTTGGCAATAAGAATTTTGTGGTCTGAGCCACAGTAATCTCCTGGTCTCGTGTTATATATAATATTTATCTTTCTTTTTCTCACTTACTTCACTCTGAATAATAGGTTCTAGGTTCATTCACCTTGTTAGAACTGACTCAAATGTTTCCCTTTTCATGGTTGTGTAATAGTCCATTTGTATGTGTACAACAGCTTCTTTACTCACTCATTTGTCAGTGGACATCTAGGTTGTTTCCATGTTCTAGATATTATAAATATTTCTGCAATAAACACTAGGGTATATGTGTCTTTTTCAATTTTGGTTTCCTCAGGGTATATGCCCGGGGTGAGATTGCTGGGTCATATGGTGGCTTTTCCCCTGTTTTTTAAGGACTCTCCATACCATCTTCCATAGTGGCTATATCAATTTACATTGCAACCAACAGTGCAAGAGTGTTCCCTTTTCTCCACACCCTCTCCAGCATTTATTGTTTGTAGACTTTTTGATGATGGCCATTCTGACTGGTGTGAGGTGATACTTCATTGTAGTTTTGATTTGCATTTCTCTGCTGCTGCTGCTAAGTCACTTCAGTTGTGTCCAACTCTGTGTGATCCCATGGACAGCAGCCTACCAGGCTCCCCCGTCCCTGGGATTCTCCAGGCAAGAACACTGGAGTGGGTTGCCATTTCCTTCTCTAATGCATGAAAGTGAAAAGTGAAAGTGAAGTCGCTCAGTCATGTCTGACTCTCAGCGACCCCATGGACTGCAGCCCACCAGGCTCCTCCATCCATGGGATTTTCCAGGCAAAAGTACTGGAGTGGGGTGCCATTGCGTTCAGAGCTTTTGAACTGTGACGTTGGAGAAGAGTCTTGAGATTCACTTGGACTGCAAGGAGATCCAACCAATCCATCCTAAAGGAGATCAGTCCTGGGTGTTCATTGGAAGGACAGATGCTGAAGCTGAAACTCCAATACTCTGACCACCTCATGTGAAGAGTTGATTCATTGGAAAAGACCGTGATGCTGGGAGGGCTTGGGGACAGGAGGAAAAGGGGATGACAGAGGATGAGATGACTGGACAGCATCAGCGACTTGATGGACATGAGATTGAGTGAATTTCGGGAGTTGGTGACAGACAGGGAGGCCTGGCGTGCTGCAATTCATGGGGTCTCAAAGAGTCACACACGACTGAGCAACTGAACTGAACTCAATAATGAGAATATTGAGCATCTTTTCTTGTGTTTGTTAGCCATCTTCTTATATGTCTTTGGAGAAATGTCTGTTTCAGTCTTTTTCCCACTTTTTGATTAGGTTGTTTGTTTTTCTGGTGTCGATTTGTATGAGTTGCTTGTATATTTTGATAAAAAATCCTTTGTCAGTTTTTTCATTTGTTACTATTTTCTCCCATTCTGAGGGTTGTCTTTTCACCTTCCTTATAGTTTCCTGTGCTATGCAAAAGCTTTTAAGTTTAATGAGATCCCATTTGTTTATTTTTGTTTTTATTTCTATTACTCTAAGAAGAGGGTCATAGAGAATCTTGTTTTGATTTATGTCATCAAGTCTTCTGCCTATGTTTTCCTCTAAGAGTTTTACATTTTCTGGTCTTATATATAGGTCTTTAATCCATTTTGAGTGTATATTTGTGTATGGTGTTAGGAAGTTTTCTAATTTCATTCTTTAACATGTAGCTGTCCAGTTTTCCCAGCACCACTTATTGAAAAGGCCTTTTCCCATTATATATTCTTGCTTCCTTTGTCAAAAATAAGGTACCCATAGGTGCGTGGGTTTATTTCTGGGCTTTCTATCTTGTTCCATTGGTTTATATTTCTCTTTTTGTGCCAGTACCATACTGTATGATGACTGAAGCTTTATAGTATAATCTGAAGTCAGGAAGGTTGATCCCTCCAGCTCCATTCTTCTTTCTCAAGACTGCTTTGCTATTTGGGGCCTTTCGTGTTTCCATATGAACTGTGAAATTTTTTGTTCTAGTTCTGTGGAAAATGTCATTGATAATTTGATAGAGATCACATTAAATCTGTATATTGCATTTGGTAGTATAGTCATCTTCACAGTGTTGATTCTTCCTACCCAGGAACACAAAATAGCTCTCCATCTGTTTAAGTCATCTTTAATTTCTTACATCAGTGTCTTGTAATTTTCTATATACAATTCTTTTGTCTCCTAAGGTAGGATTATTCCTAGATATTTTATTCCTTTTTCTGCAAAGGTGAATGGGATTGATTCCTTAATTTCCCTTTCTGATTTTTCTTTGTTAGAATATAGGAATGTAGGTGATTTCTGGGTATTGATTTTGTATCCTGTGACTTTGCTAAATTCATTGATTTGTTCTAGTAATTTTCTGATGGTGTCTTTAGGGTTTTCTATCTATACTATCAGTAGTGTAGGAGCTACCTCACTTCCGAGGTCAGGGGCAGCGACCAAGAGTGCCAGGCTGCGATGGCACAGGAGCGGCCAAGAGGAGTTACCAAACATCCGAGGTCAGGGGCGGTGGCCGGGAGGAGCTACCCCACGTCCGAGGTCAGGGGCAGTGGCCGAGAGTGCCAGGCTGTGATGGGGCAGGACCGGCCAAGAGGAGCTACCCCACATCTGAGGCCAGGGGTAGCGGCCGGGAGGAGCTACCCCACGCCCAAGGCCAGGGTCAGCAGCTGAGAGGAGAAACCCCAGTCCAAGGAGCGATGGCTGTGAGGGCACAGGAGGGCCGAGAGGAGCTATTCCACGTTCAAGGTCAGGAGGGGCCGCAGTGAGCAGATACCCCTCTTCCACGGTAAGGAGCAGTGGTTGCACCTTGCTGGAGTAGCCAAAAAGAGATACCCCACGTCCAAGGTAAAAGAAATCCAAGTAAGAAGGTAGGTGTTGCAAGAGGGCATCAGAGGGCAGACACACTGAAACCATAATCACAGAAAACTAGTCAATCTAATCACACTAGGACGACAGCCTTTTCTAACTCAATGAAACTAAGCTATGTCGTGTGGGGCCACCCAAGATGGCCAGGTCATTGTGGAGAGGTCTGACAGAATGTGGCCCACTGGAGAAGGGAATGGCAAACCACTTCAGTATTCTTGCCTTGAGAACACCATTAACAGTATGAAAAGGCAAAATGATAGGATACTGAAAGAGGAACTCCCCAGGTCTGTAGGTGCCCAATATGCTACTGGAGATCAGTGGGGAAATAACTCCAGAAAGAATGAAAGGATGGAGGCAAAGCAAAAACAATACCCAGTTGTGGATGTTACTGGTGATAGAGGCATGGTCTGATGCTGTAAAGAGCAATACTGCATAGGAACCTGGAATGTTAGGTCCATAAATCAAGGCAAATTGGAAGTAGTCAAACAGGAGATGTCAAGACTAAACATTGACATTCTAGGAATCAGCAAACTAAAATGGACTGGAATGGGTGAATTTATCTACTACTGTGGGCAGGAATCCCTTAGAAGAAATGGAGTAGCCATCACAGACAACAAAACAGTCCAAAATGCAGTACTTGAATGCAATCTCAAAAACAACAGAATGATCTCTGTTCGTTTCCAAGGCAAACCATTTAATATCACAGTAATCCAAGTCTATGCCCCAACCAGTAATGCTGAAGAAGCTGAAGTTGAAAGGCTCTATGAAGACCTACAAGACTTTTTAGAACTAACACACCAAAAAGATGTCTTTTTCATTGTAGAGGACTGAAATGAAAAAGTAAGAGGTCAAGAAACACCTGGAGTAACAGGCAAATTTAGCCTTGGAATACGGAATGAAGCCAGGCAAAGGCTAATAGAGTTTTGCCAAGAGAACGCACTGTTCATAGCAAAAAACCCCCTTCCAACAACACAAGAGAAGGCTCTACACATGGACATCACCAGATGATCAACACCAAAATCAGATTGATTATATTCTTTGCAGCCAAAGATGGAGAAGCTCTATACAGTCAACAAAAACAAGACCGGAAGCTGACTATGGCTCAAATCATGAACCCCTAATTGCCAAATTCAGACATAAATTGAAAAATGTAGGGAAAACCACTAGACTATTCAAATCAAATTTCTTATGATTATACAGAGGAAGTGAGAAATAGATTTAAGGGCCTAGATCTGATAGATAGAGTGCCTGATGAACTATGGGATGGAGGTTCATGACATTATACAGGAGACAGTGATCAAGACGATCCCCATAGAAAAGAAATGGAAAAAAGCAAAATGGCTGCCTAGGGAGGCCTTACAAATAGCTGTGAAAAGAAGGGAAATGAAAAGCAAAGGAGAAAAGGAAAGATATAAGCATCTGAATGCAGAGTTCCAAAGAATAGCAAGGAGAAATAAGAAAGCCTTCCTCAGTGATCAATGGAAAAGAAATAGAGGAAAACAACAGAATGGGAAAGACTAGAGATCTCATCAAGAAATTTAGAGATACCAAGGGAACATATCATGCAAAGATGGGCTCGATAAAGGACAGAAATGGTATGGGCCTAACAGAAGCAGAAGATATTAAGAAGAGGTGGCAAGAATATACAGAAACTGTACAAAAAAGATCTTCACGACCCAGATAATCACGATGGTGTGATCATTGACCTAGAGCCAGACATCCTGGAATGTGAAATCAAGTGGGCCTTAGAAAGCATCACTACGAACAAAGCTAGTGGAGGTGATGGAATTCTAATTGAGCTATTTCAAATCCAGAAAGATGATGCTGTGAAAGTGCTGCAGTCAATATGCCAGCAAATTTGGAAAACTCAGCAGTGGCCACAGGACTAGGAAAGGTCAGTTTTCATTCCAATCCCAAAGAAAGGCAATGCCAAAGAATGCTCACACTACTGCACAATTGCACTCATCTCACATGCTAGTAAAGTAATACTCAAAATTTTCCAAGCCAGGCTTCAGCAATACGTGAACTGTGAACTTCCAGATGTTCAAGTTGGTTTTAGAAAAGACAGAGGAACCGGAGATCAAATTGCCAACATCCGCTGGATCATCAAAAAAGCAAGAGAGTTCTAAATGATCTATTTCTGCTTTATTGACTATGCCAAAGCTTTTGACTGTGTGAATCACAATAAACTGTGGAAAATTCTGAAAGAGATGGGAACACCAGACCACCTGACCTGCCTCTTGAGAAACCTATATGCAGGTCAGGAAGCAACAGTTAGAACTGGACATGGAACAACAGACTGGTTCCAAATAGGAAAAGGAGTACGTCAAGGCTGTATATTGTCACCCTGCTTATTTAACTTACATGCAGTGTACACCTTGAGAAACGCTGGACTGGAAGAAGCACAAACTGGAATCAAGATTGCTGGGAGAAATCTCAATAACCTCAGATATGCATATGACAGCACTCTTATGGCAGAAAGTGAAGAACTAAAGAATATCTTGATGAAAGTGAAAGAAAAGAGTGAAGAAGTTGGCTTAAAGCTCAACATTCAGAAAATGAAGATCATGGCATCTGTTCCCATCACTTCATGGGAAATAGATGGGGAAACAGTGAAAACAGTGTCAGACTTTATTTTGGGGGGCTCCAAAATCACTGCACATGGTGCTTGCAGCCATGAAATTAAAAGACACTTACTCCTTGAAAGGAAAGTTATTACCAACCTAGATAGCATATTCAAAATCAGAGACATTACTTTGCCAACAAAGGTCCGTCTAGTTAAGGCTATGGTTTTTCCAGTGATCATGTATGATGTGAGAGTTGGACTGTGAAGAAAGCCGAGCACCGAAGAATTGATGCTTTTGAACTGTGTTGGAGAAGACTCTTGAGAGTCCTTTGGACTGCAAGGAGATCCAAGTAGTCCATTTAAAGGAGATCGGCTCTGGGTGTTCTTTGGAAGGAATGATGCTAAAGCTGAAACTCCAGTATTTTGGCCACCTCATGCAAAGACTTGACTCATTGGAAAAGACTCTGATGCTAGGAGGGATTGGGGGCAGGAGGAGAAGGGGACGACAGAGGATGAGATGGTTGGATGGCATCACCGACTCAATGGACGTGAGTTTGAGTGAACTCCGGGAGTTGGTGATGGACAGGGAGGCCTGGCGTGCTGCGATTCATGGGGTCGCAAAGAGATGGACACGACTGAGTGACTGAAATGAACTGAACTGAACTGAATCTATAGTATTATGTTATCCGCCAACAGTGAGAACTTTATTCTTCTTTTCCAATCTGGATTCCTTTTATTTATTTTTCTTCTCTGATTGACATAGCTAAGACTTCCAAAACCATGTTGAATAACTGTGGCGAGAGTGGACACCTTTGTCTTGTTCCTGATCCTAAAGGGAATGCTTTCAGTTTTTCAACATTGAGAATGTTTGCTGTTGGTTTATCACATATGACCTTACTCTATTGAGGTAAGTTTCATCTATACCAATTTTCGTCTATACTAATTTATGAATTGTAATCATAAATTGGTGCTAAATTTTGTCAAAGACTCCTTTTGCATCTATTAAGTTGATCATATGATTTTTATCTTTCAATTTCATAATGCGGTGTATCACATTTATTGATTTGCATATATTGAAGAATTCTTGCATCCCTGAAATAATCCCAACTTGATCATGGTGTTTGAGCTTTTTAATGTGTTGTTGAATTCTGTTTGCCAGGGTTTTGTTGAGGATATTTTCATCTATGTACATCCCTGTAGTTTTCCTTTTTTTGTTGTCTTTCCAATCCCAAAGAAAGGCAATGCCAAAGAATTCTCAAACTACCACACAATTGCACTCATCTCACACGCTAGTAAAGTCATGCTTAAAATTCTCCAAGCCAGGCTTCAGCAATATTTACACCATGAAATTCCAAATGTTCAAGCTGGATTTAGAAAAGGCAGATGAACCAGAGATCAATTTGCCAACATCCACTGGATCATCGAAAAAGCAAGAGAGTTCCAGAAAAACATCTATTTCTGCTTTATTGACTTATGCCAAAGCTTTTGACTGTGTAGATCACAATAAACCATGGAAAGTTCTGAAAAAGATGGCCATACCAGAGCACCTGACCTGCCTCTTGAGAAACGTATATTCAGGTCAGGAAGCAACAGTTAGAACTGGACATGGAACAACAGACTGGTTCCAAATAGGAAAAGGAGTAAATCAAGGCTGTATATTGTCACCCTGCTTATTTAACTTATATGCAGAGTACATCATGAGAAACGCTGGGCTGGAAGAAGCGCGAGTTGGAATCAAGATTGCTGGGAGAAATATCAATAACCTCATATATGCAGATGGCACCATCCTTATGGCAGAAAATAAAGAAGAACTAAAAAGCCTCTTGATGAAAGTGAAAGAGGAGAGTGAAAAGCTGGCATAAAGCTCAATATTCAGAAAACTAAGATCATGGTAGCCGGTCCCATCACTTTATGGCAGATAGATGGGGAAACAGTGAAAACAGTGTCAAACTGTATTTTGGGGGGCTCCAAAATCATTGCAGATGGTGATTGCAGCCATGAAATTAAAAGAGTGTAGCTCCTTGGAGGAAAAGTTATGGCCAACCTAGACAGCGTATTAAAAAGCAGAGACATTATTTTGTGAACAAAGGTCCGTCTAGTCAAGGCTATGGTTTTTCCAGTGGTCATGTATGGATGTGAGAGTTGGACTGTGAAGAAAGCTGAGTGCCGAAGAATTGATGCTTTTGAACTGTGGTGTTGGAGAAGACTCTTGAGAGTCCCTTGGACTGCAAGGAGATCCAACCAGTCCATTCTAAAGGAGATCAGTCCTGCGTGTTCATTGGAAGGACTGATATTGAAACTGAAACTCCAATACTTTTGCCACGTGAAGAGCTGACTCATTGGAAAAGACCCTGTTGCTGGGAAAGATTGAGGGAAGAAGGAGGAGGGAACGACAGAGGATGAGGTGCTTTGGATGGCATCATCGACTCAATGGACATGGGTTTGGGTGAACTCTGGGAGTTGGTGATGAACAGGGAGGCCTGGCGTGCTGTGGTTCATGGGGTTACAAAGAATCAGACACGACTGAGTGACTGAACTGAACTGTCTGATTTTGGCATCAGGGTGATGGTGGCCTCATAGAATGAGTTTGTCATATTTTTAAAGAGTTTTACAAGGATAGGCATTAGCTCTCTCTAATGTTTGATAGAATTCACCTGTGAGGCCATCTTGTCCTGGGCTTTTTTTTTTGGGGGGGGGGGGGGCGGAGATTTTTTTATCAGTTTCAACTTCAGTGCTTGTAGTTGGATTGTTCATGATTTCTATTTCTTCCTGGTTCAGGCTTGGAAGATTGAACTTTTCTAAGAATCTGTCCATTTTTTCCAGGTTATCCATTTTATTGCCATATAGTTGCTTATAATAGTCTCTTATAATCCTTTGTATTTCTATATTGTCTCTTGTAACCTCTTATTTTTCATTTCTAATTTTGTTGATCTGAGTCTTGTCTCTTTTTTCTTGATGAGTCTGGCTAAAAGTTTGTTATTTTTGCTTATCTTCTCAAAGAACCAGCTTTTAGTTTTATTAAGCTTTACTATTGTTTCTTTCATTTCCTTTTCACTTATTTCTGCTCTGATCTTTATGAATTCTTTCCTTCTGCTAATTTCAGGGCCATTTATTTTGTTGTTCTTCTTCTTCCAGTTGTTTGAGGTGTAAAGTTATCTTTTTTTTTTTTTTTTTTTTTTTTCTTGTTTCTCGAGGTAGGATTGTCTTGCTATAAACTTCCGTCTTAGAACTGCTTTTGCTGCATCACAAAGGTTTTGAGTTGTCATGTTTTCATTGTCTTTCATTTTTAGGACTATTTTTATTTCCTTTTTTATTTCTTCAGTAACTTGTTCGTTATTTAGAAATGTACTTTTTAATCTCCATGTGTTTGTGTTTTTTATAGATTTTTCTTGTAATTGATATCGAATCTCATAGTGTTGTGGTCAGAAAATACACTTGATATGATTTCAATTTTCTTAAATTTACTGAGGTTTGATTTGTGACCCAGGATGCGATCTCTCCTGGAGAATGTTCCATATGCACTTGAGAAGAAGGTGTTTCTTCTGCATTTGGTTGGAATGTCCTAAAGATATCAATATGATCCATCTTGTCTAATGTATCATTTAAGACTTGTGCTTTCTTATTAATTTTCTGTATTGATGATCTCTACATAAGTGTAAGTGAAGTGTTAAAGTCTCCTACTATTATTGTGTTACTGTCAATTTCTCCTTTTATGTCTGTTAGTGTTTGTCTTATGTATTGAGGTGCTCATATGTTGGGTGCATAGATATTTACAATTATGTCTTCCTCTTGGATTGATCCCTTGATCATTATGTACTGTCCTTCCTTATTTCCTGTAATGGTCTTTATTTTAAGGACTATTTTTCTGACATGCAGGTTGCTACTCCAGGTTTCTTTTGATTTCAATTTGCGTGAAATATATTTTTCCATCCACTCACATTCAGTCTAAATGTGTCTTTAGATCTGAAGTGGGTTTCTTGTAGACAGCATATATATGGATCTTATTTTTGTATTCATTCAGCCAGTCTGTGTTTTTTGGTTGGAGCATTTTATCCATTTACATTTACAGTAATTATTGATATATATGCTTCTATTGCCATTTTCTTAATTGTTTGGGGTTTGTTTTTGTAGATCTTTTTCTTCTCTTGTATTTGCTGACCATATAAGTCCCTTTAACATTTGTTGTAAAGCTGGTTTGGTGGTAATGAACTCTCAACTTTTGCTTGTCTGTAAAGTTTTTGACTTCTCAATGAATTTTTAATGAGATTCTTGCTGGGTAGAATAATCTTAATTGTAGATTTTTCCCTTTCAGTACTTTAAATATATCCTGCCATTCCCTTCTGGCCTGCAGAGTTTCTGCTGAATGACCAGCTGTTAAGCATATGGGGTTTCCTTTGTTTGTTAGTTGTTCCTTTTCCCTTGCTGCTTTTAATATTCTTTCTTTGTGTTTAATCTTTGTTAACTTAATTAGTATGTGTCTTGGCATGTTTCTCCTTGGATTTATCCTGTGTGGGACTCTTGACCATTTCCTTTTCTATCTGGGGGAAATTTTCAACTCTAATCTCTTCAAAAATTTTCTCATACACTTTCTTTTTCTCTTCTTGCTCTGGCACCCCTATAGTTCAAATGTTGGTGGTTTTAATCTTGTCCCAAAAGTCTCTGAGACTATCCTCAGTTCTTTTCAACTTTTTACATTATTCTACTCTTCAGCAGTTATTTCCACCATTTTATTTACCAGCTCACTGATCCATTTATCTCCTTCATATATTCTGCTATCAGTTCCTTCTAGAGTATTTTTAATTTCAGTAATTGTGTTGTTTATCTCTGTATGTTTATTCTTTAATTCTCCTTAAGTTAAGTTAGGGTAAGTTAAGTTAAGTTAAGTTGCTCAGTTGTGTCTGACTCTTTGCAACCCTGTGAACTATAGCCTACCATGCTCTTCTGTAATTCTCCTAGGTCTTTGTTAATTGGTTCTTGCATTTTCTCCATACTATTTTCAAGGTTTTGGATCATCCTTACTATCATTATTCTGAATTATTTTTCAGGTAGTTTTCCTATTTCCTCTTCGTTTATTTTGACTTGTGCATTTCTAGTTAATTCCTTCATTCATGCAGTATTTTTCAGCATTTTCATTATTTTTTTAACTTATTGTGTTTAAGACCTCCTTTTCTCAGGCTTCAGGGTAGAATTCTTTCTTCCTTTTGTTTTTTGCCATCATAATGTTGGTCCAGTGGTTTGTGTAAGCTTCGTGTAGAGTTTGACTTGTACCTGCATTCCATGGGGAACAGGTGAGTTTTTTTCTTTTCCTCTGATGGGCAGGGCCAATTGAGGTAATAATATTGTCTGTTAAAGATTGGTTTTGTATTTTTGCCTTCTATGTTTTTTGGATGAGGTGTCCTGCACAGGGTGCTACTGGCAGCTGGGTGATGTCAGGTCTTGTATACTTTGGTTGCCATCATGAGAGTTATCACTATTTGATACTCACTAGGGTTAGAAGTTCTCTGGTAGTCTAGGGTTGTAGAGTCAGTGCTCCCATTCCAAAGTCTCGGGGCTTGAATTCTGGCCATGAACAAGAATTCCACAGGTGGTTTATTATGACATTAAATGGGATTAAAACAAATAGCTAAAAATAAGAGACAAATGGCAATTACAAAATCAGGCAAATAATAATTAAAATAATGGAATATACATACATACATAAATGCCCATCAGCATAATCAAAAGAACCCAACAAAAATGAAGTATAATAGATTGACCTGCTGAACAAAGAAAGCCAAAAATGATATCCACCAGTTAAAAAAAAAAAAAACTAACTAAGCCACTGCTAGTCTGGATGAAGCACAAGCTGGAATCAAGATTGCTGGGAGAGGGGAGGAGCCAAGATGGCGGAGGAGTAGGACGGGGAGAACACTTTCTCCCCCACAAATTCATCAAAAGAGCATTTAAACGTCGAGTAAATTCCACAAAACAACTTCTGAATGCCGGCAGAGGACATCAGGCACCCAGAAAAGCAACCCAACTCTTCGAAAGGAGAGAGAAGAAATACAGCTCCACCCACCAGAACACCGACACAAGCTTCCCTAACCAGGAAACCTTGACAAGCCACCTGTACAAACCCACACACAGCGAGGAAACACCACAATAAAGAGAACTCCACAAACTGCCAGAATACAGAAAGGACACCCCAAACTCAGCAATTTAAACAAGATGAAGAGACAGAGGAATACTCAGCAGATAAAGGAACAGGATAAATGCCCACCAAACCAAACAAAAGAGGAAGACATAGGGAATCTACCTGATAAAGAATTCCGAATAATGATAGTGAAATTGATCCAAAATCTTGAAACTAAAATGGAATCACAGATAAATAGCCTGGAGACAAGGATTGAGAAGATGCAAGAAAGGTTTAACAAGGACCTAGAAGAAATAAAAAAGAGTCAATATATAATGAATAATGCAATAAGTGAAATTAAAAACACTCTGGAGGCAACAAATAGTAGAATAACAGAGGCAGAAGACAGGATTAGTGAATTAGAAGATAGAATGGCAGAAATAAATGAATCAGAGAGGATAAAAGAAAAACGAATTAAAAGAAATGAGGACAATCTCAGAGACCTCCAGGACAATATTAAACGCTACAACATTCGAATCATAGGGGTTCCAGAAGAAGAAGACAAAAAGAAAGACCATGAGAAAATACTTGAGGAGATAATAGTGGAAAACTTCCCTAAAATGGGGAAGGAAATAATCACCCAAGTCCAAGAAACCCAGAGAGTCCCAAACAGGATAAACCCAAGGAGAAACACCCCAAGACACATATTAATCAAATTAACAAAGATCAAACACAAAGAACAAATATTAAAAGCAGCAAGGGAAAAACAACAAATAACACACAAGGGAATTCCCATAAGGATAACAGCTGATCTTTCAATAGAAACTCTTCAAGCCAGGAGGGAATGGCAAGACATACTTAAAATGATGAAAGAAAATAACCTACAGCCCAGATTATTGTACCCAGCAAGGATCTCATTCAAGTATGAAGGAGAAATCAAAAGCTTTTCAGACAAGCAAAAGCTGAGAGAATTCTGCACCACCAAACCAGCTCTCCAACAAATACTAAAGGATATTCTCTAGACAGGAAACACAAAAACGGTGTATAAACTCGAACCCAAAACAATAAAGTAAATGGCAACGGGAACATACTTATCAGTAATTACCTTAAACGTAAATGGGTTGAATGCCCCAACCAAAAGACAAAGACTGGCTGAATGGATACAAAAACAAGACCCCTACATATGTTGTCTACAAGAGACCCACCTCAAAACAGGGGACACATACAGACTGAAAGTGAAGGGCTGGAAAAAGATTTTCCATGCAAATAGGGACCAAAAGAAAGCAGGAGTAGCAATACTCATATCAGATAAAATAGACTTTAAAACAAAGGCTGTGAAAAGAGACAAAGAAGGTCACTACATAATGATCAAAGGATCAATCCAAGAAGAAGATATAACAATTATAAATATATATGCACCCAACACGGGAGCACCACAGTACGTAAGACAAATGCTAACAAGTATGAAAGGAGAAATTAACAATAACACAATAATAGTGGGAGACTTTAATACCCCACTTACACCTATGGATAGATCAACTAAACAGAAAATTAACAAGGAAACACAAACTTTAAACGATACAATAGACCAGTTAGACCTAATTGATATCTATAGGTCATTTCATCCCAAAACAATGAATTTCACCTTTTTCTCAAGCGCACATGGAACCTTCTCCAGGATAGATCACATCCTGGGCCATAAAGCTAGCCTTGGTAAATTCAAAAAGATAGAAATCATTCCAAGCATTTTTTCTGACCACAATGCAGTAAGATTAGATCTCAATTACAGGAGAAAAACTATTAAAAATTCCAACATATGGAGGCTGAACAACACGCTGCTGAATAACCAACAAATCACAGAAGAAATCAAAAAAGAAATCAAAATTTGCATAGAAACGAATGAAAATGAAAACACAACAACCCAAAACCTGTGGGACACGGTAAAAGCAGTCCTAAGGGGAAAGTTCATAGCAATACAGGCACACCTCAAGAAACAAGAAAAAAGTCAAATAAATAACCTAACTCTACACCTAAAGCAACTAGAAAAGGAAGAAATGAAGAACCCCAGGGTTAGTAGAAGGAAAGAAATCTTAAAAATTAGAGCAGAAATAAATGCAAAAGAAACAAAAGAGACCATAGCAAAAATCAACAAAACCAAAAGCTGGTTCTTTGAAAGGATAAATAAAATTGACAAACCATTAGCCAGACTCATCAAGAAACAAAGGGAGAAAAATCAAATCAACAAAATTAGAAACGAAAATGGAGAGATCACAACAGACAACACAGAAATACAAAGGATCATAAGAGACTACTATCAACAATTATATGCCAATAAAATGGACAACGTGGAAGAAATGGACAAATTCTTAGAAAAGTACAACTTTCCAAAACTGGACCAGGAAGAAATAGAAAATCTTAACAGACCCATCACAAGCATGGAAATTGAAACTGTAATCAAAAATCTTCCAGCAAACAAAAGCCCCGGTCCAGACGGCTTCACAGCTGAATTCTACCAAAAATTTAGAGAAGAGCTAACACCTATCCTGCTCAAACTCTTCCAGAAAATTGCAGAGGAAGGTAAACTTCCAAACTCATTCTATGAGGCCACCATCACCCTAATACCAAAACCTGACAAAGATCCCACCAAAAAAGAAAACTACAGGCCAATATCACTGATGAACATAGATGCAAAAATCCTTAACAAAATTCTAGCAATCAGAATCCAACAACACATTAAAAAGATCATACACCATGATCAAGTGGGCTTTATCCCAGGGATGCAAGGATTCTTCAATATCCGCAAATCAATCAATGTAATACACCACATTAACAAATTGAAAAATAAAAACCATATGATTATCTCAATAGATGCAGAGAAAGCCTTTGACAAAATTCAACATCCATTTATGATAAAAACTCTCCAGAAAGCAGGAATAGAAGGAACATACCTCAACATAATAAAAGCTATATATGACAAACCCACTGCAAACATTATCCTCAATGGTGAAAAATTGAAAGCATTTCCTCTAAAGTCAGGAACAAGACAAGGGTGCCCACTTTCACCATTACTATTCAACATAGTTTTGGAAGTTTTGGCCACAGCAATCAGAGCAGAAAAAGAAATAAAAGGAATCCAAATTGGAAAAGAAGAAGTAAAACTCTCACTATTTGCAGATGACATGATCCTCTACATAGAAAACCCTAAAGACTCCACCAGAAAATTACTAGAAATAATCAATGACTACAGTAAAGTTGCAGGATATAAAATCAACACACAGAAATCCCTTGCATTCCTATACACTAATAATGAGAAAACAGAAAGAGAAATTAAGGAAACAATTCCATTCACCATTGCAACAGAAAGAATAAAATACTTAGGAATATATCTACCTAAAGAAACTAAAGACCTATATATAGAAAACTATAAAACACTGGTGAAAGAAATCAAAGAGGACACTAATAGATGGAGAAGTATACCATGTTCATGGATTGGAAGAATCAATATAGTGAAAATGAGTATACTACCCAAAGCAATTTATAGATTCAACGCAATCCCTATCAAGCTACCAACAGTATTCTTCACAGAGCTAGAACAAATAATTTCACAATTTGTATGGAAATACAAAAAACCTCGAATAGCCAAAGCGATCTTGAGAAAGAAGAATGGAACTGGAGGAATCAACCTACCTGACTTCAGGCTCTACTACAAAGCCACAGTTATCAAGACAGTATGGTACTGGCACAAAGACAGAAATATTGATCAATGGAATAAAATAGAAAGCCCAGAGATAAATCCACGCACATATGGACACCTTATCTTCGACAAAGGAGGCAAGAATATACAATGGATTAAAGACAATCTCTTTAACAAGTGGTGCTGGGAAATCTGGTCAACCACTTGTAAAAGAATGAAACTGGACCACTTTCTAACACCATACACAAAAATAAACTCAAAATGGATTAAAGATCTAAACGTAAGACCAGAAACTATAAAACTCCTAGAGGAGAACATAGGCAAAACACTCTCCGACATACATCACAGCAGGATCCTCTATGACCCACCTCCCAGAATATTGGAAATAAAAGCAAAAATAAACAAATGGGACCTAATTAACCTTAAAAGCTTCTGCACATCAAAGGAAACTATTAGCAAGGTGAAAAGACAGCCTTCAGAATGGGAGAAAATAATAGCAAATGAAGCAACCGACAAACAACTAATCTCAAAAATATACAAGCAACTCCTACAGCTCAACTCCAGAAAAATAAACGACCCAATCAAAAAATGGGCCAAAGAACTAAATAGACATTTCTCCAAAAAAGACATACAGATGGCTAACAAACACATGAAAAGATGCTCAACATCACTCATTATCAGAGAAATGCAAATCAAAACCACTATGAGGTACCATTTCACACCAGTCAGAACGGCTGCGATCCAAAAGTCTACAAATAATAAATGCTGGAGAGGGTGTGGAGAAAAGGGAACCCTCTTACACTGTTGGTGGGAATGCAAACTAGTACAGCCACTATGGAGAACAGTGTGGAGATTCCTTAAAAAACTGGAAATAGAACTGCCTTATGATCCAGCAACCCCACTGCTGGGCATACACACTGAGGAAACCAGAAGGGAAAGAGACACGTGTACCCCAATGTTCATCGCAGCACTGTTTATAATAGCCAAGACATGGAAGCAACCTAGATGTCCATCAGCAGATGAATGGATAAGAAAGCTGTGGTACATATACACAATGGAGTATTACTCAGCCATTAAAAAGAATACATTTGAATCAGTTCTAATGAGGTGGATGAAACTGGAGCCTATTATACAGAGTGAAGTAAGCCAGAAGGAAAAACATAAATACAGTATTCTAACGCATATATATGGAATTTAGAAAGATGGTAACAATAACCCTGTGTACGAGACAGCAAAAGAGACACTGATGTATAGAACAGTCTTATGGACTCTGTGGGAGAGGGAGAGGGTGGGAAGATTTGGGAGAATGACATTGTAACATGTAAAATATCATGTAAGAAACGAGTTGCCAGTCCAGGTTCGATGCACGATACTGGATGCTTGGGGCTAGTGCACTGGGACGACCCAGAGGGATGGTATGGGGAGGGAGGAGGGAGGAGGGTTCAGGATGGGGAACACATGTATACCTGTGGTGGATTCATTTTGATGTTTGGCAAAACTAATACAATTATGTAAAGTTTAAAAATAAAATAAAATTAAAAAAAAAAAAAAAAAGATTGCTGGGAGAAATATCAATAACCTCAAATATGGAGATTACACCACCTTTATCACAGAAAGTGATGAAGATCTAACAAGCCACTTGAAAAGACTTTAAGAGGAGAGTGAAAATGCTGGTTTAAAGCTCAGCATTCAGAAAACTAAGATCATGGCATCTGGTCCCATCAATTCATGGCAAATAGATGGGGAAACAATGGAAACAGTGACAAACTTTATTTTGGGGGCTCCAAAATCATTGCAGATGGTGACTGCAACCATGAAATTAAAAGACACTTACTCTTTAGAAGAAAAGCTATGGTCAACTTAGCACATTAAAAAGCAGAGACATTACTTTGCCAACAAAGGTCCATCTAGTCAAGGCTATGGTTTTTCCAGTAGTCATGTATGGATATGAGAGTTGGACTATAAAGAAAGCTGAGCACCAAACTATTGATGCTTTTGAACTGTGGTGTAGGAGAAGACTCTTCAGAGTCCCTTGGACTACAAGGAGATCCAACTAGTCAATTCTCAAGAAAATCAGTCCTGAATATACATTGGATGAACTGATGCTGAAACTGAAGTTCCAATACTTTGGCCACCTGATGCAAAGAACGGACTCATTGGAAAAGATCCTGATGCTGGGAAAGATCAAAAACGGGAGGAGAAACAGGCAACAGAGAATGAGATGGTCAGATGGCATCACCAACTCGGTGGACATCAGTTTGAGTAAACTCTGGAAGTTGGTGGTGGACACGGAAGCCTGACATGCTGCAATCCATGGGGTCACAAAGAATAGGACATGACTAAGTGACTGAACTGAACTGAACTAAAGCACAAGCTGGAAAACAACACTAAACCAAGGTGCCAACTGGGGAATAAAACAATGAAAACAAAACTAATGAATATGGTGAGAAAAAGAAAGGAACAATAGGGGAAAAAAGAATAGAAAATGGAAATAGAGGTAGATAAAGAAGAGTTATATATATTAAAGATTAGCTGCAAGAAGAAATGAACATAAATGAGAGCAAACAAAGGAATAAAGGTAGAAAAAAATAATAATAAATTTTAAAATATTTTAAATTTAAAAAGTTATATTAAAATTTCTTAAATTAAATTTAAAATTGTAATTAAAATTTTATAAGAGAGGGGAAAAAAGAAACAAAAAATGAAAACACCACAGAACTGCAAAAGACCAATGTAGAGGCAGAAGTTTATAACAGAAATAAAAAGTGTGATTTTTTAAAATCCCAAAAGCTTAGATTTAATAGTACTAATAAAATTGACAATGGGGGAGGGAGGGAAAAAAATGAAAGCAAAACAAAACAGAAAAATCTAAAAGAAACTACAGAACAATCAAAATTTAAGAATAATAAATATTTTGGTGGTCCTAAGATGGCGAAGGAATGGGACAGGGAGACCACTTTATCCCCCACAGATTCATCGAAAGATCATTTGAACGGTGAGAAAATTCCACAAAACAACTTCTGAACACTGGCAGAGGACACCAGGCACCCAGAAAGGCAGCCCATTCTCTTCAAAAGGAGGTTACCTCTATCACCTCCCTCCCCCTGCTCTTCTCTACCCAGCTCTGTGAATCTCTTTGGGTGTTCCGGGCTATCAAGAACACTTAGGGAACTGATTAGTGGCTCACAGAACAAAGGACCGAGCAAATACCAGATGAGAGCTAGCCGGCTGCGGACGGCCCTGCCCCATGCCAGAGGCAGAGAGGCAGGCAAGAGACAACCAGAGCTGGAAGGTGAGGAGCAATATCGGCCCCAGTGATGGCATCCTCCACCAAACTTCGAGCAGGCTTCCAGTTGCTATCCAAGTCTTCCTGGGATCCTGGACGGTTGACAACCTCCAGGAGAGCTGAAATCAGAGATCAGCTCCCCAGAGTAGACACACGGCACACCAGAGATGGCACTAGCACTACACACCCAGCAAACTGAGGGGCTGGAACCAGGGAGGTGATAAGACGCAACTCCTACCTGGGGAGAATGCACTTACCAAGCACCTGGTCAGCTGAGTTGCTCAGACCTGGGAAGGGCACAAAACGCAGGCCCAACTGAGTCTGTGCCTTTGTGGAGTACCTGAGAACTTGAACCTGAGTGGCTTAGACCTGGGAAGTACACAAAAGCCAGGGCCTGCTTAGGACAGTTCCCCTGCAGAGCAACCTGGAGCCTGAGCAGTGTAGACCGGGAAAGCATACATGCCATGAGCTGGGGCAAACCAAGTGTGGCCCAGACACTGTGAGCACTCCCCACACATGCCAGTGATATTTATTTGCAGTGTTCCTCCCTTCCAACAGCACAACTGAATAAGTGAGCCTAAATAAGTAACTACCCTCAACCCTTGTGTCAGGACAGAAATTAGACACTGAAGAGACTTGCAAACAGAGGAAACCAAAATAAACAAAGAGGGAACTGCTTTAGAAGTGACAGGTGCAATGATTAAAACCCTGTAGTTTGCACTGACTATATTGGAAGGGTCCTATAGACCTTGAGAAGAAGTATAAGCTGGAACAAGGCACTATCTGAAACTGAACTGACCCCACACTGCCCTCAACAGCTCCAGAGAAATTTCTACATATATTTTACTATTATCATTTTTTAATTTTTTAAATTTATTTTATTTTTAAGTTCTTTATTATTCCTTTAGTTTTCATTTTTATAACCTACTATTACCTTGCAAAAGAAATACCCTATTTTTAAAGCAAATTTCATATTTTTTTAACATTTTTTGTGATCTTTTTTTTTTTTAATATTGCATTTTTGAGAGTCTAACCTCTACTCTAGATTTTTAATCTTAGATTTTTGGTATTTGTTATAAATTTTGTACTTTAAGAATCAATCTTCAGTACCCATTTTTACTTAGGAGTGTGATTACTGGCTTGATTGCTCTCTTCCCCCTTTTGACTCTCCTTTTTACACCCAGGTCACCTCTATCACCTACCTCTCCTTGTTCTTCTCTACCCAACTCTGTGAATCTCCTTCAGTATTCTGTGCTGTGAAGAACACTTAGGGAACTGATTACTGGATAGATATGTCTCTCTCCTTTTGACTCCCCCTCTTCTCCTCCTGGTCACCTCTATCTCCTTACTCCCTCTTCTCCTCTCTATGTAACTCTGTGAACCTCTCTCGGAGTTCAAAATGTGGAGCACACATAGAGAATTAATTACTTGTTAGATTGCTCTCTCCCCTTTTGATTTCGCCTCTTCTCCTCCTGGTCACCTCTATCTCCCTCCTCATTCTTCTCTTCTCCATGTAACTATGCGAACCTCTCTGGGTGTCCCTCACTGTGGAGAATTTTTTTCACCATTAGCCTAGATGTTTTATCATTGGTGCAGTATGGATGGAGAAGACTTGAGGATACTGTAAGAATAAGACTGCAAGGAAAGGCAGGAGGCTTAAATCCAAAACTTAAGAACACCAGAAAACTCCTGACTCTAGGGAACATTAATTGACAAGAGCTCATCCAAAAGCCTCCATACCTTCACTGAAACCAAGCTCCACACAAGAGCCAACAAGTTTCAGAGAAAGACATACCAAGCTAATTCTCCAACAAAGCAGGAACATAACCCTGAGCATTAAAATACAAGTGGCTAAAAGTCACACCAAACCCATAGACACCTCAAAACTCACTACTGGACACTTCATTGCACTCCAGAGAGAAGAGATCCAGTTCCACCCACCAGAACACTGAAGCAAGCTTTCCTAACCAGGAAACCTTGGCAAGCCATTCATCCAACCCAACCCACAGAGAGCAAGATCCACAATAAAGAGTAAATACAAACTTCCAGCATACAGAAAGGCCAGGCCAAACACAGGAATCTAAACAAGATAACAAGGCATAGAAATATTCAGCAGGTAAACGAACATGATAAATGCCCACCAACCAAACAAAAGAGGAGGAAATAGGGAGTCTACCTGAAAAAGAATTCAGAATAATCATAGTAAAGATGATCCAAAATCTTGAAAATAAAATGGAGTCACAGATAAATAGGCTGGAGACAAGGATTGAGAAGATGCAAGAAATGTTTAACAAGGACTTAGAAGAAATTTAAAAAAAAAGAGTCAATCAATAATGAATAATGCAATAAATGAGATCAAAAACACTCTGGAGGGAACCAACAGTAGAATAACTTAGGCAGAAGATAGAATAAGTGAGGTGGAAGATACAATAGTGGAAATAAATGAAGCAGAGAGGAAAAAAGAAAAAAGAATTAAAAGAAATGAGGACAACATCAGAGACCTGTGGGACAATGTTAAACTCCCCAACATTCAAATCACAGGAGTCCCAGAAGAAGACAAAAAGAAAGGCCATGAGAAAATACTTGAGATAATAGTTGAAAATTTCCCTAAAATGGGGAAGGAAATAGCCACCCAAGTCCAAGAAACCCAGAGAGTCCCAAACAGGATAAACCCAAGGTGAAACACCCCAAGACACATAATAATCAAATTAACGAAGATCAAACACAAAGAGAAAATATTAAAAGCAGCAAAGGAAAAGCAACAAATAACACACAAGGGGATCCCCATAGGATAAAACCTGATCTTTCAATAGAAAGTCTTCAAGCCAGAAGGGAATGGCAGGACATAGTTAAGTGATGAAACTGAAAAACCTACAACCCACGTTACTGTACCCAGCAAGGATCTCATTCAAATATGAAGGAGAAATCAAAAGCTTTACAGACAAGCAAAACTTGAGAGAATTCAACACCACCAAACCAGCTCCTCAACAAATGTTAAAGGATCTTTTCCAGACAGGAAGCACAGAAAAGATGTATAAACTCGAACCCAAAACAACAAAGTAAATGACAATGGGATCATACTTATCAATAACTACCTTAAATGTAAATGAGCTGAATGCCCCAACAAAAAGACAGAGACTGGCTGAATGGATACAAAACAAGACCCCTATGCTATCTACAAGAGACCCACCTCAAACCTAGGGACACATACAGACTGAAAGTGAAGGGCTGGAAAAAGACATTTCACACAAATGGAGACCAAAAGAAAGCAGGAGTAGCAATACTCATATCAGATAAAATAGGCTCTGAAATAAAGGCCATGAAAGAGACAAAGAAGGACACTACATAATGATCAAAGGATCAATCCAAGAAGCTATAACAATTATAAATACATATGCACTCAACATAGGAGCAATACATAAGGCAAATGCTAACAAGTATGAAGGGGAAATTAACAGTAATACAATAATAGTGGGAGACTTTAATACCCCACTCCCACCCATGGATAGATCAACTAAACAGAAAATTAGCAAGGAAACACAAACTTTCAATTGTACAAGGGACCAGTTAGACCTAATTTATTTCTATAGGACATTTCACCCCAAAACAATGACTTTCACCTTTTACTTAAGTGCACACTGAACCTTCTCTAGGATAAATCACATCCTGGGGCACAAATCTAGCCTTGGTAAATTCAAAAAAATCGAAATCATTCCAACCATCTTTTCTGATCACAATGCGGTAAGATTAGATGTCGATTACAGGGGGAAAAAAATATTAAAAATACAAACATAAGGAGGCTAAACAACACGCTTCTGAATAACCAACAAATCGCAGAAGAAATCAAAATACACATAGAAACGAATGAAAACACAACAACCCAAAACCTATGGAACACTGTAAACCAATGCTAAGGGGGAGGTTCATAGCAATACAAGCTTACCTCAAGGAACAAGAGAAAAATCAAATAAATAACCTAACTCTACACCTACAGCAACTAGAAAAAGAAGAAATGAAGAACCTCAGGGTTAGTAGAAGGAAAGAAATAATAAAAATCAAGGCAGAAATAAGTGAAAAAGAAACAAAGGAGAACATAGCAAAAATCAACAAAACTAAAACCTGGTTGTTTGAGAAGATAAATAAAATATACAAATCATCACCCAGACACTTCAGGGGAAAAAGGGAGAAAAATCAAATCAACAATATTAGAAATGAAAATGGAGAAATCACAACAGACAACACATAAATACAAAGGATCATAAGAGACTATTATCAGCAACTATATGCCAATAAAACGGACAACTTGGAAGAAATGGACGAATTCTTAGAAGAGTATAACTTTCCAAAACTGAACCAGGAAGAAATAGAAAATCTTAACAGACCCATCACAAGCATGGAAATCCAAATTGTAATCAGAAATCTTCCAGCAAACAAAAGCCCAGGACCAGACGGCTTCACAGGTGAATTCTACTAAAAATTTACAGAAGAGCTAACACCTATCCTACTCAAACTCTTCCAGAAAATTGCAGAGGAAGGTAAACTTCCAAACTCATTCTATGAGGCCACTGTCACCCTAACACCAAAACCAGGCAAAAATGCCACAAAAAAAGAAAACTACAGGTCAATATCACTGATGAACATAGATGCAAAAATCCTTAACAAAATTATAGCAAACAGAATCCTACAACATATTAAAAAGATCACACATCATGACCAAGTGGGCTTTATCCCAGGGATGCAAGGATTCGTCAATATCTGCAAATCAATCAATGTAATACTCTACATTAACAAATTGACTATATTATTAAAATAACCATATTATTATCTCAATAGATACAGAGAAAGCCTTTGACAAAATTCAACATTCATTTATGATTAAAAAAAAAAAAAAAAACACTCCAGAAAGCAGGAATAGAAGGAACATACCTCAACATAATAAAAGCAATATATGACAAACCCACAGCAAAAATTATCCTCAGTGGTGAAAAATTGAAAGCCTTTCCCCTAAAGTCAGGAACAAGACAAGGGTGCCCACTCTCACCACTAATATTCACATAGTTTTGGAAGTTTTAGCCACAGCAATCAGAGAAGAGAAAGAAATAAAAAGAATCCAGACTGGAAAAGAAGTAAAACGCTCACTGTTTGCAGATGACATGATCCTCTACACAGAAAACCCTAAAGACTCTAAAACAGAAAACACTAAACAGAAAATTACTAGAGCTAATCAATGAATATAGTAAAGTTGCAGGATATAAGATTAACACACAGAAATCCCTTGCATTCCTATGCACTAACAATGAGAAAACAGAAGAGAAATTAAGGAAACTATCCCATTCACCATTGCAATGAAAAGAATAAAATACTTAGGAATAAATCTACCTAAAGAAACAAAAGACCTATATATAGAAAACTATAAAATACTGATGAAAGAAATCAAAGATGATACAAATAGATGGAGAAATATACCATGTTAATGGATCGGAAGAATCAATATAGTGAAAATGAGTATACTACCCAAAGAAATCTATAGATTCAATGCAATCCCTATCAAGCTACCAACAGTATTTTCACAGAACTAGAACAAATAATTTCAAAATTTGTATGGAAATACAAAAAACCTCAAAGAGCCAAAGCAATCTTGAGAAAGAAGAATGGAACTGGAAGAATCAACCTGCCTGACTTCAGGCTCTACTACAAAGCAACAGTCATCAAGACAGTATGCTACTGGCACAAAGACAGAAATATAGATCAATGGAACAAAATAGAAAGCCAAGAGATAAATCCACATACCTATGGACACCTTATCTTTGACAAAGGAGGCAAGAATATACAATGGAGAAAAGACAATCTCTTTAACAAGTGGTGCTGGGAAAACTGGTCAACCACTTGTAAAAGAATGAAACAAGCACATTCTAACACCATACACAAAATTAAACTCAAAATGGATTAAGGATCTAAATATAAGATCAGAAACTATAAAACTTTTAGAGGAAAACATAGGCAAAACACTCTCGGACATAAATCACAGCAGGATCCTCTAGGACCACCTCCCAGAGTAATGGAAACAAAAGCAAAAATATACAAATGGGACCTAATTAAACTTAAAAGCTTTTGCACAACGAAGGAAACTATAAACAAAGTGAAAAGACAGCCTTCAGAATGGGAGAAAATAATAGCAAATGAAGCAACTGACAAAGAATTAATCTCAAAAAACATACAAGCAACTCATGCAGCTCAGTTCCAGAAAAACAAACAACCCAATCAAAAAAAAAAAAAAGATGGGGGTGGAGGGAGAACTAAACAGATATTTCTCCAAAGAAGAGATACAGATTGCTTACAAACACATGAAAAGATGGTCAACATCACTCATTATCAGAGAAATGCAAGGCAAAACCACAATAAGGTATCATCTCGCGCCAGTCAAAATGGCTGCTATCAAAAAGCAATCTTGAGAAAGAAGAATGGAACTGGAGAAAAAAACCTTCCTGACTTCAAATTTTCTACTAAGCTACAGTCATCAAGACAGTATGGTATTGGCCCAAAGAAAGATATAGATCAGTGGAAGAAAATAGAAAGCCAAGAGATACATCGATGAACCTTTGGACACCTTATCTTTGACAAAGGAAGCAAAGATACACAATGGAGAAAAGACAGTCTCTTCAACAAGTGGTGCTGTGAAAACTGGTCAACTACAAGTAAAAGAATGAAACAAACACTTTCTAACACCATATACAAAAATTAACTAAAAATGGATTAACGACATAAATGTAAGATCAGAAACTGTAAAACTCTTAGAGGAGAACATAAGCAGAATACTCTCCAACATAAATCACAGCAAGATCCTCTATGACCCACCCCTACAGAGTAATGGAAATAAAAACAAATAATAAAATATAAACAAACAAAATTATTAACAAAAAATAAAAAATAAACAAACTAAACTTAAAAGCTTTTACACAATGAAGGAAACCACAGGCAAAGTGAAAAGACTGTGCTCACAATGGGAGAAAATAGTACCAAATGTAACAAATGACAAATAATTAATCTCCAAAACATACAAGCAGTGCATGTAGCTCAATAGCAGAAAAATGAACAATCCAATCAAAAAGTGGGCAAAAGACCTCTGTGAGACATTTAGACATTTCTACAAAGAAGACATACATATGACTAATAAACACGTGAAAAGATGCTCAACACCATTCATTGTTAGAGAAATGCAGATCAAAACTACAACACCAGTCACAATGGCCATCATCAAAATGTATACAAAAAATAAATGCTGGAGAAGGTGTGGAGAAAGGGATGTGAAGATTCCTTTAAAAACTGGAGAAAGAACTGTCATATGATCCAGCAGTCCCACTGCTGGGTGTATACCGCAAGGAAACCAGAATTGAAAGAGACACGTGTGCCCCAATGTTCATTGTAGCACTATTTACAATAACTAGGACATGGAAGCAACCTAGGTGTCCATTGGCAGATGAATGGATGAGAAATTTGTGGTACTTATACATAATGGAATATTACTCAAGTATAAAAAGAAATGCATTTGAGTCCGTTCTAATGATGTAGATGAACCTGAACCCTATTCAGTTCAGTTCAGTTCAATTCAGTCACTCAGTCGAGTCCGACTCTTTGTGACCCCATAACTGCAGCACTCCAGGCCTCCCTGTCCATCACCAACTCCCGGAGTTCACCCAAATTCATGTCCATCAAGTTGGTGATGCCATCCAGCCATCTCATCCTCTGTCGTCCCCTTCTCTTCTTGCCCCCAATCCCTCCCAGCATCAGAGTCTTTTCCAATGAGTCAACACTTCGCATGAGGTGGCCAAAGTACTGGAGTTTCAGCTTTAGCATCATGCCTTCCAAAGAACACACAGGACTGACCTCCTTTAGAATGGACTAGTTGGATCTCCTTGCAGTCCAAGGGACTCTCAAGAGCCTTCTCCAACACCACAGTTCAAAAGCATCACTTCTTCAGTGCTCAGCTTTCTTCACAGTCCAACTCTCACATCCATACATGACTACTGGAAAAACCATAGCCTTGACTAGACGGACCTTTGTTGGCAAACTAATGTCTCTGCTTTTGAATATGCTATCTAGGTTGGTCATAACTTTCCTTCCAAGGCGTAAACGTCTTTTAATTTCATGGCTACAGGCACTATCTGCAGTGATTTTGGAGCTCCAAAAACTAAAGTCTGACACTGTTTCCACTGTTTCCCCATCTATTTCCCATGAAGTGATGGGACCGGATGCCATGATCTTCGTTTTCTGAATGTTGAGCTTTAAGACAACTTTTCACTCTACTCTTTCACTTTCATCAAGAGGCTTTTTAGTTCCTCTTCACTTTTTGCAATAAGGCTGGTGTCATCTGCATATCTAAGGTTATTGATATTTCTCCCAGCAGTCTTGATTCCAGCTTGTGCTTCTTCCAGCCCAGTGTTTCTCATGATGTACTCTGCATATAAGTTAAATAAGCAGGGTGACAATATTCAGCCTTGACATACTCCTTTTCCTACTTGGAACCAGTCTGTTGTTCCATGTCCAGTTTTAACTGTCGCTTCCTGACCTGCATATAGGTTTCTCAAGAGGCAGGTCAGGTGGTCTGGTATTCCCATCTCTTTCATAACTTTCCACAGTTTATTGTGATCCACACAGTCAAAGGCTTTGGCATAGTCAATAAAGTAGAAATAGATGTTTTTCTGGAACTCTCTTGCTTTTTCGATGATCCAGAGGATGTTGGGAATATGATCTCTGGTTCCTCTGCCTTTTCAAAAACCAGCTTGAACATCTGGAAGCTCATGATGCCTATTACACAGACTTAAAAAGAGAAAGGCAAATACTGCATGTATCAGTTCAGTTCAGTCACTCAGTTGTGTCCAACTTTGCAACCCCATGGATTGCAGCACACCAGGCCTCCCTGTCTATCACCAACTCCCAGAGTTTATTCAAACTCATGCCCATTGGGTCAGTGATGGCATCCAATCATATCGTCCTCTGTTGTCCCCTTCTCCTCCTGCCCTCAGTCTTTCCCAGCATCAGGGTCTTTTCAAATGAGTCAATTCTTCACATGAGGTGGCCAAAGTATTGGATTTCAGCTTCAGCATCAGTACTTCCAATGAATACCCAGGACTGATCTCCATTAGGATGGACTGGTTGGATCTCCTTGCAGTCCAAGGGACTCTCAAGAGTCTTCTCCAACACCACAGTTCAAAAGCATCAATTCTTTGGCACTCAGCTTTCTTTATAATCCAACTCTCACATCCATGCATGACTACTGGAAAAACCATAGCCTTGACTAGACGGACCTTTGTTGGCAAAGTAATGTCTCTGCTTTTTAATATGCTCTCTAAGTTGGTCATAACTTTTCTTTCAAGGAATAAGCATCTTAATTTTATGGCTTCGGTCACCACCTGCAGTGATTTTGGAGCCCAAAAAATAAAGTCTGCCATTCCTTCCACTGTTTCACCATCTGTTTGCCATGAAATGATAGGCTGGATGCCATGATCTTAGTTTTCTGAATGTTGAGCTTTAAGTCAACTTTATTACTCTCCTCTTTCACAGTCATCAAAAAGCTTTTTAGTTCTTTGCTTTCTGTGTTAAGGGTGGTGTCATCTGCATATCTGTGGCTATTGATACATACAGTATATATCTTCGGCCGCGCTTAGTGCACCAGTCCCAGCTGCTGCCACGTTTAGTGTGTTGAGGTCAGGGGCAGAAGCTGGAAAGACCCTATGCCCGAAGGGCAGCAGCCAAGAGGAGTTACCCCACATCCGAGGTCAGGGGCAGCGGCCGAGAGTGCCAGGCTGCAATGGCACAGGAACGGCTGAGAAGAGATACCCAAGTCCAAGGTCAGGGGTGGCAGCCGGGAGGAGCTACCCCACGTCAGAGGTAAGGGGCGGCAGCCGAGAGGAGCCACCCTACGCCCAAGGCCAGAGGCGGTGGCCTGGAGAACCAACCCCACGCCTGAGACCAAGGGCGATGGCTGGGAGGACCAACCCCACGTTCAAGGAGTGGTGGTTGCATGGGCGCAGGAGGGCCTAGAGAAGCTATCCCATGTTGAAGGTCAGGAAGGGCGGTGGTGAGGAGATACCCCCTCCTCCATGGTAAGGAGCAGCGGCTGCACTTTGCTGGAGCAGCCATGAAGAGATACCCCACACCCAAGGTAAGAGAAACCCAAGTAAGATGGTAGGTGTTGCAAGATGGCATCAGAGGGCAGACACACTGAAACCATACTCACAGAAAACTAGTCAATCTAATCACACTAGGACCACGGCCTTGTCTAACTCAAAGAAACTAAGCCATGCCCATGGGGCAACCCAAGACGGGCAGGTCATGGTGGAGCGATCTGACAGAATGTGGTCCACTGGAGAAGGAAATGGCAAGCCACTTTAGTATTCTTGCATTGAGAATCCCATGAACAGTATGAAAAGGCAAAATGATAGGATACTGAAAGAGGAACTCCCCAGGTCAGTAGGTGCCCAATATGCTACTGGAGATCAGTGGAGAAATAACTCCAGAAAGAATGAAGGGATGGAGCCAAAGCAAAAACAATACCCAGTAGTGGATGTGACTGGTGATAGAAGCAAGGAACCTGGAATGTTAGGTCCATGAATCAAGGCAAATTGGAAGTGGTCAAACAAGAGATGGCAAGAGTGAATATCGACATTCTAGGGATTAGCGAACTAAAATGGACTGGAATGGGTGGATTTAACTCAGATGACCATTATATCTACTACTACGGGCAGGAATCCCTCAGAAGAAATGGAGTAGCCATCGTGGTCAACAAAAGAGTCCGAAATGCAGTACTTGGATGCAATCTCAAAAACGACAGAATGATCTCTGCTCGTTTCCAGGCCAACCATTAAATATCAGTAATCCAAGCCTATGCTACAACCAGTAACGCTGAAGAAGCTGATATTGAATGGTTCTATGAAGACCTACAACACCTTTTAGAACTAACACCCAAAAAAGATATCCTTTTCATTATAGAGGACGGGAATGCAAAAGTTGGAAGTCAAGAAACACCTGGAGTAACAGGCAAATTTGGCTTTGGAATACAGAATGATGGACAGCAAAGACTTATAGACTTTTGCCAAGAAAATGCACTGGTCATAGCAAACACCTTCTTCCAACAACACAAGAGAAAGCTCTACATATGGACATCACCAGGTGGTCAACACTGAAATCAGATTGATTATATTCTTTGCAGCCAAAGATGGAGAAGCTCTATACAGTCAACCAAAACAACACCAGGAGCTGACTGTGGCTCAGATCATGAACTCCTTATTACCAAATTCAGACTGAAATTGAAGAAAGTAGGGAAAACCACTAGACCATTCAGGTATGACCTAAATCAAATCCCTTATGATTATACAGTGGAAGTGAGAAATAGATTTAAGGGCCTAGATCTGATAGATAGAGTGCCTGATGAACTATGGATGGAGGTTCGTGACATTGTACAGGAGACAGGGATCAAGACCATCACCATGAAAAAGAAATGCAAAAAAAGCAAAATGGCTGTCTGGGGAGGCCTTACAAATAGCTGTGAAAAGAAGAGAAGCAAAAAGCAAAGGAGAAAAGGAAAGATATAAACATCTGAATGCAGAGTTCCAAAGAATAGCAAGAAGAGATAAGAAAGCCTTCTTCAGTGATCAATGCAAAGAAATAGAGGAAAACAACAGAATGGGAAAGACTAGAGATCTCTTCAAGAAAATTTTAGATACCAAGGGAACATACCATGCAAAGATGGTCTCGATAAAGGACAGAAATGGTATGGACCTAACAGAAGCAGAAGATATTAAGAAGAGATGGCAAGAATACACAGAAGAACTGTACAAAAAAGATCCTCATGACCCAGATAATCACGATGGTGTGATCACTGACCTAGAGCCAGACATCCTGGAATGTGAAGTCAAGTGGGCCTTAGAAAGCATCACTACGAACAAAGCTAGTGGAGGTGATGGAATTCCAGTTGAGCTATTTCAAATCCTAAAAGATGATGCTATGAAAGTGCTGCACTCAATATGCCAGCAAATTTGGAAAACTCAGCAGTGGCCGCAGGACTAGGAAAGTTCCGTTTTCATTCCAATCCCAAAGAAAGGCAATGCCAAAGAATGCTCACACTACTGCACAATTGCACTCATCTCACATGCTAGTAAAGTAATGCTCAAAATTCTCCTAACTAGGCTTCAGCAATACGTGAACCGTGAACTTCCTGATGTTCAAGCTGGTTTTAGAAAAGGCAGAGGAACCAGAGATCAAATTGCCAACAACCGCTGGATTATGGAAAAAGCAAGAGAGTTCCATAAAAACATATATTTCTGCTTTATTGACTATGCCAAAGCCTTTGACTGTGTGGATCACAATAAACTGTGGAAAATTCTGAAAGAGATGGGAATACCAGACCACCTGATCTGCCTCTTGAGAAACGTATATGCAGGTCAGGAAGCAACAGTTAGAACTGGACATGGAACAACAGACTGGTTCCAAATAGGAAAAGGCGTACATCAAGGCTATATATTGTCACCCTGCTTATTTAACTTATATGCAGAGTACATCATGAGAAACGCTGGGCTGGAAGAAGCACAAGCTGGAATCAAGATTGCTGGGAGAAATATCGATAACCTCAGATATGCAGATGACACCAGCCTTATTGCAAAAAGTGAAGAGGAACTAAAAAGCCTCTTGATGAAAGTGAAAGTGGAGAGTGAAAAAGTTGGCTTAAAGCTCAATATTCAGGAAACCAAGATCATGGCATCCGGTCCCATCACTTCATGGGAAAATGGGGAAACAGTGGAATCAGTGTCAGACTTTATTTTTGGGGGCTCCAAAATCACTGCAGATGGTGACTGCAGCCATAAAATTAAAAGATGCTTATTCCTTGGAAGGAAAGTTATGACCAACCTAGATAGCATATTCAAAAGCAGAGACATTACTTTTCCAACAAAGGTCCGTCTAGTTAAGGCTATGGTTTTTCCTGTGGTCATGTATGGATGTGAGAGTTGGACTGTAAAGAAAGCCGAGCACCAAAGAATTGATGCTTTAGAACTGTGGTGTTGGAGAAGACTCTTGAGAGTCCCTTGGACTGCAAGGAGATCCAACCAGTCCATTCTAAAGCAGATCAGTACTGGGTGTTCTTTGGAAGGAATGATGCTAAAGCTGAAACTTCAGTACTTTGGTCACCTCATGTGAGGAGTTGACTCATTGGAAAAGACTCTGATGCTGGGAGGGATTGGGGGCAGGAGATGGCTGGATGGCATCACGGACTCCATGGACGTGAGTCTGGGTGAACTCAGGGAGTTGGTGCTGTGATTCATGTGGTTGCAAAGAGTCGGACATGACTGAGTGACTGGACTAAACTGAACTGATATTAATGCCTATATATGGAATTTAGAAAAAAAATACCGATGACCCACATGCAGGGAAGCAAAGAAGACACAGGGGTAAAGAGCAGATTTTTGGATCAGAAGGAGAACACAAGAGTGGGATCATTTGAGAGATTAACACCAAAACATTAACAATACCATATAATAGATGAGCTGTGCAAGTTCAAAGCATGAAGCAGAACATCCAAAGCCAGTGTCTGAAACAGCCTAGAGGGTTAGGTTTGGGAGGAAGATGGAAGGAAAGTTTCAGATGGAGAGAAGGTATGTATACATAGGGTGGATTCATGTTGATGTATGGCAAAAAAGAAAAAAAAATCTCAATATTGTAAATGAATTATCCTCCAGTTAAAGTAAATAAAACATTTTTTAAGTTAATTTTTATTCCAATCCCAAGGAAAAGCCAAAAAATGTTCCAACCACTGTACAATTGCATTCATTTCACATGCTAGCAAGGTAATGCTCAAAATTATCTAAGCTAAACTTCAACAGTACATTAACCAAGAAATTCCAGATGTATAAGCTAGATTTAGAAAAGGCAGAGGAACCAGAGATCAAATTGCCAATATCTGTTGGATCATAGGAAAAGTAGGGGGTTTCCAGAAAAGCATCTACTGCTTCACTGACTACATGAAATCCTTTGACTGCATGCATCACAAAAAAAGCTGGGAAATTCTTATAGAGATACTAGACCACCTTATCTGCCTCCTGAAAAGTCTGTATGCAGGTCAAGAAGCAACAGTTAGAACTGGACATAGAACAACAGACTAGTTTCATATTGGGATCCTGCTTATTTAATTTATATGCAGAGTTCATCATGTGAAATGCTGGGCTAGATGAACCACAACTTGGAATCAAGATTGCCAAGAGAAATATCAATCACCTCAGATATGCAGACAACACCACCCTTATGTCACAAAGGGAAGAGCAAATAAAGAGCCTCTTGAGGAGAGTGAAATAGCCAGCTTAAAACTCAACTTTCAAAAAACTAAGATCATGGCATCTGGCCCATCACTTCATGGCAAATAGTAAGGGAAAAATTGGAAACGGTGACAGACTTTATTTTCTTGGACTCCAAAATCACTATGGATGGTGACTGCAGCCATGAAATTAAAAGATGCTTAATAAATTATGACAAACCTAGACAGTGTATTAAAAAGCAGAGACATCACTTTGCTGACAAAGGTCCATATAGTCAAACCTATGGTTCTTCCAGTAGTCATGTATGGATGTTAGAATTAGACCATAAAGGAGGCTGAGTGTTGAAGAATTGATGCTTTCTAACTGTGGTAATAGAGATGACTCTTGAGAGTTCCTTGGACAGCAAGGTGTTCAAACCAATCAATTCTTAAGGAAATTAACCCTGAATATTCATTATAAGAACTGATGCTGAAGCTTCAATACCATGGCCACATAATGCAAAGAGCTGACTCATTGGAAAAGACCCTGATGCTGGGAAAGTTTAAGGGTAGGAGGAGAAGGTGGTGACAGAGTTTTAGGTGCTTGGATGGCATCATCGTCTCAATGGACATGAGTTTGAGCAAACTCCAAGTGATAGTGAAGGATAGGGAAGCCTGGCGTGCTGCAGTACATGGGGTCAAAAGAGTTGGACACAACTTAGCAACTGAAAAACAATATACATATGTCCCCTCCCTCTTAAGTCTCCTCCCAGCCCCCCATCCCATCCCTCTAGGTCATCACAGAGCACCAAGCTGAGCTCCCTGTGCTATAAAGCAACTAACACTAGCTAGCTATTTTACACATGGTAGTGTATGTGAAAGTGAAGTTGCTCAGTTGTGTCCGACTCTTTGCGACCCCGTGGACTGTAGCCTATCAGGTTCCTCCGTCCATGGGATTTTCCAGGCAAGAGTGCTGGAGTGGATTGCCATTTCCTTCTCCAGGGGATCCTCCCAACCCAGGAATGGAACCCAGGTCTCCCGCATTGCAGGCAGACGCTTTACCATCTGAGCCACCAGGGAAAACCATATGTCAATGCTATTCTCTCAATTAATTCATCCCACCCTCTCCTTCCCCATCTGTGTCCACAAGTCCATTCTCTACATCTGCATCTCTATTTCTTCCCATACAAATAAGTTCATAAGTACTGTTTTTCTAGATCCCATATATATGCATTAATATACAATATTTGTTTTTCTCTTTCTGACTTTCTTCACTCTGTGTAACAGTCTCTAGGTTCACTCACTTCAGTTCTGCTGCTGCTGCTGCTAAGTCGCTTTAGTCATGTCCGACTCTGTGCAACCCCATAGACAGCAGCCCACCAGGCTCTGCCATCCCTGGGATTCTCCAGGCAAGAACACTGGAGTGGGTTGCCATTGCCTTCTCCAACTGACTCAAATTTATTCCTTCTTATGGCTCAGTACGGAGAAGGCAATGGCACCCCACTCCAGTACTGTTGCCTGGAAAATCCCATGGATGGAGGAGCCTGGTAGGCTGCAGTCCATGGGGTCGCTAGGAGTCGGACAGGACTGAGCGACTTCACTTTCACTTTTCACTTTCATGCATTGGAGAAGGAAATGGCAACCCACTCCAGTGTTCTTGCCTGGAGAATCCCAGGGACGGGGGAACCTGGTGGGCTGCCATCTCTGGGGTCGCATAGAGTCGGACACGACTGAAGCGACTTAGCAGCAGCAGCAGCATGGCTCAGTAATATTCCATTGTATGCATGTACCACAACTTCTTTATCTCTTCATCTGTGAATGGACATCTAGGTTTCTTCCATGCCCCAGCTATTATAAATAGCGCTACAGTAAAACCTTGGGGTACATTATTTTTCTAGTTTCTTTTTTTAAGTATAAATTTATTTATTTTAATTGGAAGCTAATTACTTTACAATATTGTATTCGTTTTGCAATACATCAACATGAATCCTCCATGGGTATACACGTGTTCCCCATTCTGAACCCCCATCCCACCTCCCTCCCCATACCATCCCTCTGGATCATCCCAGTGCACCAGCCCCAAGCATCCTGTATCATGCATCGAACCTGGACTGGAGATTCATTTCATATATGATATTATACATGTTTCAATGCCGTTCTCCCAAATCACCCCACCCTCTCCCTCTCCCACAGAGTCCAAAAGACTGTTCTATACATCTGTGTCTCTTTTGCTGTCTCGTACGCAGGGTTATCATTACCATCTGTCTAAATTCCATATATATGCGTTAGTATACTGTATTGGTGTTTTTCTTTCTAGCTTACTTCACTCTGTATAATAGGCTCCAGTTTCATCCACCTCATTAGAACTGATTCAAATGTATTCTTTTTAATGACTAATACTCCACTGTGTATATGTACCACTGCTTTCTTATCCATTCATCTACTCATGGACATCTATGTTGCTTCCATGTCCTGGCTATTATAAACAGTGTTGCGATGAACATTGGGGTACAAGTGTCTCTTTCAATTCTGGTTTCCTCGGTGTGTATGCCCGGTAGTGGGATTGCTGGGTCATAAGGCAGTTCTATTTCCAGTTTTTTAAGGAATCTCCACACTGTTCTCCATAGTGGCTGTACTAGTTTGCATTCCCACCAACAGTGTAAGAGGGTTCCCTTTTCTCCACACCCTCTCCAGCATTTATTGCTTGTAGACTTTTGGATAACAGCCATTCTGACTGGCATGAAATGGTACCTCATAGTGGTTTTGATTTGCATTTCTCTGATAATGAGTGATGTTGAGCATCTTTCCATGTGTTTGTTAGCCATCTGTATGTCTTCTTTGGAGAAATGTCTGTTTAGTTCTTTGGCCCATTTTTTGATTGGGGCCAAAGAACTAAACAGACATTTCATTAATTTTTCTGGAATTGAGCTGCAGAATTTGCTTGTATATTTTTGAGATTAGTTCTTAAAGTGAAAGTTTAGATCATTGATTTGAAATGTTGTTTCTTCTCTAACATAGGCATTTAGTGCTTTGAATACACCATTATTAATAATACTGTTTCAATTCTACTCAATAAATTCTGATAAATTGTTTTCATTTAAATTCCTTCTAATTTTTCTTTTAATTTCTTCTTTGAGTCATGGGTTATTTAGATGTCTGTTATTTAGTTTCCAAATACTTGGGGATTTTCCAGCTATCTTTCTACTGCTAATTCATAATTTAATTCCACTGTGGCCACAAAACTCCTTGGAATGATACAAATCCTTTCAGAAGTATTGAAACTTGTTTTGTGGTCAGGGTATATTTCATCTTGGTAAATGTTCCATGTGCACTTGAAAATCATGTGCATTCTGCCACTCAGGAGGGATCTATAAATGTCAATTACCACATTTGGTTTGCAGTTTTTTGTTTTTTTGTTTTTTTCCCATATTCTTACTGATTTTCTGTCAGCCAACTACTTAGAAATGTGGAAACATCCAGGTATACTTATAGAAGTATCTATTTCTCCTTTCAGGTGTCCATTTTTGCTTCATGTATTTTGAAGCTCTGTTTTTAGATGAATAAACATTTAAGATTGTTATGTGGTGATTAACTGATTCCTTCATCATTAAAAATGACTTTCTTAATTCCATATATATGCGTTAATATACTGTATTTATGTTTTTCCTTCTGGCTTACTTCACTCCGTATAATAGGCTCCAGTTTCATCCACCTCATTAGAACTGATTCAAATGTATTCTTTTTAATGGCTGAGTAATACTCCATTGTGTATATGTACCACTGCTTTCTTATCCATTCATCTGCTGATGGACATCTAGGTTGCTTCCATGTCCTGGCTATTATAAACAGTGTTGCGATGAACATTGGGGTACACGTGTCTCTTTCCCTTCTGGTTTCCTCAGTGTGTATGCCCAGCAGTGGGATTGCTGGATCATAAGGCAGTTCTATTTCCAGTTTTTTAAGGAATCTCCACACTGTTCTCCATAGTGGCTGTACTAGTTTGCATTCCCACCAACAGTGTAAGAGGGTTCCCTTTTCTCCACACCCTCTCCAGGATTTATTGCTTGTAGACTTTTGGATCACAGCCATTCTGTACTGGTGTGAAATGGTACCTCATAGTGGTTTTGATTTTATCCATGGTAATTTTTTTTGCTCTGAAATACACTTTATCTGATATCATTATGATTTCTGATTAGCATTAGCAAGATATATTTTTTCCATGCTTGTACTTTTAATCTCAGTGTGAGAGTGAGTGTGTGTGTGTGTGTGTGCACCTACACATGTACACATTCACTTGTACATTTGGCTCTTGCTTTTTAATCCAATTGGAACAATATCTAACCTTTAAATGGTATGTAGTTTAGACCAGTTTTATTTATGTGATTATTGATTTGGTTAGACTTAAAATTAATTTTTTCTTCTTACCAAATCTGTTATTTATTCACTATTTTTTTTTTGCTTTTTAATATTAATTGAGTGGGTTTTATATTTTTATTTTATTTTATTTCCTTTGTTTGCTTATCAGAAACAACTTTTGTTGTGCTATTTTAGTGGTTGTTTGAGCTCTTACAGTATACTTATTGAACTCCCCAGTCTGCATTCAAATGATATTCAGTTCAGTTCAGTTCAGTTCAGTCCAGTCGCTCAGTCGTGTCCAACTCTTTGCAACCCCATGAATCGCAGCAGGTCAGGCCTCCCTGTCCATCACCAACTCCCAGAGTTTACTTAAACTCATTTCCATCGAGTCGGTGATGCCATCCAGCCATCTCATCTCTGCCGTCCCCTTCTCCTCCTGCCCCCAATCCCTCCCAGCATCAGAGTCTTTTCCAATGAGTCAACTCTTCTCATGAGGTGGCCAAAGTACTGGAGTTTCAGCTTTAGCATCAGTCGTTCCAAAGAACACCCAGGACTGATCTCCTTTAGAATGGACTGGTTGGATCTCCTTACAGTCAAAGGGACTCTCAAGAGTCTTCTCCAACACCACAGTTCAAAAGCATCAATTCTTAGACGCTCAGATTTCTTCACAGTCCAACTCTCACATCCATACATGACTACTGGAACAACCATGGCCTTGGCTAGACAGACCTTTGTTGGCAAAGTAATGTCTCTGCTTTTGAATATGCTATCTAGGTTGGTCATAACTTTCCTTCCAAGAAGTAAGCATCTTTTAATTTCACGGCTGCAGTCACCATCTGCAGTGATTTTGGAGCCCAAAAAAATAAAGTCTGACACTTTTTCCACTGTTTCCCCGTCTATTTCCCATGAAGTGATGATAACATTTCAACTATATGAGCCTTATAACAATATACACCCATTTTCTTTTTTTTTTCCCCATTTTCTTCTCTTAGCCTTTGTGTTATTGTTGTCACATATATTTTGTAAATCTCACAATGTATTTCATTATTTTTGCTTTAAACAATTGACTCTGTTTTTAATAGATTAAATAGATTTAATTTAATAAGTTTTTAATAGATTAATAAAAAAATTTCCTCATGTTTAACATTTCTATTGCTTTTCAGTCTTTTATATAGGACCAAATTTCCATCTGGTAATTAAATCAGCCTTATTTCTTACAGCGCAGACTTACTGGTGATGAATTCTTTCAGATTTTGCATATTGAGAAAAAGAATATTTTGCTTCATTTTTGAGATATTTTTCCTCAACAAAGGGTTTTTTCCTTTAATACTTTAAAAAACATTTTATTGCCTTCCTACTTGCACTGTTTTTAATGAAAAATTTTCTTTCATCTTTATCTCTGTTTCATTGTACATAATACTTCTTTCTTCTTTGATTACTTTTAAGGTTTTCCCGTTAACACTGTGTTTGAGCAATTTGACTACAGTGCTTAATATAATTTTCTTCATGTTTACTGTGTTTAAAGTTTGTTGAGATTCTTGAGTCTAAGAATTATAGTTTCATCAAATTCGGAAAATTTGACGAAAATTGTATTCCTTCAAAATTTTCCCCACCCACTTCCCCTTTTATGACTTTAACTACTTGTGTATTTGAATAGCAAACCACTTGAAGTTGTTTCAGAACTCACTGCTACTCTATTTGTTGTCAGTCTTTTTGTTCTTCTGTTTTGCCTTTTCTCTCTTATTTGCATTTTTACAGTTTCTATTGCCTTGTCTTCTATTTAAGTAATATTTTCTTCTGTATTTTCTAATTTTTTAACTCCCTCCCATGTATTTTTTATCTCACATATTGTAACTTTCATCTCAAGAAGTTAGATTTGAGTCTTTTAAAAATCTTTTTTGTCTCTAATTAACATATCCAATCTTTTCCTCTATTGCACTGAGTGTATGAAATATTGTTATATTGGTTGTTTTGATATCCTAGTCCACAAATTTATCATTTGCCATTTCTGGATCACTGTTGACTGACTGATGTTTAGCCTTGTTATGGGTCATATTTTCTTTGCAAGCCTGGCAATTGAGTGTCAGATATTGTGAATTTGATTTTGCTGGGTGCTGGATATTCTATATAAGCCTTGAACTTTGTTTGACATGTGTTTAGTTTACTTTTCATACTGTTCATGGGTTCTCAAGGCAAGAATACTGAAGTGGTTTGCCATTCCCTTCTCCAGTGGACCACATTCTGTCAGATCTCTCCACCATGACCTGCCCATCTTGGGTTGCCCCATGGGCATGGCTTAGTTTCATTAAGTTAGACAAGGCTGTGGTCCTAGTGTGATTAGATTGACTAGTTTTCTGTGAGTATGGTTTCAGTGTGTCTGCCCTCTGATGCCATCTTGCAACACCTACCATCTTACTTGGGTTTCTCTTACCTTGGACGTGGGGTATCTCTTCACGGCTGCTCCAGCAAAGCACAGCCACTGCTCCTTACTTTGGAGGAGGGATATCTCCTCACCTCCACCCTTCCTGACCTTCAACGTGGGATAGCGCCTCTATGCCCTCCTGAGCCGACGCAGCCACCGCTCCTTGGACATGGGGTTGGTCCTCCCGACCGCTGCCCATAAACAGTATGAAAAGGCAAAATGATAGGATACTGAAAAAGGAACTCCCCAGGTCAGTAGGTGCCCAATATCCTACTAGAGATCAGTGGAGAAATAACTCCAGAAAGAATGAAGGGATAGAGCCAAAGCAAAAAGAATACCCAGCTGTGGATGTGACTGGTGATAGAAGCAAGGTCCAATGCTGTAAAGAGCAATATTGCATAGGAACCTGGAATGTCAGGTCCATGAATCAAGGCAAATTGGAAGTGTCCAAACAAGTGATGGCAAGAGTGAATGTCAACATTTTAGGAATCAGGGAACTAAAATGGACTAGAATGGGTGAATTTAACTCAGATGACCATTATATCTACTACTGTGGGCAGGAATCCCTCAGAAGAAATGGAATAGCCATCATGGTCAACAAAAGAGTCTGAAGTGCAGTACTTGGATGCAATCTCAAAAACGACAGAATGATCTCTGTTCATTTCCAAGGCAAACCATTCAATATCACAGTAATCCAAGTCTATGCCCCAACCAGTAATGCTGAAGAAGCTGAAATTGAATGGTTCTATGAAGACCTACAACACCTTTTAGAACTAACACCCATAAAAGATGTCCGTTTCATTATCGAGGACTGGAATGCAAAGTAGGAAGTCAAGAAACACCTGGAGTAACAGGCAAATTTGGCCTTGGAATATGGAATGAAGCAGGGCAAAGACTAATAGTGTTTTGCCAAAAAAATGCACTGTTCATAACAAACACCCTCTTCCAACAACACAAGAGAAGACTCTACACATGGACATCACCAGATGGTCAACACTGAAATCAGATTGATTATATTCTTTGCAGCCAAAGATGGAGAAGCTCTATACAGTCAATAAAAACAAGACCAGGAGCTGACTGTGGCTCAGATCATGAACTCCTTATTACCAAATTCAGACTGAAATTGAAGAAAGTAGGGAAAACCACTAGACCATTCAGGTATGATCTAAATCAAATCCCTTATGATTATACAGTGGAAGTGAGAAATAGATTTAAGGGCCTAGATGTGATAGAGTGCCTGATGAACTATGGAATGAGGTCCATGACACTGTACAGGAGACAGGGATCAAGACCATCCCCATGGAAAAGAAATGCAAAAAAGCAAAATGGCTGTCTGGGGAGGCCTTACAAATAGCTGTGAAAAGAAGAGAAGCAAAAAGCAAAGGAGAAAAGGAAAGATATAAACATCTGAATGCAGAGTTCTAAAGAATAGCAAGAAAGGATAAGAAAGCCTTCGTCAGCGGTCAATGCAAAGAAATAGAGGAAAACAACAGAATGGGAAAGACTAGAGATCTCTTCAAGAAAATTAGAGATACCAAAGGAACATTTCACGCAAAGATGAGCTCGATAAAGGACAGAAATGATATGGACCTAACAGAAGCAGAAGATATTAAGAAGAGATGGCAAGAATACACAGAAGAACTATACAAAAAAGAGCTTCACGACCCAGATAATCATGATGGTGTGATCACTAACCTAGAGCCAGATATCGTGGAATGTGAAGTCAAGTGGGCCTTAGAAAGCATCACTACGAACAAAGCTAGTGGAGGTGATGGAATTCCAGTTGAACTATTTCAAATCCTGAAAGATGATGCTGTGAAAGTGCTGCACTCAATATGCCAGCAAATTTGGAAAACTCAGCAGTGGCCATAGGACTGGAAAAGGTCAGTTTTCATTCCAATCCCAAAGAAAGGCAATGCCAAAGAATGCTCAAAGTACTACACAATTGCACTCATCTCACATGCTAGTAAAATACTGCTCAAAATTCTCCAAGCCAGGCTTCAGCAATATGTGAACCATGAACTTCCAGATGTTCAAGCTGGTTTTTGAAAAGCCAGAGGAACCAGAGATCAAATTGCCAATATCTGCTGGATCATGGAAAAAGCAAGAGAGTTCCAGAAAAACATCTATTTCTGCTTTATTGACTATGCCAAAGCCTTTGACTGTGTGGATCACAATCAACTGTGGAAAATTCTGAAAGAGATGGGAATACCAGACCACCTGATCTGCCTCTTGAGAAATTTGTATGCAGGTCAGGAAACAACAGTTAGAACTGGACATGGAACAACAGACTGGTTCCAAATAGGAAAAGGAGTACGTCAAGGCTATATATTGTCACCCTGCTTATTTAACGTATATGCAGAGTACATCATGAGAAACGCTGGGCTGGAAGAAACACAAGCTGGAATCAAGATCGCCGGGAGAAATATCAATAACCTCAGATATGCAGATGACACCACCCTTATGGCAGAAAGTGAATAGGAACTAAAAAGCCTCTTGATGAAAGTGAAAGTGAAGAGTGAAAAAGTTTGTTTAAAGCTCAACATTCAGAAAATGAAGATCATGGCATCTGGTCCCATCACTTCATGGGAAATAGATGGGGAAAAGTGGAAACAGTGGCAGACTTTATTTTGGGGGGCTCCAAAATTACTGCAGATGCTGACTGCAGCCATGAAATTAAAAGACATTTACTCCTTGGAAGGAAAGTTATGACCAACCTAGATAGCATATTCAAAAGCACAGATATTACTTTGCCAACAAAGGTTCGTCTATTCAAGACTTGGTTTTTCCTGTGGTCATGTGTGGATGTGAGAGTTGGACTGTGAAGAAGGCTGAGCGCCAAAGAATTGATGCTTTTGAACTATGGTGTTGGGGAAGACTCTTGAGAGTCCCTTGGACTGCAAGGAGATCAAACCAGTCCATCCTAAAGGAGATCAGCCCTGGGATTTCTTTGGAAGGAATGATGCTAAAGCTGAAACTCCAGTACTTTGGCCACCTCATGCGAAGAGTTGACTCATTGGAAAAGACTCTGATGCTGGGAGGGATTGGGGGCAAGAGGAGAAGGGGAGGACAGAGGATGAGATGGCTGAATGGCATCACTGACTCACTGGATGTGAGTCTGAATGAATTCCGGGAGTTGATGATGGACAAGGAGGCCTGGCATGCTGCAATTCATGGGGTCACAAAGAGTCGGACACGACTGAGCGACTGAACTGAACTGAACTTAGTTTACTTGGAAACAATTTAATCTTTTGGATATTTCATTAGTGCTTTGTTAAGTGGGACCAAAAAAAAAACATTTAGTCTGAAGCTAATTTTGCCTCCACTAAACAAAACTCCTAAATATTATATCCAATGTCATGTGATTTATTCTTCTTCACTCTGGTGGTGATAACAGGCACAATTCCTAGCCTGGTTTAATCTATGGAGAATGGGTCCTCTATGTCCCAACCAGTTTCTTCACACACATGCACTAATCAGTACTCAGCTGAATACTTGGTGGTAACCCTCTGCAGATATTTTTAGGTCTTTTGCATGCAGTTCTTTCCTTTGGTACTCTTCCTTGTACATCGTAGCTGCCTTGGACACTGTAAACTTTAGCTCTGCTTTGTTCATCTCAGTGAGTCTGCTGAGCTTTGCCTGGTTTCTCTTTTCCTGCTCAATGGCCTAGGAACTTTTTGCAAGTAATGTTCTGAAGCACTTCAGAACATCGGGTTTACTTCATTTATTTCCCTGTTCTCGTGGATCACTCTGCCACATTGCCTTGTGCCCAAAGTCTTGAAAACTATTTTTTCAAGCATTTGTCCTATTTTTTTAATTGGGCAAGAAGATAAATCCACTCTATTTTTGCCTGATATGCTTTAGAATTGTGGTGCTGGAGAAGACTCTTGAGAGTACCTTGGACTGCAAGGAGGTCAAACCAGTCAATTCTAAGGGAAATCAACCCTGAATAGTCATTGGAAGGACTGATACTGAGCTGAAGCTCCAATACTTTGGCCACCTGATGCGAAGAGCTGACTCATTGGAAAAGACCCTGATGCTGGGAAAGCTTGAGGGTGGGAGGAGTAGGTGGCAAGGAATTAGATGGTTAGATAGCATCACTGACTCATCAGACATGAGTTTGAGCAAACACCAGGAGATAGTGGAGGACAGAGGAACCTGGCATGCTGCAGTCCATGGGTTCACAAAGAATCAGATATGATTTAGCAACTGAACGGTAACAACATCTTTGCCTGTAGTGGAAGCTATAGATATGTTCATGTCAGCCACAAAATGAACTTTGGCTGTGTTCATTCACACACAGTCTCTAGAAGGTGATACTCTGTCAGAGGACAATTGCATCCGGTTTGACAGATAACCTCAGCCCTGATATGCAGATAAAAGCCTTATGCTGTCTGAGCTTTATGCTCTTTGGAAACTTGCCTTCACAGCAAGGAGAGAATGTGCAAACCAGATGAATGTGAGCACCTGGTACTTGCATTCCTCGTAGGCATTAGTAAATTGGCACCTTTGTGATTCCAGTTTCTCCTAGAAGCTCTATTATCCCAAGTCAACCTCAGGACATCAGGATGTGAGGATGGTCATGCATCATAATTGCAAGGGGTCTGGGACAGTGTAAGCAATTGACAATGTCAGTTCCTTCCACTTCTGGGAGCACTAAATGGTTGTGTGACTGAGGCTGAGTCTGTGGCCCTTCTGGTTCTGCTTCTTTACCTGAAATGGTGACAACAGTAACTTCTCTGCCTGTGGCTCAAATTCTGTGGTAGCTTTCATTCTTTTGAGAAGCATAAACTGTAATTCAAATATGTGATGACTCCAAAAGCTCTTGTCTTTGTTAAATGTCACATTCATCATGCCACAGTCAGCAAAATCAGTCAAGTCATAAGATTCCACCATATCAAATAAAACACTTCCCAGTGGAGACCTTTGCCCCTACTAATAGTGTGTTTTCTTAATGGAAATATCCTGTTAAATGGTAAAGCATATGGCTTAGAAAAGCAGTCCCTCAATGCTGTTGTTTCTTTTTCCATACAGGTTATCCCCAAAGGAATAATCTGGGATTTTATGAAATGTGACTAACCAAATAAGTATTAGGTATTTACAAAGAGAATTGGGCAAAGGCCTCAGCAACATCCCCACGTGAGTGGAAGACAAGTTGCCTTGAAGTAACTTGGGGAACTCATTGCATCAAAATGAGAAATTGAGTTGGTGTTTATCCCTCAGAAAAAAATCTATCAGCTCCCCATCCAACTCCAACCATCATCTCCTCCTCCTGTAGCCCACCTCTTCCAAAGAATGGCCCCACTTGTTCCAGTGGAAGACTGGGAGCCATCCTGAATATAGCACCATAGGAAGTGAGTCTGATCCACATCATCTCCCTGCACTATAAATCCCCCCTCATATCCAGACACCACAATCTACCATCATCTCTCACCACCACTCTGCCACCTCCTCCTGTCCCACTTGTTTATAAGTCTATCTCCCTCATTCCCATCACACTGCCGATAACCTCATAGTGTTTGAAGAACACTCACCATCCAAGACAAGTTCAATAAAACCTATCTGACTCCCCTTCTGCCCCTCAAAATTCATACTCCTGTGGTTCTAAGGGTGACAATCTGACAACATCCCTCCTGCCTACCCTCTTCTATGAATCACTCAGGCCTTTGGGTGATACTACAAATCTGCTATGCCTGGTCTCTGCCTTTCACCCCAATTGCATCTCTTCCTATGGCCTCCTTGAGGTTCCTTCACTCCCAATCACATGCAGCTTTTCAAAAATGGCAGAGCCATGGTGAAGGGAGAGATAGCCCACACTGAATAAATGAAAGTGGGTAGAGAAAAGGCTTAAAGGTAGAAAGGAGCACACGTCTTTCTATTTGCAATCAGATCCCATTTACTGAGCACCTACTGTGTGCCAGGACAGGTGCTAGGAGGTAGGTGATAAGCTGTGACTCCCAATCTAAGGGATCAATTTGGCTTTACCTTTTTTTTTTTTTTTAAGTAGACTTTTTATTTATTTATTTTTTTAATTTAATATATTCCTTACAAATTTAAGAACCCATCCTGAACCCTCCTCCCTCCTCCCTCCCCATACCATCCCTCTGGGTCGTCCCAGTGCACCAGCCCCAAGCATCCAGCATCGTGCATTGAACCTGGACTGGCATCTCGTTTCATACATGACATTTCACATGTTTCAATGCCATTCTCCCAAATCTTCCCACCCTCTCCCTCTCCCACAGAGTCCATAAGCCTGTTCTATACATCAGTGTCTCTTTTGCTGTCTCGTATACAGGGTTATCGTTACCATCTTTCTAAATTCCATATATATGCGTTAGTATACTGTATTGGTGTTTTTCCTTCTGGCTTACTTCACTCTGTATAATAGGCTCCAGTTTCATCCACCTCATTAGAACTGATTCAAATGTATTCTTTTTAATGGCTGAGTAATACTCCATTGTGTATATCTACCACAGCTTTCTTATCCATTCATCTGCTGATGGACATCTAGGTTGCTTCCATGTCCTGGCTATTATAAACAGTGCTGCGATGAACATTGGGGTACACGTGTCTCTTTCCCTTCTGGTTTCCTCAGTGTGTATGCCCAGCAGTGGGATTGCTGGATCATAAGGCAGTTCTATTTCCAGTTTTTTAAGGAATCTCCACACTGTTCTCCATAGTGGCTGTACTAGTTTGCATTCCCACCAACAGTGTAAGAGGGTTCCCTTTTCTCCACACCCTCTCCAGCATTTATTATTTGTAGACTTTTGGATCACAGCCATTCTGACTGGTGTGAAATGGTATCTCATAGTGGTTTTGATTTGCATTTCTCTGATAAGGAGTGATGTTGAGCATCTTTTCATGTGTTTGTTAGCCATCTGTATGTCTTCTTTGGAGAAATGTCTATTTAGATCTTTGGCCCATTTTTTGATTGGGTCATTTATTTTTCTGGAGTTGAGCTGTAGGAGTTGCTTGTATATTTTTGAGATTAGTTGTTTGTCGGTTGCTTCATTTGCTATTATTTTCTCCCATTCTGAAGGCTGTCTTTTCACCTTGCTAATAGTTTCCTTTGATGTGCAGAAGCTTTTAAGTTTAATTAGGTCCCATTTGTTTATTTTTGCTTTTATTTCCAATATTCTGGGAGGTGGGTCATAGAGGATCCTGCTGTGATGTATGTCAGAGAGTGTTTTGCCTATGTTCTCCTCTAGGAGTTTTATAGTTTCTGGTCTTACGTTGAGATCTTTAATCCATTTTGAGTTTATTTTTGTATATGGTGTTAGAAAGTGTTCTAGTTTCATTCTTTTACAAGTGGTTGACCAGATTTCCCAGCACCACTTGTTAAAGAGATTGTCTTTAATCCATTGTATATTCTTGCCTCCTTTGTCAAAGATAAGGTGTCCATATATGCGTGGATTTATCTCTGGGCTTTCTATTTTGTTCCATTGATCTATATTTCTGTCTTTGTGCCAGTACCATACTGTCTTGATAACTGTGGCTTTGTAGTAGAGCCTGAAGTCAGGTAGGTTGATTCCTCCAGTTCCATTTTTCTTTCTCAAGATCGCTTTGGCTATTCGAGGTTTTTTGTATTTCCATACAAATTGTGAAATTATTTGTTCTAGCTCTGTGAAGAATACTGTTGGTAGCTTGATAGGGATTGCATTGAATCTATAAATTGCTTTGGGTAGTATACTCATTTTCACTATATTGATTCTTCCAATCCATGAACATGGTATATTTCTCCATCTATTAGTGTCCTCTTTGATTTCTTTCACCAGTGTTTTATAGTTTTCTATATATAGGTCTTTAGTTTCTTTAGGTAGATATATTCCTAAGTATTTTATTCTTTTCGTTGCAATGGTGAATGGAATTGTTTCCTTAATTTCTCTTTCTGTTTTCTCATTATTAGTGTATAGGAATGCAAGGGATTTCTGTGTGTTGATTTTATATCCTGCAACTTTACTATAATCATTGATTAGTTCTAGTAATTTTCTGGTGGAGTCTTTAGGGTTTTCTATGTAGAGGATCATGTCATCTGCAAATAGTGAGAGTTTTACTTCTTCTTTTCCAATTTGGATTCCTTTTATTTCTTTTTCTGCTCTGATTGCTGTGGCCAAAACTTCCAAAACTATGTTGAATAGTAATGGTGAAAGTGGGCACCCTTGTCTTGTTCCTGACTTTAGAGGAAATGCTTTCAATTTTTCACCATTGAGGATAATGTTTGCTGTGGTTTTGTCATATATAGCTTTTATTATGTTGAGGTATGTTCCTTCTATTCCTGCTCTCTGGAGAGTTTTTATCATAAATGGGTGTTGAATTTTGTCAAAGGCTTTCTCTGCATCTATTGAGATAATCATATGGTTTTTGTTTTTCAATTTGTTAATGTGGTGTATTACATTGATTGATTTGCGGATATTGAAGAATCCTTGCATCCCTGGGATAAAGCCCACTTGGTCATGGTGTATGATCTTTTTCATGTGTTGTTGGATTCTGATTGCTAGAATTTTGTTTAGGATTTTTGCATCTATGTTCATCAGTGATATTGGCCTGTAGTTTTCTTTTTTTGTGGGGTCTTTGTCAGGTTTTGGTATTAGGGTGATGGTGGCCTCATAGAATGAGTTTGGAAGTTTACCTTCCTCTGCAATTTTCTGGAAGAGTTTGAGCAGGATAGGTGTTAGCTCTTCTCTAAATTTTTGGTAGAATTCAGCTGTGAAGCCGTCTGGACCTGGGCTTTTGTTTGCTGGAAGATTTTTGATTACAGTTTCAATTTCCGTGCTTGTGATGGGTCTGTTAAGGTTTTCTATTTCTTCCTGGTCGAGTTTTGGAAAGTTGTACTTTTCTAAGAATTTCTCCATTTCTTCCTCGTTGTCCATTTTATTGGCATATAATTGTTGATAATAGTCTCTTATGATCCTTTGTATTTCTGTGTTGTCTGTTGTGATCTCTCCATTTTCCTTTCTAATTTTATTGATTTGATTTTTCTCCCTTTGTTTCTTGATGAGTCTGGCTAATGGTTTATCAATTTTATTTATCCTTTCAAAGAACCAGCTTTTGGCTTTGTTGATTTTTGCTATGGTCTCTTTTGTTTCTTTTGCATTTATTTCTGCTCTAATTTTTAAGATTTCTTTCCTTCTACTAACCCTCAGGTTCTTCATTTCTTCCTTTTCTAGTTGCTTTAGGTGTAGAGTTAGGTTATTTATTTGACTTTTTTCTTGTTTCTTGAGGTGTGCCTGTATTACTATGAACTTTCCCCTTAGGACTGCTTTTACTGTGTCCCACAGGTTTTCGGTTGTTGTGTTTTCATTTTCATTCGTTTCTATGCAAATTTTGATTTCTTTTTTGATTTCTTCTGTGATTTGTTGGTTATTCAGCAGGGTGTTGTTCATCCTCCATATGTTGGAATTTTTAATAGTTTTTCTCCTGTAATTGAGATCTAATCTTACTGCATTGTGGTCAGAAAAGATGCTTGGAATGATTTCTATTTTTTTGAATTTACCAAGGCTAGCTTTATGGCCCAGGATGTGATCTATCCTGGAGAAGGTTCCATGTGCGCTTGAGAAAAAGGTGAAATTATTGTTTTGGGATGAAATGTCCTATAGATATCAATTAGGTCTAACTGGTCTATTGTATCATTTAACGTTTGTGTTTCCTTGTTAATTTTGTTTAGTTGATCTATCCATAGGTGTGAGTGGGGTATTAAAGTCTCCCACTATTATTATGTTATTGTTAATTTCTCCTTTCATACTTGTTAGCATTTGTCTTACATACTGTGGTGCTCCCGTGTTGGGTGCATATATATTTATAATTGTTATATCTTCTTCTTGGATTGATCCTTTGATCATTATGTAGTGACCTTCTTTGTCTCTTTTCACAGCCTTTGTTTTAAAGTCTATTTTATCTGATATGAGTATTGCTACTCCTGCTTTCTTTTGGTCTCTATTTGCATGGAAAATCTTTTTCCAGCCCTTCACTTTCAGTCTGTATGTGTCCCCTGTTTTGAGGTGGGTCTCCTGTAGACAACATATGTAGGGGTCTTGTTTTTGTATCCATTCAGCCAGTCTTTGTCTTTTGGTTGGGGCATTCAACCCATTTACGTTTAAGGTAATTACTGATAAGTATGATCCCGTTGCCATTTACTTTATTGTTTGGGGTTCGAATTTATACACCATTTTTGTGTTTCCTGTCTAGAGAATATCCTTTAGTATTTGTTGGAGAGCTGGTTTGGTGGTGCAGAATTCTCTCAGCTTTTGCTTGTCTGAGAAGCTTTTGATTTCTCCTTCATACTTGAATGAAATCCTTGCTGGGTACAATAATCTGGGCTGTAGGTTATTTTCTTTCATCATTTTAAGTATGTCTTGCCATTCCCTCCTGGCTTGAAGAGTTTCTATTGAAAGATCAGCTGTTATCCTTATGCGAATTCCCTTGTGTGTTATTTGTTGTTTTTCCCTTGCTGCTTTTAATATTTGTTCTTTGTGTTTGACCTTTGTTAATTTGATTAATATGTGTCTTGGGGTGTTTCGCCTTGGGTTTATCCTGTTTGGGATTCTCTGGGTTTCTTGGACTTGGGTGATTATTTCCTTCCCCAGTTTAGGGAAGTTTTCAACTATTATCTCCTCAAGTATTTTCTCATGGTCTTTCTTTTTGTCTTCTTCTTCTGGAACCCCTATGATTCGAATGTTGTAGCGTTTAATATTGTCCTGGAGGTCTCTGAGATTGTCCTCATTTCTTTTAATTCGTTTTTCTTTTATTCTCTCTGATTCATTTATTTCTACCATTCTATCTTCTAATTCACTAATCCTATCTTCTGCCTCTGTTATTCTACTATTTGTTGCCTCCAGAGTGTTTTTAATTTCATTTATTGCATTATTCATTATATATTGACTCTTTTTTATTTCTTCTAGGTCCTTGTTAAACCTTTCTTGCATCCTCTCAATCCCCGTCTCCAAGCTATTCATCTGTGATTCCATTTTAATTTCAAGATTTTGGATCAATTTCACTATCATTACTCGGAATTCTTTATCAGGTAGATTCCCTATCTCTTCCTCTTTTGTTTGGTTTGGTGGGCATTTATCCTGATCCTTTATCTGCTGGCTATTCCTCTGTCTCTTCATCTTGTTTAAATTGCTGAGTTTGGGAGTCCTTTCTGTATTCTGGCAGTTTGTGGAGTTCTCTTTATTGTGGCTTTTCCTCGCTGTGTGTGGGTTTGTACAGGTGGCTTGTCAAGGTTTCCTGGTTAGGGAAGCTTGTGTCGGTGTTCTGATGGGTGGAGCTGTACTTCTTCTCTTTGTTCAGTCGCGCTCCCAGGTCCAAGCCGCTCAGGTTCAGGCACTCGGGTAGTCCTCAGAGGCGCAGACTCAGTTGGGCCTGAGTTTTGTGCTCTTCCCAGGTCCGAGCAGCTCAAGTGATGAGGTGTTTGGCGAGCGCCAATGCTGCGACTTATCGCCTCTAAGGGATCAATTTGGGATAGACATTAAGTTGAAAGCAATAACACATTAATGTTACTCATGTTGGGGACTTAGATGAGGGGAAATTAAGTCTGCCTTGGAGTTGGAGAGGTGCTCAAGGAGGTCTTCCCATAAGAATTGTGTTTGAGAGGATGAGGAGGCAGAGGATGGTGGAAGCCCCATGGAGCTTGAAAACAAAGGCACATTCAGGAAACAGTGAACATAGGACAAGAAGAAAACTCCTCCTTGTCAAACACTTTCTTTGGCTCAGTTTCCTCTGCTTGCTTCAAGAAGCTTCCATGAAAAAGACATATGAAATTTTGTGGGAAAAGAAGTCCTACATATGAGATTCCAAATAACAGCATTTACAGACATGAAAATATCCACCATACAAGGGAGCAAGGTCCAGTTTTTTAAATGAAAATACAGCAGGCTTCAAATCCTGCCAAGGTGTCTTCTTTGTCTTCTGCTTAGTCACTCAGTCATGTCCAACTCTTTGCAACTCTGTCCATGGGGATTCTCCAGGCAAGATTACTGGATTGGGTTGCTATGCCATCCTCCAGGGGAACTTCACAACCCAGGGATTGAATCCAGGTCTCCTGCATTGCAGGCAGATTCTTTACTGTCTGAGCCACCAGGGAAGCCTAATGTCTTCTTTAATGGTCCCTAAGCTTTGCAATGTGAGCCACTTCCAATATGGCCCACAAACTCCTCTCTATCCCCCACCGCTCCCTCCACATGGTCAGCTGATGTCAATGCCCAGTTGACCTTGGAAGCCTCATTTTGATAACGAGTTCCTGAATGACTCCATGGAGGAGGCCTCCCCTTTCTTGCCCTGTCATTAATTAGACCTTCTATGAGGCAGAACGGAGAAGGCAATGGCACCCCACTCCAGTACTGTTGCCTGGAAAATCCCATGGATGGAGGAGCCTGCTAGGCTGCAGTCCATGGGGTCGTTAAGAGTCGGACACGACTGAGCGACTTCACTTTCACTTTTCACTTTCATGCATTGGAGAAGGAAATGGCAACCCACTCCAGTGTTCTTGCCTGGAGAATCCCAGGGACGGCAGAGCCTGGTGGGCTGCGGTCTATGGGGTCGCACAGAGTTGGACATGACTGAAGCGACTTAACAGTAACAGTAACAGTAACATGAGGCAGAAATAAATGTTGATTTTGTTAAGCCATTAAGGGCTTCCCAGGTGGCACTATTGGTAAAGAACCTGCTTGCCAATGCAGAAGATTTAAGAGACTGGGATTCGATCCCTGGGTGGGTAAGATCCCCTGGAGAAGGGCATGGCAACCCACTCAAGTGTTCTTGCCTGGAGAATCTCATGCACAGAGGAGCTGAGAGGGTTGCAGTCCAGAGTTTCAAAAAGTTGGACACAACTGAAGCAACTTAGTGTGCACACATATGCTAAGCCACTGAGAGTACAGGGCTTTATCTGTATCTACTATAATTATTTTTAAAAGACAAACAAGAAAAGTCCAGAAGAGCATAGGGAAAAGGTAAAATCCATGCAGAGACTATGGGGGAATATTCATACAACTTTCAACAGCATACATAATTGCTGCTGTCCAAACGTGTTTTTCTAAAAAGAGAGTCTATGACATTTACTAGATTTTCCAATGGGGTCAGCGATTCACTGTCTTAAATTATCTCACTTGACCATGTGAGTTAAGAATTGTTGAGGCTCAGTGGTCTACGTTTACTGATCCAGTTCATTCATCAATTCACTCAGCACACATCTACTTCGCTCCCTTTCTGCCCCCATCACCCTCTGTGCTCTTGGAATGCACTGGAGAGCAAGAGAATCTAGTCCTTGTGGAGGTATGCAGGAGAGATGGTAGTGCTGGAGGGCCCATGGCCTGGGGGTGTGCCCACTCTCAAGGTGATGGAGGGAACTCTGGAAAGGAAGATGTAGCTCTGACCCATTCATGCCTGGGCTAGAAGGATGTTGCCTCCTGTGGGAGGGGCCCATGTGGAGGCTCAGCAACAGGAAGGCAGTCAGGGCCATCATGAAGCCAGAAGGCTCTGTGCAGGAGCCTGGAGCTCTAGGGAAGGGGAGGAGCCAAGGAGGTGGCAGGGCTGAGTCAGGGAGGGCCCTGTGGGCCACATAACAGCCCAAGATCACTCAGAAGGAGAGACCATGAAAGAGAGTCCTCTGACCCAAAGTCGGTGCCATCACTTCTATAACTCATTCAACAAACCAGCTGTGAGCCCCTCAAGCCCCAGTGAGTACTCAGTGGAGGCATTCTCCATGTGATTCTGTCACCTGACCTGATTCTACATGGACACACTGTCATCTCCCACCCTAGGGCCAGCCTGTCTCAGGGGAAAGCTCCAAAGTGACTTAGCACATCTTAGGTGCAACAGGTGTGGGTGAAACAGCCAGAACTTAATTCATAATTGGCACCTTTTATCTACATTTTCCTGATCATCAAAAATGAGCAATATAGGCAGATTCTTTACTGTCTGAGCCACCAGGGAAGCCTAATGTCTTCTTTAATGGTCCCTAAGCTTTGCAATGTGAGCCACTTCCAATATGGCCCACAAACTCCTCTCTATCCCCCACCGCTCCCTCCACATGGTCAGCTGATGTCAATGCCCAGTTGACCTTGGAAGCCTCATTTTGATAACGAGTTCCTGAATGACTCCATGGAGGAGGCCTCCCCTTTCTTGCCCTGTCATTAATTAGACCTTCTATGAGGCAGAACGGAGAAGGCAATGGCACCCCACTCCAGTACTGTTGCCTGGAAAATCCCATGGATGGAGGAGCCTGCTAGGCTGCAGTCCATGGGGTCGTTAAGAGTCGGACACGACTGAGCGACTTCACTTTCACTTTTCACTTTCATGCATTGGAGAAGGAAATGGCAACCCACTCCAGTGTTCTTGCCTGGAGAATCCCAGGGACGGCGGAGCCTGGTGGGCTGCCATCTATGGGGTCTCACAGAGTTGGACACGACTGAGTTCATCCACCTCATTAGAACTGTGGGGTGGTGTGGGGAGGGAGGAGGGAGGAGGGTTCAGGATGGGGAACACATGTATGCCTGTGGCGGATTCATTTTGATATTTGGCAAAACTAATACAATTATGTAAAGTTTAAAAATAAAATAAAATTTAAAAGTTAAAAAAAAATGAGCAATAGCAGCCTTTTGGACTGTATCTATCTGAATTTCAGGGCTGCCACTCAGCTGCTTTGATGTCTCAGTGCCTAACAGTTTGAAATGGAAAACTGTCACATTAAGAAGATTATGCAGAATTCATTTGTCACCAGCATTTTCCCATGGCAGAGATGTCTACTTACCACCTGCTGTTAAAGTCATACTGTAAAAGACAAAAGTAAGGGAAACAAGTTAAGGTGCCAGCAGCATTGTATGGTTATAGGAAATTTAAAGAAGGGATCAAAGTCCAGTTTTTTTTTTTTTTTTTAATGTAAATACAGCAGGCTTCAAATCCTGCTGCGACGTCTCCCCAACAACAAAGGCTCTGGAGAGAGGACCACGTCATTTGAACTCCAACCCCCTCACCGATTACTGTTTGGCCAACCCAGCTTGCCTGCTATACAGTGAACTGACAAAAAGGCACTGTGATAGCAAAGATTATCAGCCAGCCCGATCTGAATTAATGCAATGAAGCTGTCAGGTGAAACTATCTAGTGATACTGATAAAAAGCAAATTTGAAAGCTCTCCTCAAAGAACCAATATATAAGCAGTTCAGGTCATAGTTGGTGAGGCAAGAACCTGGACCCAGTCGTGTGGTCATATCGTGCTTTCCCAGAGAGCTAAGCCCAACACTAACATGTGGTTGTCCCAGAGCCAGGACAACTGGTTATCCATATGAAAAAATTAGCTTGGGTTGCTATTGAACAGTCTACTGAAGTTTCTATGCCAGGTGGATTAAGAAGAAAACATGAGCAGAGACTACAAAGCATTTAAACGATAACATAGAAGAATGTCTTAAGACTTTGGGATAGGAAAGGATTTCTTTGTTTTTCTTTTTTTTTTTTTTTAATTGAAGTATACTTGAGTTACAATGCTGTGTTATTACAATTTCTGCTATACAGAAAAGTGATTCAGTTATATATATGTGTGTGTGTGTGTATATATATATACACACACATATATATATACATATATACACACACACACACCAGGAGCTGACTGTGGCTCAGACCATGAACTCCTTATTGCCAAATTCAGACTTAAGTTGAAGAAAGTAGGGAAAACCACTAGACCATTCAGGTATGACCTAAATCAAATCCCTTAGGTCATACAGTGGAAGTGAGAAATAGATTTAAGGGCCTAGATGTGATAGATAGAGTGCCTGATGAACTATGGAATGAGGTTCATGACATTGTACAGGAGACAGGGATCAAGACCATCCCCATGGAAAAGAAATGCAAAAAAGCAAAATGGCTGTCTGGGGAGGCCTTACAAATAGCTGTGAAAAGAAGAGAAGCAAAAAGCAAAGGAGAAAAGGAAAGATATAAACATCTGAATGCAGAGTTCCAAAGAATAGCAAGAAGAGATAAGAAAGCCTTCTTCAGCGGTCAGTGCAAAGAAATAGAGGAAAACAACAGAATGGGAAAGACTAGAGATCTCTTCAAGAAAATTAGAGATACCAAAGGAACATTTCATGCAAAGATGAGCTCGATAAAGGACAGAAATGATATGGACCTAACAGAAGCAGAAGATATTAAGAAGAGATGGCAAGAATACACAGAAGAACTATACAAAAAAGAGCTTCATGACCCAGATAACCACAATGATGTGATCACTGACCTAGAGCCAGACATCGTGGAATGTGAAGTCAAGTGGGCCTTAGAAAGCATCACTATGAACAAAGCTGGTGGAGGTGATAGAATTCCAGTTGAGCTATTCCAAATCCTGAAAGATGATGCTGTGAAAGTGCTGCACTCAATATGCCAGCAAATTTGGAAAACTCAGCAGTGGCCACAGGACTGGAAAAGGTCAGTTTTCATTCCAATCCCAAAGAAAGGCAATGCCAAAGATTGCTCAAACTACTGCACAGTTGCACTCATCTCACACGCTAGTAAAGCAATGCTCAAAATTCTCCAAACCAGGCTTCAGCAATATGTGAACTGTGAACTTCCTGATGTTCAAGCTGGTTTTAGAAAAGCCAGAGGAACCAGAGATCAATTTGCCAACATCCGCTGGATCATGGAAAAAGCAAGAGAGTTCCATAAAAACATCTATTTCTGCTTTATTGACTATGCCAACGCCTTTGACTGTGTGGATCACAATCAACTGTGGAAAATTCTGAAAGAGATGGGAATACCAGACGACCTGATCTGCATCTTGAGAAATTTGTATGCAGGTGAGGAAGGAACAGTTAGAACTGGACGTGGAACAACAGACTGGTTCCAAATAGGAAAAGGAGTACGTCAAGGCTGTATATTGTCACCCTGCTTATTTAACGTATATGCAGAGTACATCATGAGAAACGCTGGGCTGGAAGAAACACAAGCTGGAATCAAGATTGCCAGGAGAAATATCAATAACCTCAGATATGTAGATGACACCACCCTTATGGCAGAAAGTGAAGAGGAGCTAAAAAGCCTCTTGATGAAAGTGAAAGCAGAGAGTGAAAAAGTTTGTTTAAAGCTCAACATTCAGAAAACGAAGATCATGGCATCCGGTCCCACCACTTCATGGGAAATAGATGGGGAAACAGTGCAAACAGTGTCAGACTTTATTTTTCTGGGCTCCAAAATCACTGCAGATGGTGACTGCAGCCGTGAAATTAAGGCACTTACTCCTTGGAAGGAAAGTTATGACCAACCTAGATAGCATATTCAAAAGCAGAGACATTACTTTGCCAACAAAGTTTCATCTAGTCAAGGCTATGGTTTTTCCTGTGGTCATGTATGGATGTGAGAGTTGGACTGTGAAGAAGGCTGAGTGCCAAAGAATTGATGCTTTAGAACTGTGGTGTTGGAGAAGACTGTTGAGAGTCCCTTGGACTGCAAAGAGATCCAACCAGTCCATTCTGAAGGAGCTCAGCCCTGGGATTTCTTTGGAAGGAATGATGCTAAAGCTGAAACTCCAGTACTTTGGCCACCTCATGCGAAGAGTTGACTCATTGGAAAAGACTCTGATGCTGGGAGGGATTGGGGGCAGGGGGAGAAGGGGACGACAGAGGATGAGATGGCTGGATGGCATCACTGACTCGATGGACGTGAGTCTGAGTGAACTCTGGGAGTTGGTGATGGACAGGGAGGCCTGGCGTGCTGGGATTCATGGGGTCGCAAAGAGTCAGACACGACTGAGCGACTGATCTGATATATATATATATTCTTATGTTCTTTTTCATTATGGTTTATCACATCATATTGAATATCATTCCTTACGCTATACAGTAGGACCTTTTTGTTTATCCATTCTATACATAAAAGCTTACATCTGCTAACAACAACATCCCACCCATTTTCCCCCAACCCCATGCCAACCAACAGTCTGTTCTCTATGTCCATGATTTGTTTCCATTTCCTATGTAGGTTCCTTTGTGTCATATTTCTTATTCCACATACAAATGATATCACATGGTATTTGTCTTTCTCTTTAGGAGAGCACTCTTTAAATAAGATATTAAAAGCACAAACCATAAAAGAAAGATGGACAATTTTAACTACGTTGAAGCTAAGAACATTTGCACATCAAATGACATCACAGAGAGAAAAAGCAAATCATAAACTAAGAAGTATGCTCACAATATGTATAACTGAATTATCATGGAGTACATACAAAGAATTCTTCTTACATAATAAAGAAAGGCTAACAAGTCTTCCCAAAAAATGGGCAAAAATACATGAACAGGCATTTGCCAGGAAAAAGACAACCAAGACTCCAAAACACATGAAAATTTGCTTAGTCTCATTTGTATACAAAAATTGGTATAACGGAGCCATAAGAAAAGACCATTTCACATTCACAGGTTTGGAAAAATTAAGGAGCTAAAATTTTCAAGGATGTGGGTTTGCAGGAAGTCTTTACATTGTTTCTGGGTATGATTGGTCCAATCAAGGAAGAAGTAAGTCTCTTTTTCAAAATATACCGAGAGCAGCAGTGCTCACACACTTTATACTCTTACACCATTTACATGCTTGGAAATGATTGAGGAAACAAACGCAATTTATGTGGATTCTACCTATAGGTAATATACCTACCTATACTTACACGACATCAAAAATTGAAACTAAGAAAGTTTTAAATATGTATTAGTTTGTTTTAAAATAGCAATAATAGAACTGTTTTATGTGAGATAACATTTTATCTGTTTTCCAAAAATATCTGACTTCATAGAAACCTGACATAGCTGGATTCTCATGTCACCTTCTGTTGTGATATATTGTTTTTGTTGGACTATAAGAAGAAAATCCAGCCTTGTACAGCTAAGGAGTCGGTAAAGGAAGGCATTATTATATCTTTCAGATAACTATGAATATTTTTCTTATTTTTATATCAAAACTTGATCAATGACTGTTCCTCAAAGATTAGCAGTAATGTGGAATCAGAAACTGCACCAGTGAAATTTTCATACTCAGTTATTTTTAAATCCACTGGCCTAGCTTGACTTCCAATGGCTCTCTTAGCCACATATCAGTTTTGTAACAATGTGCAGCAGTCATTTGGAAAGTACGGAGTCTCTGAGTTGTGCAGACAGTCCAAATGAATACTTATGAGAGAATGGCAGTGAAAAGGGCAAACGATATTTTAGCCTTATTATGAAAATGGTTTTGACCTCAGGAAACCCTCTGAAACTGTCTTGGGAACCACAGGTGTCCCCAGACCAACTCTGAGAACCATGCTATCCAGAAACTGTTGCAGGTCTGCAACCAGGCAATATCAGGTATTAGAATGTTCACAGAAGCAGTGTTATGATAGGAAAATATGGCAATGAACCAAATGCTCACCAAGATAGCAACATAAAAATGAATTGTGGTAAGTGCACCCAAAAGAACACTGCACAAAGGCAAAGTGAACAGCTACAGCTATATCCATCCATGGGTCTCCAACATGTAAAAATGAGCAGAAGGGAATCACAAGAGAATACATAGTGAGAGGACTATCCCAGGTCCTCAGAGTTCAAAAACAGACAAAAATTAAGCAATGTAAAGTGGGGATGCACACATGGGTATACAAAGTACTGGATCACAGGCATCTTTTCTGGGGAGGAAGGGGACAGCAAGTTTTAGTAATCTCCTATCTCTTAACCTCTAAGGGTAGGTACATGAGCATCTGTTTTAGCATTAGTCTTTAGATTGTGAATCCATTTTTTCACTCTTCTGTATAAATGGTATGTTTCATAATAAGAAAATAAACTGTTAAGGATAAGAGAAGAAAAGAATAAAAAATGAGAGAAGACAAATGAAGGTAGTTTGCTGAGAATTGCTCTCTCTGAGCCTGTTTCATTATGTGAACTCTGTCTTCACGGACAGTTCTCCCCTTTATCTGGGTCATCTTCCTAAGTAAGCCATTAGCAAACCTGTAAACCTTGCTGTTTCCAAGATAATAGAATCTTTGACAAATGGACCCTTTCTCAGAAATCCTGCTGTGACCTGGCTGTGGTCCTCTCATCAGAGCCCACTCACTGGTGCAGGGCATCTGAGTCTTCCCTGCCTTCCTGTGAGCTCCCCAGTGCAGGACTCATGCCTCACCCAGCATCCCTGAAGAACTGAACTGCTATTGCTGTGCCTGGAGGCCAGTGTCAAACGCCAGCCAATGAATGGTGATGAGATTTCAGAGTAGAGGTGATGCTGCTGCAGGGCAGTATGCACACGCCCTCAACCCACAGCATCTCTACACTCAGTTCCACTCTGTCCTGCTCCCTGAGGCAGGGCCTAAGAGACGCCCTCCCCTCCCCAGCATCTCTCCGCGGTCTCCCTCCACAAAGGACATTGGAAGTTTCCCAGCCTTGTCTTCACCTGAGCAGGCCATCAACCTGGGCCTGGAAGCCCTCTCTTCCCTCCCATCTCCCCTAGATCTGGCCATCTTCAGTTCTCAGTCATTTGTCATCTCTTCCAGGCAGCCTTCCTTGTGCTCCACCTCCCTACACTAAGTTACAGACCATGAAAAAATATCCTCATCTGTTCCCTCGGTGCCCTGAATTCCCCATATCTCCAGTGCTAAGCATAGGATCTGGCAGGAGTAGATGTGAAATCATTTTTGAATGCCACAAGGAAGGGAAGGGACCCTTATCTCTTCTGGTCTTGTTGCAGAGAAGAAGTCAATTCTGACTCCATGTTGGAAACTGTTTCTTTGACTTGCTTTTTGTTGCTTTTGTTATTATAATCATACATAATAGCCTGCCTCAGAGGATCCTGTCCCTCTGCCTGACTGTAAACTAAAGTGCCTGTGTTCAGTTTATAGAGAGATGATCTGACCCTGCCCATCTGTAAATAGCTACAACAAAAAAAGAAGTGATTAACACACCCCTTCCAGAGGCTGGGCATTCCTGGAGATGTTTCAAAAGACTGAAGACCCTTTCACTTTACTTCTCCACTGCCTCTCCCTCTCTATTCTGCCTTTTGACTTTAGTTCCTCATTGCTGCTCCCTCTGGCTCTGTAAAAGAACTTGGAATCAAGGCCCTGAGAAGATGGTTACTCTAAGACATTAGTCTGCCATCTGCTCTATCAATCAGCTTTCAAAATACAGTGGTATTCCTTGCCTCAACACCTCATCTCTCTGATTTATTGGCCTGTTGTGCAGTATGCAGAGTGAGCCTGGACTCAGTAACTCTTCCCTGGCCCAACCTTGGCAGGAGGACCTGTGACCTGCTCATCCCCCAGAGGACTGGAAGCCCAGCCAGCAGGCTCTGTGGGAAGGTGCTGAGAAAACCAAAAGCCTAAGTTATGTGGCCCTAAACTATAGAACCCCCAGGCCTATAATCTGAGATCAAATCCCACACACACACACAACTGCCCAGAGCAGACAGAATCCTAGCTCATCTATCCCAAGCACACCAAGCATGCATCAGGTAGACAGCCACACCCTTGCCTTCCCCACACTCTTGTGCCACTCAGGGGACACAGACACAAGATCAGCCCTTGGGGCAGGGCAAAGACACCCCAGGGGAACTCACCACCATTCTCCTCCTCTCATGTGGTTTAAAATGCAGGCAGCAGGGTCTCAGATGCAGATACTGGGATGGTTAATTCTATGTGTCACCTTGGCTGGACCAAACAATATTCTGGATGTTTCTGTGAGAATATTTTTGGATAAGATTATCATTTAAATCAGTGGGCTTAAGTAAAGCAGATTGCCCCCCACCATGTGAGTGGGCCCCATCCAACTGTCAACTACCAATTGGCACTTATCAAGAGCATTGCCAACGACTGAACAACAAAAGAATTTGCCATCTGCGTCTATGGAGATTGAACCCCATGCTGCTATAGTTTGACCTTCAACAAACCCTGAGGGAGTTCAGGGTGGAGTGAGGTACTCTGTGCTCCAGTGAATCTGATGAGACAGGTCTTTAGATAGTTGGATGTTTTCAGGGACAGATTTTATGATCCCAGTCCTTGCATTTCCTCGTATCTAGAGAAGCACTAAACCCCCTCATGGTGATATCAGATCCTCATGACTAACAAAAAAAAACTTTTGTAAAATGAGTGCTTAGTGATATTGAACTCCCCCTTCACCAAAACCTTATATATTGACCTTTTCCCCCCACCCACCCCTGCTGCTTTGGAGCAGTCTCTCAGAACTATCTGAGATGCTGCCTCCTGGGCTGCAGTCCTCATGTTGCCCCCAAATAAAGCTTAACTTGCAGCTCTCAAGTTGTGCATTTTTTTAGTCGACAGTGACATGCAAGCCCAAATAGAACAAAAGATTGCCCTCCCCCAGAAGAGAGAGGATTTCTAAGCAAGCAGTCTTCAGACTTGAACTGAAGCACTCACTCTCCCTCATCTCCAGCATGCTGGCCTGCTCTGCATGGTTTGGACTTAGGGTCCTCAGTAAGCACGGGAGCCAATTCCTCAAAATAAGTCTCTATTATATGCATACATAAACATCTTGTTTGCTCTATTGGTCTGGAGAACCCTGACCAGTTTGCTAGGATCTCAAGGCCAGGAGCAGCCTCTTTAGGCCTGAATTGCTTACCTGGAGTGAGAACGACCTCTTGCGGGTTCCTAAAAATTAAATGAGCAAGCAGGGATAGCTGGCATTGCTAAGAGGGGCATACAGTGAATGCTGGGGCACTGGTGAGGAGTGGAAGAAAAGTGTGAGAAAGAGGAATTCAGTTCAGTTCAGTTCAGTTCAGTCCCTCATTTGTATTCGACTCTTTGCGACCCCAAGAACTGCAGCACGCCAGGCCTCCCTGTCCATCACCAACTCCCGGAGTCCACCCAAACTCATGTCCATCAAATCGGTGATGCCATCCAACCATCTCATCCTCTGTCATCCCTTCTCCTCCTGCCCCCAATCGCTCCCAGCATCAGGGTCTTTTCAAATGAGTCAGTTCTTCACATCAGGTGGCCAATGTATTGGAATTTCAACTTCAACATCAGTCCTTTCAATGAATATTCAGGACTTATTTTCTTTAGGATGAACTGGTTAGATTTCCTTGCAGTCCAAGGGACTCTCAAAAGTCTTCTCCAACACCACAGTTCAAAAGCATCAATTCTTTGGCACTCAGCTTTCTTTATAGTCCAACTCTCACATCCATACATGACTACTGAAAAAACTATAGCCTTGACTAGATGGACCTTTGTGGCAAAGTAATGTCTCTGCTTTTGAATATGCTATCTAGGTTGGTCATAACTTTCCTTCCAAGGACTAAGTGTCTTTTAATTTCACGGCTGCAGTCACCATCTGCAGTGATTTTGGAGCCCAAAAAAAATTAAGTCTGACACTGTTTCCACTATTTCCCCATCTATTTCCCATGAAGTGATGGGACCAGATGCCATGATCTTAGTTTTCTGAATGTTGAGCTTTAAGCCAACTTCTTCACTCTCCTCTTTCCCTTTCATCAAGAGGCTTTTTAGCTCCTCTTCACTTTCTGCCGTAAGGGTGCTGTCATCTGCATATCTGAGGTTATTGATATTTCTCCTGGCAATCTTGATTCCAGCTTGTGCTTCCTCCAGCCCAGCGTTTCTCATGATGTACTCTGCATATAAGTTAAATAAGCAAGGTGACAATATACAGCCTTGATGTACTCCTTTTCCTATTTGGAACCAGTCTGTTGTTCCATGTCCAGTTCCAACTGTTGCTTCCTGACCTGCATATAGGTTTCTCAAGAAGGCAGGTCAGGTAGTCTGGTATTCCCACCACTTTCAGAATTTTCCACAGTTGATTGTGATCCACACAGTCAAAGGCTTTGTCATATTCAGTAAAGCAGAAATAGATGTGGTTTTTTTTGGAACTCTCTTGCTTTTTTGATAACCCATTGGATATTGCAATTTGATCTCTAGTTCTTCTGCCTTTTCTAAAACCAGCTTGAACATCTGGAAGTTCACGGTTCACATATTGCTGAAGCCTGGCTTGGAGAATTTTGAGCATTACCTTACTAATGTGTAAGATGAGTGCAATTGTGCAGGAGTTTGAGCATTCTTTGGCATTGCCTTTCTTTGGGATTAGAATGAAAACTGACCTTTCTCAGTCCTGTGGCCACTGCTGAGTTTTCCAAATTTGCTGGCATATTGAGTGCAGCACTTTCACAGCATCATCTTTCAGGATTTGAAATAGTTCAACTGGAATTCCATCACCTCCACTAGGTGATGCTTTCTAAGGCCCACTTGACTTCACATTCCACGATGTCTGGCTGTAGGTCAGTGATCACACCATCATGATTATCTGGGTTGTGAAGATCTTTTTTGTACAGTTCTTCTGTGTATTCTTGCCACCTCTTCTTAATATCTTCTGCTTCTGTTAGGTCCATATCATTTCTGTCCTTTATTGAGCCCATCTTTGCATGAAATATTCCCTTGGTATCTCTAATTTTCTTGAAGAGATCTCTAGTCTTTCCCATTCTGTTGTTTTCCTCTATTTCTTTGCACTGATCACTGAGGAAGGCTTTCTTATCTCTTCTTGCTATTCTTTGGAACTCTGCATTCAGATGCTTATATCTTTCCTTTTCTCCTTTGCTTTTCACTTCCCTTCTTTTCACAGCTATTTGTAAGGCCTCCTCAGACAACCATTTTGCTTTTTTGCATTTCTTTTTCTTGGGAATGAGGAGGGGAAGGTGGAAAGGAAGGAGATGAGAAACCCTTCCCAGAACTTACCCTTTGCATATAGTAACCCTCTCCCCTTCCCTCTGCTCAGTGGCTTTCCAGGTAGATCAATGGTAAACAATCTGTCTGCCAATTCAGGAGAAACAGAAGATGCAGGTTCGATCCCTGGGTTGGAAAGATCCCCTGGAAAAGGAACCCATTCCAATATTCTTGCCTGGGAGATCCCACGGACAGAGGAACCTAGAGTCCATGGGGTCACTAAAGAGTTGGATATGTCTTAAGCTACTAAACAACAACAACTCTGCCACCTGGACAATGACCCTTCTTCTCAAGAACAAAGCTACCTGGCTTTTCTGGGAGAGCAAAGGGGAAATTCTTATACTGCAACACTAAGTGGAAGACCCAGGCCCCTATTAATGTCCAATTAGCTCACTGTCTTACACCCAAAGTGAAAAGTGAAGTGTCCCTCATTCAACCCCTAAGTGGTGCCTTTAGAGGGCACTGGAAACGATTTCAATGTGAAGTGATGTTCCTAGAAAACAAGGTGGGTTGAGAGGCCAGTGGGAGGCTAGGATTGAGGACACAGCGTAGCAACCTGCATAGGCGATGTCATGTGTGGACATGGCCACCTGAGCACAGGTATTATCAACTGCCTGTGCAAGCCGCCTGATCTGAGCATTTGCTGTCATACAATTCTATGTTTTCCAATTAACTTATTAGCATGGTCACTTTCTATGTCATTAAATAGTCCTGAAAAACTTGATTACAATGGCTGCATAATTCATCACCATCTAAATGTCAGTTTAGTTCAGTACAGTTGCTCAGTGATGTCCAACTCTTTGTAACCCCATGGACTGCAGCACGACAGGATTCCCTGTCCATCACCAACTCCTGGAGTTTACTCAAACTCATGTCCATCGAGTCGGTAATGCCAACCAACCATCTCTGTCGTACACTTCTATTCCCGCCTTCAATCTTTTCCAGCATCAGGGTCTTTTCACATGAGTCAGTTCTTTGCATCAGGTGGCCGAAGTATTGGAGTTTCAACTTCGACATCAGTCCTTTCAATAAATATTCAGGACTGATCTCCTTTAGGATGGACTGGTTAGATCTCCTTGCAGTCCAAGGAACTCTCAAGAGTTTTATTCAATACCACAGCTCAAAAGCATCAATTCTTCTGCACTCAGCTTTCCTTGTAGTCCAACTCTCACATCCACACATGACTACTGGAAAAACCATAGCCTTGACTAGACGAAACTTTGTCGGCAAAGTAATGTCTCTGCTTTTCAATATGCTGTCTAGGTTGGTGATACTTCTCTTCCAAGGAGCAGCTGTTTTTTTAATTTCATGGCTTCAGTCACCATCTGCAGTGATTTTAGAGCCCCAAAATAATTAAATCAGCCACTATTTCCACTGTTTCCCCATCTGTTTCCCAGGAAGGATGGGACCAGATGCCATGATTTTAGTTTTCTGAATGTTCACCTTTAAGCCAACATTTTCACTCTCCTCTTTCACTTTCATCAAGAGGCTCTTTAGTTCTTCTTCATTTTCTGTTATAAGGGTGGTGTCATCTGCATATCTGAGGTTATTGATATTTCTCCTGGCGATCTTGATTCCAGCTTGTGCTTCACCCAGCCCAGCATTTCTCGTGATGTACTCTGCATAGAAGTTAAATAAGCAGGGTGACAATATACAGCCTTGACGTACTCCTTTTCCTATTTAGAACCAATCTGTTGTTCTAAGTCCAGTTCTAACTGTTGCTTCCTGACCTGTATACAGGTTTCTCAAGACACAGGTTAGGTGGTCTGGTATTCTTATCTCTTTCAGAATTTTCCACAGTTTATTGTGATCCACACAGTCAAAGGCTTTGGTATAGTCAATAAAGCAGAAATACATGTTTTTCTGGAACTCTCTTGCCTTTTTGGTGATCCATCAAATATTGGCAATTTGATCTCTGGTTCCTCTGCCTTTTCTAAAACCAGCTTGAACATCTGGAAGTTCACGGTTCACGTATTGCTGAAGCCTGGCTTGGAGAATTTTAAGTATTACTTTACTAGCATGTGAGATGAGTGCAAGTGTGCAGGAGTTTGAGCATTCTTTGACATTGCCTTTCTTTCGGATTGGAATGAAAACTGACCTTTTCCAGTCCTATGGCCACTGCTGCATTTTCTAAATTTGCTGGCATACTGAGTGCAGCACTTTCACAACATCATCCTTAAAGATTTGAAATAGCTCAACTGGAATTCCATCACCTCTACTAGCTTTGTTCGTAGTAATGCTTCCTAAGGCCCACTTGACTTCACATTCCAGGATGTCTGGCTCTAAGTGAGTGATCACAATATCATGATTATCTGGGTCATGAAGATCTTTTTTGTATAGTTCTTCTGTGTATTCTTGCCACTTCTTCTTAATATCTTCTGCTTTTGTTAGGTCCATACCATTTCTGTCCTTTATAGAGCCCATCTTTCTTGAAGAGATCTCTAATATTTCCCATTCTGTTGTTTTCCTCTATTTCTTTGCATTGATCACTGAAGAGGGCTTTCTTATCTCTCCTTGCTATTCTTTGAAACTCTGCATTCAAATGGATATATCTTTCCTTTTCTCCTTTGCTTTCACTTCTCTTTTCACAGCTATTTGTAAGGCCTCCTCAGACAACCATTTTGCTTTTTTGCATTTCTTTTTCTTGGAAATGGTCTTGATCCTTATTTCCTGTACAATGTCAGGAACCTACATCCATAGTTCTTCAGGCGCTCGTCTATCAGATCTAGTCCCTTAAATCTATTTCTCACTTCCACTGTATAATCATAAGGGATTTGATTTAGGTAATATCTGAATGGTCTAGTGGTTTTCCATACTTTCTTCAATTTAAATATGAATTTGGTAACAAGGGATTCATGATCTGAGCCACAGTCAGCTCCCAGGCTTGTTTTTGCTCACTGTATAGAGCTTCTCCACCTTTGGCTGCAAAGAATATAATCAATCTGATTTCAGTGTTGACCATCTGGTGATGCCCATGTGTAGATTTTTCTCTTGTGTTGTTGGAAGAAGGTGTTTGCTATGACCAGTGCATTGTCTTGGCAGAACTCTGTTAGCCTTTGCCCTGCTTCATTCTGTCTCCAATGCCATATTTGCCTGTTACTCCAGGTATTTCTTGACTTCCTACTTTTGCATTCCAGTCCCCTATAACGAAAAGGACATCTTTTATGGGTATTAGTTCTAGAAGGTCTTGTAGGTCTTCATAGAACCATTCATCTTTGGCTACTTCATTATGTTGTAGCCATCTTTGGCTACAACATTACCTGTTGGGGCATAGACTTGTATTACTGTGATATTGAATGGTTTGCCTTGGATACGAACAGAAATCATTCTGTCATTTTTGAGATTGTATCCAAATACTGCATTTCTGGCTCTTTTGTTGACTATGATGGCTACTCCATTTTTTCTAAGGGATTCTTGCCCACAGTAGTAGATATAATGGTCATCTGAGTTAAATTCACCCATTTCAGTCCATTTTAGTTCACTGGTTCCTAAAATGTCAACACTCATGCCATCTCCTAGTTGACCACTTCCAATTTGCCTTGATTTATGGGCCTAACATTCCAGGTTCCTATGCAATATTGCTTTTTATGGCATCAGATGTAGTAGAATTAATATACCCATTTCTCTATTGTGGGACTGTTTCACCATTTCCATTTTTTTTCTATTATAAATGATCCTGCATCGAAAATCAATGTACATAAATATTTGATTATATCTTTGATTATTTCTTTAAGATAGAGCCTGAATCAAGGATTATTGAGTCCAAGAGTAATTATATGAATTTTTTGTTATATAATTCCAAGCTGCTTAAAAGAAAAGATTATTATCAATTTACACTCTCACAGTTGTGTTTGAAAATATTCTTTATATCTTTATCTTTTTAAGAGGCAAAATATTTTATTGTTTCAAATATTTTCTTCCATTGAAGAAAGAAAGACATTCTCCAGAAGCTGCAAGGTGATTGTTTGCTATTTTGATATGTCTGCTGTTTTCATTTCATTGGTGTATGCTCTGCTCACTGATCAATATGGATTTTTTAACATAAAAAAATACTATTGCCTTGAAGTACACTGTTATTTTCAGTGTGTACCTGCCTTTGAGTTTTATTTGTGGTTTTTTGGAAGCATAAAATTTTATTTTAATTTTTATATACTTAAATCTTACCATATTCTTTATGCCTTTGGTGATGTGCTAGTAAAACTTACCCTGGCACAGTTTGCATAAAATATTCAACTACATAACTTCTCGATAAGTTTATATGTTTTCTTTACACATAAATCTTAATTCCACCTAGAATTAATTTTGCGATATGATGTGATGTATGGCTTCATCTTGATTTATGCCAATGGTTAGCAAACTTTCCAGTGCTATCTTTTCTAAAACAATCTATAGTCAAGTTGAAATGCCAACTTTATCATAAACTAAGTATATGTGTGTATATAAAAAATACATTTATAAGTTTATATATATATAACATGCTCATGTTTCTAAACTTTCTATTCATCATAATGGTTTCTCTGTCTATACTATTGCAGTAACAGCATTTTGGTTTTTGTAGTTTTGTCCTCATAAAATAGTTTCTCAACCTTGTCATAACTGTTTTCAATTAGAGAAATATTACTCTTAAGGAACATAAATTTTCTCAAATCTTGTTTGTGTTCATTGGTCAAGTTTATGGTTTTCTTCAATTAGTTTCCTCTAACTTGTTTAAGCCACTATTTGGGGGATTTTCTGTTATTATCAGCCAAATTTAACTGTGCCTAACAATACTACAATACCCAACAATAACAAATACTTCATTGAAGGTCATTTTTATTTCTAGTAAGTTGTTCTATTGTAGCTCTTGGACTCTCTCAGTAGACAAACATGTTGCCTGCAAATGATTAACAGCTCACAGAGCTATGTCTGTGCTCTGGTTGATAGAGATGTACCTGGTATCCATCAGGTTGTTCACAGTTATTAGTGACTTTGATTCCATTGGAATTTAAGATCCAACACAGAGAAGGCAGGTCAGGCCCTTCTTGTGACTATCCTTTGAAGGCAGAAGCCAGCCACCTCATTATTCTGATTGACTATTTTCTTGTCTACATTTTATACTAGATTATAACTATTTTGAGAACAAAAACCATTTCCTATGTCACTGACATATATTAGGTACTTAATAAATATTTGGTAAAGGCAGGAAGGGATGAGGGAAAGAAGAAAAGGAGGGAAGGGGACAGGAGAGCTTTGCATAGAATTCATGCTCAGAATCCGCATCTTCACTTGTAAAAATCATAGAGAATTACATTTTCCTTAGGGGTGCTAGTCAAGGTTATGGTTTTTCCAGTGGTCATGTATGGATGTGAGAGTTGGACTGTGAAGAAAGCTGAGTGCCGAAGAATTGATGCTTTTGAACTGTGGTGTTGGAGAAGACTCTTGAGAGTCCCTTGGACTGCAAGGAGATCCATCCAGTCCATTCTGAAGATCAGCCCTGGGATTTCTTTGGAAGGAATGATGCTAAAGCTGAAACTCCAGTACTTTGGCCACCTCATGCGAAGAGTTGACTCATTGGAAAAGACTCTGATGCTGGGAGGGATTGGGGGCAGGAGGACAAGGGGATGACAGAGGATGAGATGGGTGGATGGCATCACTGACTCGATGGACATGAGTCTGAGTGAACTCCAGGAGTTGGTGATGGACAGGGAGGCCTGGCATGCTGCGATTCATGGAGTCGTGCAGAGTCAGACAAGACTGAGTGACTGAACTGAATTGAACTGAACTAGGAGTGCTATTCACTTAATAAAATAGATACTATTTTCCTGATATAAACTTGCTCATAAATGAGCTCATAAAACTCATAAATAAGAGTTTTAACCAGTGCCTACTTTTAGTATCTTCAAAGACCCTTGCTTTTAAAGAACTCTATTGGGCACATGCTGGGTCCAAAATGGGTCAAAAGACAATTCTGGGTCTTCACAGGACATGTTTTCAACAAGGACTTCTGCCCAGAATGATGAGATTGGAGGAGAAAGCAAGAATGATACAGAAAGTTGTGGTTGGAGGTAATGAGCAATGTTTCTGTTGGTGTCTTCTTTCCTGGATTTGACTTGTTGGTGGAGAGGGCTCTAGAATGTGGTATGAGAGACCCCAACTCTGGCCCATGAAATGAAATATGTAAAAGACCTAGGATAGGGCCTAACATCTAAACAGTACCTAGTGTTTGGGGTCCTGATCACTAGTGGAAAACTTTGATTCCATGGGAATTTAAGATCCAACATGGAGAAGGCCGGTCAGGCCCTTCTAGTGACTATCCTTTGAAGACAGAAGTCAGCCACCCATTATTCTGATTGTTTATTTTCTTATCTATATGTCATACTAGATTATAGCTTTTTGGTTGCACATGGGCAATCAGTATGCTCTCTGTTGATGTTATTTCAAGATTCTTTGGACTATTTCAAAATATTTCTGTATGAGAAGAAAATACCCTTCCATACTCATAGTGAATTAAGCAAATTCTTTCTTTCTGTCTGTCTGTCACATGTTGGCAATCAGTGGTTGCTCTAGGACCACTCCAGCTGCTCAGCACCTCTCCTCCAGGGAGTAGGCCTCCATGGAACCGTGTTCACTGGGCACTGTCCTGCTGGTAATCCTGTTTTCTTTTAATGTCTCACTGATAATCAAGCTAGTCTTTAAAGCTTAATATTAAGCAAATTAGGCTTACAAAGATGATTTCATTCAAAAATATATTTATATGGCAATCAGATATCCTTGAATTCCTTGATATAATAAGTTTCTACCTTACCTATCACAAGAGTGGGGTTGAGTTGCATGTTTAAAGCTCATCTTACTGACTCCCTGCAGGCTCTGAATTTCCCATGCCCATCACATAGGCAGTCCTGAGCCTGACTATTCAACAACTAGGTGTAAGTCTGTGGTCTGAGCCAGGGGCTGAGCTTCACAATGAAGGTGGAGAAGCATGTGCAGATGGTACCCAGCCACAGGCAGCATCCACTCTGCTAAGGGAAATGAGTGGCCACAGACCATGGTGGGAGCATAGTGGGAAACAAACATTGGAGCTTGACTGAGTGGGTGATCAGGAGACCACCTGGGAAGACTACTGAAGAACAAAAAGAGATTCTCTCACAAACAGCCAAGGGAAAGTGTCCAGTAAAGGCAACCACAGAGTTCCCAGGGAAGAATGAGATCACATTCAGGCACAGGTCAGGTGGAGATGTGGCAGGAAGGGCTGCCCGGCAGACAAGAACAGGGTCTGAGTTATATCTGTCACAAAAGTTGGAGCATTGATGAACATTTTTAAGCCCATAAGTTGCACAATTTGATTTATATTTTCCAAAGATGACTTATACAGCTGTGTGGAGGTGGATTGAAGTAGGGCATGAGGACAGGGAGTGAGAATAATGGGTTTATTGGCTTAGAACAGTGAGAAATGACAATGTTTTCAAACCACAAGTTTAAAAGAACAAGATTTTACACTTACAGTAATGTAGCAGATGAGATATACCTCCTTCCCACCATAAACAAAAAGAAATAGTAGGTGATATACAGAAAAGTGGGGTTTTCCCAGTGAATCAGTGGTAAAGAATACACCTACAATGCAGGAGCTGCAGGAGACACTAGTTTGATCCCTAGTTTGGGAAGATTCCCCTGGAGAAGGGCATGGCAACCCACTCCAATATTCTTGCCTGGAGAATTCCATGGACAGAGGAACCTGGGAGCTACAGTCCATGAGGTCGCAAAAAGCTGGACACAACTGAAGCAACTTGACATACACACATACATACAGTAAAACATATTTTTAAAGCAGTGTTGAATATAAACCAAAAAGTAGAGAAAATCTTCAGGAAAAAAAGCAAATGGTGACTGAAAGTTAAATTGACAAGTAGGTAGTGAGCTAATTCTATGGCTACCAGGGCCAGGTGGGTGGAGATGATTGCTCATGTTGGTAACCTCGGAGACTGGGTTTTAACAATCATGAAGAAATAAGAGGCAAAACTTTGGGCATTAGCTAGATGAAGAGTTGAGACTTAGAACCTCTATATGGAGTTAGAAACTTAGAATGGCTGTAACCTCGGGGAAGGGGGTTGGACGGGGGTGGGTGCGGGAAATGAGAAAATACATCTTCAAAGCATAAAAAGACAAGAAATTTTGTTATCTTAGACTAAACACTCCCCTGAGAACTTTTAATCATTTCCCTGTCTTTATGCATGTTTAAGCTTCAAATTATTATACTTATGTAGTCTGAGGACCTCTAAGACAAGAAATGAACATAAAAGTGGTCTTCAGAATATCATATCCCTGGTAACCACCAGAGCAACAAGTGAAAAGTTTCTCCGGGAGAATACACCATCAAACCAGGCTTCACAGAGCCCCTGCAGGAGACAGAATTCTGAGATGCCCCAAGATTGCTATCTGTAGTGTATACACACAGCTTCTCCCAGCTATTCAATCCTATGTAAACCTATGTGCTGCTGGGAAGAGATGCAACTGTAACCAAGACCTAACTTAATGACTTAGTTGACATTAAGAAAGGGCTATTATCCTAGGTGGACCCTTAGTCAGGGGAGCCCTTACTTATCAAGGGATAAGGCTCTTACTGGCCAAAAGGACTTAAAGGCAAGGAAATTCAATGCACAAGAAATGCTCCATTGCTGATTTTGAAGGAGAAGGGAGCCACATGGCAAGGAAGGTGGGCAGCCTCTAAATGCTGATAGCCAGCAAGGAAACAGGGACTCAGATCTTCAAAGAAGTGTGTTGCACCAACAAGCTGGAGGAACTTGTAAGTATATTCTTTCCCAGAGCCTCAGATGAAAACTCGGCCCAGTCAACACTTTGATTTCAAGCTGGTGAGACTGAGCAGAAAAACCAGACATGCTTTGCCAGACTTCTAACCTTCAGAACGATGCTCCAATTTAATGATTTACAGATTTAACTATGTAAAAGATAATAAATAGTATTGTTTTGAGCCTGTAAGTTGGTGGTAATGTGTTACACATCAATAGAGAACTACTACTGGTTTTGTTGCCTGGAAGTGGCATGCTGTTGTAATTAATACCTAAAAAGGTGATAGTGGCTTCAGAATTGGACAGCAAGAAAATGGGAGAATGTTGAGAAGCATGACCCAAAAAAGCCTCAGTTGCAGTGACCAGTGGTAGAAATCTGTATTTGGAGTGTACTATAGGTGAGGTTGAGAAGTAAGTGACAAACATGTTATTGAAACTAATGGATGGGGGATCCTTATTATTTATTGGCAGAACTTTAGCAAAATTGAGTTCAGCAGTTAGGTGGAAAGCAAAACTCACAAGCAAAAATCTTGGATGTACAGCTAAGCAGATTTTTAAGCAATGTTTAAGATGCAGCCAGGTTTTTTATTGCTGCTTGTGAGAAAAGAGATGTATTGAGAGAACTGTCAACCAAAAAGGAAACAGGAGCGGGTGATTTGGGAGATTCTCAGCCTATTCAGGTGGCAAAAGCTGATAAAATTAAGAGATTGCTTTCAAAAGCATGGCATAGAGAAAAAGTCAAATGTGCAACTGTATATCTTTTGCTAGAAAAGATCAAAAGGGCACACTGAGGAAACCAGGATTGAAAGAGACATGTGTACCCCAGTGTTCATCACAGCGCTGTTTACAATAGCTAGGACATGGAAGCAACCTAAATGTCCTTTGGCAGATGAATGGATAAGAAAGCTGTGGCACATATACACAATGCAATATTACTCAGCTGTTAGAAATAACGCATTTGAATCAGTTCTAATGAGGTGGATGAAACTGGAACCTATTATACAGACTGAAGTAAGTCAGGGGAAAAAAAAAAGCCAATACAGTATATTAATGTATATATATGGAATTTAGAAAGATGGTAATGATGACCCTATATCAGTTCAGTTTAGTTCAGTCACTCAGTCATGTCCGACTCTTTGCAACCCCATGAACCGCAACACGCCAGGCCTCCCTGTTCACCACCAACTCCCAGAGTCCACCCAAACCCACGTCCATTGAGTCAGTGATGCCATCCAACCATCTCATCCTCTGTCATCCCCTTTTCCTCCTGCCCTCAATCTTTCCCAGCATCAGGGTCTTTTTCAATGAGTCATATTTTCCCATGAGGTGGCCAAAGTATTGGAGTTTCAGCTTCAGCATCAGTCCTTTCAATGAACACCCAGGACTGATCTCCTTTAGGATAGGCTGGTTGGATCTCCTTGCAGTCCAAGGGACTCTCAAGAGTTTTCTCCAACACCACAGTTCAAAAGCACCAATTCTTCAGTGCTCAGTTTTCTTTACACTCCAAGTCTCACATCCACACATGACTACTGGAAAAACCTTAGCTTTGACAACATGGACCTTTGTAGGCAAAGTACTGTCTTTGCTTTTTAATATGCTGTCTAGGTTGGTCATAACTTTTCTTCCAATGAGCAAACATCTTTTAATTTCATGGCTGCAGTCACCATCTGCAGTGATTTTGGAGTCCAAAAAATAAAGTCTGTCACTGTTTCCACTGTTCCCCATCTATTTACCATGAACTGATGGGACCAGATGCCATAATATTAATTTTCTGAATGTTGAGCTTTAGAAAGCCAACTTTTGGGGGGCGGTGCTAAGATGGCAGAGGAATAGGACGGGGAGACCACTTTCTCCCCCACAAATTCATCAAAAGAACATTTGAACACCGAGCAAATTCCACAAAACAACTTCTGAATGCTGGCAGAGGACATCAGGCACCCAGAAAGGCAGCCCATCGTCTTTGAAAGGAGGTAGGACAAAAGATAAAAAGAGAGACAAAAGAGGTAGAAATGGAGATCCATCCTGGGAAGGGAGTCTTAAACAAGAGAGAAGTTTCCAAACACCAGGAAACACTCTCTCCCGCGGGTCTTTGTTGAGCCTTGGAATCTCAGAGGGCAAAATAACCAGGAGGAAAAATAAATAAATAATTAAAACCCACATATTACGTGCCTAACAGCAACTCCCAGTGGAGCAGCAGCCCAGACGCTCGCATCCCCCACTAGCAAGTGGGGGCTGGACAGGGAGGTGCGGGCTGCATTGCTTAGGGTAAGGACCCGGCCTGAATGCCCTGAGGGCAATCTGGGGGAACTAGCTTGAGCTAGCAACCCAGACTGTGGGATAGCTATCCCGTGAAAAGCCCTAACCTAAGACACTGCCAGGCCCACTCATAGAACAGAGGACTGAACAGAGCTAGCCGGCTGTGGACCGGCCCATCCCCCACTGAAGACAGGCAGGGGAGGGCAGCCAGAAGAGGGCAATCGCGGCCCCAGAGAAGCACCCTATACCAAACTGAAGCAGATTTCGTTGCTAACCAAGACTTCTTGGAATTCTGGACGGTCGACATCTGCCGGGAGGGTCGCAGCCAGAGATCAGCTCCCCAGAAAAGACACATGGCACACCTGAGAAAGTGCGCCCGTTGTACACACAGAAAACCAGGCAGCTGGGATGGGAGAAGCGATAAGTCGCAGCCTTCAACTGGGGGCGACTGTGCTCACCAAGCACCTGGTCACCTGAGCTGGACCTGGGACGTGCACAAAACGCAGGCCCAACCAAGTCTGCACCTTTGTGGAGTACCCAAGAACCTGAACCTGAGCGGCTTAGACCTGGGGTGTGCACACAACCCAGGGCCAGCATCAGACAGTTCCCAGCACAGCAACCTACAGCCTGAGCAGTGTAGACAGGGAAAGCACACACGCCATGAGCGGGGGCAAATCCAGTGTGGCTGAATCACTGTGAGCACATGCCAGTGATATTTGTTTGCAGTGTTCCTCCCTCCCCATAGCACGACTGAACAAGTGAGCTTAAAAAAAGTGACCACCACCACCCCATTGTGTCAGGGCGGAAATTAGACACTGAAGAGACCAGTAAACAGAAGAAGCTAAAATAAACAGAGGGAACAGCTTTGGAAGTGACAGGTGCAATAGATTAAAACCCTGTAGTTAGCACCGACTACATAGGAAGGGGCCTATAGACCTTGAGAAGTACAAGCTGGACCAAGAAACTATCTGAAAATGAATTGACCCCACACTGTCTGCAACAGCTCCAGAGAAAGTCCTAGATATATTTTTACTATTCTCATTTTTTAAATTAAAAACAATTTTTTTTATTTTTAAGTCCCCTATTACTCCTTTAATTTTCATTTTTATAACCTATTATTACCTTGGGGGGGAAAAACCCCTATTTTTAAAGCAAACTTTATATATATAATTTTTGTGACTTTTTTTTAATATTGTATTTTTGAGAATCTCACCTCTACTCTAGATTTTTAATCTTTGCTTTTTGGTATTTGTTATCAACTTTGTACCTTTAAGAACCCAATCTTCAATACCCATTTTTACTTGGGAGCAAGATCACTGGGCTGATTGCTCTCTCCCCCTTTTGACTCTCGTTTTTCTCCACCAGGTCACCTCTATCTCCCTCCTCCCCCTTTTCTTCTCTACCCAACTTGATGAATCTCTTTGTGTGTTCTGGGCTGTGGAGAACACTTAGGGAACTAATTACTGGCTGGATCTGTCTCTCTCCTTTTGAGTCTCCCTTTTATCCTCCTGGCTACTCTCTCTCTTTCCTCTCTCTTCTCTTCTCTGTGTAACTCTGTGAACATCTCTGGGTGAACCAGACTGTGGAGTACACATAGGGAAGTGATTACTGGCTAGCTTGCTCTGTCCCCTTTTGATTCCCCCTCTTCTCCTCCCAGTCACCTCTATCTTCTCTCTCCGTCTTCTCTTCTCTATGCAACTCCATGAACCTCTCTGAGGGTTCCAGACTGTGGAGAAGACATAGGGAATTGATTACTGGCTAGCTTTCTCTCACCTCTTTTGATTCCCCCTCTTCTTCTCCTGGTCACCCCTATCTCCCTCCTCCCTCTTCACTTCTCCATGTAACTCTGTGAACCTCTCTGGGTGTCCCTCACTGTGGAGAAACTTTTCATCTTTAACCTAGATGTTTTATCATTGGTGCTGTATAGATGGAGAAGTCTTGAGGCTACTGTGAATAAGACTGAAAATCAAAGGCAGGAGGCTTAAGTCCAAATCCTGAGAACACCTGAGAATTCATGAATCCAGGAAACATTAATCAATAGGAGCTCATCAAATGCCTCCATACCTATGCTGAAACCAAGCACCACCCAAGGGCCAACAAGTTCCAGAGCAAACCATACCATGCAAATTCTCCAGCAACACAGGAACGTACCCCTGAACTTCAATATACAGGCTGCCCAAAGTCACACCAAACCCATTGACATCTCAAAACTCATTACTGGACACTTCATTGCACTCCTGAGAGAAGAAATCCAGCTCCACCCACCAGAACACTGACACAAGCTTCCCTAACCAGGACACCTTGACAAGCCACCTGTCCAACCCCATCCACAGTGAGGAACCTCCACAATAAAGAGGAACCACAAACTGCCAGAACAGAAAGTCCACCCCAAACACAATAATATAATCAAGATGAAAAGGCAGAGAAATACTCAGCAGGTAAAGGAACAAGATAAATGCCCATCAAACCAAACAAAAAAGGAAGAGATAGGGAATCTACCTGATAAAGAATTCCAAATAATGATAGTGAAAATGATCCAAAACCTTGAAAGCAAATTGGAGTTACAGATAAATAGCCTGGAGACAAAAATCGAGAAGATGCAAGAAAGGTTTAACAAGGACACAGAAGAAATAAAAAATAGTTACTATATAATGAATAATGCAATAAATGAGATCAAAAACACTCTGCAGGGAACAAATAGTAGAATAATGGAGGCAGAAGATAGGATAAGTGAGGTGGAAGATAGAATGGTGGAAATAAATGAAGCAGAGAGGAAAAAAGAACTAGAAGAAATGAGGACAACCTCAGAGACCTCTGAGACAATGTTAAATGCCCCAACATTCAAATCATAGGAGTTCCACAAAAAGAAGACCATGAGAAAATACTTGAGGAGATAATAGTTGAAAACTTCCCTAAAGTGGAAAAGGAAATAATCATCCATGTCCAAGAAACCCAGAGGGTCCCAAACAGGATAAACCCAAGGTGAAACATCCCAAGACACATATTAATCAAATTAACAAAGATAAATACAAAGAACAAATATTAAAAGCAGCAAGGGAAAAGCAACAAATAACACACAGGGGGATCCCCATAAGGATAAGAGCTGATCTTTCCATAGAAATTCTTCAGGCCAGAAGGGAATGGCAGGACATACTTAAAGTGATGAAAGAAAATAACCTACAGCCCAGATTATTGTACCCAGTAATGATCTCATTCAAATATGAAGAAGAAATCAAAAGCTTTACAGACAAGCAAAAGCTGAGAGAATTCAGCACCATCAAACCAGCTCTCCAACAAATGCTAAAGGATCTTCTCTAGATAGGTAACAGAGAGAGGGTGTATAAACTTGAACCCAAAACAATAAAGTAAATGGCAACAGGATCATACTTATCAATAATTACCTCAAATGTAAATGGGTTGAATGCCCCCAACCAAAAGACAAAGACTGGCTGAATGGATACAAAAACAAGACCCCTATATATGTTGTCTACAAGAGACCCACCTTGAAACAAGGGACACATACAGACTGAAAGTGAAGGGCTGGAAAAAGATATTCCACACAAATATAGATCAAAGGAAAGCAGGAGTAGCAATGCTCATATCAGATAAAATAGACTTTCAAATAAAGGCTGTGAAAAGAGACAAAGATGGACAATACATAATGATGAAAGGATCAATACGAGAAGAAGATATAACAATTATAAATATATATGCACCCAACATAGGAGCACTGCAATATGTAAGACAAATGCTAACAAGTATGAAAGGGGAAATTAATATTAACACAATAATAGTGAGAGACTTTAATACCACACTCACACCTATGGATAGATCAACTAAACAGAAATTAACAAGGAAACACAAACTTTAAATGATATTATAGACCAGTTAGACCTAGTTGATATCTATAGGACATTTCACCCCAAAACAATGAATTTCACCTTTTTCTTAAGTGCTCATGGAACCTTCTCCATGATAGTTCACAACCTGGGCCATAAATCTAGCCTTGGTAAATTCAAAAAATTGAAATCATTCCAAGCATCTTTTCTGACCACAACGCAGTAAGATTAGATCACAATTACAGGAGAAAAACTACTAAAAATTCCAACATATGGAGGCTGAACAACAAGCTGCTGAATAACCAACAAATCACAGAAGAAATCAAAAAAGAAATTAAAATATGCATAGAAATGAATGCAAATGAAAACACAACAACCCAAAACCTATAAAGTGAAAGTGAAGTCGCTCAGTCATGTCTGACTCTTAGCCACCCCATGGACTGCAGCCCACCAGGCTCCTATAAAAGCAGTGCTAAGGGGAAGGTTCATAGCAATACAGGCTTACCTCAAGAAACAAGAAAAAAGTCAAATAAGTAACCTAACTCTACACCTAAAGCAACTAGAACAGAAAGAAATGAAGAACCCAAGGGTTAGTAGAAGGAAAGAAAACTTAAAAATTAGGGCAGAAATACATGCAAAAGAAACAAAAGAGACCATGGCCAAAATCAACAAAGCCAAAAGCTGGTTCTTTTGAGAAGATAAATAAAATTGACAAACCATTAGCCAGACTCATCAAGAAACAAAGGGAGAAAAATCAAATCAATAAAATTTGAAATGAAAATGAGGAGATCACAACAGAAAATACAAAGGATCATAAGAGACTACTATCAGCAACTATATGCCAATAAAATGGACAACTTGGAAGAAATGGACAAATTCTTAGAAAAGTACAACTTTCCAAAACTGGGCCAGGAAGAAACAGAAAATCTTAACAGACCCATCACAAGCACAGAAATTGAAACTGTAATCAGAAATCTTTTGACAAACAAAAGCCAAGGACAAGACAGCTTCACATCTGAATTTTACCAAAAATTTAGAGAACTGCTAACACCTATCCTCAATGGCAAGCCACTCCAGTACTCTTGCCTGGAAAACCCCATGGGTGGAGGAGCCTGGTAGGCTGCAGTCCATGGGGTCGTGAAGAGTTGGACACCACTGAGCAACTTCACTTTTACTTTTCACGTTCATGCATTGGAGAAGGAAATGGCAACCCACTCCAGTGTTCTTGCCTGGAGAATCCCAGAGACAGGGAAGCCTGGTGGGCTGGCGTCTATGGGGTCGCACAAAGTCGGACACGACTGAAGCGACTTAGCAGCAGCAGCAGCAGCAACATCTATCCTACTCAAACTCTTCCAGAAAATTGCAGAGGAAGGTAAACTTCCAAACTCATTCTATGAAGCCACCATCACCCTAATACCAAACCTGACAAAGATGCCACACATACACACACACAAAAACTACAAGCCAATATCACTGATGAACATAGATGCAAAAATCCTTAACAACATATTAAAAAGATCATACATCATGACCAAGTGGGCTTTATCCCAGTGATGCTAGGATTCCTCAATATCTGCAAATCTACCAATGTAATACTCTACATTAAGAAATTGAAAGATAAAAACCATATGATTATCTCAATAGATGCAGAGAAAGCCTTTGACAAAATTCAACATCCATTTATGATTACAAAAAAAAAAAAAAAGTCTCCAGAAAGCAGGAATAGAAGGAACATACCTCAACATAATAAAAGCTGCTGCTGCTGCTGCTGCTGCTAAGTTGCTTCAGTCGTGTCCGACTCTGTGCGACCCCATAAACGGAAGCCCACCAGGCTCCCCCGTCCCTGGGATTCTCCAGGCAAAAACACTGGAGTGGGTTGCCATTTCCTTCTCCAATGCATGAAAGTGAAAAGTGAAAGGGAAGTCGCTCAGTCGTGTCCGACTCGTAGCGACCCCATGGACTGCAGCCCACCAGGCTCCTCTGTCCATGGGATTTCCCAGGCAAGAGTACTGGAGTGGGGTGCCATTGCCTTCTCCATAATAAAAGCTATATATGACAAACTCACAGCAAACATTATCCTCAATAGTGAAAAACTGAAAGCATTTCCCCTAAAGTCAGGAACAAGATAAGGTGGCCCACTCTCACCACTACTATTCAACATAGTTTTGGAAGTTTTGGCCACAGCAATCAGAACAGAAAAAGAAGTACAAGGAATCCAGACTGGAAAAGAAGTAAAACGCTCACTGTTTGCAGATGACATGATCCTCTACATAGAAAGCCCTAACGACTCCACCAGAAAATTACTAGAGCTAATCAATGAATATAATAAAGTTGCAGAATATAAAATCAACACAAAGAAATCCTTTGCATTCCTATACACTAACAATGAGAAAATAGAGAAATTAAGGAAACAATTCCATTCACCATTGCAATGAAAAGAATAGAATACTTAGGAATATATCTACCTAAAGAAACAAAAGACCTATATATAGAAAACTATAAAACACTGGTGAAAGAAATCAAAGATGATACAAATAGATGGAGACATACACCATGTTCATGAATTGGAAGAATTAATATGGTGAAAATGAGTATACTACCCAAAGCAATCTATAGATTTAATGCAACCCTATCGAGCTAGCAACGGTATTTTTCACAGAACTAGAACAAATAATTTCAAAATTTGTATGGAAATACAAAAAAACTCAAATAGCCAAAGCAATCTTGTAAAAGAAGAAAGGAACTGGAGGAATCAACCTGCCTGACTTCAGACTATACCACAAAACTACAGTCATCAAGACAGTGTGGTACTGGCACAAAGACAGAAATATAGATCAATGAAAAAAATAGAAAGCCCAGAGATAAATCCATGCACCTATGGACACCTTATCTTTGACAAAGCAGGCAAGAATATACAGTGGAGAAAAGACAATCTCTTTAACAAGTGGTGTTTGGAAAACTGGTCAACTGCTTGTAAAAGAATGAAACTAGATCACTTTCTAACACCATACACAAAAATAAACTCAAAATGGATTAAAGATCTAAACGTAAGACCAGAAACTATAAAACTCCTAGAGGAAAACATAGGCAAAACAGCCACTATGGAGAAACAGTGTGGAAAAACAGTTTTCCTTAGAAAACTGGAAATAGAACTGCCATGCTGCTGCTGCTCCTGCTAAGTCGCTTCAGTCGTGTCCAACTCTGTGCGACCCCATAGATGGCAGCCCACCAGGCTCCCCCATCCCTGGGATTCTCTAGGCAGGAACACTGGAGTGGGTTGCCATTTCCTTCTCCAATGCATGAAAGCGAAAAGTGAAAGTGAAGTCACTCAGTCGTGTCCAACTCTTAGTGATCTCATGGACTGCAGCCTACCAGGCTCCTCCGCCATGTGATTTTCCAGGCAAGAATACTGGAGTGGGGTGCCATTCCCTTCTCTGAGAACTGCCACATGACCCAGAAATCCCACTGCTGGGCATACACACTGAGGAAGCCAGAACTGAAAGTGACACATGTACCCCAATGTTCATTGCAGCACTGTTTATAATAGCTAAGACATGGAAGCAACCTAGATGTCCATCAGCAGACGAACGGATAAGAAAGCTGTGGTACATATACACAATGGAATATTACTCAGCCATTAAAAAGAATACATTTGAATCAGTTCTAATGAGGTGGGTGAAACTGGAGCCTATTATACAGAGTGAAGTAAGCTAGAAAGAAAAACACCAATATGGTATACTAAGGCATACATATGGAATTTAGAAAGATGGTAACAGTAACCCTGTATGCGAGACAGGAAAAGAGACACAGATGTGTAGAACAATCTTTTGGACTCTGTGGGAGAGGGCAAGGGTAGGATGATATGGGAAAATAGCATTGAAACATGTAAATTATCACATGTGAAATGAATTGGCAGTCCAGGTTCGATGCAGGATACAGGAAGCTTGGGGCTGGTGCACTGGGATGACCCAGAACGATAGGATGGGGAGGGAGGTGGGAGGTAGGTTCAGGATGTGGAACACATGTACACCCATGGCGGATTCATGTCAATGTATGGCAAAACCAATACAATATTGTGAAGTAAATAAATAAATAAATAAAACTGAGATTTTTTTTTTTTTAAGCCAACTTTTCACTCTCTTCTTTTACTTTCATCAGAGGCTCTTTAGTTCTTCTTTGCTTTCTGCCAAAAGGGTGATGTCATCTGCACATCTGAAGTTATTGATATTTCTCTCAGCAGTCTTGATTCCAGCTTGTGCTTCATCCAGCCCAGCTTTTCTCATGATGTACTCTGCATATAAGTTAAATAAGCAGGGTGACAACATACAGCCTTGACATACTCTTTTCCCTATTTGTAACCAGTCTGTTGTTCCATCCCCAGTTCTAACTGTTGCTTCCTGACCTACATACAGATTACTCAAGAGGCAGGTCAGGTGGTCTAGTATTCCCTCTTTTAGCAGAATTCTTAAGCTTACATGCCCTCTCTCCATCCTTCAGAGCCAGATTGGGTGTGTTGTCTTCCCTAAGACAGTACTGAATGCTCAATTTTGTTATTTTCCCCAAGCTGAAAGACTTAGGCTGGCTTTCTGTGTGTGCTCACTAAAAGTGAAGTTGCTCAGTCGTGTCTGACTCTTTGTGACCCTATGGACTGTAGCCCACCAGGTTCTCTGTCCATAGGATTTCCCAGGCAAGAATACTGGACTGGGTTGCCATTTCCTTATCCAGGGGATTTTCCTGACCCAGGGATCGAACCCAGGTCTCCAGCACTGTGGGCAGACGTTTTACCGTCTGAGCCACCAAGGAATACTAGCCATCTGCAAAGGTTTCCTCCTGCACTGTTGAGAGCATACACAGGAGCTTGACACAAATTGGGAATGGAGTAGGGTTTGGATGAAATGCTCACAGCAGTGGGCCAGTTGGGAGGATCTGCAGACAAGGCACCCTTACTGGCTCATAGGTGGACCTCCTGATGGTGTTTGTGATACAGCTAGTACTACTAGTAGTTTTTTTGATACTTTCTTTTCTGAGCCCTGCCTGCTATTCTTCAAGCCACTCACTGGGTCCCCAGCTATACAGTTTATGACTCAGTCCTTTAACTGGGGCAAGAGAGAAATGGGACTCTTTGGCAGCACCCCATAAAGCTGAGGAAGCCAGCCATTCAGTCCTATTGTTACTGAGTCCAAGCTTGCTCTGATCACCACACAACAGGCAAATGAATTAGAGACAAGGTGTTGAGGCAAAGAATACAACTTTATTTAAAAAGCCAGCAGGTCAAGAAGATAGCAGAGTAATGTCTCAAAATAAACAGCTCATCAAGGTCTAGATACCAGGTTCTTTTATAGAACATAGAGGGGAAGGAGGTGACAAAGTAAATTTAAAATGCCATTAATCTTACAAATATCTTCTGGAAAGGCCAGCCTCACAGAGGGGGTGTGTTAATTTCTTCTATTCTGCAACTATGTGTGCAGGGTCAGATTTTCTCTGTGTGAGCTGGAAAAAAAGGCACTTTATTAAAACAATCAGACATAGAACCAGGGTTCTCTGAGGCAGACCATTATGTAACCTCACAATAACAAAAGCAAAGGTTAAAGTCAGAGAAGCAGATCCAACACAGAGTTAATATTGGCTCTTCCCTGTAACAATTCCCCACTATCAGTATCCATTCCACAATCTTGTGGAAAAGAGGTGACAACAATTCTAACTACTTGTCACATGGATCCTTCTGGAAATGTCTGCCATCAGTGCCAGTGTTCCAAATACTGAGATATGCCTTCTTTTTTTGTCTTTGGAAAGTGTCCACTTTATACTGTAGACTTAAAAATATTCACAACCTAACAGTTGAGACTTGTGTTTTATTTCGCAGGAATTTTTTTGGACCTCAAACTCATGAGGCAGCATCTCAAGTTAATAAATATTGAGGTTTTCTGTGTGTGAGAAGATGCAAGAGACTGGGCTCACTGAAATCATTCCTTTGCTATGTGTCTCAGCTATCTGCAGACTGTAATACTAATTCTCATATCCTAAGTTCAGAGCTCACCATAAGGAGTGGCCACAGTCTGATGGCTATATGGCAAGTATTTGCCTTCCTGCATTTCCTCAGGGTTCACCAGCTTATGTTGGAGGACTACAATCACTGATGACTGAGATGGCAGCATTTCTCAGATCTTCTACTCTTTGTCAGGAATTTGACCAATATTTGGGATATGTTTCATGATCCCACAGCACTCTGAGGCTCACCTCAGATCAGGTGAAAATTCTTGATATGAAATTCTTGGTGCTAAATTTTCATTTCTTATTTTTTTTTTAGATGCTAAGTCATGTCAGACTCTGCAGCCATATGGATTATAGCCCACCAAGCTTCTCTCTTTCGCTGGGATTTCCCAGGCAAGAAAACTGGAGTGAGTTGCCATTTCCTTCTCCAGGGTATCTTCCTAACACAGGAATTGAACCTGCATCTCCTGCAAGTCTCCTGCATGGCAGGTGGATTTTTTTTATCACTGAGCCGTTAGAGAAGACCTTAAATTTTAGATTAGATCACCATTAATAATAAAAGATTATATGGATTTTTCATATTATGATCCAGGAAACATTTTCCCTTGCTGCCTCTTCGCATAGGTAGAATCACCCTATATAAGTGTATCATGTTATAAATGTGATCTGTTCCCTCAAAATGTTTACCCATAGAAATTTCGTTTGAGAGCTGGTTACACATTGGGTACTGTAAGAGACTGAAGAGGGCAATGGCAAACCACTTCAGTATCCTTGCCTTGAGAACCCCATGAAGAGTATGAAAAGGCAAAGAGACAGGACACTAAAAGGTGAACTCCCCAGGTCAGTAGGTGCCCAATATGCTACTGGAGATCAGGGGAGAAATAAATCCAGAAAGCTTGAAGAGAGGAGCCAAAGCAAAAACAACCACTAGTCGTAGGTATGACTTTTGTGTAATAAAGTTTTGTTAAAGTATAAACAACATAAAGAAAGCTTCTGACATAGACATCAGAAGGAGGCAGATTGAGTGCCCGCCCCTGCTAGTCTTTAGCAGGAAGTTACATACTTATTAGCAGGCTGCTAATTAGAGAAAGGAAATGTCTCAAAACTCAGAGAGTAGCACCAGGCCCCTCACCTACAACATCCATTTTGAGATAACATTGGCACAAGGTGAGTCATCCCGGGCCATAAAACGATTGATATGAATTTCCAAGCAAATACATAATCTCATTAACATAGCTTAAGAGAACATTTGCATGAGTAAAACCTACTGGTTTGTTGAGTAAAACCTACTGGTTTGTCAAGTTGGTTCTGAGTCTTAGGTGGAACCGATTTGAAGAAGGGCAGAGTCTAGGGTAAATACATAGTTTATTAACATAGCTTAAGAAAAACATTTCCCTTTAGAAAAATGCATCAGTTAGCTCAAGGTTAAGTTCACATGGAACCAGGTATCGTCAAACCTCCTTTTAATTTTGTATAGAGAAGGGAAAAAAAATCTGACACTTACAGTTTGCTTCCTCCTGCTGCTTAAGAGAGAGATAAAAACCATCTTATACTCTTTCGTCCCCTTCTCTTCCTGCCCTCAATATTTCCCAGCATCAGGGTCTTTTCCAATGAGTCAGTTCTTTGTATCAGGTGGCCAAAGTATTGGAGTTTTAACTTCAGCATCAGTCCTTCCAATATTCAAGTTGATGCTGTCCATGGGGCTCTCAAGAGTCTTCTCTAGCACAAAAATTCAAAATCATCAAACCTTTGATGCTCAGCCTTCTTTATGGTCCAACTCTCAGGTCTGTACATGACTACTGGAAAAACCATAGCTTTGACTAGATGGACGTTTGTTGACAGAGTCATGTCTCTGTTTTTTGATATGCTGTCCAGGTTTGTCATAACTTTTCCCCCAAGCAGCAAGTGTCTTCTAATTTCATGGCTGCAGTCATCATCCACAGTGATTTTGGAGCCCATGAAAATAAATTCACCACTGTTTCCACTTTTTCCCCATCTATTTACCATGAAGTGATGATACTGGCTTCCATAATCTTAATTTTTTGAATGTTGAGTTTTAAAACCAGCTTTTTCACTCTGCTCTTTCACTTTCATCAAGAAGCTCTTTAGTTCCTCTTCACTTTCTGCCATTAAGGTGGTATCATCTGCATATCTGATGTTGATATTTTTCTCTGCAATCTTGATTCCAGCTTGTGTTTCATCCAGCCCAGCATTTTGCATGATGTACTCTGCATATGTTAAATAAGCAGGGTGACAATATATAGCCTTGATGTACTTCTTTCCCAGTTTTGAATTAGTCCATTGTTCCATGTCTGGTTCTAACTGTTGCTTCTTGACAGCATACGGGTTTCTCAGGAGACAGATAAGGTGATCTTGAATTCCCATCTCTTCAAGAATTTTCCACAGTTTGTTCCAATCCACATAAAGGCTTTGGTGTAGTCAATGAAGCAGAAATAGGTGTTTTTCTGGGATTTCCATGCTTCCTCTGATTCAACAGATGTTGGAAATTTGATCTCTAGTACCTCTGACTTTTTTAATCCATCATGTACATCTGAAAGTTCTCAGTTCATGTACTGTTGAGACATAGCTTGAAGGATTTTGACCATTACCTTGCTAGCATGTGAAATGAGTGCAATTGTATGATAGTTTGAACATTCTTTGGCATTGCCCTTCTTTGGGTTTGGGATGAAGTCTGACCTTTCCCAGTCTTGTGGCCACTGCTGAGTATTCCAAATTTGCTGGTATATTGAGTGTAGCACTTTAACAGTATCATCCTTTAGGATTTTAAATAGCTGGGTTGGAATTCCTTCACTTCCACTAGATTTGTTTGTAGTGATGCCTTCTAAGGCCCACTTGACTTCACACTCCAGGATGTCTGACTCTTAGTGAGTGACCATACCATCATGGCTATTCAAGTCATTAAGATCTTTTTTATACAGTTATTCTGTATATATTTACCTTATGGGATATGGTCTTTTTCAAAATTCCTATTAAACTCTTGAGCATTTAATTTACAAAGGAAAGTGATGTCTGCTAGAGAATCAATCAACTTGTTCCCACTGTCAAAGTTTCCCAGGGCTCCTGTGGGAAAATTAGAATCAGATGCCTCAAGTCTAAGGGAGTACTCTTTTTCCTCCTGATATAATGGCATAAATTCTTCTACATATGGAATTTCATCTCTTTTCCCTGCTCTTTTGCAAAACATTTTTAAGTGAAGTGAAGTCACTCAGTCGTGTCCTACTTTTTGTGACCCCATGGACTGTAGCCTACCAGGCTCCTCTGTCCATGGGATTTTCCAGGCAAGAGTACTGGAGTGGTTTGCCATTTCCTTCTCCAAAGGATCTTCCCAACCCAGGGATCGAACCTGGGTCTCCCGCATTGTAGGCAGACGCTTTACCATCTGAGCCACCAGGGAAGTCAAAACATTTTTAACTGCAAGATATATAATAATTGAGTGAGATATTTAGAGACCATCACACTTTTGATCTTAACATATATAATATATGCCCCAAAGAGCTTTCCTTCAGGATAAATGAAATATTTCTCATATTTATAAGTCTGATAACTTATAACCAAAACACAGAAGATGTAGGCAAATTCCAACACAAACAGCACAAACACATTCTAGCATCAGTGCACACAAAACCAATGAACAGGTTCCCAAATAGGGTAAACTTGCCCTATGAAAACAATGAACCAATTCCCCCCCAAAAAAATGGTTCCAACTCAGGTAAATCCAAAATAGTTTCCCTCTCCAACAGGGTACCACCAACCAAAGTGATCTGTCCCATAAAGGAAAAGCCCAGACTGAGGGGGGGAATATGTTTTTGGTGTGCATACTGTGGTTGCTTACCCTACAAAATCCAGTTGATCAGCTCACAACATAAAAGAATACACAAAACCAAGACAAATGAACTGGCTACTGAATTAGGTAGATTTACCCCACAAAATTCACTTTTTCACATTTCTTTTTCTTGGGCATGATCTTGATCCCTGTCTCCTGTGCAGTGTCATGAACCTCTGTCCATAGTTCTTCAGGCACTCAGTCTATAAGATCTAATTCCTTAAATCTATTTCTCACTTCCACTGTACAACCATATGGATTTGATTTAGGTCATATTTGAATGATCTAGTGCTTGTCCTACTTTGTTCAATTTAAGTCTGAATTTGGCAATAAGGAGTTCATGATCTGAGCCACACTCAGCTCCCAGGCATGTTTTTGCTCAATGTATAGAGCTTCCCCATCTTTGGCTGAAAAGAATATAATCAATCTGATTTCGGTATTTACCATCTAGTGATGTCCATGTGTAGAGTTTTCTCTTGTGTTGTTGGAAGAGGCTGTTTGCTATGACCAGTGCATTCTTTTAGCAAAACTGTACTAGCCTATGCCCCACTTCATTCTGTACTCCAAGGCCAAATTTGCCTGTTACTCCAGGTGTTTCTTGACTTTCTGCTTTTGCATTCCAGTCTCCTATAATGAGAAGGACATCTTTTATGGGTGTTAGTTCTAGAAGTTCTTGTAGGTCTTCATATAACCATTCAACTTCAGCTTCTTCAGCATTACTAGACTTGGATTACTCTGATATTGCATGGTTTGCCTTGGAAATGAATAGAGATCATTCTTTCATTTTTGAGACTGTATCCAAGTACTGCATTTCAGACTATTTTGTTGATCATGATGGCTACTCCATTTCTTCTAAGAGATTCTTACCCACAGTAGTAGATATAATGGTCATCTGAGTTAAATTCACCCAATTCAGTCCATTTTAGTTTGCTTATTCCTAAAATGTTGATGCTCACTCTTGCCATATCCTGTTGGACCACTTCCAGTTTGACTTGATTCATGGACCTAACATTCCAGGTTCCTATGTAGTATTGCTCTTTACAGCATTGGACTTTGCTTCAATTACCAGTCATATCCATGACTGGCTGTTGTTTTTACCTTGGCTACATCTCTTCATTCTTTCTGGAATTATTTCTCCACTAATCTCCAGTAGCATATTGGGCACCTACAGACCTGGAGAGTTCATCTTTCAGTGTCCTATCTTTTTGCCTTTTTGTACTGTTCATAGGGATTTCAAGGCAAGAATAATGAAGAGGTTTGACATTCCCTTCTCCAGTGGACCACATTTTGTCAGAAAATGGCTATCTCAGGAGGCCTTACCAATAGCTGTTAAAAGAAGAGAAGTGAAAAGCAAGGGAGAAAAGGAAAGATACCCATTTGAATGCAGAGTTCCTAAGAATAGCAAGGAGAGATAAGAAAGCCTTCCTCAGTGATCAGAGCAAAGAAATAGAAGAAAACAATAGAATGGGAAATACTAGAGATCTCTTCAAGAAAATTAGAGATACCAAGGGAACATTTCATGCAAAAATGGTCACAATGAAGTACAAAAATTGTATGGGTCTAAGAGAAGCAGAAGATACTAAGAAAAGGTGGCAAGAACACACAGAACTATACAAAAAAGATCTTCATGATCCATGATGGTATGATCACTCACCTAGAGCCAGACATCCTGGAAGGTGAAGTCAAGTGGGCCATAGGAAGCATCACTATGAACAAAGCTAGTGGAGGTTATGGAATTCCAGTTGAGCTATTTCAAATCTTCAAAGATGATGTTGTGGAAGTGCTGCACTCAATACGCTAGCAAATTTGGAAAACTCAGCAGTGGCCACAGGACTGGAAAAGGTCAGTTTTCATTTCAATCCTAAAGAAAAGAAATGTCAAAGAATGCCCAAACTACCACAAAATTTCACTCATCTCACATGCTAGTAAAATAGCGTTCAAAATTCTCTAACCCAGGCTTCACTAATACATGAACTGTGAACTTCCAGATGTTCAAGCTGGATTTAGAAAATCAGAGGAACCAGAAATCAAATTGCCAACTTCTGCTGGATCATGGAAAAATCAAGAGAATTCCAGAAAAACACTTACTTCTGCTTTACTGACTATGCCAAAAGCTTTGACTGTGTGGATCACCACAAACTGTGGAAAGTTCTTTAAAAGATGGGAATACCAGACCACCTGACCTGCCCTTTGAGTAATCTGTATGCAGGTCAGGAAGCAACAGTTAGAACTGGACATGGAACAATAGGCTGGTTCCAAATAGGCAAAGGATTACGTCAAGGCTGTATATTGTCACCTTGCTTATTTAACTTATATGCAGAGTACATCATGAGAAAAGCTGGGCTGGACAAACACAAGTTGGAATCAAGATTGCCAGAGAAATATCAGTAACCTCAGATATGCAGATGACACCACCCTTATGGCAAAAAGTGAAGAAGAACTAAAGAGTCTCTTGATGAAAGTGAAAGAGTAGAGTGAAAAGGTTGGCTTAAAACTCAACATTCTGAAAACTAAGATCATGGCATCACATGCCGTCACTTCATAGCAAATATATGGAGAAACAGTGGAAACAGTGGCATACTATTTTGGGGGCCTCCAAAATCACTGCAGATGGTGACTGCATTCGTGAAATTAAAAGATGCTTACTCCTTGTAAGAAAAGTTTTGACCAACATAGACAGCATATTAAAAAGGAGAGACAGTACTTTGCCTATAAAGGTCCGTCTAGTCAAAGCTATGGTTTTTCCAGTAGTTTTGAATGGATGTGAGTATTGGACTATAAAGAAAGCTGAGCACCAAAGAATTAATGCTTTTGAACTATGGTGTTGGAGAAGACTCTTGAGAGCCTCTTGGACTCCAGCAATCCTCAAGGAAACCAGTCCTGAATATTCATTGGAAGGACTGATGCTGAAGCTGAAACTCCACTATTTTGGCCACCTGATGAGAAGAACTGACTCATTTGAAAAGACCCTGATGCTGGGAAAGGCTTAAGGCAGGAGGAGAAGAGGAAGACAGAAGATGGGATGGTTGGATGGCATCACTGACTCAATGGGCATGAGTTAGAGTAAACTCCAGGAATTGGTTATGGACAGGGAAGCCTGGCCTGCTGCAGTCCATGGCGTCACAAAGAGTTGCACACGACTGAGTGACTGAACTGTACTGAACCTTACAAAAGTGAGCCCATCAACCCGCGGAAGTTTGTCAGTTCCTTGCTTCATCTGCCAAGTGCTGGGGCAGTCAATGCCACTTCAGGGAATTTTGAAGGGAAGATCCTCAGGACAAGCAGTCCCAGTAGCTGCTAGGGCCTTGCCCCAAAATTCCCTGACCAGGGCCAGGTAGCCATGAGCAGCATGGCTCCTGGCTGGCTCACCAAATTTTTTACTGAGTCCAAACTCACTCTGCTCGCCACATGACAGGCCAATGAATTGGAGATGAGGTGGAGAGACAAGGAATACAACTTTATTCAAAAAGCCAGCAGTCTGAGAAGATGGCAGACTAATGTCTCAAAATAACCATCTTGTCAGGGTCTGGATGTTGGCTCTTTTGTAGAACAGAGAGGGAGAGGAGGTGAGGGAGTAAAGTAAAAAGGACATTAATCTTGTAAGTATCTCCTGGGATGGCCAGACTTGAGAACAGGGTGCGTTAATTTTTTCTTTTCTGCAGTCATTCACAGGTGGACAGGGTCAGACTGTCTCTTTGTGAACTGAACAAAGGCACTTCAGATTAAGTTAGGCAGAGGGGCAGGGTTCTCTGAGGCAGGCCATTATGTATGATTACAATAACAAAAGCAACAAAATGCAAAGGTTAAAGTCAAAGACACAGATGCAACATAGATTCAGCATTGACTCTTCCCTATAATATGCTCTCTTTCTCACACAGAGGAAATCACAGGGTTTTCCTGGCACTGAGCTGTGCCATTCCTGAATGGCACAGTAAGATACAAATGTTACATTTACCCTTATCAGTGTATCAATGTTGCACTAGTTAGAATGTTCAGAGCAATACTGAGTAGAAGTTGTGATAGTAGGCATTCCTTTCTGGTTGCCAATTTCAGGTAGAAAGCTTTCAATATTTCATTATTAAATATGATTTTGCTTTAGTCATTTAAGATATTTTTCATCATAGTAAGGAATTAACCATTTACTCCTGGTTAATTAAGAACTCTTGATATGATCTTATTTATATGTGGAATCTGAAGAAAATTTATAGAAATAATTAACAGATTTATGGTGGGAGTGAGGTGTAGCTGGAGAGGTAGGGGTGAGAGAAAGGGTGAAGGTGGACAAAAAGTTTAAACTTCTAGTTTAAAAAATAGAACTTTTGTCATGAAACCCCATGAAATGATTTTTCCATCTGTTTACATAATCATATGATTTTTCTCTTTATTCTGATAATATAATTAATTGCATTGTTTAGTGTTATTTCAATCTTACAACTCTTATGCAAACCTAAATTAATGTGGTATATTTTCCTTTGTTGAAAATGCTTTTTTGGATACTTTGCAACTATGTTTTTCACTAAAATTACCTTGTAATTTTCCTTTCTTTAAATGTCTTTATCAGGTATTTGTTTGATGTTTATTCCAAGCTCATGACACTAATTGAGAATATTTTTAATTTTTCTGTTCTCTAGAGGAGTTTGTATAATACCTGTATTATTTCTTTTTAAAATATTTTCAAGAAGTCACCAAAAAAGCTATCTGAACTTGTGTATTTATTTATGATAAAGGTTTTAAGTAAAGACTAAAATTTTTAAGAACTATGAGAAAATACATAATTTTGATTTTTCCATGTCATTTTCAGTAAGCTGTGATTTTTTTTTTCTCTTGGAAATTTATTTCATTTAATTTCCCATGTTTATTGACATTAAATTTTTACAATCTTTCTTATGATCTTTTCAATGACTTTAGATTCTATAGTGATATTCTATTTCTCATTCCTGTTATTGGTAATTTTCATTCCTGATGTTGGCCAAATCAATCACGTGACTATGCCCAGCTTCAAGGAAACTGAGAAGTACCATTGTCCCATGTGCCCAGAAGTAGACAGAGTCAGGTATCAGTAAACATAAATATGTTTATCACTACTTCCAAGAATATGGGGGCTATTAGAAGGAGAAACCAGGATTCAATCTCCTGAGCCATGCTTGCACACAGAGCACTCACTCTCTTCTGGGAAAAAAAAAGCAGTGTCCCCAGCCAGACATGATCCCTGCCCTTCCATCCTCTTGAAACAAGTCCCATGGGTTGCTTTCCAGTGATCTTTTGGGCCTTGACCTGGAACCACAGACACAATTGCTTTTGGGGTAGACAACTCTTAGAATATGTTACATCTTTATTTTGTTTCAAAGGTAGCAATCTTCCCTGGCAAAGTTTTACAGTGAGCTAGTGTTAAACGTACTATAAGAAAATTACTCTTGTTAATGATCTGAACTTTCAAAAATCCATTTTCTATTACTGAAATGAGATATCTCAGTTTCTTTCCACATATTATTTGTTTCATAGCACAAATTGGAAATAGTATAAATTTTCTACCAGCATATTAAAATGTGTTTTTATTAACTAGTAATTGAAATGAGACTTGGAAATCAGCAACAAAATGCTTTTGGAGAATTGAATATGTATACTTCTAATTTCATTAATAAAAATTACAACTCTATAGTTAGTTACTGTAGTTTTTTATGTTCATCCTTCCTGGTACAGCAGTGCATGGCAGGAATTTCCTCAACCTTTTCCCAACACATTAATATTGAGAAGCTCAAGGTTATAGATAAGTCTAAAGATCATAAATTAGCCTTACTGTAAGTACACTAACTTTTGCATAATTTTATAAATATAGCTGATGGCATGGAATGACATTGATTTATTGAAACATAATCCAAACATCTCAACCTGGGAGACACAGTGGAAAAGTAGAAAGGGCTAGATGTGAAAGTATGACACACCAAACCCAAATACCAGAGAAACTTAGGTGTTACCTAAGAAAAACTTAGGTGTTACCTAAGAAAAGCTCAGTCTCACTGAGCATTTGTTTCCTTATCTGTATAGACAGAAGACTGAGCTGAGCTTGCAAATTTGCCATGAAAATCATCTGTGACATATGTAAGTCAAATTAGCATAACGGGTCCTAGACCACAGTACACAACATAATGAAAGTGATAATGACTATTGTAATTTCCCTTACAGGACCTTCTCCAGGACTGGTTGATGTCTTTGATAGCACAGCCTAAGTACTTGGTGTTAGATACTAGAGACAGGAGAGATTTATCAGTGTTAGCTGATAAATAAGTGTCTGATAAATAAGCTGATAAATAAAGTGTCCACACTCCAACTTCAGATCTGAGCCCAATCAAGAAGTGATGTTGACTGCTAAATGGATTTCCCAGGGAAACAGAGGGTGAGGCAGTTCTAGGCATGTCCAGAGGAGGAGAGGACATTAACCAGATGAAGTCATAAATGCCAATTTCTTCTGAAGAATCTATAGGAAAGAAACCAAGCGTCTTTAATGAAAGTAAAGCTCATTTATGGTGAGCTTAGGCAAGATGTACAAGCAAAGATATCTAAAGATTTTTCTGAGAGTACTAATAAGGCCTTGGATAAAAGGTGGAATATGTCAGCAGAGGGCACTTACAAGGGATCTGAGGAGAAGATACTGGCTGACCATTACAGAACTGGGATTCTCTCTGCTGAAGGCTTTCCCCAAGTCCAGTAAAGAGGAGGAACTAAAGCTTCCTTTAGAGCTTACTGAAGAGGTGTTGGATTTTCACTCTGTTGGGTTATTCACAAATGCTTTTTGGTTCTTAATACAACTTACAGGTGTATGAGTCACTCCAAGTATGGACTCAAATAAATGTCTGGGGTGGTCTAATGCCATATGACTGCTGTGAATACAAGTGTCAAAATTGCTAGAGGCAAGGGCTTCATCCAGAAACATCACACGTCCCAGAACCAGACAGCTGTGTTGGAACCTGGCTCTGCTCACCACCAGCAATGCAACTGCAGGCAACATCATTAGATGCCAAATCTACAGGGAAATTTCTAAGAAGTGGGATATTTGCATGGTCTTAAGTTGGTCTCTATAGTTTGCTTAAAAGAGGAAAAATTGTTAGTGAAGAATGGAAAAGCTGGACAACACCATGACCAAATGATTAAAATCAATATCAGAATTGAGGAATAGATGGATTCTGTATGCTTTTAGATGTAATGTCTTAAGCACATAATATTGCTTTTATAGTATCCTGACCTAAAATATGCAACCCAAATTCAGCCATGAGAAAATATTTATGCAACCCAAAATTTATTGTATTTTAAAAGCTGAAAGAGACAGAGAAAGAGAAAAGAGACAGAGGGAAAAGATTTATTATGAAAATTTGGCACATGTGATTATGCAATATACCATCTGAAAACTGTTCTAGGTTAAAGGACACTAAAGAGATGCTGAAACTAAATTAAATACATGATCCTAAACAGGAGAAGACTTTTGAGAGTCCCTTGGACTGCAAGGAGATCCAACCAGTCCATCCTAAAGGAGATCAGTCCTGGGTGTTCATTGGAGGGACTGATGTTGAAAAGGGCCACCTGATGCAGAGAGCTGACTCATTTGAAAAGACCCTGATGTTGGGAAAGATTGAGGGTGGGAGGAGAAGGAGACGACAGAGGATGAGATGGTTGGATGGCATCACCGATACAATGGACATGGGTTTGGGTGGACTCTGGGAGTTGGTGATAGACAGGGAAGCCTGGCGAACTGCGGTTCATGGGGTCGCAAAGAGTCCAACACGACTGAGCAACTGAACCGAACTGAAACTGTAATGCTGCAAGAAAAATGCTATACACAACATTATTTGGTCAATTGACAAAACTGGAATATGATCAATACATTAGAAAAAAAGTTTAATTAAGTGAATAATTGTACTGAAGATTATATGAGAACACCATCTCTTAGGAAACACATACTTAAGTATTTAGAGATAACTAAATGGCTTAGAAATTTTGTTTAGAGAAATAGAGAAAGCAAATGGGTGAAAATGTTAACAGATGAATCCAGATATATGAATGCTCTATGTTATATTCCAATCTTGCAACTTTCTGTAAGTGTGAAAAATAAAGCATAGAGTCGGACACAACTGAAGGGACTTAGCAGCAGCAGACTTAGCAGCAGCAGCAAGTGACTTTTATTATCACCAGACTCACTTTAAAATCATTTTTTCTGACCTATTTGGTTATATCTAAATAGAGAGCTTCAAAGACAAATTTGACCAAACAAAAGAAAAAAAAAGAAAAGTGATTTAAAATTATATAGTTAGGGGACCAAATAATAGATGAGGAAGTTAAGCACCACTAGACCCACCATATAAGGAATTCGAAGTGTCATTAAGAAGAAATAAATATGCTGTTTAACATCATGCTGCTGCTAAGTCGCATCAGTCGTGTCCGACTCTGTGCGACCCCATAGACGACAGCCCACCAGGCTCCGCCGTCCCTGGGATTCTCCAGGCAAGAACACTGGAGTGGGTTACCATTTCCTTCTCCAAAGCATGAAAGTGAGAAGTGAAATTGAAGTCGCTCAGTCCTGTCAGACTCTTAGCGACCCCATGGACTGTAGCCTACCAGGCTCCTCCATCCATGGGATTTTCCAGGCAAGAGTACTGGAGTGGGGTGCCATTGCCTTCTCCGATTTAACATCATAGAAACATACAAATATGTAAAACTCATCAGTAAGTGTAAATATATAATCAAAGTCAGGTTATCTAATATTGCAATGGTACATAAATTCCTTACGACTCTACTTCAAAAATTTAAAAAGAAATATATAAAAAATAACTATAGTAATTTATTGTTGTACACACAAAATAAAAAATATGCAAATTGTAATATCAAACCCTAAAATCTGAGGGGAGGTGAGAAATATAAAGTTTATGTTAATTATCCAAGTTAAATTGCTGTCAGCTTAAAAGAGGATGTAATAACTATAAAATAATTTATGTATAAGAGTAGTCAGAAAAGTAAAATCTCCACTATGTATGAAAAAACATAATAAAGTCAAAACATACCGCTAAAAAAATTCATCAAATTACAAGCATGAGAAGAAGCAAGGAACAAAGGATCTACAAAATAGTGAGAAAGCAATAAAATGGCAATAGCAAATCCTTATCAATAGTTACTTTAAAGTAAATGAATTAAATTCTCCAATCAGAAGACATAATAGCCAAATGGATTTTTTAAAATAAATTGAAAAAGAAAAATCAGGAGAACAAGATGGCGGGGGAGTAGGTGGTGGTGGAGCATATCTATCTCCATGGATACATCAGGAATATACCTTCAGACACAGAAGTGCATGCAGAATACCACCTGAGAGTGGACAGGAGTACCTGACTAGTGGAAAGAAATATAAAAAACCACACAAAACTCGGTAAGACAAAGGAACTAGGAAGAAAAATAGGAGTGTTAGTGGGATTGAACCTGGATGTCCTGATCCAACATCAAGGTCATGGACTCTTGAATAGGATTGCATTGTTATCCCTAGGATAACTTGTTCCATTGATCAAATTTTTGGATCAATAAGTGATAGTGTGATTTGACTTGTGGGTCTAGTCTTTAAAATCGCTTGGAGGATTTTTTGTTCTCTGAGGTCACCCCAGCCAAAACTGTTAGTCCATAAAGAGTGTTATTACCCCCTGGTGGTTGAGTTTATTTTTTCTGGACTAGTTAGTTAAAGCTCCATAGGGTCTTCTCGTCTTATTAGTCTATTCCCGCCTATTCACGGGGAGGTCAATTTCACTGATTGGAAATAAGAGACAGTAAAACCCTCGTATGGCCATTCATACAAGCCCTTATTTAGAGAACAAATGATCATGCTACCTTTGCACGGTCAGGATACTGCGGCCGTTTAATGATTGTCACTGGGCAAGCAGTTCCTCCAATACTGGGGATGCTGGTGGTGATGTTTTTGGTAAACACGCGGGGTTTATGTTTTCGAGTTCCTTTTACTTCTTTTAACCTTTCCTTAAGTGCATTCCTGTGTTGGATTAACAGTATATTAATAAATTGCTTATTATTGGGTTATCTTTATTCACTGTTGTAATAGAGTATTATCAGATACTGACTTAAACTTATGCAAGGATAAGGTGTTTCTTGTTACTCATATTAACATTATTACTTCTATTTCCCAATAGATTAGTCCAGTATTAGGGCTAGGAGTTGGCTATTTAATGTTGGGATTAGTGCCATTTTTATTGTTAAGCTTTAACGCTTTCTTAATTGGTGGCTGCTTTTAGGCTTTCTATGGTGTTGTTGGATCTTACTCTCTAGTTAAGGTTGTATCCATTTCTAAAAGGCTGTACTTTTTTAGACTAACTTTTAAAAATACAGTGGGATCTATTTGGATTTTTTGGTATCTTTAAAGCTGATCTAAGATTCATTTTCTGGACACCAGCTATCGCCAGGTTCGTTAGGCGTGTCACCTCTACTTACAAATCTTCTCACTATTTTGCCACATAGATGAGTTGGTTCTTGATAAACTGTTTGTAAGTAGCTCATCGGTTTCAGGTCACTTAGCCAAAATTTGTTTTGTTAAGTCTTATGTTAGTTAATTCATTATGCAAAAGGTACAAGGGATAATCTTTGCTTTTTTGTACTTTAATTTTTTTCTTTCATAGTTCCCTTGCGGTAGGTACTTTCTCTATAGTGCCATGTTTAAAATTTCTATCTCCTATACTTTAAGTCAGAGGGTAAATGTTTTATTTTATCTTATTTTGATCATTTAATCAGGAGTAGAGTTATGGGTTAGGTTTAGTTCAAGATATTCATAATACGTGAAATCTTCTAGGTGTAAACTAGGTGCTTTGTTTAAGCTATATCTTGGTTTGTCCAAGCACACTTTCCAGTATGCTTACCTTATTACAACTTGTCTCCTCTCATATAGTTGATACATGTGAATAGGATTAAGTGCATCATTTTTATTTGAGGAGGGTGGTGGGCACTGTGTGCATGCTTCATGGCCTAATTCAACTAAGCACTCTGTTCTTAGTTTACTACTAAATCCTCCTTTGGTTATTAGTTTCATAATTTTCATATTGGGGTTTCTTTTTTATTTTTATTTTTATTTTATTTTTAAACTTTACAAAATTGTATTAGTTTTGCCAAATATCAAAATGGATCCACCACAGGTATACATGTGTTCCCCATCCTGAATCCTCCTCCCTCCTCCCTCCCCATACCATCCCTCTGGGTCGTCCCAGTGCACTAGCCCCAAGCATCCAGTATCGTGCATCGAACCTGGACTGGTGATTCATTTCATATATGATATTATACATGTTTCAATGCCACTCTCCCAAATCACCCCACCCTCTCCCTCTCTCACAGAGTCCAAAAGACTGTTCTATACATCTGTGTCTCTTTTGCTGTCTCGTATACAGGGTTATCATTATCATCTTTATAAATTCCATATATATGCGTTAATATACTGTATTGGTGTTTTTCTTTCTAGCTTACTTCACTCTGTATATATGATATTATACATGTTTCAATGCCATTCTCCCAAATCTTCCCACCCTCTCCCTCTCCAACAGAGTCCATAAGACTGTTCTATACATCAGTGTCTCTTTTGCTGTCTCGTACACAGGGTTATTGTTACCATCTTTCTAAATTCCATATATATGCATTAGGATACTGTATTGGTGATTTTCTTTCTGGCTTACTTCACTCTGTATAATAGGCTCCAGTTTCATCCACCTCATTAGAACTGATTCAAATGTATTCTTTTTAATGGCTGAGTAATACTCCATTGTGTATATGTACCACTGCTTTCTTATCCATTCATCTGCTGATGGACATCTAGGTTGCTTCCATGTCCTGGCTATTATAAACAGTGCTGCGATGAACATTGGGGTACACATGTCTCTTTCCCTTCTGGTTTCCTCAGTGTGTATGCCCAGCAGTGGGATTGCTGGATCATAAGGTAGTTCTATTTCCAGTTTTTTAAGGAATCTCCACACTGTTCTCCAAAGTGGCTGTACTAGTTGGCATTCCCACCAACAGTGTAAGAGGGTTCCCTTTTCTCCATACCCTCTCCAGTATTTATTGCTTGTAGACTTTTGGATCGCAGCCATTCTGACTAATGTGAAATGGTACCTCATAGTGGTTTTGATTTGCATTTCTCCAATAATGAGTGATGTTGAGCATCTTTTCATGTGTTTGTTAGCCATCTGTATGTCTTCTTTGGAGAAATGTCTATTTAGTTCTTTGGCCCATTTTTTTATTGGGTCATTTATTTTTCTGGAGTTGAGCTGTAGGAGTTGCTTGTATATGTTTGAGATTAGTTGTTTGTCAGTTGCTTCATTTGCTATTATTTTCTCCCATTCTGAAGGCTGTCTTTTCACCTGGCTAATAGTTTCCTTTGATGTGCAGAAGCTTTTAAGTTTAATTAGGTCCCATTTGTTTATTTTTGCTTTTATTTCCAATATTCTGGGAGGTGGGTCATAGAGGATGCTGCCTGATGTATGTCAGAGAGTGTTTTGCCTATGTTCTCCTCTAGGAGTTTTATAGTTTCTGGTCTTACATTTAGATCTTTAATCCATTTTGAGTTTATTTTTGTGTATGGTGTTAGAAGGTGTTCTAGTTTCATTCTTTTACAAGTGGTTGACCAGATTTCCCAGCACCACTTGTTAAAGAGATTGTCTTTAATCCATTGTATATTCTTGCCTCCTTTGTCAAAGATAAAATATATGGAACGTTTCACGAATTTGCATGTCATCCTTGTGCAGGGGTCATGCTAATCTTCTCTGTATCGTTCCAATTTTAGTATATATGCTGCCAAAGCAAGCACTTGGGTTTTCTTAAAATAGAAAATGTAGCCCATTTCTTTCTATTCCATAGGTTACACCTTGACCTAACGTTTTTATGTACTGTGATTGTGCTTACTTTTATTCCTTTTTAGGGTTTGCTGAAGATGGTGGTATATAGACTGTATTAGCAAGGATTGGTGAGGTTTATCAGGGTTTATCGATTATAGAACAGGCTCCTCTAGAAGGGTATAAAGCACCGCCAAGTCCTTTGAGTTTTAAGCTGTTGCTGGTAGTACTCTGGCAAATAATTTTGTTTGTACAATTATTTGTGTTTAGGGTTAAGCATAGTGGGGTATCTAATCCCAGTTTGGGTCTTAGCTATAGTGTATCAGCTATTATAGAGTTACTTTCATCATTTATTTTTGTTATAATTATGGCTTTTTACAGCTTAATTAGAATTTAACTCTATTTGGTGTAATGCTTTAGCATGCTTTATGCTGTATTCTTGTTAACTTGGGTTAATCATATGACCGTGGTGGCTGGCACAAGATTTACCAACCCTAATCAATATAACTTAGTCAAACTTTCGTTTATGGCTTCATTTTTATTACTGCTGTCTCCCGTGGGGGTGTGGTTAAGCAAGGTGTCGTGAGCTACAGGTGTGTGCTTGATACCAGCTCCTCTTAGCCTTATTGACCCAGAGGGCATTCTCACCGGGGTGTAGATACTTGCATGTGTAAGTTTATTAAAAGTCAACAGGAAGGCTGGGACCAAACCTATGTGTTTATGAAGTTGATACACTCATCTAGGCATTTTCAGCGCCTTGCTTTAGCATTTAAGCTACATTAACTACGCATCATGGGGCGGACCCAGGCACTTATGTACTTACTTTATTTGGAGTGCTAATTTTGAGTATTGAAAGTGCAATGAATTTAAATAAGTATCTAGGTGGAGCGTGTTAAAAATGGTGGTGATATTTAAGTGGGGAGGAGAATGGATGAAGGGAAATGGTTGATGTGTGTAATGTAATGTTTATGTCCTGTGACCATTGACTGTGATGCTCGTGCCTACCATTACAGTGATGCTCAAGATGCAGTTAAGTCCAGCTACAATACATGCTCCGGGTCAGGGCCTCAGATGGCCATAGCTGAGTCCAAGCATCCCAAAAAAATAAAAATTAAAATTAAAAAATCCATGATATCACAGTTATGTGTGAGCATGGGCTGATTAGCCATTAGTCCATCAAGATGTCTTATTTAAGGGGAAAGAATGGGCGATTCCAGATGAGATGGCCCTGAAGAAAGAACCAGATGTCTGACAAAGTTCACTAAATAGCGACCCCCACAATCATCGGCCCGGAGCGAGAAGAGGGATTCCTGCCTAACGGGTTCCTGGTTTCATGTGGCATGGTGATCAAGCTCGTGATCTAAGGAGCAGGATACGCATGTTGACAAGGATGGATTTGACTTAATGCACTATGCACTATCAATGACTACATGTACTATGTACTATTAATAATAGAATGTACTTGCTTATACACATGGGGCATATAACATTATGTACTATATACATACTTATGTACTATTACATTAATATTATGTATGTACCCATGTGCAAAGTAGTGTTTCATGCACTAACATGCATGAAAATACGTACGTACTATTAATGGTAGCAGGACTATAACATATGTGGTTGTGAAGTGCAAACTTTGTGTTAGGTTGTTGAAGGTTTTGGAAAATTTAATACTAATGAGATTCTTGGTGTTTGTGGGGCTATATTAATAGTGTTTCTGGGACTAGTTTAAATAGAACTTCAGCTTTGGGTGTTGATAGTGGGGCTATAGCTTCTTCCTTGAGTCTTAGGGAGGTTGGTTGTTCTCCTTTTCTGGTTTACAAGACCAATGTATTTAGTATACTACAAAGACTTGACTTCATTTTAAGAGATTGTTTTCAATTATGCTAGCTACTGGTATTAGTACTAGGATAAGGAGGAAATATATAATAGAAGCTAGTTGTCCAATGATGATGTATGGGTGTTCGATCAGCTGTCCTCCAATTCATGTGAGGGTTAGTAGGTCTGCTACTAAAATTCAAAATAGACATTGACTGAATGGTCAGAATATCATACTTCATTGCTTAGATGCATGGAGTAGGATTATAAGGATAAGGATTAGGATGGAAAGAACTAAGGCTAAGTGTCCTCCTAGTTTGTTAGGGATTGATTGTAGAATTGCATATGCCAATAGGAAGTACCACTTGGGTTTGATATGAGGGGGTGTGTTGAGTGAATTTGCTGGGGTGTAATTGTCTGGGTCTCCAAGTAAGTAGGGTGTGAATAATACTAATAGTATTAGGACTAAGACTAGTAGTAAGGTGCCTACGATGTCTTTAATGGAACAGTAGGGTGGAATGGGATTTTGTGTGCATCTGACGATGGGCCTACAGGAGCTATTCCACGTTCAAGGTCAGGAGGGGCAGCGGTGAGGAGATATCCCTCATCCAAGGTAAGGAGCAGTGGCTGCACTTTGCTGGAGCAGCCGTGGAGAGATACCTCATGTCCAGGGTAAGAGAAACCCAAGAAAGATGGTAGGTGTTGCAAAAGGGCATCAGAGGGCAGACACACTGCAACCATAATCACAGAAAATTAGTCAATCTGATCACACTAGGACCACAACCTTGTATAACTCAATGAAACTAAGCCATGCCCGTGGGGCCACCCAAGACAGGCAGGTCATTGTGGAGAGGTCTGACAGAATGTGGTCCACTGGAGAGGGGAATGGCAAGCCACTTCATTATTCTTTCCTTAAGAACGCCATGAACAGCATGAAAAGGCATAATGATAGGATACTGAAAGGGGAACCCAGGTCAGTAGGTTCCCAATATGATACTGGAGATCAGTGGAGAAATAACTCCAGAAAGAATGAAGGGATGGAACCAAAGCAAAAACAATACCCAGCTGTGGATGTGACTGGTGATAGAAGCAAGGCGCAATGCTGTAAAGAGAAATATTACATAGGAACCTGGAATGTCAGGTCCATGAATCAAGGCAAATTGGAAGTGGTCAAACAGGAGATAGCAAGAGTGAACGTCGACATTCTAGGAATCAGCAAACTAAAATTGACTGGAATGGGTGAATTTAACTCAGATGACCATTATATCTACTACTGCGGGCAGGAATCCCTCAGAGAAATGGAGTAGCTGTCATGGTTAACAAAAGAGTCAGAAATGCAGTACTTGGATACAATCTCAAAAACGACAGAATGATCTCTGTTCGTTTCCAAGGCAAACCATTCAATATCACAGTAATCCAAGCCTATGCCACAACCAGTAACGCTGAAGAAGCTGAAGTTGAATGGTTCTATGAAGATCTACAAGACCTTTGAGAACTAACACCCAAAAAAGATGTCCTTTTCATTATAGGACACTGGAATGCAAACATAGGAAGTCAAGAAACACCTGGAGTAACGGGCAAATTTGGCCTTGGAATATGGAATGAAGCAAGGCAAAGACTCATAGAGTTTTGCCAAGAAAATGCACTGGTTATAGCAAACACCCTCTTCCAATAACACGAGAGAAGACTCTACATATGGACATAACCACATGGTCAACACTGAAATCAGATTGATTATATTCTTTGCAGCCAAAGATGGAGAAGCTCTATACAGTCAACAAAAACAAGACCAGGAGCTGACTGTGGCTCAGACCATGAAATCCTTATTGCCAAATTCAGACTGAAATTGAAGAAAGTAGGGAAAACCACTAGACCATTCAGGTATGACCTGAAATCAAATCCCCTATGATTTTACAGTGGAAGTGAGAAATAGATTTAAGGGACTAGATCTGATAGATAGAGTGCCTGATGAACTATGGAATGAGGTTCATGACATTGTACAGGGGACAGGGATCAAGACCATCCCCATGGAAAAGAAATGAAAAAAACAAAATGGCTGTCTGGGGAGGCCTTACAAATAGCTGTCAAAAGAAGAGAAGCAAAAAGCAAAGGAGAAAAAGAAAGATATAAGCATCTGAATGCAGAGTTCCAAAGAATAGCAAGAAGAGATAAGAAAGCCTTCTTCAGTGATCAATGCAAAGAAATAGAGGAAAACAACAGAATGGGAAAGACTAGAGATCTCTTCAAGAAAATCAGAGATACCAAGGGAACATTTCATGCAAGGATGGGCTCGATAAAGGACAGAAATGGTATGGACCTAACAGAAGCAGAAGATATTAAGAAGAGGTGGCAGAAATACACAGAAGAACTGTACAAAAAAGATCTTCATGACCAAGATAATCACGATGGTGTGATCACTCATCTACAGCCAGACATCGTGGAATGTGAAGTCAAGTGGGCCTTAGAAAGCATTACTATGAACAAAGCTAGTAGAGGTGATGAATTCCAGTTGAACTATTTCAAATACTGAAAGATGATGCTGTGAAAGTGCTGCACTCAATATGCCAGCAAATTTGGAAAACTCAGCAGTGGCCACAGGACTGGAAAAGCTCAGTTTTCATTCCAATTCCAAAGAAAGGCAATGCCAAAGAATGCTCAAACTACCGCACAATTGCACTCATCTCACACGCTAGTAAAGTAATGCTCAAAATTCTCCAAGCCAGACTTTGGCAATACATGAACCGTGAACTTCCAGATGTTCAAGCTGGTTTTAGAAAAGGCAGAGGAACCAGAGATCAAATTGCCAACATCCACTGGATCATAGAAAAAGCAATAGAGTTCCAGAAAAACCTCTATTTCTGCTTTATTGACTATGCCAAAGCCTTTGACTGTGTGGATCACAATAAACTGTGGACAATTCTGAAAGAGATGGGAATACCAGACCACCTGACCTGTTCATTGAGAAACCTATATGCAGGTCAGGAAGCAACAGTTAGAACTGGACATGGAACAACAGACTGGTTCCATATAGGAAAAGGAGTACGTCAAGGCTGTATATTGTCACCCTGCTTATTTAACTTCTATGCAGAGTACATCATGAGAAACGCTGGGCTGGAAGAAGCACAAGCTGGAATCAAGATTGCTGGGAGAAATATCAATAACCTCAGATATGCATATGACACCCCCCTTATGGCAGAAAGTGAAGAGGAACTAAAAAGCCTCTTGATGAAAGTGAAAGTGGAGAGTGAAAAAGTTGGTTTAAAGCTCAATATTCAGAAAATGAAGATCATGGCATCTGGTCCCATCACTTAATGGGAAATAGATGAGGAAACAGTGGAAACAGTGTCAGACTTTATTTTTGGGGGGCTCCAAAATCACTGCCGATGGTGACTGCAGCCATGAAATTAAAAGACACTTACTCCTTGGAAGAAAAGTTATGTCCTACCTAGATAGCATATTGAAAAGCAGAGACATTACTTTGCCAACAAAGGTCTGTCTAGTCAAGGCTATGGTTTTTCCAGTGGTCATGTATGGATTCTAGAGTTGGACTGTGAAGAAAGCTGAGTGCTGAGGAATTGATGCTTTTGAACTGTGGTGTTGGAGAAGACTCTTGAGAGTCCCTTGGACTGCAAGGAGATCCAACCAGTCCATTCTGAAGGAGCTCAGCCCTGGGATTTCTTTGGAAGGAATGATGCTAAAGCTGAAACTCCAGTACTTTGGCCACCTCATGCGAAGAGTTGACTCATTGGAAAAGACTCTGATGCTGGGAGGGATTGGGGCAGGAGGAGAAGGGGATGACAGAGGATGAGATGGGTGGATGGCATCACTGACTCGATGGACGTGAGTCTGAGTGAACTCTGGGAGTTGGTGATGGACAGGGTGGTCTGGCGTGCTGCGATTCATGGGGTCACAAAGAGTCGGACATGACTGAGCAACTGAACTGAACTGAACTGAACTGATGAAATTCCCGTTGGGTTGTTAGATCCTGTTTCGTAGAGAAAGAGTAGGTGGACTATGGCGAGTGCTGCGAGATGAATGGGAGGATGAAGTGGAAGGCAAAGAATCAGGTAAGGGTTGCTTTGTCTACTGAAAATCCCCCTCAGATCCATTCGACTAAGCTTGTATGGATATATGGAGTTGCTGAGTTATGGTAATGACTGTTGCTCCTCAAAATGCTTATTTTCCTCACTGTAGGACGTATCCTATAAATGCTGTGGCTATCCCTGCGAATAGAATTACTCCCATGTTTCATGTTTCTAGGAAGGTGTATGATCCGTAGTATAGGCTTCGTCCTACATGTATAAATAGGCAGGTGAAAAACATTGATGTTCCATTTGCATGCATATATCGGATAATTCAGCTATAGTTGACCTCTCGGCAAATGTGGGTGACAGAAGAGAATGCTGTTATTGTGTCAGATGTGTAGTGCATTGCTAGGAATAAGCCTGTTAGGATTTGTAGAACTAGGCAGTTACCTAGTAGGGAGCCAGAATTTCATCATGATGAGATGTTTGATGGTGCTGGGAGATCAACAAATGCATTGCTTA